>NC_141160.1:126536924-127245257 GCF_053477565.2 Lygodium microphyllum | reverse complement strand
AGATGAACATATCCTGGTTTTGCATGAGGTATGCTCAAAATCAAGATTGCTTTTCTCTTATGTGCGAGGTATGCTCTAAATATTTGGCCTTTCTAGAGAGATATGCTCTAAATATTCAACCTGAAATATTTCGCCATTTCTCATTTGGCGCGGAGGATCACTTTCACCATATCTCACCCTTTCTGTTATGCTAGTCTATGTTTGGCATGACATCTCTCATCAGGCATCTCAAGGGGCTTCTACAAGGTCAATTAGAGAAAAAGAAAACAGAACAGATGAATGTCAGGTGTAGAGAAGTCAATAATCAATGGGGAGGTCTAGCATCAAATACAGAGGAATGCATAGGCTGATGGAGAGAATGCTAAACCTGGAAAACGAATAATGACCTATCGTTTGGGGTGGGGGGACTTTATGTAGAAACACAAAGAGAAGATGGGGTGAATGAGGCCTTGACTGCTCCTCTAGACCTATTAGAGTATTGATCTTTGGGGGATTGGACCTTTGATCTTTGGTCTTCTTCTTTGCGTAAGCTCTCGCAATCTCTAGGATCATGATGGTATTCGTGGTGATTAGACTTGTAGGAGCATTGGTATTTTGAGTTTTGATAGTCCTCATCACTGTCATTAGACCTAAGGAATCATCAATCCATTTATCCTTCAAAGTGTAAACACACAAAGAGACTGCTGCCTTTTGATGTCGGGCTGCATGAATGGAGCGGTCAGTTGCACTACTACAAACCAAGATGTGAATACTTCCACATGCTAGAAATAGCTCGAACAATGCAAGAAAATTTTTGTTTGATGAAGCTGGGGCTAGAATATGCTGTTGTCAACTAGGATCGGCAATTAGCCACACTCGTATGGCTGATTACTGTGTAAAACCTGCACAAAATGATAAGGTATGTGTTGTCTCCTCTTCATTGAATTTGTGTTGATATAGTCATGACCTTGTTTGACATGTTTGCCTAGTTGTCTATCAGAACCTGCACGAGTGGTTTGTGCTTAAAAGTATGATGAAACATGGCAATAATGGAGGTTGTATGTTGAAGGAAGATCTAGGTGCTTGAGAGAGTTAGCCAAGCTAATAGTAAAGGACATGCTAGGGGTTAGATATATTGAAGTGTTGAAACACTGCATGTGATTTGCTTGAAACTGTTGATACACTTGTCTGCTTTGGACTTGTTAAGAGAGATTTTTCTACTGTAGAAATTGGATGTTGAGTTTGCCAACTTGGACAAGCATAGGCACTATTAGTCCAAGACCAGTTTAGGTGTTCTGTTTGACCTTGGGCTTGGTGGTGAGCAATAAATGTTTACACCTTCCATAGAAAGATGGCCTATTGTTTGATGGTTCAATTCTTCTAGTGGGACATAGTCTTATCGAATGTGATTTACAGCCATGTGCCTATCTAAAGGTAGAATTTTCTCCTTAAACAAAGGGATATAAGAGCACAAGGACCAATGGAAAAATGCTAGGACAAGTATGGAGTAGAGTTGTTTGGGTGGGAGTTGAAATTAGTATGGGAGTGCAAGTTCAAGAGTGTACTATGGAACTGTAAGGGTATACTGTGGAAGTCCTAGTGTGAAAATGCCGATGTGTATGAGTACTAATGTGTGAGAGCTAGTGTGTGAGTACTAGTGTACAAGTTCTAGTGTGGGAGTGTAAGCATGAAAGTCCTAATGTGGGGTTAGGGGTAGAGTGTGGTAGTAGGATACCTACTATGGGGGGGATAGTGTAGGCGTGGGATTATAGTGTGGGAGTGTGGGTACTAATATTGGAGTGGTAGTGTGGGATTACAATAGGGGGGAGTGCTAGGGTGGTGTGGGAGCATTTTGAGTGTAGTAGTCCTACTATGGGATTGGGTCTAATGTGGGAATTCTTGTAGTTTGGGAGTCCCAGTGTGGGAGCAGTTCTAATGTGGGTGTGGGTGCTTCTAGTGTGAGTGTTCCTACCATGAGAGGCCTCCTAGTATAGGATCCCTAGTATGGGAATCTTAAGGTTCTAGTGTGGAAGTACTTGAGTATGGGAGTCATAATGTGGAATCCGTTCTAGTGTGGAAGTGGTTCTTTCTCTGTGGAAGAGGAGATGTATTGATTAAAACAAAAATTTCTAGCAAGTGTAAGAATGCAAATTTTCTCTTTTAGCTAAATTATCAAACGAAGAGGTTTCAAGCATGCATGATCAAGATTTCATACACAATGAAACGAAGAGGTTTCAAGGCCCTTGACGATATTTGGGTTACTTTAGAAAATTTCACCATTATTTATGATTATTTTCTTGTTGGTAAGAATATCCTTAAGGAAGGAGATATCAAGTGAGATTATCATCAAAATTGGGCTACAACACAAAGGATATGGAGCAAACAAGTCCAATGGTGTTTTTGGGGACTAGCAAACAATGCAAAATATAGAAAAGAGCATGGCATGGTAGGAACACAAGCTTATCTCCGAATTGCTAGAGACTATATTGATATTTCCTTGTCCTTGTACTTGAGCTATTTAGTGGTGAAGAGAGTCTATTTAGTAGAAAAAGTGGTATTCTTCTTCCAAATATAGAGATCTTAGATTAAAAACATGCCACATACACACTATCAAATAACTTTAAGGAGGCATTCTTAGACCTAAAACTCTCATGCCACTTTATTGTACTACTAATAAAATATTTAAGAGACTTTCATCCAAATAATATGCTTCAAATACATCTAACTAGATTTGATGCAGTTGAAATATTTTTGAGAAAATTTGGTAGCATGGTTGGGCAAGAGTGCACTTATGACTTGATGGACATGTTGCATAGTATAGGGATCTTGAATTGGCTTTCACATTTTCAATCTAGGGAGAATGGTGACAAATTTATGTGGGCCCATAAGAAGAGCAACATGTATGAAGGGAGTTAAATCTCAAAGAGACCATGAAAGTATTATATTTAGGTGATTACAAATGTGTCTCAATTGATGAGAAGATCATCAATGCATTGAAAACGGGACTATAATGTGCTTAGTTGATTTGTGAAGGTTTGAAGATGAAGCTAAAAGGTAAAGGAGGATTAGAAATAGTGGCTAGAGCCTTGGTCCAAATGCTTTTTTGAGGCTTATGTCAATTCAAATATGCAAGACTCTGATACATATGAGGAATCTTTAGTTTTTGCAAATGAGGGAGTTGATTCTGAGGAGGATGTATGTACAAGTGAGATAAGACATGTAGTGGATTCTATCTTGGATGAAAACAGATTAAGTGAGCCTAGTAGTGAAGCTTGAGAATAGCAGATTTCTTTTTAACTAAGCCAACTCAATGGAAATACCATATTGTCCAAAGATAGGCTTATAAGTGTGCAATAAGAGGTATACTATAGTATAGATGACAAGTATCAAACCCAAAAAAATGATAATCTATTTGGCATTGGTTCAAATTGTGATGTGTTCTTCCAATATGAAAATACCAATGGAAAGATCACAAGATCATCAAAGGCAAGCTCTTCAACAAGTATAAGGAAAAAAAATAAGCCAATGTGTGGTACATGTGGGACGAGTTCAAAAGATGAGGAGAAAATTAATCAGTGCCTATGTGGAGTATAAGAGAGGGTTCAACTTGGATGGTATCAGAAATCAAAGGGATTAGGGATTTTTACATACTATTTGATGGACCTTGATATGGTAGATATTGAAAGTATGATTGCCCTCACAAATCTCACATATAATTGTAACAAGAACAAACATGAATTTGATGAAAATGATTGGAAGATCTTAAATGAATTTGTAAATGAGAAAGAGGGAGTGCCCGGGAGGCCAATACGCAAAATGGCAAGTGGGAATGGACTTAAGAAGTCCCAAAAGTCATGACTTTTGGGGGATCCCTTTGGGGCCCCCTCAATTTTTGGAAATCATGGTTGGGGGAGCGCATTTTTTCCACACTACAGTCCGATGAGGGTGCCATTATTTTGTTTGACGAAGAGGGGGGGCTATGGAGCCTAAAAACAACCCCCCCAATTGAGTTGACGCTTGATCTACATCCTATCTTCACTCTTCATCGCTCCATACTACGCGTGGAATGACTGCCTAGTTTTGGAGATCAGAATTCAGTCTTTCTCTCTCCTCTTCCTCTCTCCTGCATAGAGGCACTTCATGTAGCAAGAATCAAGAAGGGAATCAGGTGATGGATGCTTGTCCGGGATTGTTCCGAGAGGTTGAGGAGGCTGAAGGCTGAAGATCTATGCTGAAATCTATGACTGGTTGGTCGATACGCAGTCCCAATTAAATATTCAAAAAACCCAAAACACTCAAAAAGGCGGTATGCTCTATTTTATGAAAGAATCTTGCTTGTTTTTTATCATTCATGGTCTAAATAGTGTGCATATGGGCTGAAATTTTATTTGAATGTTCCTTGCATTATGTTTGAGGGTTGCAATCTCTGTTATGCGGAACTTGTATTGATTTACAGCAATTATAAATTTTCAAAACCCAAAAAAACACAAATTTTGATGGAAATTGATAGTTTCTTTGATTTTAAGTGGGGAAAAATGAGTGGACATGGGATAAAATGCTGAGTCTTAGTTGAAATAATGTCATTAAAAAACCAAATAATAATTATTAATATTAAAAATAAATAGAAAAAATAGAGAAAAATGGAAAAAATGGATTTCTTGTGTTTGAAAAATTTGAAAAAATAAGATCTATGTATGTGAATGTCTGACAGGGATGAAGCATGAGATTAAGCCTCATTTTGGCCCTTTTACTTTGTGTTATAGTGCGTGTTTATTGCTTTTACATACAAAAAATGACATAAAGGAACCTCTACACCTAAGCAACGTAGCAAAATTTAAACAGTGAGGGGGAGGATGATGTTATACCATAGTTTAAATGTTGAAATAATACAAATTATGATTGTTCTCTTTATGCATTACATTTAAGATGCAGTTTATTTAGAAATAATGGATCTAGTAGCACAAGGTTTGCCTTGGTGCTAGGTTCCTACAACGAAGCATTGTGCATTAGTAGAACTTCATTAAAAGGGTTGTTTTTGCACGACACATAAGCTGATTTTAAACCATAATTTTTTGTGCACAATAAAGCATTCACTTTTGTATGAATCATACACACGGTATGTATTCTTGGCATGCATAGCACTTGGTTGAATGATAAATGACCCATGCTGGAGAGAGTAAGGCACCCAAGCTGTAGGTCTAGATGGTGGGTCCAAGGGGACAATTAAGTGAGGACTGGTACATTCATGGAACGATATAATATTGGTACCAAGAGTGAAGCGTGTTTCACATG
Organism: Lygodium microphyllum; assembly: GCF_053477565.2. Classification (NCBI taxonomy): domain Eukaryota; kingdom Viridiplantae; phylum Streptophyta; class Polypodiopsida; order Schizaeales; family Lygodiaceae; genus Lygodium; species Lygodium microphyllum. The sequence goes on along the minus strand of NC_141160.1, from coordinate 127,239,986 downwards.
TGTTATATGTGTTAGCGATGTATCGAGGGGCCAATCCCCAAGGTGTAGGAAGGTCGCAGAGTAGGGCCGCGGCAATCAGCCAAGGGGTGCCTCCTATGTTGTTCTACGTGGTGAATTACACCAAAATGTGTAGGGTCTCCCTCTGAGGAGTCTAAAAAGGTTAATGGTTGGACTATAAACACGATACAAACACAAAATGTACATACAATGGCAAGGCAATGTGTCCTGTAGACGCTCCTGACCGCGAGGCCATGGGGTTGCCTTGTGCATGTCAGAGGTCCCACTAGTGCTATAGCTAGTGCTGGACCATTTTAGGTCCCATCAGAGAAAATAATTTAACATGAATTAGATACAAAAGATGTGATGAAATAATCCACTACCATTAAATAGGACAATATCAAGATCAATATTGCAATGGAAGGAAGCCTTAAGACATTAGTATGATGGCCAAAATATATATTCCTACATTTCTATCTCAATTTTTATGTTTAAGGACCCATCGAAGGCTTACTCTAATATAAGCTTCAGCAACAACTACCTTATTAGGAAGCATGCGCCATAGCTTGTGCATCATAGCTTTATTTATAAATTTCTAAATTATACCATTGAAAGTCATATAGCTTGAAGACATTTTATAAATTTTCATAATGACTAGTTCTAATAAATGTATTTTATGAACCCTTAAAAGCTAATTTATGATCAATTTTGTGATCAAACTAGTATTGGTATATATTACATAAGGATATCTTAGTTTTTTTAATTATAAGATTATGGTAAGGGATTAATAAATTACAATAAAATCACAAAAGGTAAAAAAATATAGCAAAAAAGGCTACATATGGATATATGAAACATGCCATGAGTGTTCATAGAGACAGTTGGGTAGAGCAAAAAAGAGCATATAGAGACAAAACCACGGCTAGGTAGCACACAAAGGTAGAAGAGAAAGTAACTAGCATCAATCTCCATGCCAAAGTGGAGCACCTAAAGGAAATACTAATGTAATTTGAGGACCTAACATCTAAGCACATGATGCACATCTACTCCTCCCAAGATGTTACAGGCTGTCAAGATGAACAATTCAAACCTCGACTCAACAGCTCATAGTATTTAGTTTGGAGTACAATTGGCTCTAGTAAACTGTACAAATTGGTGCCTCAAACATGCATAAAGTTTATCCTGATGAACAAAGGCTTATGGGCCATCACTAATGGACAAGCGAAGAAGCCCTAGGATGCAAGTCTTTCAGTTGCATGGCAAAATAGTGATGACAAGGCTCAAGCCATAAAAAAGCTTGAGTTGGATGACAATTATATCCACCATGTGGATACATGTGAGACATCAAAGGACACTTGGAAAAGATTGCATACTTTGTTTGGTGCACATAGTCAAAGTCTTCAAAGTATGGTTTATTAATTGAAATTTTTAGATTAGACATGAGATCTAACACATCTCTTACAATACAATTGAATTGCATGGAATTTCTCTTAACCCATCTTGCAAAGATCAATAGTAAAATGAATTAAAGATGTATGCATTGGTGTTCTGTTAAAAAGCTTGCCTCCAGATTATGATAATGTCTCCACTAATTTAATCAACATGCCAAATCCTAAACTTGTTGGCATTCAAGCCTCTCACGTAGAATAAGAAAAAAAGATAAAAAATAAAAATGAGACAAGTACTTCTAAGGATGAACAAGTGTTGTATGTTAGTAACAAATACAAAGGAAAAAAGGACTAGCTAGTTTATGACTTCTACAAAAGAACCGGACATATTGAAAAGTTCTGTCATGCCAAAATGGGATCTTAGAAGGCCTACCTTACAATTGTGAAGAAAGAAGAGGATCATGAAGGTGAAGCAGAAGAAGAAGAAGACCATAAGGAGCAAAAGGACAAGCCTCACCAGTCCTTTTATCCACACTACTTTGATAGATTTTTTAAAGCCTTTTATAACCTTGCCCTAATGTTCCTTTCATAGGCTTGTAAAACTCCTCATGTAGCCTATGCACCACATCCTCTACACACTTATTGAGGCCTTGTAACAATCCATGGATGTTTGCCATGTTTGTAGTATGCCCACACTTAGCAAGGTTCTACTAATGATAGCCTTTTTGCACTTAGTGCTTTTTTATAGTTGTGATTGAGGAGGGGTGTTGAGAGTTTTGGAAATCACACCCATTTGTATGCCTTTTTGTATGGTGGAGTAGTGGGCAAGGGAAATGCAAGAAATGTAGGAGAAGAGATTGAATCCCATAAGCATAGTGATGGAAAGTACTATCTACCTAGAAGACTATAAAGCACTATACTTTCCTTTCATTTTAAATGAATTGTCATAGTACTTTTGTCCTTTCAGTTAGTTCTCATTATCCACTTACACAAGATTGTGTTTATGAGACCAAGCTTCAATTTTGGAACCTAATTCACTTGTGTAACAATCAATTGTCATATCAATGTCTTCATGAGTCTTATCTTTATCTTCCATCCCCCATACAATGCTCTAGATCCATGCTTTAATCAACAGTTTAATGGGCAGAACGTATCAGCCTATCTTCATGTATATATAGACAATATGATTTTTTATGGGATTCCTCGGTATGTATAGGGCATGTATTTTTCCTGTTTTGCTATGCATGCATTGCAAGAATGATTGGTTTACTTGTATCTAAGAGATGTTAATTGGGTTTCCTTTAAGAAGGCTCTTAGAGAGGAATCTTCCTTGAAGACTAGGATTAGTCACACGGAAGATGTTTATAGATTGGGTGGGAAAACTTGATAAGGGTCTTCTTACTATAGCCTTGTCGTGTGAATTTTAAAGCCCCTATCCTCAATCGGATGTGAATGACCATTAGTTGATGGAAAGTCAAAAAGTTTAGTTATTCTTAAAAGCTATTGACCTTGTGCTGTAGGAGAAATTGACTAATCGATTAGAAGATGAAACCTCAGAAATTGGGTTGAAATATGAGTGGGCGTATATAATGAATATTGTAAATATGATGGTGAAGTAAGAAAAGATAATAACAAGGTTGGGAATAGGGTCTATGCATGTAGTTTCTATAATTATTCCTAAAATTACAACAATATAATATGTATCTATGGTGGCTGAACAATCTGTTAGGCTTGCTGGCCCACCCAAAAGGAGATGTTATGGATGAATTGGTAAAAAGGTTATATGACCCACACTTAAATATGACATACCTTAACTTGAAGGTTGTAAAATTGGATGAGAAAGTGGAAGAGAAGGGGCGGGGGGGGGGGGGGGGGGGGGTAGCAATCCAAAGGCCTACTAAAAAAGGATTTAAGAGATGATGTATATGGTGTGATAGCTTGCAACATGAAAAGTGCGAGTGTATGGTTGATCGTGATACAAAAGAAAAGAACTTGGTGTTTTGGAAAGATGGAAAAATTCATGCAATTGAAAAAGGACTGCCTCTTGAGCCAAAATTTGGAAGAGGGGGGGATGTAGAAGTGGTTGGAAGAGTTGGTAGCAAGAAATGCATTTGTAGTAGTAGATACTACTATGTATGGATTGGAACTTGAGAAATCATATGGTTCTTTACATGCATATAAAGTTGATGCAACATTTGTAGTATGATCATTTTCTTGGCTTGTGATAAGAAGGAGAAGACAATAAGGGCTAAATTGACAAGTGCAAGTTAGATCATATGGGATAAATGTGGATGGGATGCTTCTATTGATTCATTTATTGCATATGCATATTTGACTAAGGTTCAAAATGTGGATGATATTGTCAAGGAAAAGAGAAGGGATGAGGATGCAGGTCCTTCTATTGTAGATCCTTTGGCACATGGCACGAAGCAAGATGGAGCAACAGAAGGCTACTAAAAAAGCTAGTCAAAAACATGTAATTGAAGATGTCTCACGTGAAAAGAAGCATGAGGGGAAAAAGAGAGTCAAGGACTGTGGTTACAAGTTGCAAAAGCTTGACATAGAGATAGAAACCAACATAAAGAAAGTGCTTGAGAAATGAGGTCTTGAAAATAGAGTTAAAATCATAATGGATGAGGTTCTTGGCATTGCTAAGCATGAAGTCCATGACAAAGATAATAAATATCATTAAGTGGAAAATGCATTTGTAAGAAAACCTACTCAAGCACTATTGAAAGTTAAAGAGGATTCACAAGGTATCCAATTGGAATCTACTGATGATTTCATTTCTATCATAAAATAGGTTGATATCGAAAATGGGCCATATGAGGAAAGAATGATGTTATAGATACAAATGTTATGGTCTGAAATACTATACATAAGGGAGTTGTGCAGTAGTATCACTACAAGGATACAGGAGTATAGCGACGGCCATTTTCGACACAAATTAACGGCATCGCTATTTGCATTGCAAATGTGACACAAATAGTGACGGTACTCAAGCGAAAAAAAGTGGCCCGAAACCCGAGCGCGGCATTTTGCACGAGAATGAACAAAAGAGGGAGCGAAAGGGAGAGCGAAATGCATCTTGCATTTAAGGGTGAGAGGGAGAGAAAGAGAGAGAAGGAGAGCTTCTCACCATTGCCACCACCGTTTGCGAAGAAGAGGAGGAAGTGTATGGAGGGCGAAGAGGAGCCATCGTCGCAAAGAGGAGCCATTGAATCCATCCTCCAACCTTTGTGGTGAGTGTATTGTTCCCTCTTGGTTTGTTTTTGTTTTTTCTCCTTTTATTTTGCTTGTTTTTGTTAAAAATGATGTGTACTAAGAGAGAAAGAGAGGAAATGAGAGAGGGAGAGAAAGAGAGAAAAAGAAAAAAGGAACAAGAGAGAGAGGGAAAAAACTTTAAACATAATAAAGAAAGAGAGAGAGAGAGAGAGAAAGGGAGAAAGAGAGGAGAATGAATGGATAAAAAGCAAATAGAGGATAAGATCATGTTCTTTAATTTCTTCTTTTCTTGTTTGTAGTAGTAGTAGTAGTAGTAGTAGTAGTAGTAGTAGTAGTTCTTTAATTTCTTCTTTTCTTGTTTGTAGCGGTAGTAGTAGTAGCTCTTTAACTTATTATTTTCTTGTTTGTAGTGGTAGTAGTAGTAGTAGTAGTATTCTTGTTTGTTATTGTTGTAGTTGTTGAGATATCGATCTCCACTCGTGATATGCCAGGGTGACCGTTGTGCATTTATGTCACCGACTTGTTAGCTGCAAATGCGGTTGGTAAACCGCCCATGAATAATAGCTAGATGACAGCTATCCTTATCTACTCTAGTTCGTGGCTCAGTTAGTATGCCACCTTAGTTAGTTTAGTTTGATTTGAGACCCATATATAGGGTTCTTCTATTTCTCTGTACTAGAGTTCTTTTGGCTTACACAACTAAGAAGAGAAAAAAAAAATCAGCCTCCATCTTTGTGTGTATTCTCCCATTGTGCAAGCAAAAAAGCTACAAGTGAGACTCCTTCCTTCTCTTCCACAAGCTTGACATGGTATGAGAGCTTGGTTCGTGGTAAGGAGCTCAAGAAAGCAAACCAAGTTCGCGGTGTTCTGGTAAGAGGACCAGTGTTGCTTTCATTTATTTTGTAGTTAGACTAGAAATCGCATCGCATTCCATAGTTATAGTTGTTCTTACTTGAGATTTCTATGTATCATTTGTCTTAAAATGTACCATTAACCCTCGGGGAAGTTATTATATGTATATCCTCTACATCACGTGCATTCAAGACCTATTTATAAATATAATTATTTGTGAATTTTTCTTGAATAAATCATAACCCTTTTTTATTAAATCTGTAAATTATCCCTTCATATTACACCCTTCTGAATGTAAAAAATGTATAAAAATGGTATTTAAAAAATACATTGTTTTGAACCTATGTGATGCACACATATATTCATGAGTAATTTACCCGAGCATTCAACATGCTATAGAATGCTCTATTAAATGCCCTATTAAACATGCTATTAAACACCTCAATAAACTTTATTTTGGAACTACTAGGATAATTTTAATGAAACTTTAAGATTATTTTAGTTCTACTTTGTAAATTAAGCTATTTTTAGGATCAACTAGTTTATATCTAGTTTTGGATCTTTACTTTGGAATACTTTTGTTAGATTCTCTGTATACATGGATAAACATCATTACTAAGTCCTCAAGCTTGATAGGTGGTATTCATCAAAAAGAAATTTGGAGTTAAGTGATGTTAGAAAATGTGGAAAACTTAGTAAGTGTGGATTTTTTATGAAATACTAAAGCCATGTGCTTTCAGATTCATATTGTTGAAATTGCATGATTGACAAAACCTATTAAAGGCCGCTCAAGGGTGCATTCATCATCATGGTTGTAGCACCATAGCATTATTTATTAGTGAAGAAAAGCTCACTCTAAACCCATCAATTGATGTTGTCATAGCCCAATACCTCTGTACTTTAGTATAGTTCCAATTTTTTGGGTGGGTAAGAAAGTTTTATAAACTAACACTATGATAAGGCGTAATTACCCCATGGGTCACAGAGTGGGCAAGGATGTGGTCTATGTACAAAAGAGTGTGGGAGTCTACTAGATAGTGTAAGCCTTGGGTTCTTTGAGCCATACTTTTTCATTTTAGCCATTTAAAATTGGCTATGTAGATCAAGGAGTTGTGATCCCTATGGTCATATTTACTATCCCACATCTACCATTGAACTTGCAGATGATACTAATGCCAAATACTTATTTCCCTATTCTCATGGAATTACTAAATGAGAAGATTTAGATGGGTATTTTAGAGCCTTAATCAGCCCCTTACTCAAATAGATGGTTCATTGTACCTAATAAAACTGAGACTTTGAGATTCATTTAGGATATGCAACCAATTAATAAGATGACCATGAGGAATGTGGGAGAAAGTCCTATTGTTGATGAATTTGTATAGGCATTTGATGGAAGAGAAATCTATTTCTTTGGGAGACATGTATTCTAGCTATAACCAATTCTAGTTATTAGCAATTGAATTTAAGGATATTAGCACTATGAAGACACCTTATGTTGAATACAGTGACTTGTACTCTACCACAAGGGGGAACAAACTCAGTGGCACACATGATGAATGCTGTGAACAAAGTGTTGAAAGTTGATATTCCTCATTTAATTATGCCATTCTTGGATGATGTTCCTATTAAAGGATTTGTAGAAGTAGAGAAACATGATGAGTTGAATGATCACGGATGGAGGAAACTTATTGCTAGTAACACTGCAAACTAGGATAAGATTCTAACTAGTCTCAAAGATATCCATCTTACTCTTTCTAGTCAAAAGTCTATATTTGGATCAGATGAACTGCCAATTGTGGGACATATGTGTGGGCTTTATCGCAAAAAATCCATTTGTATTCAACTTTGATGTTGTTGGTGGGATACAAGAGACTTATTATTCTACTTCAGAGATGCAAATGTTTTTAGGGGCATGTGTATTCTACCTCATTTGAATACCTCACTTCACATATGTTGTAGATGTTCTTTATTAGTTGTTGAGAAAGGGGCAAAAATTTCAATGGGAAAGGATGCATATAAAAGCTACGAAACAAATGAAGAAGGTATTGAAGATTGCATCTACCTTAAGGAAAGTTGAGTATACAAGATGAAGATCTCTTATGATTAAATTTCATACTAGACAATGGGCTGAAAACATGCTATGCTGCACCCATTTAGAAATTTTTTTGGAAAGAAAAAAATCAATGATGATAAATACACTTATAGCACTAAAAATGGCAAGAAAAAAATATTCAAAACTTGGACCAAAATAATGGAGGTCTGTAGTGTGTATGTGCATGGTAGTTTATGTTACTACTGCATAATGCCATGTGCTTACAAGATGTAACCAAAAGTGGCAATGTGGTTGAAGAAGGACCTCAATATGAAATTTTCAAAACACTTCTTTATTGATTGATTGTGTTGTTATTTAGCACACCTTGCAATTAGCACATTTTATATGTCTGCTTTGTGTACTAGATGTTTATCAAAATCCACCAAAGCTTTTACAACCAAGTTGCATTTGGCATACATATGTATTAAAAAATTAGCAATTATCACATCTTTTAGCAAACATCCTCTCTCTCATTATCTCACCATGTATTTGCTTCCCTTTGCCCACTACTCCAATCCTACCACATACTTTCAAGATGTAAGTAAATGTAATTACATTTGGAGTGGTTCAGCCCCCCAAAAGCATTCATTCAAAAAAATTAAGTACTTACTAAACATGCCCAGATTGGAAAAATCCTAAAATAAATGTATTTCATGAGATTACATCCCAAATAGGAAGCTTTATGCTTTTGAAACCAAGCCACATCTTCAATATATATCAACTGAAGCATTACTAACATCTTTTTCTATCAATTGTAGAGTAATCATCTCCATATGCCTAACTAGGCCCTTGTCTACCATCTAAGCCGCCACAAGCTTTCAACATTGTAGAGGCGAGCTCAAGCTTAACCACCAAGACCCACGGATCGCTTATTGTTCAAGAATTTCAAGCAAGCACTAATGGCTACCCCTCCAATAGCGACGTGCTATCCCTCTCTATGAGTGTAGTTAGCTTACATTGATGCCTACTTGAATCGCTTCCTCTCTGATAGCTCCATGATTCATGATGCAAGCTCAAGCATCCTCAAGCCTCTTCCTCCCAGCTCCATCCTCCATAGCCACATGCAAGATGAGAGAAGAGAATAGAAGAATAAGAAAAGAGGAGATGGAGGGGAGCTTCACTTCCAAGATCCCTAACCCTCACACCCCCACTCCCTCACTCACTCTCACTCCCTCCCTCAAGCAGTCATAAGTAAGCAAGAGAAGAGAAGAAGAGAAGAAGAAGAGTCCAATTTAACACACACCAAAGAATGAGCTCTCTTTCACTTTTTGAACTATATATAAAAAACCCTCAATCCCTTTTGGGGGGTCATCGGTCTCCAAGAAAAGTGGCTTGGTAGGATCTAGATGAACTAGAATTGGGGCAATAGTGAAAGCCATCCTCAAGGTCTGGAGGCTTTCTCAACTTTTGGGGCCCATGCGTGAAAACACCTAGAAACAATGCCTAACATTGGAAAACATTTTAGCAAAAATTTACACAAATAGCACATTGTTACCAACTTTTTACATTAATTTAATGCAGATGTAGTCCAGATTTTATCTTTGGAGGACGTGTCTTTGCAGTTCGGCAAGTGAAAAATCCTAGTTCGAAGAAGTTCTGTGTGAGAGGCCATGATGCTATCAATTGGAGAAGAGGGAGGGAGATAGGAAGCTCTCCGAGCCATCAAACTAAGAAGGGAACAAGAGAATTGTAGTAGAAGAAGAGCAAGAGGGGAGCATTGAAGTCAATGGCTTATTGGAAGCCATCGTCATGTCTTCTCCCTCTACCTCCATTTTGGAGCTTCAATGTACCCCCTCCTTCTAAAGTGATAGGGTAGGAGAATTCTATGTTTCCTTCCAATTGCTCTACTTTGCTCCTGATTTTGTGAACATATAATGGATATATTGCATTACTCTCCTGTCCTCTCTTAGTCATCAACATAAAACCATAGAGGCTAAGCTCTTAAGCTTGAAATTTATCAAGATTAAGTCTTAAAGGAGTTACAATTAGCTATTCCTATAGCAACATTGCAATTGGCCAATGGATCTCTCGACAGAAGGGTAATGATGAGCTCACCATTGGGAACGATTGGATAGACTCTCCTTGGTTGGACTGTGCAAAGGACACGATTTTCAAAGATACAATTACGATTCTCGTACTTTAGATAAGTGCCTTAACTTGTTTAACTTAAAAAAGTAATTTTGCATAAATATTTCTCCAATTTGGAATTTTTATAAAATGCTTTTGAACCTTCGTTTCAGTTTGGATAGTTTTTAAATTTTATGTAGGTCAAATTTTATATTTTAAAATAAAAAACTGTTAAAATACTTAAAAATAGCTTAAAATAATATAGATAACTTTTTATAAAATATTTGTTTTAAATTTTATAAAATGTGATACTTTTTATAAATTATGTATTATTAATAGTATTAAAAGAAAGTCAAAACTTTTGGAAGATGCTTACTATGTTTTAAAAATAAAAAATAGTTATTTTAGATGAACATTAAGTTAGTTTTTGATAAAAATAACGTTTTTAATTTAACAAAAATTAGGATATTCTATAGAAGACTTAAGAATATAATTTTCTATATTTTTACTTTGAACAATATTAATATAAAATACGATGTGTCTAACTTTATGCAAATTAATATTGTGGACGAGGTATTAAGTTATATCAATATTGGACAAGGAAAATGTGTTTAAAAGAAAATTAAAAATTATAGATTTGAGGAATTTTCATTGATTTGATAGTAAAAGGAATTCCATAGAACTATTGGATTTATGCTTTGAAGTTAATTCTCGAAGGGATAGAAATCCTAGTTTTAGTATTTAAGTATCTAGTGTCGAGATAGAGACGAAGTGCAAAATTAAGCAATTACTAAGTTTTCCATATTAGATTAGTTGGACTACTATGAACGAGTGTAGTAAATATTGAGGAAGGCTAAGATAAATCATAGAAAGTAGTTATCAATATCACCTATTTAGTGCAATAACTCCTAGGAGTTGGCTTGACAACATAGTTAAAAGTGACTTGGTCTTTGACCGGTCATTTTTTGGTACGTTTGTTGGGAGCCAAGTGCACTCAAATAGGTGATCAATCTCCCTAGGATATTAAAATCCTAGGTATTGATGAGTGAGTATGAGGTCTCTTTTCTAAGGGACTATTTTTTGAATTTGCCCTAAAATTGCCAAAGGAGGATATTGAATTTGGCAAGAGACACAGACTTAGTAGAGGGGGTTAAATATTTCGGCCCGAAATTAACTATAGACATAGAACAGTTATCTTCTTGGAGTTGGTGTTATAACTATTGCACGCGCTTCGATTAGTATTATTGTAACACTTATCAAAATTTTAGAAGAGTGGTATGGGATGATGTGTTGCCTTGGATTCGTATATCTAAAGGTTTGAAAGTTACTTTTGACACAAAAGACATTAGAAAGATCGCTGAAATTTTAGGCCCGTATTTTAGACCTTCTAAGCGCTCATGCACGCAAAACTTTAAACAAAATGTGTGAAATTTTAGGAATATGATAGTAATAGCTGTTTTATTAATAATGGAGGAATTCAGAGGACAGTGTGGACAAGGAGAGTTTCTACTTTAGAATGCCAAGTATATGAGACATCTTCTAGTGAGTGGAGGTAATGACATGGATATAACAATTAGTGGACATCAAGTATTTGAGTTAATATGACAAGATATTAACATGGTTACTTATCCATGAAAAAATAAATGCAAATCAATATTGAGTTGTAGTGATCATCCATGCACTTGCCACCAATTTGATATGCAACTTAGACATTGGAGTATGGAGAAACAAGATGACTTGCATGCTTGTTTATAAATGTATTTACAACAAAAACATGCAATAAGAAGGTGAATTGTTGGTGGAAGAGGATTAGGAAGGGGAGAGGAAGCCCAAAGAGTGCCAATTGGAGAAGAAGGAATGGAAGGAGTTAGTAGGAAGTTCGAGAGTAATGATTAAGGAGAAGGGGGTGCCATCATATAAGGGGGTAAGAGAAAAAACAAGGGAGAGAAGGATGAAGGAGGGTGCCATATTGAACATCATGATGCCATCAATTGGAGAAGAGGGAGGGAGATAAGAAGATCCCCAAGCCATCAAGCTAATAAGGGAGCAATAAAATTGTAGTAAAAGAAGAGCAAGAGAGGAGCATTGAAGCCAATGGCCTATTGGAAGCCATCGCCATGTCTTCTCCTTCTACCTCCATTTTAGAGCTTCAATGTACCTCCTTCTTTTGAAGTGATAGGGTAGGAGATTTCTATGTTGCCTTCCAATTGCTCTACTTTGCTCCTGATTTCGTGAACATATAATGGAAATATTGCATTACTCTCACCTCCTCTCTTAGTCATCAACATAAAACCATAGAGGCTAAGCTCTTGAGCTTGAAACTCATCAAGATTAAGTCTTGAAAGAGTTATAATTGACTATTCTTATGGCAACATTGCAATTGGCCAATGAATCTCTCGAGAGAAGGGTAATGATGAGCTCACCATTGGAAACGATTGGATAGAGTCCCCTTGGTTGCACTACAAAGGACACGACTTCAAAAGACACAATTTCGATTCTCGTACTTTATATAAGTGCCTTAACTCATTTAACAAAAAAAGTAATTTTGCATAAATATTTATTTGATTCGATTTTTTTATAAAATGCCTTTGAATCTTAATTTCAACTCTGGATAGTTTTTAGAATTTAAATAGGTCTGATTTTATATTTTAAAAATAAATAACTGTTGAAAATACTTAAATACCTTGAAAATGGTATAGATAATTTTTCATAAAATATTTGGTTAAACAATTATGAGATATGATATTTTTATGATGAAGTATGTACTTTTGGAGGTATTCTGAAATTTTCCCAAAACTTTTGGAAGATATTTACTATGTCTTAAAGATAAAAAATAGTTATTTTGGATGAATATTAATTTTTTTAAATAAAAATCATGTTTTTAATTAAAAGAAAATTGGGATATTGTATAGAAGACCTAAGAATATAATTTTTGATGTTTCATTAAAAAATTTAGATTTAAAAAATTATTCGATGTTATTAGTTTGAACATTATTAATATAAAATATGATGTGTCTAACTTTATGTAAATTAAAAGTGTGGACGAGGTATTAAGTTATATCAATATTAAACAAGGGAAATGTTTTAAAAATAAAATTAGAATTTATCGGTTTGAGGAATATTAGTTGATTTGATAATAAAAGGAATTAGATAGAGCTATTGGATTTATGCTCTGAAGTTAATTCTCGAAGGGATAAAATCCTAGTTTTAGTATTTTAGTATCATGTATAGAGATAGAGACGAAGTGCAAGATTAAGAAAACTTACTGAGTTTTCCATATTTGATTAGTTGGACTACTATGAACGAGTGTCAGAAATATTGAGGAAGCCTAAGATAAATAATAGAAAGTAGTTATCAATATCACCTATTTAGTGCATCAGCTCCTAGGAGTTGGCTTGACAATCTAGTAAAAAGTGGCTTCAGTCTATGAGAACATTGAGTTTTCTGTGAGTGTGGTGAGTGATTTGACTATCTTTGAGTAATCCTTGGTAAATATAACGTAGAAGTTGGCAAAACCAAGGATACATTGGATATTGTGGATACATGTGGGTGTCTCCCAATAACAAATAGTCTCAATCTTCTTGGGGTCCATGAAGATTCCTCTCTGGAAGACATTATATTCCCATAATTCCAATTTTGTTAGATGTAAGAAACGCTGCTTAAGTTTTACATATAGTCCTTTTTCTCCGAGCTTTTTCAAAACTAATTTTACATGGTGCTCATGCTCCTCTGGATCTTTTGAGAATATTAAGATATCATCCAAGTATATAAATACAAAATCATCTAGATGCTCTTGGAAGATATAATTCATCATATGTTGAAACACTCCAAGAGCATTGGTGAGACCGAATGGCATGACAACATACTCGAAGTGACCATATCTTGTGTAGAAGGTTGTCTTCCATTCGTCTCCTTATGTGATCCATACAAGATTGTAAGCCCCACATAGATCAATCTTTGCAAAGATCCATACAAGATTGTAAGCCCCACATAGATCAATCTTTGCAAAGATCTTGGACTTTCCAAGGCGTTCCAAGAGCTCTGGTATCAACAACAAAAGGGTATCAATTCTTGACTGTTATCTTATTGAGTCCTTAATAAGCCACACACATTTGGAGTGATCTATCTTTGTTCTTCACGAATAGAATTGGGGCTCCAACAAGAGACTTTGAGTATCCAATGAGTCTCTTGGCTACATTCTCATCATGTGTTTTTGCATAGTTCACCTAGTTCATCAAGGGATAGCCTATAGATGGGTCCAAAATATTGTTGAGCATCATCATGGAGCTCGATAGCACAATCATATGGTTTGTGTTTGAGCAAGAGATCTACATTCATTTTTTCAAAGACATCTTGGAATTCTTGATACTAGCTTGGCAGCTTGACTGACTCATCCTTACTAGGTTCTTGAGTTTGTATATGATATATCATGTAGGTTGGTTCTTGCCTTGTTCTGTGCATAAATGCTTTGGCTCCTAGATATATTGACTTTCCTTGATTTTCATGATGTGTAATCTTTTGCTTAATCTAATAAATTTCTAAGTTGTGTCTCTTTAGCTAAGGCATCCCAAGGATGATTGGATTTGTGTGACAGGAAATATCATTGAAGCATACACGAGATTTGTGATTGCCAAGAGTTACCATGAATGGTCAGGTTTTCTTGGTCATATCGAGGTAATATCTCTAAATGCTAGAGGTCTTCCATCCATGACTTCAACTGGTGTAGCATTGGTCTTTTGGAGTACTAGGGGTCTCTGATTAGGGCTGGGTTCCATTGGCAATGCCTTACTTCTTCTTGCTTTTCTTGCTTCCTCTTGAACAATGTATTATCATACTAGATGGCTTGCATGATACAATCCTCGAGTGTTTTCACCTCAGCAAGAATAGTGAGCATAATGTCGTTGATATCATCTCAAAGATTCCCATTGATTTGATGTCCAAGATCTATGGAATAATCCTCTTCATCCTAGCTTTCTACAAAGTATACTTGTTGTCCATGATCTAATTCTGCAGATTTGGACATAAGACTAGCATCAAAATGTTCCAAAGAAGTAACCATATCTTGTAGAGTAAGCTAAGTGTGAATTGGTTGACAAACTATTCATCATGTCAAGTGACGTCATAGATTAATTGTCTAATTTCAGATGCATGCGTAGAGGCATGGCAGTTACCTTGTCATAGCTTCTAAAGTTTCATTTCTGCTACTTGATCAGTCTCTGTATCTCCAAATGTGGAAGCGAGCTTGCAAAGAAATGCCTTATAGTTATGAAGTAGTGGCATATTCTTTTCCGAGATTGGGACGATGATATAGCTTGACCACAAAGTAAAGTCCCAATGAGTCCAAGCTTGGAAGCATCATTCTAGATACCTATCAAGTTGTATGTAGATATAGAGATTTATTTGTTGTAGGAATCCCCAAAACTTTGAATGGTCAGCATTGAACTTCTCTACCATGATGATCTTGGGTTCTTTTGTTCGGGGTTGATAAACACACTGAATCCTCTAATCACTTCCTATGTTGTTCTCTAAGTCTCCGATCTTGTCTTGCATCTCTTGAAGTGTAGGGCTAGATGCATAGGGTGTTCTATTTGAAGTTGTGCCTATCATTTATTGAAGTCTTGAATTTTTTGTTGGAGGTTTTGAAGGGAGGCCATGAATCTTTCAAGGGTTGCCTCCATAGTGCTTAGTAGGTCTAGAAAGTAGTCTTGTTGAATTGTTATGGGAGCACTATACTGTGCTGGAGAGACAAGACTAGATGTAAGATTTGTTACAAGATTTCTAATTTCAAGATAATATGATGTAGGGGCATAAGGTTCAATGATAACTTAAGAAGATTATCCATACCATTCGCAGAATTTAAAGAAACATATAAGATAGGAAGCATGTACATTTTAAAAGTGTGATACTTTGTGGATTATGATAATGTGAAGAAAGAACTTGAAGAAGTTGTATAATGCATGTTTCTATTTCCCTTTATGAGGAAAAATCCGTCATGTAAACAAGGAAAAGAAAAGACTACACGTACTCCTCTCTCATATAAGATGCAAAATTGAAATGCAATTAACATCTTACATCAAGATCATTGAGACTCATCTATCTGATAATTGCTTGGAGTAGAAGAGTTTCAATGAACAATTCATGATATAATTGAAACCTTTAAATTTTTTTCTTGCAACTTGTACTTGAGATAAACAATAATATCTTGACATTTGTATCATATACGAGGAAATATGAAGATAAAAACTTATGTTTGTGAGAATGATCAAGGTATTGAGCATCAATCAACTTTACTTGGATCTCAGTAGTCTATAGTGCTTTTATCATGACTGAATCATGCTTAGCATATGACTACTTTTGTTTTTGTTGATGTTCGTACTACAAATACATGGTAAAAGTGTGAATCAAGTGCCTCACAATATTGGTACAACTTGTAGCATACCCCATACTACACAATTTTTCATAGTGTTGGTGTTGATGACATGGGCTATAGAGGTGGCATTCACCATTGATAGTATGGTGGTGAAATTGCCATATATTAGTCTTATGGATGGTTCTTGGGGTATTTGTGTCAAGCCCCATGTGCACTAGATGAGAGAGTTTAGGATTTCAAAGAAGTAGGGAGGATTGAAATAGTGGTTGGAGGTATGTGGAAGGCTATTGAAGAAAGCACCAAGTGGAGTATCAAAGAGTACTAGCAAAGTCACTTGGGAACCATAGGGTGCCAAGGGTGGAATGGGAGGGTGGGAGACTCACACCTTTCCATATACAAGACATTGCATGGAAGTGGAAGGTATTCTAGAGATGGCTACATGGTCATAAAGTATCATGGGGTGGGAAGTTGCAATCCCTTGTAATGCGATAGATCCCATCAGTACAATAAACTACCCATTAGTACTCATACTCATACTATCACCGTGTGTACTTTGATGAAGAGGGGAAGGTGTTATGGAGATAAGAGGAGGGTCCCATGGGGCCTCTTGAGGAGGATTATTTGAAGGCCTCCAAAAAAACTCTATGAGCTCATTCTTTCAATGAAGATTGTTGGTAGTCAAAGAAGGACCATTTAACACCATATTAGAGAATTTGGGAGTTTTCCAAGTCCCAAATTCAAACAAGTGATAAATATTTGACCACGTAGCTAATCTTGATCCATCTTTAAAAGTGGGACTTGAAAAGGTATCTTATATAGTATTTAGGGTACACTCCATCTTTAAGTAACACAACAAGATTTGACCATGTGGTCAAATAATAAAGGTATTGGGGGTTCCCAAAGTGCATGGAGATTCCCAAATTCCATAATATAGTATTATTCAATGATCAAGGTAAGTGCCTAGAGGATGTATTCAAGGAAGGTCCATGGATCAATTGCCTTGAAGGATTGCAATAACGGTAGTTCAATTCAATGTGATCTCAAAGAAGAGGGAATGAGCCATAATAGTAGACGAGGTGATTGTTTATGCTAGGGAATAGATATTGATGATGAAGGATGGAAGAATATCCACAGAAATTGTGATGGGTAGATTCAATTGCTAAAATCAATATAATCATCTTACATGTTTAGAGGAAGTTCACCACCATCAACTTTTAAGAAAATGCATGTTGAGCAAAATGATGAAGGAGAAAGGAAAGGAGATATGCATATGACTAGCTCTTTACACATGATTTTTTCAAAGAAAAATTTTAAATATTTGATAATATAGAATCTGAAAGAGGAGTACCAATATCTTTTTTATTGGTTTTTATGTTCATAGAAACAAATGCAAAAGATGGATTTAAAAAATGTGTATCGAAATGATAAAATCTACCTATTGAAGGGATTTAAGGAGAAAAGAGAGATGAATTGTAGAGCAGAGAGGTGAGTTTGCAAATGTAAGGATGTGATGTCCCTTTTTAAGTTGTAGCTCCATTGGCCAATTATCAAAATACTAAGGATGTCATGTATCTTTTTAAGTTATAGCTCCATTGGCCAATGATTAAAATGTATCATTTTTTAAAAAATATATCCATTTATAGAATAAAGTTTTACCAATTATAGCTTAAGAGAAGCGTTTTATATCTAAGTCTATTTATTGTAAATTACTTAATTGTTACATGTTAGTTTTGGTAGATGTAAATATGTTTTTAAGAAAACAAACCAAGCAAGCCTTGGTTGAACGTTTGCAACTCAAAATGGAGGTGCCATTCTAGAACTAATAGCTCCCTAGTTTCTTAAATAGTTGAAAGTAGACCATCTATAAGCATGTTTATATTTGAATTTAATACATGTAAATTCAACACGATTATAGGCATGGATATGTGTCACACAAATAGATGTGCTTACCTACATACTCACAAGGCTTTTGTTAGTTCATAATATACCTCAGATTAGGTGTCAATGTGCTTATTCCCTTGTAGTATATAGATAAGTAGCCATGCAATAAATATGATGTTTATATGTAGGTTTATACACTATAACAAAAAGGCCTCATAGACGCACATTTAGACGCGATTTTTGAATATAGAGAAATTCTTACGGGCGCGTCTATCCACCCGTCTATTTGTGCGTCTACCATTTCGCGTCTATAATCGCATGTATCAACGAATTTACACGCACAAATAGACGCGCAATAGACACACATATACACGTGCATATAGACACGCTGATAGACGTGCTTTTACAAGCACTGGTAGACGCGACCGGAAAACAAAAAACGTCCTTTCAAAAAAAAGATATTTAATATCTTTTTTAAATTTGAATTATGAAGCGCGTGTATAAGCGCGTGTAGTCTGCATTATAGACGCGCGTATAAACGCGAATTATTTGCAATTTAGACGCACGGATAGACACGCAAAACATAACTGGAAAAAAAAACCAGAGAGCTTTGCAACCACATGCTCTCTAGTTTTTTGTTCCCCCTCCCATACATTAGACTGTGTATTTGGGAAAAAGACAATGTATCTTATGGGCACGAGAATTGAAAATAAAAGTCCATGTATTCATTATATATCAAAAGTATTTACAAGGGAAGTTTAAGTGCTTGCGACCTAAAGTGTGGCCGCAAGCAGTAGGCTCAAAGAGATATCATACATATGCAAGAAAATAAGGCCTCATGAGGAGGTATGGTGCTCCTCTACGAATATGAAGAGGAAACATCTTCGCTAGTACCACCATGGCTACTAGCGTCACTATCCCCCTCCTCGCTATGCTCCACATCTAGGTTCGCCTACACACACAAAAGATCAGGGTTGCTTACATAGACAAGGTGGAGAAAAAGTTATAATTAGCTATACTTTTAATAGGAAAGTAAGAAAAACATACCTCCTCTGGCTATCGAATCCTCATGGCCCGGTTGTATTGGTCCTCAGTGATGAGACCCTCCTCATAAAACTGAAGCCATGTCGCTACACGATTATGGCCTCGATAGTAACCTACCTCTCTAGGAGTAGGTGTCCTACCAACGATGGTAGTCTGCAAAAACATTTAGAGATATATAAACAATTACGAGTCACAATATATTAGACTAAAATATATAAAGAATTGAAAGAAATATAAATTTAAAAAAACTAGAAATCAAAATATACTTACAAACTCTGCCTCCCACGACTCTCTGCCGCCCGATCCGTAATGCGACGATCCCATTGTTTCCATTTGGATCCGTCGCGCCTCTGCATGCTAGCGACTCTTCACTTTCTCTACTGCTTTCTTCTTGGCTTTCTTCCACTCTATGCGGTGGCACATAGGTGGTTGGCTATAGGCTCCACGCCCCTCCTCCAGCCTCCGCAGTGAGTGCCTAGCCCGTGTCATGAGGTGGGATCTTTTGTTGTGAAGCATATCCCTCACTTTTGTATGTCCCCAATCATCCGAGAATCGCTGACCCTCAGGATTTGGGTACCTCCTATGGACTGCCCTCAACACCTCCTACCACAAGCCGCTTTTCTGATTTTTGAAGGCAATGAAACAATCTTTATACGTCGCATGTACAACGCTCCTCATGTACGCCCTTACATCCCTTCCCTCATCATCATGAAAGATGCCACCAGCATCTGTAACTCTATAGTAGTGGTGTACAACCTCCTCTATGTGATCTACTGGTGAGGGTGATCGCTCGCCACCTCCTAGGCAACCCCCACACAAGCCTCGTCCTCCCCCTCGACTCTCCCTCCTCCCTCTCTGTCGACTACCCTCTGCCTCGCTAGACGCACGAGCTTCTGCAAATGCACGTGCTTCTGCAGATGCTTGTGGTTCAGCCGATGCACGTGGAGCATGTGGAGTACCTGCATATGGAGTACCTGTATATGGAGTACCTGCATGTGGAGTCTGGGAAGTGGTGCCAGGCAAAGACATCAGAGGCGTCCCAGATATGACACTGAACACCTCGTGCGCTGTGGGAGAGCGGCTAAGGTGTCTGGTCATCTCTCCCATAAAGTCTTCCCTACTAGGAAAACCTCCAAAAAATGCATTGAACCCCCTGCCAAAGGAGGCCAATGTATCATTCATGCGATCCACATCCGGATCATTGCTAGATAAACCAGGATACGACATCTGCAAAAAAACACAAGAAAAAGACAAATTTATTTGCATACAAAAAAATCATATATTACCTACATTTTCAAAGAGCTTTCTTTAGACATTGAGCATAACACTTAAGTGCTAATGCTTCTCTTAAACAAGAAAACTGATAAACACAAACATGGAATTGGTCACATTTATCATTGCAAAAATATATTTTTTACTATCAGAACTGGGAGACATGGTGCGTGTATCCCCACGTCTAAATTGCAGGTTAGACGCGTCCTCTGACGTGCTTCAGAGTGAACCATCTATCCAGCGCATCTATCTGCGCATCTAAGATGCAGCACAGACGCACTGTCAAACCCACATTCCAGGTCAATGCGCGTGTATAATCACATGTAGACTGTAGGTCAACCTTCTGTGCAGCGCGTGTATCATCGCATGTACATTGCAGAGCACACGCGCCAACACACGCGCACTAAGACGCGCCCTCAGATGCTATGAGAAGAAACATGTTTTGCGTCTATATCTACGTCTACATTGAGATGTAGACGCGCTATCAGACGCGCTCGGTCGACTGTTTTTAGGCCGACGACCGCCATTGATGATTTACAAAATGCAATACATAATGGAATCACAAATCCTAAATACACAGACAGAGCCGAGAGAGAAAGAGAGAAAGAAAAAGAGAGAGAGAGAGAGAGAGAGAGAGAGAGAGAGAGAGAGAGAGAGAGAGAGAGAGAGAGAGAGAGAGACTCATCTTGGATGTTTGGTGTGGCGGGTGGTGGCACTTCTTCCTTCTCCTTCTTCGTCTCCTTGGTAAGTTACCCTCCCTTGATGCTTGCTTGCTTGCTTGTTGCTTCTTCTTATTCTCCTCTTTCTTGTTCTCTCTTTCTTCCTCTCCTTGGCTTTCCTTTTTTCCTTCTTGTGTGTTTGAAATGAAAGAAGAGGTAAGTCATGAGGAGGTGAGGCATGAAGAGACTAGGTAAGGCATGAAGAGACTGCATGTCTGCTAAACTCAAGCTTCAGAACCGCAAAAAACGCAGGAAAGAAAAGGCATAGTTTAAAAAGAAATGATTTAAGAATGGTTTGAATTTTGACGCGTGTGTCTATTTTTGCATGTATATGCGCGTCTATTGTTCACGTAGACGCAAGTATAGACGCGAACATAGACGCGAAAATAGATGCTAATATAGACGCATAGGTAAACGTGGATATAGACGCGCATTTGGGCTTTATCATAATTTTCTATTTTTAAGATAAGTTTTGATAGTGAATTCTTATCATAAGTTTTAATGTATTTATGATGATTTTTGTGTATTTAAAATTGAGATCTTATGTAAACATATGAATGTCAAATATTTTGATGTTGTCATGAATTAGGTTTAATCATGTCGACGTCGTCATCATCTAGTGCGGTGCAAGCTGATGAGTCAATGAGCACATCCTCAAGTGAGGATGAAACATTGCGTCTTCATAATCGAGATGCATGGCTATGACGAAAAATTAAATGCATGTGTGATCGTTGTCGAGTGTGTATTTTTCGAGCACGTCGAATTGCAATGTCACACCTCAGCTTGTATGGAGAATGGAACCGAGAAAAATCACCGGTATTCATTTTTTTTTTACCACTAAGATTGCATGTCTATGTTACGGGAATTATATATCAACGTACATGAAACTCTCTTTTGTGGTTGAGCAGGATATGGTGCCACATCCTCAGATGCTCCCTCCCGGGCGTCGAGAGGCTGCAAAATGTCGATGCGAGGAGGCAGAGTCTTCAAGAAGAGTAGAGATTGACAACCATGATAGTAGCCCTCATGAAATGCCCCATCAAGTCGTAGAGGATGAGATTTTGGACAACATGGTTAAGTATCTATTTTTGCAACCGGTTCAGGGAGAAGGTCACTCTACGAAGCTAGATGATCCATTATATGTAGCATCATCTACTCCGTTGTATGAAGGTTGTACGTACTCCATTCTTCGTGTGTCCCTCAAGATACTTAACTTGCAAACAATTTATGGATGGAGTAATGTCAGTTTGGATGCGTTATTGAAGTAAGTATCAATTCAGTTTGGCTTATGAATCATAATATTAATTGTTCTATTTTGAAATCAGACAGAAATATATATTGGTGGTTTTTTAACTCACTTTTAAAAATATATGTAGGTTATTATCACAAATGCTTCCAAAAGGAAAGAAATTGCCAACTAAGAGAGAGCAAGCAAGACATTACTTGACATCTCTGGGAGGCCTCGATTATGTCAAGATCCATGCATGTGTTAATGATTATGTCTTATTTCGTGGGATTCATGAGTTCGCACGAGATTGTCCTGTTTGTGGCGAATCAAGATACGTCAGGATATCATGCATGTCCTATTTGTGGTCCCTCTCTAGTTTCCTCTAGGCCAACACGTTTAAAGAAGGTTATCTACGACAATCATCATCGATTTCTTCCTATTGACCATTCCAAATATGTTCTCCCTACTAATGGAATGACTCCACAATCTCTAACCATTCAAGATTGGAAGGAGAGATGGATTAATGCCGATAGCCACCCTCCACTCGGCATGAGTCGGTAAAAAGTGAATTTCTCTCAATTGACTTTAAAGTATTTAGCATGATGAATTGTTTACATAATATATTGTTTGTTTGTTAGGTTCTCTATATTTTTTCATCTTCTGTACTGGACTGAACTCAAGATCAATCACCTGTTGGACCCCATGCACATATTCAAAAATGTTGTATCTACATTATGGGATCACTTGATAGGGGCTCCTGATTCAATTAATGTAAGGGAGGATTCACGTAACATTGGTCGGATGAGATGAGCCTAGCCACGCATTGGACCCAGAGGAAAGATTGAGCTACCCCATGCACCTTGGATGTTGTCAAAGAACGAGGAAAAAATAGTGAATGAACAAATATATAGCTTTCGAACACCCAGAGGATGTATGAGATGTCTCAAGGGAGCCTTCATAAAGAAAAAGAAAAGAGGTGTGGAGCAACTATCTGGTTTGAAGTCCCACGATTGGCACAAAATGATTCAAGTAAGGGTATCTCTAACCATGAATATAGTAATTAGTGGAGTAACTATGTGTAAAATTTAGGGTATGATGACTTTTTCCTCAACTAATCATTTGATCTATGAATATTGTTTACATTCAGTTCATACTTCCTACTAGCATATCCGATTGTGTATCCAAAGATGTATGTGATATCATTTACAAGATGGGAGAGCTTGTGAGGTGTGTATACATTGTATTTTTTCATTATATATCTTTCAATTTCTACACAAAAATAAACAAGCACATCATACATCTTGATAGATACGTGAGCTCGAAGGACATTGATCCAAACACATTGCAAGATGCTCGAGTATTATCTGTTGAGGTGGTTTGTTTGGTGGAGGAAATTTTTCGTCGATCCATTTTAACTACTCAATTACATTTACTTGTACATTTGATTGATGAGATCGCACTTTGTGGGGCAGTTCATGTAAGGTGGATGTTTTTTCTTGAGCGCTTCATAAAAACCTTGAAAGATTTTGTGAGGCAAAAAGCACGGCCTGAGGGAAGCATGGCTGAGGATTGGTTAGTGCAATCATCCCTTGTTTATATCTCTGAATATCTTGCTGAAGTGGATCCCTCTTAACCACAACTATGGAAAGATGATGAAGACTTGAGGATGACCTCTATAGTACCTCAAGAAAAAGGAATGAGTAAAGTGCTAACAAAAGAAGAACTTCGTAAGTTAAATAGTTTTTGTGTGCTCAATAGTGATGTAATGAGCAAATGGGTGACACTATATAATGAAGCAAGGGCAAGAAGAAAAAGCGAAAGACAAGAATTTCGCACTAGATATGGACGTAATGTCTCATTTCCAGATCATCTAAATGCGCTTCCACGTCATATTGATATAGATTGGTTACATGAGGAAATGGAGAGAATGGAAAAAGAGGAGGAAATTAATATATCTCAAGAAGAGTGGGAATACACACGAGGTTGCTTATCAAAGGTGAGACATACTATCAATTCATTTGTTTTTATAAGTTTTATTTTATATAAATAATTGACATGTTTGATCTTTTATCTTTTACTACTAGTGCACATTATTCAATGCACTTTGGTGTGAGGATAAACATCTTCGAACTCAATGTATAGATGAAAAGAGAAATACCCAAGATTGTGGTGTCCTTGCTCACTTCGAGGATGCCATGGTACCATGAAAGGTTATTGTGGCTTGATCCAAGATATTCTGAAGCTTGACTTGAGACGATTCTTTATATATGTACTGGATGTGAAGTGGTTTAAAGAAGTGGTAACAAATGGTGAGCATTGCACAATCAGACGTCATCCAAGTGGTTTTGTAATCATTGACTCTACAAAATTTCACCAAAACAAGAATGACACATTAGTACTACCTCAACAATGTGAGCAGGTATATATGCAAAGGCTAATTTTTTTATATGTATACATGTGATACATATACACAATATAATAAGTACTTAAGTTTTTTGCTTTTGTTTTTCAAATACAGGTTGTGTATCATCCAATGGTAAACAATAACCGATGATGGTATGTCATCCCTATATCTAATCGTTCAAAACCAATATATGGTAATATTACCGACATGGAGATAGCAGATGACAATCCAAGAATTAATGATGATGTACATGATGACACCATAATGGATTATATGCATGATATAGTACAAGATGAACCTCGCGAGGATATTCAAGGAAACGCAGAAGAAGACAATAATATGATTGTCGATGATATTGATGAAGTTATTGATCAATATAACAACACATCTGATAGTGGGATAGACTTATTTGTTTCATTACCTCTTGGTAACATAGACCTAGAAGTAGATAGTTTAGCAAGGGCTAATCTCATTGAAGATGAGATGGATCATTCACTGTAACATACTTGATTTGCTTATTGATTCAATGTGTATTCCTAATTCTATGGTTTTTATCATGCGCACACGTGCATACTCAAGAATCAATAGTCAATTTTAAAGCTAAATTGAATTTTCCAAAATAAAAAGGAAGTATCTTTTATCATCTTCAAGTACATAGAGAAATTACGAGATACATATTGCAATGCTTGCTACTAATTGGTTGGTTTCTGTCGCTTGCCGCTAATTACTTATATCAGGCTTGTCAACTGGAGGAACTGCCATTCATTAGAGAGCAATGAAAAAGTAATTATTAACTCTATTTTTTTAATTCAATGATTCAATGTGTATTCTTAGTTCTATGGTTTTTATCATGTGCACATGTGCATGCTCAAGAATCAATTTCAGGTGGTTAAATAATTATTAACTTTAGTTTTTTAATTATGTGAATTGCTAATTTTAGGTGGTTAAATAATTGTGCATCTGCTGGCGTGTCTATATTAGCATCTATTTGCACGGATATATAGACACAAAATTTGCGTCTATTTACACGCACGTTTACACGCACTTATAGATGCTGTGAATAGACGCACCCGACTTTGCGCGTCTAACATGCGTGTCTATGCATCGTTTCTGTTGTAGTGATATATCATTCTATTTGCAAGTTTAATGCACATTCATATTAATAGATTGCAAATGAGAGGGATTTTCTTAAACATGTTGTCTATTTTTTGAGGAAAAGTACTCTCATTTCATGCAACCATGCAAAACTAAATTACACCTACAATTGTGTTAATAAGTAGTGTATAGTATGAGTTTCTAGTCCAAGTTCAAAAATTACTTATACTATTACGTGTGGTTATGAACATGACTATATACATGGTCATTAAAGTGCATCCACTAACTCCATCTATGCTTTCATTTTGTTGAAGTGAGAGAGACATCTTTGCCCATTAGAGTTTTCATTTCAACCAAGAAGCACATGGTTTCATTACAACATCTCAAATTTTATTTGCTAGATTGTACTTGTTAATGCAATATTTTCGTGTTCTTAAATGTGGTCTCCATATGTCATATTTCACACAAATAACTTTTTCAACACACTTTGTTTTCTAGAAAAGTTTGCAAAAAATAGCTCTAGTTACATAATTGACCTAACAAGTTTGCAAAAACTAGCTTTGAGCCAAATATCTCTTGATGTCCTCTAATCAATATATTCAAATTAGCACATGTCTATGATGAGGAAACTCTCTAAGACTTTGCCAAGGTCCACAAATCTAGATTTTTTAAACTTTCTCCATGTGAATTGATATCCCTTTAAAACAATATTCAAAATTTCTAGTATCCAAAAAAATCTAATAAGGTTTGCAAAAAGACGTTTACCACTCATCATGACTTTTCCTTATTACTATCATGATATTTTGTTATTTAAAAAAAAAAGTGCCACATTAGTATGTTTTTACCAATCTTCTTAGATCCTTTGTTTAAGTATGTTCAAAATAGCATGTATATATGAGGTGCTTAGATGGTAGAGACAAAGGATTGCATCAAGTTTGTACTAGAGACCCACTATCTACAAAGATGGCACTACAAGATATAGACCTTATAGCGACGTTTAAAGCGACAAAAATACAAACAACAAAATTTGCCCCCGTCGTCGCAAAAAGCGTCGTTATTGACGACGCCATAGAATCGTCGCTATATGCGTCGCTATATAGTGTCGCAAATAGTGACGGTTACAGAGAATTTGCGACGCTTATAGCGACGACAATAGCAACGCGTGCAGTAAATTTGCGACGCAAATAGCGACGGTAACAGAGAAAAAAAAAATTTGTGGCATGCCACATATAGCACTGTGTGCTGTATGAGAGCCATACAAAATAGTTTCTGCACTGCTGCATACAATTACCTTTGAGAAAATGAGTGGCCAATATGTCAATGTATTTTAATAATTTTTAAGAAAATAAAGGGCGTTAAGATGTTATGATTAGGAGAGTTGAACATTAATTTGTCTTTTATTAAATGGGTCTCAATGATGGTCATCTAGAAATACAACTTCCACTTAGGATCATGCCACAAAAAGTTCATGTCTAGACTTTTCCAATGTCTAGCAAGCAAAGTTAGCTCCTTTTACAGCAAGTACAAAGCTTAAACGAGATGCCACATGCAACTCACTTTGTTTACTATACATCTAAAAAGTATAGCCAACAAAAAGTGTGACATCACCCTTGTTTTAAATGTGTCCATTCAAAAAGCTCTAGGGCCTGCAATCTCATATTGATATACTTTCCAAATATCGTTCCTTCTAACTTTCATGACCATTAAAGCTGAGCAACACATGGAAAGGGTTTGAAAAGCTCCAAAAGTGGCTTATCTAAGCCTATAAATTGAATATCACCTTGGCACTCCCATCCCATCTATGGACTCATGCACTTCCAAGCTCTCCATGCCCTACTCTTAGTACGTTAATCATTGTCTTACCGATTGGACTCTAATAAGAATGTGTGAACTAGCACTATCTCCATTATATAAAAACGTTACTAGGGTAATACATTACATGTTATACGGATCTACACACACACACACACTCTCTCTCTCTCTCTCTCTCTCTCTCTCTCCATTGTTCAAATGTATGCAAGAAGTAATGACCACAATCACATAAGTTTGACATGGTTGATGGTTGTTGTAGGCCCGTGAGAGATTGAAAAGACGCAAGTTACTCATCTGCCTAGTAGGATAGTGAGATCAAGGTATAGCAAAATAATGAACGTGTAATAAGTTATTGGTTTGGAAAACAAATATTGCTGAAAGATGAGGCGATGTTCTCATTGCTGGACATGAGGAGCCAGCCGATTATATTTGGCCCTAGTTATGGGAGATGCGGAACAATCTGGCAGGACGATCGAGGGGACGAGCTCCACTCTGCTTTCTAAGTAGTAGGCACTGTAGCACCCCTTATCATTTTGCCAGTGCGTGAGGCAGACAGACCATCAAGGCCGGATGCGGTGTGGAAGCTGGCCGAGCTGGCCGTTGCGTCGAACAGGTAGCAGTCCGAGGAAGAGCTGGAACAAATCAACTGCACACATGCATGAAATACTATTTTACGATAAATCAAAGATTGAACTCAGGATATAACCTGTATCCATCGACTGTGTTGAATTCGAGGTTGAATTCAGGATGTCGATTCATGAAGTTACACATGCATGCATATTGAAGCAGCTGAATAGTTACTAATTCTTAGATGCTTACGGCGCTTGTATCGCTGCCTGCACCAGCGACCAAAGCCTGCACATCGTCAGCGCTTGATCCACAGCCGCCGATTGACAGAACCTGCGCCAGCCAGCCATGCATTGAATCAATATATAGAGAGATAAGGATTGGTTAGGTAAGGATATCCTTCATTGCAGGAGGAGCGAGACCAGAAGAAGTCGGTATGTATATACACATATCTAATATTGTACCTGGAAATCTTCCTTTTTCGACTTCCCTGAACTGCTGCTGGTCACGGTAGCGGAGAAGTCAAGGCTGCCGGTGTCTACCAACTGTTGGCAGAGAGAGAGCACGTCGCTGGCGGACACCGTGCCACTCAGCTCTACGCCCGTGCTCCCTAAAAGAGAGGCGGCCTCTTCCTAGGCTTCCTGGATGGCAGGGTCGTTATTGTTGCCGTCACCTCCGGTGCCACCTGGCGCACTGCCAGATGGTGGTGCCGGGGCCGGTGGCGATGGCACCATTCTCTGGGGTGGACTTGTCGAAGATCCTACCGGTGCCATGCCAGGCTCGTCATCTGATGATCCGCCGCCCCCTTGACCTCCACCAAAGGCGAAAGGTGGAATAGCCGGTCCAAGATCTCTCTGAGGCCGCTGTCCAGCAGCGGCCGGCGACGTCGATAATATTATGCTCATCATCGACGTCATCCAAACAAAGCCCAATAATACAGGACCATAGTCGTTTCGACGCACAAGGAACACCAGGTGCTTGGGCACGGCCATGTTCTATCGATGTCCTACCCTGTTACTAGGATGTACAGCGGTGATCAGTACTGATCAATGATCATGGACTCCTGCACGTCCTGGTTTGCAATATATCCTAAATCCCGTGTGGCGATCTGTACGTCCAGCCCTTCCAGTTGTCCTTTTATTGACGTTAAGAGATTCGTAATACCGATGCAAATAATGCAGACCGGCCCCATACATGAACCTCTGCCATAGCTGTGTAGCACCATCTCAGCCGAATGGAGGGACGACCAAGGCCTAACAGGTTGTCCTACGTGGAATTATACCTGAAACACACCACTAATAGGACCTAGAGCTGCTCGAGGTTAACCCTTCGATATGACGCACACCGCTAGCTGGCCGAATAGATAATGACCTTGGACCACCTCATCCCTGCGATTATCCCTTGGCTTATATGGACAAGATTACACATAGGCCCTGCAGCTCCTCGAGATTAAACGTTGGATACGAAACACTCCAATAGAATAAGGCTTTAAACCTTCCTTCATGAACGTCGTCCCTTTTAGGCAGCCGATAGGTTGATAGAGAGAAATATGTAAAAGAAGAAGAGAAAAGAAAATATGATAAATAAAATTTATTATATTCCACCACACTTTGGATAACCTCGTTGGCATCAATAACTTGAGCACCCCGTAGTTGTCAAACAGGGTTTATTAATTTATCTTGGGATTAGTAACCAAGATCTGCAACTAAGATAGCTCCTACCATCGTGAATTACAAATCTAACAATTCACTTTGCATTCTTCTTCGCTTTTTATCATTAGCATTACCCCCCTCCAAGATGGGTGTAAGTCCCTTGACCCTCATCATGAAAGGTAGCATGCATCAACTTGCGCCACCTTGGAATTGAAAGTAGTAGCTTCTCATTCATTAGGTTGGTCAATCTTGGTAGTCAAAGATAAATATACACTTGGATCTTGAGACAGATTGGAAGTAGTCTCAAATTTAGTGTTTCTACATTTGCCATGGAAAACACTATTAGAGGGTGGTTATTGATTTCTTCATATTTTCTTGGTTGTCTCTTGTGGATTCTTTTAGTGGATTGAGTAGTTGCATTATCTTACTGCTGCTTCAAGCTCTTTTGTTTGAGCTTGGAGGACAAGGGACTGACCAACAAGTGCCTCACATTGTCACTTATTAAAATTCAATGGCTCCATTATGTCCTCCTTGGATTTTATCTTTTAAATTGAGTAGTAATACATGGACGTGGCTACTTTATTTCCTCCTCTTGGGTTTCTAACTTCCCAAGCACCACAGTTTCTTTATGTGGATTAGTAGCCATCTCAAGCAAGTTCTCTTCTAGAATTGCAAACTCAAGTGTCACAAGGAAGAGCTTATTAGTCCCTAACTTGTTTGTTTTTGTTTGCTCAAGTGTTTGCTATGTGACCTAATTCTCTATTTGGATTTCCCTCTTTGACTCCAATGGGAATGGAGCTATAGTCAATGGAGGTGGCTGTGTAGGCACTTTAGGCAACCAAATGCATTACTTTCCTACATAATACCCTTGAGCATGTAGTAACGCTTTAGAAACCCATACGGCTTGGTGCTAACTCTCCATTGTTGCTTCCAATTATATGCAATGGGTATCCTCTTCCTTTTGGATATAATTCTAGTTCTAAAATCTTTAAAGGTTGTTGTATTGTTCCTAGTAGGTGGAATATCTACTATCGTTCTAGGAGGATTCCTACTATGTAGTTTTCTTTTGTCCTGATGTGCCTTGAGTAGTTCCTTTGGAACTCTCTCGCTATCCTCACTAGGATTTTGTTTTGACTCACACATAGATGTCTTGCTCACCCTGTGGGTAAGGACAAAGTTTCCATTACTTAAATTGGTTACCATTTTAATACTTGGCAAGCTCGATTGTATCTAGTGTACTACATAGTCCACTTCAAATTGGGTTGCATGATTGAAAGGTCTCCCAAGTATGATTTCCTGCCCCATAAGCTCTCCATTTGACAACACATAGAAAATGATGGGCATGCCTTTAGTCTCTCTATAGTCTAAAGAGTTTAACATCTACCCTAAGAGGAAATATGGTGATCTTCAATAAGGTTTCACATCGGCATTGGTTTGGATGCTAAGCTAAGTAGACCCTTTTATTGAAATATTATGATATATGTGAGTAATGCTACATTCAATGCAACTTAGGTAAGCTTTTGTGGATTTATCAATATCCATCCCATCTACTAGTTGTGGCTTTGGCCTTTGTGTTGGTAGCTCAATCATTATGATAAGATAAATGGATGGGAACATATGCTATTTGTTGACTTATTAGGCTTTAGGACTTTTAGACTTTTTACTCTAGTCCACTATTAAGCACATCATCTGAGTATCAAGCTCTCAATAGCTAAGTCTCTCCTTGCAATGATAAGTATTGGTGTATCTGATCTTGTGAGTTTTTGCTTTCTCTCTTGAACCTGTGAGCTTATCAATTCTTCTTTGGTCTCTCAACTTTGTTCTTGAACTTCCAACTTTTGTCTCCTCAAAATCTTGACTTAGTGTCCTTCTCTTTGTTCTTGCACTAGATACAATTGTTCGTAGATTTTCCTGATGTGTCTTTGTCATTCAATAATAGATCTTCATGGTCTATGCCCTTGATACTCCTAGATACTTGGGTATTGCGATCCAATTAACGTTGCAAGCTAGGATGTCATTGTGCTTGATCCTTGGTGGCACTAAGGTACATGAGTTGTTGGCCTTCAAACCAAAATCAACAATGAGTAACCAAGTGTATTTCTTGACATTGGTTTAAGGTCCTATGCCAATATCTTAAAATTAAGTCTCTCAAAAGATCTACTAAATGAGTAAGTGAGACTAGCTGAAGGAAAATTGGAGCTAATGACATAGAAAGTTTTTGGCTCAAATATAATTCTTTGGTCTAAGTACTCTCCTTGAATGTGATGTGTAGTGACTTAAATTTGTCTCAATACACATGGTCAACAACCTAGTTGCACTTCCCTCACTTATGTGTAGATGCCCAATGGTGGTATGGATTACAACCTAGGTGATATTGCAGGCCTACTGGTTGTGCCTAATGTAGTTTGACTTAAATCCTAGGGGTATAAACCTATGAATATTATACCTAGGGTTAGGTGTAAGGATGTCAGGACCCTAAACATAGATGTCATCAAGTGTGCCAAATGCAAGTAGCTAGTGCCTAAACTTAAAGGCTTGAAGTTTGCTACTATGCACACTCTATAAAGCAAGTTGCAAGTAGGCTAGGAGTGTTCTAATGTAACTGCACTTGCACACTTGTGTGCAAGAAATGTTAGTTAAAATGAAATGTGTCAAGTTCTACAAGTAAGCCCTAAGGGTGAAGCTCTACCTAAATATGCAAATGCTAGTGTTATTGTATAACAAGTCTAGGACAGTTATAGTTGGAATCGAGGTCCACATGATCCAAAGGCAAGTCTTAAGAGTTGGAAGTGCATAGAGGGTGCACCTTGCACTTAGTGCAAGGTATTGGGATCATATTGTGGTCATAGGTGGTGGATACTCCCAAATGGGAAAGGCTCTTACCCTTGAGGATTTACTTATGTGCCAAGAATGTTGTGCCCTTAAGGAAAAGGGATCATATCCTTACCAAAAGGAGGATTATCCTTAAGCAAGGGGATACATGAACACAAGGATCAATTGAAAAATGTTATACTTGGAAAAAGGAGGGTTCTTCTTAAACAAAGGGATATAGAAGCACAAGGACCAATGGACAAATGATAGGACAAGTATGGAGTAGAGGTGTATGGGTGGGAGTTGAAATTAGTATGGGAGTGCAAGTTCAAGAGTGTACTATGGAACTATAAGGGTAGAGTGTGGAAGTCCTAGTGTGAAAATGCTGATGTGTATGAGTACTAATGTGTGAGAGCTAGTGTACGAGTACTAGTGTACAAGTTCAAGTGTGGAAGTGTAAGCATGGAAGTCCTAATGTGGGGTTAGGGGTAGAGTGTGGTAGTAGGATACCTACTATGGGGGAGATAGTGTAGGAGTGGGAATATAGTGTGGGAGTGTGGGTACTAATATTGGAGTGGTAGTGTGGGATTAGAGTAGGGGGGAGTGCTAGGGTGGTGTGGGAGCATTTTGAGTGTAGCAATCCTACTATGGGATTGGGTCTAATGTGGGAATTCTTGTAGTTTGGGATTCCTAGTGTGGGAGCAGTTCTAATGTGGTTGTGGGTGGTTCTAGTGTGAGTGTTCGTACCATGAGAGGCCTCCTAGTATAGGAGCCCTAGTGTGGGAGTGGTTCTAGTATGGGAATCTTAAGGTTCTAGTGTGGAAGTACTTGTAGTATGGGAGTCATAATATGGAACTGGTTCTAGTGTGGAAGTGGTTCTTTAGTGAGAGTCCTAGTGTGGGAGTGGTTCTAATGTGAGAGTCCTAGTATGTTGCCACTTCTAGTAGCCATCTCCACTATTAGCAACCATCATGCCAATTGTGGTAGCCATCTCCACCCAGAGGGTGCGCGTAATTTGTTGACCAACATTTAGACTATGTGCATTTTGTTGTAGAGGTGTGGATACTTAACTTTATAGCTTAATGCTTCTTGGGCTATGTAGGAGGTGGGTGCTAGGGAAGACTCAACGACAACATTAACTGACCTACTAATGCAAGTAACCAAAGTGCATAGGATCATGCATCTCAATAAATCATTATTACATGTTCATGTCGAATGAACACTAAGAGTAAAAATGCACAATTAAGCATTGTAGAAGAAAAGAAGTGCATGATGAAACTTCCTAATATAACTTGCTATAGAATGATAATGTGCTGAGTGATACACTGGTGGTTATCTATGTATGCCAACTCCAATAAGAATGAGCATACACTATGGGCATAGTCTCTTGAACTATCTTCATATGCATAACATGATAGCTTCAAGATACTATGAACATAGTCTCTTGATATTGACACTCATATCTTACTATCTTCAAGAGATTATGGACATAGTCTCTTGGACCACACTCATATCTTAATATGCACAACGTCATGCAAGAAGTGAGTAGTCAAATAACTACTTCAAACAATAAAATGCAATGGAGGTTTTCCTAGTGTGATTGGAAGCACAATCAACCATTGTTTTGGTGTGGTTGGAAGAAAGAGAGAGAAAAGGGACAGGAAGCCCTATGAAAAAATTACTACTAACAAATAACTAAGAAACGAGAAACATTACTACAATATATATATATATATATATTTTCCATTATTAATTCTTGGATAGTTGAGTAATCTACATTTAGATGATGAATGCACTTCTCTCCTTTTCATTTAAGGCTTATACTAATAGGGAGGCAGTAGGCCTTTAAAGATCCATTTAGACCAACTTTTCAGCCACGTCCATTAGGAAAAAAATGAGCTCACAAATGGGCCTTTTATCCTCCTTAAAAGAAGGAAAAGAGGAGAGAAGAATAGTAAAATAATCCTCCTCTCTCTCCAATTTTGCAATCTCATTTTTCCTTTTTTAATATTATCTACAAAGATATACTTAGATTCCTTCTCTCTCCTCATTCAAGAAGTCTTTTTCAACCAAATTTTATATTCAAAAAGGAGTTAGTTACGGGAGTGTGGTGCTTTGTTTTCAATGCAAAATGATTAGTAGATACGAGGTAATTGATTTTTTAATCGAGAACAAGGAAAATAAAATTTCAGAAGTTCCTTTTAAGATATTTTGGGGATTTTTTATATCCTAGCTTTTGGTCAAAAAACAAACCAACTAGTCAAATTTTGTGTTTTTTGGAGATGGTTTTGGAGGCAAAATAGAAATATCTAAAATACGAAAAGTCTTGGACATCCCTACCCTCTGAGCTATTCCCCCCCATATCTATACTCTCTCATGGCCCTATTGTGACCTCTTCTCTATGTTTATGCAACCTTCATTAACAAAGTGAATTACTTACACCCTGCTTTCCCTTGGCACCTTTGTGTGCCTCTCTGTGCATCTCCACTCTACCTCTTGTGACAACCAAGTAGGCTCCCCATTTCTATTAATAGTAAAATGAATACAGGAAAAAATGAGCTGCATATTGAGGTAGAGATTGAATATGCCCCATTATTCAAAAGAGCCCAACATACCAGTGTCAACCCTCAGGTTCTGCAGAGTTACATGCAAATGGGATTGAAACATGTGGATTTGTGAAAATATCATATTGTCTAAAGATAGTCTTATAAGG
Organism: Lygodium microphyllum; assembly: GCF_053477565.2. Taxonomy (NCBI): domain Eukaryota; kingdom Viridiplantae; phylum Streptophyta; class Polypodiopsida; order Schizaeales; family Lygodiaceae; genus Lygodium; species Lygodium microphyllum. The sequence goes on along the minus strand of NC_141160.1, from coordinate 127,204,794 downwards.
GTGCAATAAGGGGTATACTATAGTATAGATGACAAGTATAAAACTCAAAAAAATGATAACCTATTTGGAATTGGTTCAAATTGTGATGTGTTCTTCCAATATGAAAATACCAATGGAAAGATCACAAGATCATCAAAAGCAAGCTCTTCAAGAAGTATGAGGAAAAAAAACAGCCAATGTGTGGTGGACGAGTTCAAAAGATGAGGAGAAAACTAATCAGTGCCTATGTGGAGTATAAGAGAGGGTTCAACTTGGATTTCAACTTGGATGGTATCAAAAATCAAAGGGATCAAGGATTTCTACATATTATTTGATGGACCTTGATATGGTAGATGTTGAAAGTATCATTGCCCTCACAAATCTCACATATAATTGTAACAATAACAAATATGAATTTGATGAAAATGATTGGAAGATCTTAAATGAATTTGTAAGGTACCATTGAGAATAGGTAAATGAACATTATTCTTTCTCTTCGTTAATATTTCTTACCATGTATAATTACTAAAATGAAAGTCTTGTTAAGCTCTTTTTTTCCATTTTTCTTGATGCTAATTTCTTGTGTTCTTGTGTTTACTTCAGGAACATGACTAGTGCATTATAGCAATGCATCCACAAATGTGAAACCAATGATAAACTCCAACTTTGACCAATTGAGATGATGCAGAAGACACTTATAAGCTAGCTAAAAATCTTATATATTTACATTTTTATATAAATGTATATACTTTATAAAAGAAAATGAAATATGTTTTGTATAGATGCAAGCATAAAAAAGTATGATTTTAACTACATCATCATGCAAATAATGCTGGAGTTTTGTTGAGGCCATGAAAATGCAATATATTTTTTCCTTTCAATGTATCTACCCATTTCAAATACAAATCAAGCTCATATTTATTGTGTCTTTGTTATAGCATAATATGATTTCAATCAAGTGGTAAATTTTGAGTCTTTGTCTCTTATTATCTCTAGAATTTGTATATATATATGCGTGTATATGTGTATTACATATACACTTGATCTGCTTTATAGGAATGGTTGAGAAAATAATTGAACATGAATTAGATACAAAAGATCTAATGATATAATCCACTATCATCAAATAGGACAATATCAAGATCAATATTGTAATGGAAGGGAGCCTTAAGACATTAGTATGATGGTTGAAATATGTATTCCTACATTTCTATCTCAATTTTTATGTTTAAGGACCCATAGAAGGCTTACTCTAATATAAGCTTCAACAACTACCTTATTAGGAAGCATGCACCATAGTTTGTGCATCATAGTTTTATTTATAAAAATTCTAAATTATACCATTGAAATTCATATAGCTTGAATATATTTTATAAATTTTCATAATGACTAATTCTAATAAATGCATTTTATGAATCCTTAAAAGCTAGTTTATGATCAATTTTGTGATCAAACTAGTATTTGGTATATATTACGTAAGGATATGTTAACTTTTTTTGTTTTAAAATTATGGTAAGGAATTAATAAATTACAATAAAAAGTCACAAAAGGCCAAAAAAATATAGCAAAAAAGGATACATATGGATATATAAAACATGCAATGAGTGCTCATAGGGACGGTTAGGTACAGCAAAATAGAGCATATAGAGACAAAAACACGGCTAGGTAGCACACAAAGGTAGAGGAGAAAGTAACTAGCATCAAGCTCCATGCCAAAGTGAAGCAGAAAGTAACTAGCATCAAGCTCCATGCCAAGGTGAAGCACCTAAAGGAAATACTAATGTAATTTGAGGCCCTAACATCTAAGCACATGATACACACACTACAAAATAAAGGCCCTATAGACGCACACTGTACATGCGAAACAACGGACACGTTTATCAGCATGTCTATTCACGCTAGTATAAAGAACGCGTCTATATACCTGTGCTTTTAAGCGCGCCTATAGATGTGAAAATAAATGCACATATTTTTCATTTCTCATAAAGTCTCTAAATATGACAAAACATCTTAAGAGCTAATATTTTTTTGAATACATTACCAACTTTACTTCTTTCTAAGTATTACAAATATACATCCATTCATTCAAAGCTAATTATATATGCTACAATGAATTATCAATCTCATCTTGAATGAGATTGGCCCTTGCTAGATTATCTACCTCTAGGTCTATGTTACCAATAGGCAATGAAACAAATAAGTCTATCCCACTGTCAGATGTATTGCTATGCTCAATTTCTTCATCATCATTTGCAACCATATTGTTATCCTCTTTTGTGCTTCCTTGAACATCCTCGCGGGGATCATCTTGCATTGCATCATGAATATCATCGATCATGGCATCATCATTGATTATATCATCATTGATTGTTGGATTGTCATCAACTATCTCTATGTTGGTAGCATTGCCATATATTGGTTTTGAATGATTAGATATGGGGATGACATGCCACCATCGGTTATTGTTTACTATTGGGTGATACACAACCTGCATTTAAAAAACGAAAAGTAAGCAACTGATATATTTATTGTATTTTGAGAATGTATCAAGAAGTAATATATATATAAATAAATAGCTTCTAATATACCTGATCGCATTATTGAGGTAGTACGACTGTGTCATTCTTACCTTGGTGAAATTTTGTAGAGTCAATCACTACAAAACCACTTAGATAACGTCTAATTATGCAATGCTCACCCGTTGTTACTAATTCTTTAAACCACTTCATATCTAGTACATATATAAAAAATCGCCTAAAGTCAAGCTTCAAAATATATTGGATCAAGCCACAATAATCTTCCATGGTGCCATTGGTATCCTGGAAGTTTGCAAGGATACCACAATCGTGGGTATTTCTCTTATCATCTATATGTTGAGTTCGAAAATGTTTGCCTTCACACCAAATAGCATTGAACAATGTGCACTAGTAGTACATTGTTGAGATCATATTAATGATTTAGTTAAAGATAAAAACATGTGAAATTATTATATCATATATAACTAAAGATAATTTAATTATAAGTATGTCTCATATTTGATAAGCAACCTCGTGCATATTCCCACTCCTCTTGCGATATATCCATCACCTCCTCTTTTTTCATCTTTTCCATTTTTTCATGTATCCAATCTATATCAATATGATGTGGAAGCGTACTTAAATGTTCTGGATATGGGACATTACGTCCATGTCTAGCACGAAATGATTGCATTTCGCTTACTCTTCTTGCCCTTTCTTCTTTATATAGTGTCACCCATTTGCTCATTACTTCGCTGTTAAGCACACAAAATACATTTAACTTACGAAGTTCCTCTTTCATTAGCACTTTGCTCCTTCCTTTTTCTTGAGGTATTATAGAGGTCATCCTCAAATTTTCATCATCTTTCCATAGTCATGATAAAGAGGCCGTCCACTTTAGTAAGATATTCAGAGATTCATACAAGGGATGATTGCATTAACCAACCCTCAGCCATACTTTCCTCGGGCCGTGCATTTTGCCTCATAATCTTTTAGGGTTTTCATAAAGTACTCTAGGAAAAACATCCACCTTGCATGAACTACCCCACAAATTGCGATCTCATCAATCAAATGCACGAGTAAGTGTACTTGAGTAGTCAAAATGGAGCAAGGAAAAGTTTCCTCCACCAAACAAACCACCTCAATGGACAATACTCGAGCCTCTTGCAACGTATTTGGATAAATTTTCTTCAAACTCACAAATCTACCAACATGCAATTGAGAACGGTGATTAGTTTTGTCCATAAATTCAAGCGGGTTTACTATGTGATGCACGTAATATGTAAACTAAAAAATAAGTATTAAGTATACATACCTTGTGAGCTCACCCATCTTGTTAATGATATCACGCACATCTTTCGAAACACAATGGGATATGCTAGTAGGAAGGATGAACTGTATGTAAATATCCATACATTATTAATTGGTCTACATAGTTACTCCACTAATTAATATATTTATGGCTATGAAAATCCTTACCTGAATCATTTTGTGCCAATCGTGAGACTTTAAATTGGATAGTTGCTCCACACCTCTTTTCTTTTTCTTTATGAAGGCTCCCTTGAGGCATCTCATATATCCTATGGGAGTTCAAAAGCTACATATTTGTTGTTTCATCATCTTTTCTTCGGTCTTTGACAACATACAAGGTGCACGCAGTAACTCGATCTTTCCTCTAGGTCCGATGTGTGGCCAAGCTCGTCTCATACGTCCAATGCTACGTAAATCCTCCCTTACATTGACAGAATCACAAGCCCCGATTAAGGGATCCCATAATGTAGAGGCAACATTCTTAAGTATATGCATGGGGTCCAACAGGTGATTGATCTTGAGTTTAGTCCAATATGGGAGATGAGAAAATATGAAGAATCTAAGGCCCAAACAATATATTATTTCTTGTTCTCATAATGGAGTGTACTTTAAAGACAAACAAAAGAAGTAAACTAGTTACTGACTCATGCCGAGTAGAGGATGATCATTGGCGTGTGTCCAAGTGTCCTTCCAATCTTGAATGGTCAGAGATTGTGGAGTTCTTCTATTAGTGGGGGGTGCATATTTAGGGTGGTCAATAGGAAGAAAATGATGATGATTGTCATAGATAACCTTCTTCAAGCATGTCGGTCTAGAAGAAACCAGAGAGGGACCACAAATTGGACATGCATGATATCTTGATGTAGTTAAACCTATAAAAACAAGTGGGTTAATGATTACATATATTTGATTAAGGGTAAGAATAAATAAAATAGAGTATGTAACTACCTGAACACTCTTCATAGCATGGAAAGTCATGCATGGTCCACAACAACATGTCCTTTAAAGTGAAATTTCTAGGGGACAATGATGCACTCACATTTTTCACCTCAATACCTTTCCATAGCATTTCTAGCTCCTCGATCAAAGGCTTCAAGTAAACATCCATGTTTTTTACTTTGTGTTTTCGAGGAATCAGAAGGGACAACATTACATGTCCTTTTTTTATTGCCATGGACAGAGGGATATTATAGTTCACCAATACCACTAGCCATACACTATATGAGGTGCTTTTGATGCCAAATGGATTTATTCCATCTAATCCTAGAGCAAATCTCAAATTTCTAGGCTCTTCTTTGAAAGTAGGCTACAAATTGTCTACATGTTGCCAAGCTAGTGTGTTTGAAGAAATTCTCCACTTTCCATCACTTGAATGGTGACTAGCATGCCATGACATGAGTCTCGCAATAGATTCACACTTAAACATAAGTTGAATACATGTAATAATAGAAAAATATCGCGAAACCTTACGAGGCACATCCATTGATTTCATCTCCTGGTTGTATCTTGGTTCACCACAAATAGAACACTGTCGTGCATATGCATGATCCCCACGAAACAAGATGCAATCATTGACACATGCATGGATTTTAAAGTAATCGAGACCTTCAAAAGATGTCAAGAAACGCCTTTCTTTCTCCCTTTTAGTTGGTAATTTATTTCCATTTGGAAGCATTTGTGACAATAACCTGCATATATTGTGCAAACAAAGTTAACAAACATCGAATATTATCTAGAAGCATTTATGAATTAATATCAAATGATACATACTTCAATAATGCATTCAAGCTAGCATTACTCCATCCATAAATGTTTTGTAAGTTCAGTATCTCGAGAGATGCATGTAGAATGGAGTAGGTGCAACCTTTGTATAATGGAGTTTTCGACGCTATGTGTAGCGGGTCATCTATCTCTCTAGTGGCGCCCTCCCCCCGAACCTCACGGGAAAATAAATCGTGCACCATATTGTCCAAAATATCTTCCTCCAAAACTTGATGGGGCATTTGAAGAGGGTTGCTATCGTCGTTATCAGTCTCTACTCTTCTTGAGGACTCTGCCTCCTCGTGTCTACGCTTCGTAGTCTCTCGACGCCCTGGAGGGACCATTTAAGGATGTGGTACCGCATCCTAATCAATTAAAAAAAGGAGGTTTTGTTTAAAGGTAAAGATGCAACATAGACCAATAATATTTGTGCAAATAAAGCAATAAAATTTACTAGTTCTTTTTCTTGGTCCCACTCTCCGTACATGCTGAGGTGTAACATTGTGATTCAATGTGCTTGAAAACAATAGCCTCGACAACGATCACAAATACATTTGATTTTCCGTTGTAGCCAAGCATCTCGATTGTGAAGATGCAATGTCTCATCCTCACTGGAGGATGTACTGTTTGTTGACTCAACATATTCCATACTAGTAGAAGATGATGACATAATTACACCTGAATCATAAGGATATATATGATTTCATTTGGTATATATGTCATTTGGTATATAAATGCATTGATACTTACAACATGGAGGCAAGAATTTTGATATTGAAAGACTAGGAAAGTCATGTTGATCCATAAACAACCAAAAGCTAGCATCTAATCAGTTTAATTGTAATTGCACGTCTATCAGTGCGTGTAATATGTCTTATCTACGCATATACACGCGCAATTATACGTGCTTACAAATACGCCATGAAAATATAATTTTTTTAAAAAAAAATTGTGGCTTTCTTTTCAAACTAGTGCTTTCCTACGTTTTTTGTGCATTTTTTGTAGTTCGAGCTCGACATCACTATTCATGTCTATCTATCACTTCATGAAGACAATGAGGGAAGGAAATAAGAGTAAAAAGAGGACAGGAGGACAGAAGAGCCAAAGAGTAAAGAAAAAGAGCCAAAAAGCAAGGAAGAGAAGAAGATTCAAGCAATTGACCAAGGGAAGGGAGAAGAAGGACAAGGAGCTTGCAACCTAGCCGCCACCCACCATTGGAACAAGCAAAGAAGGTGAGTTCTTCTTCTCTCTCTCAATCTTGTTTGCTTTCTCTGTCTGTTTGTCTCTCTCTCTCTCTCTTTACATGCTATAGACTATCATCTATGGAGGTTTTTTTACGTGTTTTTTATAACAGTTTGCAAAATATGGTTTGACTCTGCGCATCTGTCAGCGCGTCTAGATAACAGTGTAGATGTAGGTAAAGACGCAGGAATAGACGCGCTGACAGATGTGCATAGAGACGCAGATATAGATGTCGCATGTAATATGTTTTATCTGCACAGGGTAGTAATGGATTTTTGCTTGTGTAGATGTGGAATCTTGGATCTTCCACTGATCCTGAGTTTGAACGCACGAACAACACCTTAGCGGAGTTTTATAGAGGTGTTAGTAGCTTTTTTGGAGGTTTTTCGAACAATGAGCAATTCATGGAAGAGATGACCAATTATCTTGTTCGCCCTCTCACTATAGACGAGGTTTTCAATGTTATGTCTGGGACACCTATCACATCTTTGCTTAGCACTACCACACAAACACCAAACCTTGGCAGACCAAACCTTGTTACACCTCTACTAACAGGTACTCCATGCACTATGCATACACATAGATTAGCTGATGCAGAGGGATCGGCTGAAGTACATGGATCCATTAAAGCACATGCATCTGCAAAAGCACGTGCATCAAGTGAGGTAGAGGGTAGTGCTTATCGAGGGAGGAGGGAAGTCATGTGGGAGGACGAGGAGATCGAGGGCTTTGTGGGGGTTGCCTAGGAGGTGGCTCTCAATCATCCTCACCGAGAAATGAGAAAGGTGAGCCTCCACAAATGTACTACTCTGTCACTAATGTTGGTGGTATCTTGTATAATCTTGAGGGGAGGGAAGTGATAGCCTACTTGAGGAGTGTCGTACATGCCACATACAAAGATTGTATAATTCCCTTCAAGCAGCAAAAAAATGGTTTGTGGCAAGAGGTGCTAGAAGGTACCCTAATCCCGAGAATTCACGATTCTCTGATGATTTTGGGAACGGTCAAAGGTGAGAAACGCGCTTCATAACAAGAGGTCTCACCTTATAAAGCACACCATGGAGTCACTACGGAGACAAGAGTAGGGGTGCCCTGGATATGGCCAACCACCTAATTGCCACTGTAGGGAGTGGAAAGAGGCCAAGAAGAGAGCAACAGAGAAAAGGACAAGTCGCCACCATGCAAAGGCGTGACGTATCCAGATGGCAACCATGGGATCATTGCATTATGGATCGAGTGGCAAAGAGTCATGGGAGGCTGAGTTTGTAAGTATTATTTGATTTCTTTTTTTAAATTAAATTTTGTAATTTGTTTCAATTCATTATGTAGTGTGTTCTAATACGTTGTATCACTACAACAGAAACGAGGCATAGACGCGCAAAGTCGGACGTGTCTATCATTGCATCTATATGTGCATGTAAAAGAGTGTTTAAATAGACGCGAATTTTGTGTCTATATATCTGCGTAAATAGACACGAATATAGACGCGTCTTGAGACACGTAATTATTTAACCCACCTAAAATTGGACTTAATATAATAAAAAAACTAGAGTTAAAAATTATTTTTGCATTGCTCTCTAATGAATGGCAGTTCCTCCAGTTGACAAGCCTGATATAACTAATTAGCGGCAAGCGACAGAAACCTTATTATACAATTAGTAGCAAGCATTGCATGTATCTCGTAATTTCTCTACTTGAAGATGATAAAAAATACTTCCTTTTTATTATGGAAAATTCAATTTAGCTTTAAACTTGACTATTGATTATTGAGTATGCATGTGTGCACATGATAAAAACCATAGAATTAAGAATACACATTGAATCATTAAGCAAATTAAGTATGTTATAGTGAATGATCCAGGTCATCTTCAATGAGATCATCCCTTGCTAAACTATCTACTTCTAGGTCTATGTTACGAAGAGGTAACGAAACAAATAAGTCTATCCCAATATCAGATGTATTGCTATATTGCTCAATAAATTCATCAATATCATCAACAACAATCACATTATTGTCCTCTTCTGCGTTTCCTTGAACATCCTCGCGATGTTCATCTTGTACTATATCACTCATATCATCCATTATGGTATCATCATGTACATCATCATTAATTGTTGGATTGTCATATGCTATCTCTATGTCCGTAATATTACCATATATTGGTTTTAAACGATCAGATATAGGGATGGCATACCACCATCGGTTATTGCATACCATTGGATGATACGCAACTTGTATTTGAAAAACAAAAGCAAGAAACTTAAATACTTATTATATTGTATATATGTATCACATGTATACATATAAAAAAATTAGCTTTTGCATATATAGCTGCTCTCATTGTTGAGGTAGTACTAATGTGTCATTCTTGTTTTGGTGAAATTTTGTAGAGTCAATGATTACAAAACCACTTACATGATGTCTCATTCTGCAATGCTCACCATTTGTTACCACTTCTTTAAACCACTTCACATCCAGTACATATATAAAGAATCGTCTGAAGTCAAGCTTCAGAATATCTTGGATCAAGCCACAATAACCTTCCATGGTACCATTGGCATCCTTGAAGTGAGCAAGGACACCACAATCTTGGGTATTTCTCTTTTCATCTATACGTTGAGTTCGAAGATGTTTACCCTCACACCAAATAGCATTGAATAATGTGGAATAGTAGTAAAAGATTAAGATCAAACATGTCAATTATTTATATAAAATTTTACTTATAGAAACAAATTAATTGATAGTATGTCTCACCTTTGATAAGAAACCTTGTGCGTATTCCCACTCTTCTTGAGATATATTAATTTCCTCCTCTTTTTTCATTCCCTCCATTTCCACATGTAACCAATCTATATCAATATGATGTGGGAGCGCATTTAGATGATCTAGAAATGAGACATTACGTCCATATCTAGTGAGAAATTCTTGTCTTTCGCTTTTTCTTCTTGCCCTTTCTTCATTATATAGTGTCACCCCTTTGCTCATTACATCACTATTGAGCACACAAAAATTATTTAACTTACGAAGTTCTTCTTTTGTTAGCACTTTACTCATTCCTTTTCCTTGAGATATTATAGAGGTTATCCTCAAGTCTTCATCATCTTTCCATAGTTGTGGTTGAGAGGGGTCCACTTCAGCAAGATATTCAAAGATATAAATAAGGGATGATTGCACTAACCAACCCTCAACCATGCTTCCCTCAGGCCGTGCTTTTTGCCTCACAAAATCTTTCAAGGTTTTCATGAAGCGCTCAAGAAAAAACATCCACCTTGCATGAACTGCCCCACAAAGTGCGATCTCATCAATCAAATGTACGAGGAAATGTAATTGAGTAGTCAAAATGGATCGATGAAAAATTTCCTCCACCAAACAAACCACCTCAACAGATCTTGCAATTGGTTTGGATCTATTTCCTTCGAGCTCACATATCTGTCAGGATGTATTTGAGAATTGTTTATTTTTGTGTAGAAATTCAAAGATATATAATGAAAAAATTCAATATATACACACCTCACAAGCTCTTCCATCTTGTAAATGATATCACGTACATCTTTGGATACACAATGGAATATGCTAGTAGGAAGTACGAACTGAATGTAAACAATATTCATAGATCAAATGATTAGTTGAGGAAAAAGTCATTATACCCCAAAGTTTACACATAGTTACTCCACTAATTACTATATTCATGGTTAGAGATACCCTTACTTGAATCATTTTGTGCCAATCGTGGGACTTCAAACCAGATAGTTGCTCCACACCTCTTTTCTTTTTCTTTATGAAGGCTCCCTTGAGACATCTCATACATCCTGTGGGTGTTCGAAAGCTACATATTTGTTCCTTCACTATTTTTTCCTTGTTCTTTGACAACATCCAAGGTGCATGGGGTAGCTCAATCTTTCCTCTGGGACCAATGCGTGGCGAGGCTCGTCTCATGTGACGAATGCTACGTAAATCCTCCCTCACATTGACTAAATCATGAGCCCCTATCAAGTGATCCCGTAATGTAGATACAACATTTTTTAATATATCCATGGGGTCCAACAATTGATTGATCTTGAGTTCAGTCCAATACGAAAGATAAAAAAATATAGAGAACCTAACAAACAAACAATATATTATGTAAACAATTCATCATGGTAAATACTTTAAAGTCAATTGAGAGAAATACACTTCTTACCGACTCATGTCGAGTGGAGGGTGGCTATTGGCATTAATCCATCTCTCCTTTGGATCTCAAATGGTTAGAGATTGTGGAGTCATTCCATTAGTAGGGAGAATATATTTGGGATGGTCAATAGGAAGAAATCGATGATGATTGTCATAGATAACCTTCTTTAAAGGTGCTGGCCTAGAGGAAATTAGAGAGGGACCACAAATAGGACATGCATGATATCGTGATGTGGTTAAACCTGAACAAACAAGTGAATTAATAAAATACAATTGATTCAAGTCTTGAATTTAAAATATAGATTTATATACATGTACCTGAACACTCTCCGTATCTTGAAAAGTCATGCATGGTCCACAACAACATGGCCTTCAATGTGAAATCTCTAGAGGATGCAGATACGCTTGTATCTTGCACCTCAATACCTTCCCATAACATTTATAACTCTTCAATCAAAGGTTCTAAGTAAATGTCCATGTTTTTTACCTTGTGCTTTCCAGGAATCAGAAGGGACAACATTACATGTCCCTTTTTAATTGCCATGGATGGAGGAATATTATAGTTCACCAATACCACTGGCCATACACTGTATGATGTGCTTTTGATGCCAAATGGATTGATTCCATCCATACCTAAACCAAATCTCAAACTTCTTGGCTCTTCTTTGAAAACGGGCCATAAATTATCTATATGTTGCCATGCCACTGTGTCTACAGGGATTCTCCATTTTTCATCACTTGAACGATGACTAGCATGCCATGACATAGGCTTTCCAATAGACTTACACTTGAACATAAGTTGAATACGTGGAACAATCGAAAAATGTCGCAAAACCTTACAAGGCACATCTATTGACTTCATCTCCACTTCGTATCTTGATTTGCCACAAACAGGACACTCTCGTGCGAACTCATGAATCCCATGAAATAAGACACAATCATTGACACATGCATGGATCTTGACATAATCTAGGCCTCCCAGAGATGTCAAGTAATGTCTTGCTTGCTCTCTCTTAGTTGGAAATTTGTTTCCTTTTGGAAGCATTTGTGATAATAACTTACATATATTTTTAAAAGTGAGTTACAAACCACCAACATATATTTGTGTCTGATTTCAAAATAGAACAATTAATATTATGATTCATAAGCCAAACTGAATTGATACCTACTTCAATAACGCATTCAAACTGACATTACTCCATCCATAAATTGTTTGCAAGTTAAGTATCTCGAGGGACGCACGAAGAACGGACTACATACAACCTTCATACAATGGAGTAGATGATGCTACGTATAGTGGATCATCTGGCTTCGTAGAGTGACCTTCTCCCTGAACTAGTTGCGAAAATAGATGGTGTACCATGTTATCCAAAATCTCATCCTCTACAACTTGATGGGGCATTTCATGAGGGCTATTATCATGGTTATACACGCGCTCTAACCAAAGGGTTCCCTTTAGGGACGCGTTTGAGAGCGCATCTATCTTGCATTTTAGATGTGGTTATACACACACCAGCTAGCTTTGATAAAAAACAAATTTCATTGCCTAAACGTTATTGTGCTTATTATGTTTCTTTATATTGATAACTAAAGCAAACTAAGAACAAAAACACAATGGGCATGGGGTGTAGATCTAGTTTTTTAATCAACAATATATTTTTGCAATGATGAATGTGACCAAATTTTCTTGATTCATGATCAAATTTTTAGAAGCTTTAGCCTTTCAACGTAGTGAACTAGGTAGCGTTATACTTTCGATACCATATTAGAGAATTTGGGAATCTTCCAAGCTCCACTTTCAAATAAGGAGTAAAGATTTGACCAAGTGGCTAAATCTTAACCCCATATTTGAGAGTGGGACTTGGGGGGATTTCTTATATAGTATCTAGGGAAATTTTCACCTCCAAGTGGCTTAATTTAGTGAATGAACAATTCGTGTTGTTATTAATTTCCATATTCAATCTTCAAAGGCCAATGAATGAGAAGCATTAGCACTTAAGTTTTATGCTCAATGTCTAAAGAAAGCTAGATTATTAGCACTTTCAAGTGCCATGAGCATCCATGTATATTTTCTATGGAATTTCCACACCTTTGTTTCACTTAAATGGACCTTAGTAAGTGCTTGCAAAATACACTTGAAGAAAATGAAAATGTGTGAGCATCAAAAGCCTTCTCTTACATAATGATTCTAGGCTCATTGAATGATTTTCCATAATTAATGTTGGATTGGATCAAGGATTATGGCTCTTTGAGAATGTTTATGTGTGGATGAAGGTAATATATGATTTTTTGTATGCAAACAAATGTGATATAATGGAAAATGAGAAGTCAAGGAATTATTGGAATACAAAACACAATAGAAAATGAGCCATATTGGAATTTTTTATTTGTGAAACTGTACAAATTTGTCTTTTTCCTGTGTTTTTTTTGTAGATGTCGCATCCTAGTTCATCTAGCAATGACCCAGATTTGGATCGCATGAATGATACATTGGGCTTGTTCGATAGAGGGATCAATGCATTTTTTGGAGGTTTTCCTAGTAGGGAAGACTTCATGGGAGAGATGACTAGACACCTTGGCCGCTCTCCCAGAGTAGACGAGGTGTTCAACGTCATGTCTAGAACGCCTCTGATGTCTTTGCCTTGCACTACTTTCCAAACTCCAATTGCAGGTACTCCACGTGCAGCACCTGTACATGCATCGGTTGAAGCACAAGTGTCAGCCGACACATGTGCATCTGCAGAAGCATGTGCATCTACCGAGACAGAGGGTAGTCAACATAGAGGGAGGAGGGAGAGTCAAGGGGGAGGACGAGGCTTGTATGGGGGTTGCCTAGGAGGTGGCGAGCGATCACCCTCACCAGAAGATCACGTAGAGGAGCTAGTACGCCAGTACTATAGAGTTATAGATACTGGTGGCATCTTCCATGATGATGAAGAAAGGGATGTAATGGCGTTCATGAGGAGCGTCGTGCATGCGACGTATAACGATTGTGTAGGTAAACCCCGATGTGGAGCATAGCGAGGAGGGGGATAGTGATGCTAGTAGCCATGGTGGTGCTAACAAAGATGTTTCTTCTTCAGATTCGTAGAGAAGCACCATACCTCCTCTATGGCCTTGTTTTCTTGTATATCTATTATCCATCTTTGAGCCTACTACTTGTGGCCACGCTTTAGGTCGCAAGCACTTAAACTCCCCATGTAAATACTTTTTATCTATAATGAATACATGGAAAATTGTTTTCAATTCTCGTGCTTTCAGATCCATTGTCTTTTTTCCAAATGCACAATTTGATGTATGGGAGGGGAAAACTCTGGTTTGTTTTTTCCAGTTCTGTTTTGCACGTCCATCTGCACGTCTAGATTATAGAAAACGCGTGTTTACAAGCGCATCTAAAATGCAGAGTACACATCCTCATACACGTGCTACATAATTCAAATTATAAAAAAGAAATTAAATATCTTTTTTTAAAAGGAGATTTTTTGTTTTGCATTTGCATCTATGGGCGCTTGTAAAAGTGCGTCTATGGGCATGTCTATATGCCCGTCTAATCTGCCATGTAGAGGCACTGGTAGATGCACAAAATAAATTAAATAAATGCACGTCTATCACGCATGTATATGCGCATCTATTACGCATCTATTTCTACATGTAAATTTCTTCATACTTGCGATTATAGACGCGAGTTTGTAGATGCACAAATAGATGGGTGGGTAGACGTGCCCATAAGATTTTCTCTATATTCAAAAATTGCGTCTAAAAGTGCGTCTAAGAGGCCTTTTTGTTGCATTGTATGTTTCAATTGTTTTGTAGTATCATATCGTTGGTAGGATGCCTACTCCTAGAGAGGAAGGCTACCATCGAGGTTATAACCAGGCATCCACTTGGCAGCATTTCTACGAGGAGGGACTCATCACGGAGGAGCAATATAATCATGCCATGAGGATTTCACAACCAGAAGAGGTATGTTTTATGTTTTACATGAAAAGTATAGGTAACTCTAATTTATTGTTTGTAATGGTATTTATATACCTTAATCCTTTATGTAAGCAAACCCTCATACAGTTGAGGATAGCGAAGGGGGGACTAGCAGTAACGGCACCGGCACCGGCACTAGCACCGGTAGTGGTAGTGACGATGATGCCTCTTCTGAGGAGATGTAGAGGAGCCCCATGCATGCACTATCAGGGCAACTAAATTGCAGGAAAAATACGCGTATATTATCGTCAAAAAATTGCAGAGTACACGCCTTTTTAGATGCGCAATTACACGCGTGTATAGACACTGAATATGAATATATCTACTTTTTTATAAATATGATTCTATATTTACGAAGCGTGTCAATATGCGCATCTATATGCACATGTAAGTTTCACTATAAGCGCACTTTTAGACGCGAAATTTTAGACGCGGAAGTAGACACGATAATAAATGCGCCCGACATTTTTAACACAGTTCAAATATTGCGTCTATAAGCGCGTCAATGGAGCCTTTTTGTTGTAGTGACATCTACTTCCTCCAAGATGTTACAAGCTATGAAGATGAACAATTCAAACCTCGACTCGACAGCTCACAGTATTTAGTTTGGAGTACAATTGGCTCTAGTAAACTGTACAAATGGGTGCGTATTACTTGGAAATCCTAGTGGGAAAACTTTACACTCACCAAATCTTGCAACCTCTATTTTGGGCCCTCATGGATCTCTAACTTTTGTACAATAGCCTCCATTATTCCCTACTCCTAGCACTCCCTTCAACTCCTCCTTTGACCCATGCCTCGTTTGACTCTACCCCTTGCATCTAGAACTCTCTATTCCACCCATTCCACTAGACACTCAATCCAACCCCACAGTGGTACCCCTAATCTAGCATAAGATTCATTAGTTCCGAAAGATGAAGGATACATTGAAGAATGACTCATGTGGGAAATGCATGCAGTCTAGGAAAAGAGACTGAATCCCATTAGCATAGTGGTGGAAAGTGCTATCAAGCACCCCATAAGACTATAAAGCAATGTACTTGCCTATCATTTAAATGTAATGTCATAGTATTTTTGTTCTTTTAGTCATGTTTCATTTTCCACTTACACAAGATTGTGTTTATGAGTCAAAGCTTCAATCTTGGAACCTAATTCACTTGTGTAATAGTCAGTTGTCATATCTATGTCTTCATGAGTCTTGCTTTTATCTTCCATCCTCCATAGCCATACTCTAAATCCATGCTTTAGTCAACATGGTATCAAATCCATGGTGAGCATGGCTCAACTTAACAAACTTCTCTCTCAGGTGCTCTTCATCTTTGGTCAGCTCATGAGCTCATTCCTTACTTCCACTCCACTTTTCCTTTCATGGCGATCATAGTTAGCTTGTGCCCTATCTCCTTTGAGCTTCTAGATCTCTCAAATTGCAGCATATCTTCAAGTTATTTCTTCTATGGATTTGGTCCTTAACTCAAGGCACTCTCCGTGTCACATCATGGTCTGACACAGGTCACTATCTAGCACAACATTTTAGAATTTGTCGTCATTGCCGTGAAATGCGCTTGTGGTGGTCATATAGTCTGCACTGCATCTCTATTCTGTGATTGATCCAGTGGTCATAGGGCTTTTAAAGCCCACTCTATAGGCTCACTCATAACTAAGAAACTCATTGAACAATCCATCCCACATGTTGTAGTCGAGGAAAAACTTGTTGACCTGCCTGCTAACCGTAATCCACCATAGTTGCTTCAACTTTAAGCTCCAAAATCCCATCATTTTCTCCCTTCTCCAAGCCTATTAGAGTTCTTGTTACTCTGATTTGAGTTCCTACTCAGTTGGCAAAAAAAAAAAGGCCATAAAACTACTAAGGAGGGAAAGATTTGTGAAGATTGGAAGGCTCAAGCAAGAGCAACAAACTAGTTTCTCTTAATGCTGCACTGCCATTACTTGTGTCCAAAGTCAGCTCATTTCTAAGAATTTTGGTGTTGATTTTCTACTGTTCCAATCACTCTAGCATTAAGAATTCCTACTCAGTTTCCTAGCAAATATTTGGGCATCAAATTAGCAAGGGTAGAAAGATTTGTGAAGATTGAAAGGCTCAAGCAACAACAACAAACTAGTTCCTCTTAATACTGCATTGCCATTGCTTGTGTCCAAATTTAGCTCACTTCTAAGAAATTTAGTGCTAATTTGTTGATGTTCCAATCACTCTAGCATGGGCAAAGACTCTTTGACATGTCACTTCAAAGGAGTCAGGTTTCACACCTATTATCAAACATGCATAAAGCTTATCCTGATGAAGAAAGGCCTATGGGCCGTCACTAATGGACAAGAGAAGAAGCCCTAGGATGCAAGTATTTAAGTTGCATGGAAAAATAGTGACGATAAGGCTTAAGCCATCATAAAGCTTCAGTTTGATGACAATTATATCCACCATGTGGATACATGTGACACATCTGAGGACACTTGGAAAAGATTGCATACTTTGTTTGGCGCATACAGTCAAAATCTTCAAAGTATGGTTTATTAATTGAATTTTTTAGATTAGACATGAGACCTAACACATCTCTTAAAATACAACTAAATTGCATGGAAAGTCTCTTAATCCATCTTGCAAAGATCAATAGTAAAATGGATTAAAGATGTATGCATTGGTGTTTTGCTAAAAAGCTTGCCTCCAGATTATGATAATGTCTCCACTACTTTAATCAACATGCCAAATCCTAAACTTGTTGACATTCAAGTCTCTTTGTTAGAAGAAGAAAAAAAGATATAAAATAAAGATGAGACAAGTACTTCTAAGGATGAACAAGTGTTTTATGTTAGTAACAAATATGAAGGAAAAAAGGACCAGCTAGTTTATGACTTGTGCAAAAGAACCGCACATATTGAAAAGTTTTGTCATGCCAGGATGAGATCTCAGAAGGCTTACCTTGCAACTGTGAAGAAAGAAGATGATGAAGGTGAAGTAGAAGAAGAAGAAGACCATTAGGAGCAAAAGGACAAGCCTCACCAGTCCTTCTATTCACACTACTTTGATAGAAATTTTAAAGCCTTGTATAACCTTGTCCTAATGTTCCTTTCATACGCTTGTAAAACTCCTCATGTAGCCTATGCACCACATCCTCTACACACTAAGTGAGGCCTTGTAACAATCCACGGATGTTTGCGATGTTTGTAGTATGCCCACACTTAGCAAGGTTCTACTAATGATAGACTTTGTACACTTAGTGCTTTTTTACGGTTGTGATTGAGGAGGGGGGTTGAGAGTTTTGGAAATCACACCCATTTGTATGCCTCTTTGTATGGTGGAGTAGTGGGTGAGGGAAATGCAAGAAATCTAGGAGAAGAGATTGAATCCCATAAGCATGGTGGTGGAAATTACTACCTACCTAGAAGACTATAAAACACTATACTTTCCTTTCATTTTAATTGCAATGTCATAGTACTTTTGTCCTTTAAGTTAGCTATGATTGTCCACTTAGACAAGATTGTGTTTATGAGTCCAAGCTTCAATTTCGGAACCTAATTCACTTTTGTAACATCCAATTGTCATATCAATTTCTTCATGAGTCTTAGCTTTATCTTCAATCCTCCGTTTCATGCTCTAGATCTATGCTTTAATAAACAGTTTAATGGGGAGAACGTATCAGCCTATCTACAAGTATATATAGTCAAGATAAATTTTTATGGGATTCCTCGGTATGTATAGAGCATCTATTTTTCTTGTTTTTCTATGCATGCATTGCAAGAATGATTGGTTGACTTGTATCTTAGAGATGTTGATTCGGTTCCCTTCAAGAAGGCTCTTAGAGAGGAATCTTTCCTTGAAGACTAGGATTAGTCACTAGGATAAATAATAAAAATACATTAAAATGCATTCATGACTCATTATAATTTTCTAACTATTATCAAGAGAGAGAAGGGAATGTCAAGATTGTGGGAGAGAAGGAACGAGTCTCACTTGTAGCTTTCTCACTTACACAATGGGGGAATACACACAAAGGTGGAGGCTGAAAACAGTTTTCCTCTTCTTAGTTGTGTAAGCCGAAAGAACTCAAGTACAGAGAAATAGAAGAACGCTATATATGGGTCTCAAACCAAACTCAACTAACTAAGGTGGCATACTAACTAAGCCACGAACTAGAGTAGATAAGGATAGCTGTCATCTAGCTGTTATTCATGGGCAGGGCACCAACCGCATCTGCAGAGCTAACAAGTCAGTGACATAAATGCACAACGGTCACCCTGGCATATCACGAGTGGAGCTCGATATCTCAACAGGGAAAAGAGTCAAAAGATAGAGGAGACATGAGAGGACACATGTAGAGCTATCATGAACATAATGTACATTTTAATCATCTTCTTGTCATGAAAAAGGTAAAATTTCTTTTTCTTGTTTCTATAATTCTATTTCTTCTTAGAAACATGAAGCCCCTATTTATTTTTTGTGTTCTTTTTTTCATAAACATGACCATTCAAGAGAGAAAACATTGCTGAAGAGACTTTCTTTTTCTCAAAAAATAAGGTAGGACTTATTATTATTATTATTCTTTTTGTGAAGAGCATATTGTCCTATTCTATCTTTTGTGCTTTTCTTCTCAAGAGCACAACTATCAAGAGAGAAAGGATCATTCATGTGAAAGGAAACTGCACTGAAGCCCAAGAAAAAATTATTTTTGTTCCTAGTACCTTTCATTATTTTTACAATGTGTAGAATTTCTTTTAATAGTACATTAAATCTTTTCTTTTTTGTAGTATGTAATATATTTATTCTTGGTGTAGTTCTTTTGTATAGATCATTCTACATTAATGCATTTAGAGAATCATGTCAAGGTGTGGTTATAATGTAGTTAGTTGCAATGATAAACACTCTTGTAAACATAGTTATCAACTACTATATTTTGTAGTTAGACTAGAAATCGCATTCCATAGTTATAGTTGTTCTTACTTGAGATTTCTATGTATCATTTGTCTTAAAATGTACCATTCAACCTCGGGGAAGTTATTATATGTATATCCTCTACATCACATGCATTCAAGACCTATTTATAAATATACTTATTTCTTAGTTTTTATTGAATAAAAATAACCCTTTTTTATTCAATCTGTAAATTATCCCTTCATATTACACCCTTCTGAATGTAAAAAATGTATTAAAATGGTATTTAAAAAATACCTTGTTTTGAACCTATGTGATGCACACATATATTCATGAGTAATTTACCTGAGCATTCAACATGCTATAGAATGCTCTATTAAATGCCCTATTAAACATGCTATTAAACACCTCAATAAACTTTATTTTGGAACTACTAGGATAATTTTAATGAAACTTTAAGATTGTTTTAGTTCTACTTTGTAAATTAAGCTATTTTTAGGATCAACTAGTTTATATCTAGTTTTGGATCTTTACTTTGGAATACTTTTGTTAGATTCTCTGTATACATGGATAAACATCATAACTAAGTCCTCAAGCTTGATAGGTGGTATTCATCAAAAAGAAATTTGGAGTTTGGTGATGTTAGACAATGTGGAAAACTTAGTAAGTGTGGATTTTTTATGAAATACTAAAGCCATGTGCTTTCAGATTCATATTGTTGAAATTGCATGATTGACAAAACTTATTAAAGGCCGCTCAAGGGTGCATTCATCATCATGGTTGTAGCACCATAGCATTATTTATTAGTAAAGAAAAGCTCATTCTAAACCCATCAATTAATGTTTTCATATCCCAATACCTCTGTACTTTAGTATAGTTCCAAATTTTTGGGTGGGTAAGAAAGTTTTATAAACTAACACTATGATAAGGTGTAATTACCCCATGGGTAACAGAGTGGGCAAGGATGTGGTCTATGTACAAAAGAGTGTGGGAGTCTACTAGATAGTGTAATCCTTGGGTTCTTTGAGCCATACTTTTTCATTTTAGCCATTTAAAATTGGCTATGTAGATCAAGGAGTTGTGATCCCTATGGTCATATTTACTATCCCACATCTACCATTGAACTTGCAAATGATACTAATGCCAAACACTTATTTCCCTATTCTCATGGAATTACTAAATGAGAAGATTTAGATGGGTATTTTAGAGCCTTAGTCAGGCCCTTACTCAAATAGATGGTTCGTTGTACCTAACAAAACTGAGACTTTGAGATTCATTTAGGATATGTAGCCGATTAATAAGACGACCATGAGGAATGTGGGAGAAATTCCTATTGTTGATGAATTTGTATAGGCATTTGATGGAAGAGCAATCTATTTCTTTGGGAGACATGTATTCTAGCTATAACCAATTCTGGTTATTAGCAATTGAATTTAAGGATATTAGCACTATGAAGACACCTTGTGTTTAATACAGTGACTTGTACTCTACCACAAGGGGGAACAAACTCAGTGGCACACATGATGAATGCTGTGAACAAAGTGTTGAAAGTTGATATTCCTCATTTAATTATGCCATTCTTGGATGATGTTCCTATTAAAGGATTTGTAGACGTAGAGAAACATGATGAGTTGAATGATCACGGATGGAGGAAACTTATTGCTAGTAACACTGCAAACTAGGATAAGATTCTAACTAGTCTCAAAGATATCCATCTTACTCTTTCTAGTCAAAAGTCTATATTTGGATCAGATGAACTGCCAATTGTGGGACATATGTGTGGGCTTTATCGCAAAAAATCCATTTGTATTCAACTTTGATGTTGTTGGTGGGATACAAGAGACTTATTATTCTACTTCAGAGATGCGAATGTTTTTAGGGGCATGTGTATTCTACCTCATTTGAATACCTCACTTCACATATGTTGTAGATGTTCTTTATTAGTTGTTGAGAAAGGGGCAAAATTTTCAATGGGAAAGGATGCATATAAAAGCTATGAAACAAATGAAGAAGGTATTGAAGACTACATCTACCTTAAGGAAAGTTGAGTATACAAGATGAAGACCTCTTATGATTAAATTTCATACTAGCTCTAATAGCATTGGTTGGGCAACTGGTCAAGATGATGATGGGCTGAAAACATGCTATGTTGCACCCATTTAGAAGTTTTTTTGGAAAGAAAAAAATCAAGGATGATAAATACATAGCACTAAAAATGGCAAGAAAAAAATATTCAAAACTTGGACCAAAATAACGGAGGTCTGTAGTCTGTATGTGCATGGTAGTTTATGTTACTACTACATAATGCCATATGCTTACAAGATGTAACCAAAAGTGGCAATGTGGTTGAAGAAGGACCTCAATATGAAATTTTCAAAACACTTCTTTATTGATTGATTGTGTCGCTATTTAGCACACCTTGCAATTAGCACATTTTATATGTCTGCTGTGTACTAGATGTTTATCAAACTCCACCAGAGCTTTTACAACCAAGTTGCATTTGCCATACATATGTATTACAAAATTAGCAATTATCACATCTTTTAGCAAACATCCTCTCTCTCATTATCTAACCATGTATTTGCTACCCTTTGCCCACTACTCCAATCCTACCACATACTTTCAAGATGTAAGTAAATGTAATGACATTTGGAGTGGTTAAGCCCCCCAAAAGCATTCATTCAAAAAAATGAAGTACTTGCTAAACATGCGCAGATTGGAAAAATCCTAAAATAAATGTATTTCATGAGATTACATCCCGAATAGGAAGCTTTATGCTTTTGAAACCAAGCCACATCTTCAATATATATCAGCTGAAGCATTACTAACATCTTTTTCTATCAATTATAGAGTAATCATCTCCATATGCCTAACTAGGTCCTCGTCTACCATCTAAGCTGCCACAAGCTTTCAACATTGTAGAGGCGAGCTCAAGCTGAACCACGAAGACCCACGGATCGCTTATTGTTCAAGCATTTCAAGCAAGCACTAATGGATACCCCTCCCATAGCCGACGTGCTATCCCTCTGTATGAGTGTAGTTAGCTTACCTTGATGCCCGATTGAATCGCTTCCTCTCTGATAGCTCCACGATTCGTGATTCAAGCTCAAGCATCCTCAAGCCTCTTCCTCCCAGCTCCATCCTCCATAGCCACGCGCAAGATGAGACAAGAGAATAGAAGAATAAGAAAAGAGGAGATGGAGGGGGCTTCACTTCCAAGATCCCTAGCCCTCATACCCCCACTCCCTCACTCACTCTCACTCCCTCCTTCAAGCAGTCACAAGTAAGCAAGAGAAGAGAAGAAGAGAAGAAGAAGAGTCCAATTTACCACACACCAAAGAATGAGCTCTCTTTCACTTTTTGAACTATATATAAAAAACCCTAAATCCCTTTTGGGGGGTCATCGGTCTCCAAGAAAAGTGGATTGGTAGGATCTAGATGAACTAGAATTGGGGCGATAGTGAAAGCGGTCTTCAAGGTCTAGAGGCTTTCTCAACTTTTGGGGCCCATGCGTGACAACACCTAGAAATAATGCCTAACATTGCAAATTTTTTTAGCAAAATTGTACACAAATAGCACATTGTTACCAACTTTTTACATCAACTTAATGCAAATGCAGTCTAGATTTTGTCTTTTAAGGACGTGTCTCTACTGTTCGGCAAGTGAAAAATCCTAGTTCGAAGAAGTTTTGTGTGAGAGGGTGGACTTAGGAAAATACTAGGTATAATTCTTTAGTTTTATCTAATCAGAAGAGATTAGAATTTTAGCTTAGATGATTGTTTAACCCTTCTTCCCATTAAGAATATATTGACAAATCCAAATGAGTTGTTTTTGAAAGGTTAGAGATGGTTGAGTGTACAGTCGAGTACAACTTGGAAAAAGCAAAAGACATGAATTTGATAGCACAGATTGGACAAGTGGTCTTGCTCGTTGATGATGATCGTAGATAGGAGTACTAGACCTAGCTAAATCTTCACCGCATCATACATAGGATATACATTCGAATATGGTAGGGAGAGAGTTGTATTTCCAGGATGATCACATTAAATGTTAAAGGAGGTGAGATACATGTCAGAAAACAAAGGCAATGCCAGTGTGGACAAGGAGAGTCACTACTTTAAAATGCCAAGTATATGAGACATCTTCGAGTGAGTGGAGGTAATGACATTGATATAATAATTAGTGGACATCGAACATTTGAGTTAATCTGACAAGATACTAATATGGTTACATATCCATGAAGAAATAATTGCAAATCAATATTGAGTTGTAGTGATCATCCATGCACTTGCCACCAATTTGATGTGCAACTTAGAGATTGGAATATGGAGAAAAAGGGTCACTTGCATTATTGTTTATAAATGTATTTATAACAAAAACATGTAATATAAAGGTCAATTGTTGGTGGAAGAGGATAAGGAAGGGGAGAGGAAGCCCAAAGGGTGCCAATTGGAGAAGAAGGAAGGGGAGAGGAAGCCCAAAGGGTGCCAATTGGAGAAGAAGGAAGGGGAGGAGTTAGTGGGAAGTTGAAGAGTCATGATTAAGAAGAAGGGGTTTCCATCATATAAGGGGAAAAGAGAACAAAAAAGGGAGAGAAGGATGAAGGAGGACGCCATATTGAACGCCATGATGCTATCAATTGGAGAAGAGGGAGGGAGATAGGACACTCTCTGAGCCATCAAACTAAGAAGGGAACAATAAAATTGTAGTAGAAGAAGAGCAAGAGAGGAGCATTGAAGTCAATGGCTTATTGGAAGCCATCGTCATGTCTTCTCCCTCTACCTCCATTTTGGAGCTTCAATGTACCCCCTCCTTCTAAAGTGATAGGGTAGGAGAATTCTATGTTTCCTTCCAATTGCTCTACTTTGCTTCTGATTTTGTGAACATATAATGGATATATTGCATTACTCTCACCTCCTCTCTTAGTCATCAACATAAAACCATAGAGGCTAAGCTCTTAAACTTGAAATTCATCAAGATTAAGTCTTAAAAGAGTTATAGTTTTCTACTCCTATGGCAACATTGCAATTGGCCAATGTATCTCTTGAGAGAAGGGTAATGATGAGCTCACCATTGCGAAGGACACAAAAAAAGTAATTTTGCATAAATATTTATTTCCATAAGTGCCTTAACTCCAAGAGATGTCAAGAAACGCCTTGCTTGCTCCCTTCTAGTTGGTAATTTATTTCCATTTGGAAGCATTTGTGACAATAACCTGCATATATTGTGCAAACAAAATTAACAAACCGCGAATATTGTCTAGAAGCATTTATGAATTAATATCAAATGATACATACTTTCACAATGCATTCAAGCTAGCATTACTCCATCCATAAATGGTTTGTAAGTTTATTATCTCGAGAGATGCACGTAGAATGGAGTAGGTGCAACCTTCGTACAATGGAGTTTTTGACGCTATGTGTAGTGGGTCATCTGTCTCTCTAGTGGCGCCCTCCCCCTGAACCTCATGGAAAAATAAATCGTGCACCATGTTGTCCAAAATCTCTTCCTCCGAAACTTGATGGGGCATTTGAAGAGGGCTGCTATCGTCGTCATCAGTCTCTACTCTTCTTGAGGACTCTGCCTCCTCGTGTCGATGCTTCGCAGTCTCTCGACGCCTTGGAGGAACCGTTTGAGGATGTGGTACCACATCCTAATCAATTAAAAAAAGGAGGTTTTGTTTAATGGTAAAGACATAACATAGACCAATAATATTTGTGCAAATAAAGTAATAAAAATTACTGTGTCTTTTTCTTGGTCCCACTCTTCGTACATGCTGAGGTGTGACATTGTGATTCGACGTGCTTCAAAAAAACAGCCAAGACAACGATCACACATACATTTGATTTTTTGTCGTAGCCAAGCGTCTCGATTGTTGACTCAGCATGTCCCATACTAGTAGAAGATGACGACATAATTACACCTGAATCATAAGGATATATATGATTTCATTTGGTATATATGTCATGTGGTATATAAATGCATTGATACTTACAACATGGAGGCAAGCATTTTGATATTGAAAGACTAGGAAAGTCATGTTGATCCAAAAACAACCAAAAGCTAGCATCTAATCAGTTTAATTGTAACTGTGCGTCTATCAGCGCGTGTAATATGTCTTATCTGTGCATATACACGCACAATTACACGCACTTACAGATATGCCACACAAATATTAAAAAAAATTAAAAAAATTTGTGGCTTTCTTTTCAAACCAGTGCTTTCCTACGTTTTTTGCGCGTTTTCTACAGTTCGAGCTCAACATCACTATTCATGTCTATCTATCACTTCATGAAGACAATGAGGGAAGGAAATAAGAGTAAAAAGAGAACAGGAGGAAGGAAGAGACAAAGAGTAAAGAACAAGAGCCAAAGAGCAAGGAAGAGAAGAAGATTCAAACAACTTACCAAGGGAAGGGAGAAGGAGAACAAGGAGCTTGCAACCTAGCCGTCACCCGTCACAAGCAAAGAAGGTGAATTCTTCTCTCTCTCAATCTTGTTTGCTTTCTCTGTCTATTTGTCTCTCTCCCTCTCTCTTTACATGCTATATACTATCATCTATGGAGGTTTTTTTACGTGTTTTTTATAACAGTTTGTAAAATATGGTCCGACTGTGCGCGTCTGTCAGCGCGTCTAGATGACAGTGTAGACGCAAGTATAGACGTAGGAATAGACGCGCTGAAAGATGCACAAAGTGACGTAGATATAGACGCATCATGTAATATGTTTTATCTGCACAAGGTAGTAATGGATTTTTGCTTATGTAGATGTGGAATCTTGGATCTTCTAGCACTGATCCTGAGTTGGAATGCATGAACAATACCTTAGCGGAGTTTTCTAGAGATGTTAGTAGCTTTTTTGGAGGTTTTCCGAACAAGGATCAATTCATGGGGGAGATGACCAATTATCTTGGTCGTGCTCCCACTATAGAGGAGGTTTTCAGTGTCATATTTGGGACACCTATCACACCTTTGCCTAGCACTGCCGGACAAACTCCAAACCTTGGCAGACCAAACATTGGTACACCTCTACTAACAGGTATTGCATGCACTATGCATACACATAGATCAGCTGATGCATAGGGATCAGCTTAAGTACATGGATCGACCGAAGCACATGCATCTGCAGAAGCATGTGCATCGAGTGAGATAGAGGGTAGTGCTTATCGAGGGAGAAGGGAGAGTCATGCGGGAGGATGAGGAGGTCGAGGGCTTTGTTGATGCCAGGAGGCATATCTCACGGTGGATTCCGTGCCACGGTGGATTCCGTGCGATTTTATGGTGGATTCCATAAACTTTGATGACCAGGGCTCATACACAAAGTAGATTTTTTGTGTGAGAAGTTAATGGGGACGCCTATCCTTTTCGGGTGTTTCATTAATTTAGTGTGTACATGGGTGATTCCATAGTGGGTGATTCCGCAAAATACATATTAAATTAATAAACGTTTATGAGTTTAGAGTGCACACTAGTAATAAATTAAGGTTAGAATTGATTTCTAACCAGTTGATTTATTTATGTAGCTAAAGACTGCTAGGTATTCACTTTTGTCGATTTAATTGTATTGTTTTACTAACGATTGTGAATGCTTTAGTTGATGTATAGAGATAGCAGCAGTGGTAGAGGAAAGTATTAGAGGATAGCGAGTATTCTAATTATCACTTATATTTTGATGGGTGCATACCTTAGGTATGGCGCCTATATTTTGTCACGCCTATTTATTGATGCATTGGATATTTATTTATTATTTTGTATGTGCATGGGTGCACGATTATGATATTTGTACTTGGACATTGTATTGGGTATGCCTAACTCTTTGGGCACCGCCCATTATCTTTATTTCTATTTTGTGTTAAAGCAAACTCAAAAGCCAAAAGCTTGCTATTTTGTAATTTGGGCTATTATTTGAGCTTGAAGGTGATTAATACATAAAATACATGCTTGGTGGAGCGCTCACACAAGGCATGCGGGGATATTGCACCCAATTGGTCTCTTGTTCATGTTGTGCATGATTTTTACCTTGATTTTTGTGCAAAAAGTAGAGTTCTTTTGTTCTTGGGGACCTTCTGGCATTCACTACGCAAGCATATGACATCCGACTTGCGCACTAGTGGTATCAGAGCGAAGCTGAGATCAAGATCTTCCAATCGCTATCCATCTTGTGCGAAGGCGGAGCTCCTGGAACAATCGACCTCTACTATCAATCTCATCGCAAACGGTCGATACAGGTGGATTTCTGGCGATCAAGAACCTCTGTTTCCATCTTCAGATCGCGAAGGACTGGCTTGCAGCAGCAGAGGACCACTCCTACATCCTCTCATACAAGTCGTGGAGTTTCAGAGAGATAAGTCTTCTAATCCACAAATTTAAAAGCTTAATCAAGCTTCATAAGCTTAATAAGCTTGGTTTAAGCTTAAAAAGCTGAAATCTTCCAAATCGTCAATGACTGGTATCAGAGTATGTCCGCGTGAATTTTGGCGGCTGAAAAAACCGCCCCCCCCTTAAATTCGCCGTTTTCATCAATTCAAGCTATAAGCTTAATCACTTAAGCTTCCAATCACACAAGTCTCATCAAATCTGCAAGTCTACAAAGTTACTTATTCTGCAAGTCTGCTAAATCAACCAAGTTCTACAAGTTCTGGTACTCTGCAAGTCACATAAGTCTGCAACTCTGTAAGTCAAACAAGTAACTTGAAGTCAGAACTAACTTGTGTTCAAAACTCATAGAATGGCTGTTCCTACGCAGAAATTCCAAACTGCAAAGTTGTTCATTGGAAGGTATTGTTCGCATACGCAGGTTTGCTGAACCAATTTCAGCACATGCAAAAGGACATAACACAGATTTTTCAAAGATTACAAATCCCGCAATAGCCAAAGACGAAGATTGTAAAAGCCACACACAAAAATATATAAGCCTTGTACACTCGATCTTAAGCTATGCTCATCCCGCT
This sequence comes from Lygodium microphyllum, assembly GCF_053477565.2. Classification (NCBI taxonomy): domain Eukaryota; kingdom Viridiplantae; phylum Streptophyta; class Polypodiopsida; order Schizaeales; family Lygodiaceae; genus Lygodium; species Lygodium microphyllum. Next base: position 127,176,005 of record NC_141160.1, on the reverse strand, counting down.
AATTGGATTTTGAGAGTGTGAGGTATTTTGAAGTTTTGCAGGATGACAGAACCACATATGGATGATTTAATGGCTAAAGGCGATCTTCCTGAACCTACGATGGAGCAAAAGTTGGATTTAATTATGATGTAGTTGGATGAAGAACGACGAACTAGGCAAGCATTGCAAGTTCAATTGGCCAATTTACAAAGATCGACTACTAACAAAGAGGAACCACAATCTAAAGATCTTATCCGACGTACCATCGATGCGACTCTCAAAGCTCAATCCATCCGCAAAGAAACAAAGATAAGTAAAAGAAATTTCAAATTCCGTACTTTTAATGACAACCGATATGGAAAAATTGTTCTTGCATTCATCAGTCAGTTTGATGATTACTTTCATGAGGAAACATATGCAAAAAAAGATAAAATCAAGTGTGTCACTAACCATTTAGTGGATAGAGCATCTTTTTGGTGGACTGTGGTTCGTAAGAGCATAGATTGTCCCACTACCTGGGAGAATTTCAAGAAGAAGTTTATGCAGAATTTCCTTTCTCCACAATTCCATGAAAAAGCCATAAAGCAATGGGACCTTCTTCAACAAAGAGATCATGAGCCTATTCCTCAGTACACCGAACATTTCTGGAATGCATTACTCCAGTTACACATGCTTGAAGACGTACCTGAAGTGACATACAAGCGCAAGTATATGTCTGGACTACTTGGGCATTACTACGCTGAAGTCAATATGTTCAAGCCTGCAACTCTTGAAGATGCAATTTCTTTAGCTCATGACACTGAAGACAAGCTTCGACGAAGAGATAAGCGTCCACAGCAATTTCAAGCCAATGGTAACTATAGATCTAAGAAATTCAACTCAAATTTTAGAAGATTTAATCAAGATCATTTTCCTTCATCATCTTTCCGTAAAACTTGGGCAAAACCACCTGCTTTACCATCCAATACCAATCAAAACCCTAAGCCAATTTCATAGCCAAATCCTAATATTCCTAGACTTTCTGCTATTGCAAACAATGTATCTAAAGCCAAATCTATAGTATGTTACAAATTCCACCAACCTGGATATCTAACAGCCAATTGCCAATCGAAGAAGCCACTTGTCCATATCAACTATCTTGGAGCAATGAAAGATGAAGAACATGAAGAAATGCCTGATTTCATGGAAGATGAAGACGACATTACCACTCCTTCAGATACTTTGCCAGGTATGCCAACTCCACATTCTTTATTGACAATGAAATGTTTAGTGTATGGAAAGGAAAAGATTATTTTGCATGATGATGGTAGTACTCATGATTTTATTTCTGCAAAGCTAGTGAAAGAATTGAAGTTACAAACTGTACCTACGCATTATCACATTAAAGCAGCATTCTTAGGCACTAGGTATAATGGAACACAAGAAGTGCATGACTTAGAAATTCAAATTGGTGAATACACTGAAAGAAGGAATTTTCTAGTTGTACCATTACAGTCCAGTGATATTATTTTAGATATGCCTTGGCGTCATCAGTATAACCCTGATATAGATTATTCTGCGCATTCAATTAATATCCAATTTCAAGGAAAACATATTACATTGTATGGTATGCATGCATCTAATGCTTTTCCACTGCTTTCGCATACTCAATCTAAACGTGCATTACACAAAAGTAGTAAATCTTATCTAATTTGAGTGAATGAACTGCATGTTAAAGAAAAAAATATGCACCCTAGGCATAAAGAATTTCTTACACACTTTAAAGACTATTTTGCAGAAGATGTACCACCTGGTTTACCTCATACACGTCCAGAAGACCATAAAATAGATTTGATTCCTGGTACACAACCACCTTGTAAAGCACCATATAGGCATAACCAGATAGAGCAAAAAGAAATTCAAAATCAAGTTGAGGAATTACTAAATAGAGGATTGATTAGACCTAGTAGTTCTCCATTTGGTACACCTGTTTTGTTAGTAAAGAAGAAAAATAATACCTATCATATGTGCATTGACTATCGAGCTTTAAATAATATCACTGTAAAGAATAGGTATCCAATTCCTAGAGTCGATGACCTTATGGATAAACTGCAAGGTTCTACCATATTTAGTAAAATAGACCTTAAATCTGGTTATCATCAGGTGAGATTAGATAAGTCTGACATATTCAAGACTGCATTTAGAACACAATTTGGTCATTATGAATTTTTAGTGATGCCTTTTGGATTGACTAATACACTTGCTACATTTAGTAGAATGATGAACCGTATATTTTTGAAATATCAGCATTGTGTTATTGTATTCTTTGATGATATCTTGGTGTTTAGTCAAAATGAGAAAGAACATTATGAATATTTGTCCTTGGTTTTCACATTGTTGAAAGATAATCAGCTGTATGCTAATCCAGAAAAGAGTGAGTTCTTTAAAACAGAAATTGAATATTTAGGTCATATCGTATCATCAGATGGTATTAAAGTTGACCCTAAGAAGATAGAAGCAATATTGAACTGGCCTATACCTAAAAATGTGCATGAGTTACGATCTTTTCTAGGTCTTGCTAGTTTTTACAGGAAATTTGTGCGAAATTTTTCATTACTTGCTTTGCCATTGACTAAACTTTTAAAGAAAGGTATTGTTTATCATTGGTCTGATAATCAACAGAAATCCTTTGACTTATTGAAACATGCATTAACCCATGCTCCTGTATTACAACTGCCTGATTTTAATAGACCATTCTTTTTAGTTGTTACTGATGCTAGCGGATCTGGAATAGGAGCCGTACTTATGCAAGATAATCATCCCATAGCCTGTTCTAGTTGTAAACTGAAACCCTCCAAACTTAAATATTCCACATATGATAAAGAATTATTAGCTATAGTACAAGCCTTAAGACAATGGAAACACTACTTAATGGGTTCTGAGTTTATGATTAAGACTGATCAACAAAGTGTTAGACATTTACTTAGCCAACCCCAAATATTTGACCGACATATCAAATGGGCAGCCTTTATTCAGAGTTTTCATCCGATTATCCAATATCAACCAGGTAAAGAAAATGTAGTGGCTGATGCATTAAGTAGAAGACTTGCAATTCATAATATTTCTGTTATATCATTTGATTCTTTAACTCATATGAAAAATACTTATCATCAGGACATTACTTTTCATGCTGATTGGAATAAATTAGCTCAAAATAACTGGATTCCTATTGATTCACTGTCTTATAATGATGGATTTATGTTTTATGAAAAGAGATTATGTGTTACAATTCCATTTAGATCTTTTGTTTTGAATGAGATTCATTGTCCCCCATACCAAGGTCATAGAGGTATCATATCTACTTTACGTACATTGACTGAAGATTTTTATTGGCCACATATGGACACTGATGTATCTAACTTTGTTTCTGAATGTTTGATTTGTCAAAGAGTTAAGAGACATCATGGTAAACATTATGGATTACTTATGCCTTTACCTATTCCATCAAAACCATGGGAACAAATTTCTATGGATTTTATTACTGGTTTACCTAATACTAAAGCTAACCATGATATGATTTGGACTGTAGTAGACAGGTTTAGTAAACAAGCATATTTCATTCCATGTAAGAAAACTCTAACAGTATCACAAGCAGCACAATTGTTTTTGAAAACTGTTTTCACTAACCATGGATTACCAAAAGTTAATATTTCTGATCGTGATTTTAGATTTTGTAACAACTTTTGGATTACTTTGTTTGCTAACCTAGGCACAAAAATAGATTTCTCATCTACATTTCATCCTGAAACTAATGGACAAACAGAAGCCACTAACAGTACTATACTCGATCTTTTACGTGCTTACACTATTTCTAAACCACACACATGGGACACACATTTGCATTTATTACAGTTTTCATATAACAATACACCACACACATCTACAAAGAAAGCACCGTTTGAAGTTATTTATGGTTATACATTGTCTACACCTGTTGCATCTTTATCAAATAGAATTCAGAGTGCTGATGATATTGCTAGTATGCACGCTACTATTTTTGATGAAGTTAAAGACATGATTGCCAAAGCCCAGCAATCATATACCAAGCAAGCCAATAAGAAAAGACAAGTAATGAATTTCAAAGTTGATGACTATGTTTGGTTGAGAATAGAAAAACGTAGATTACAAAGTGTAGATAGACACCCAGTTGTCAAATTAGCACCTAGATTCTATGAACCATTTAAGATCATTCATAAAATTAATGGCAATGCATTCAAGTTAGAACTACCACCTCACTGGAAAATTCACAATACGTTTCACATTAGTTTATTACAACCCTTTAGAGGCCAATTACCTGTACACCCTGTTTATGAAAACCCACCTTTGTTAGAGGAAGAGACTGAAATACTTGAACCTGAAGTTATCATAGATACTAACTTTATGACCACTAGAACTGGCCGAAGATATTCTAGCTATCTAGTAAAATTTAAGAACCATCCTGTAGAGGAAGCCCAATGGATGCACGTTAGAGACTTAAATGCTTTCTCCACTCTGCTAGCTCCACATTGAGCTAATAGCAATTGAGGTCAATTGCTATCCCACCCCGGGGGTATGATGCCAGGAGGCATATCTCACGGTGGATTCCGTGCCACGGTGGATTCCGTGAGGTTTTACGGTGGATTCCGTAAACTTTGATGACCGGGGCTCATACACAAAGTGGATTCTTTGTGCGAGAAGTTGATGGGGACGTCTATCCTTTTCGGGTATTTCATTAATTTAGTGTGTACATGGGTGATTCCATAGTGGGTGATTCTGCAAAATACATATTAAATTAATGCACGTTTATGAGTTTAGAGTGCGCACTAGTAATAAATTAAGGTTAGGATTGATGTCTAACCAGTTGATTTATTTATGTAGCTAAAGACTGCTAGGTATTCACTTTTGTCGGTTTAATTGTATTATTTTACTAACGATTGTAAATGGTTCAGTTGATGTGTAGAGATAGCAGCAGTGGCGGAGGAAAGTATTGGAGGATAGCGAGTATTCGAATTATCACTTATATTTTGATGGGCGCATACCTTGCGCATGGCACCTATATTTTGTCACGCCTATTTATTGAGGCGTGGATATTTATTTATTATTTTGTATGCGCATGGGCGCACGATTATGATATTTGTACTTGGACATTGTATTGGGTATGCCTAACTCTTTGGGCACCGCCCATTAGCTTTATTTCTATTTTGTGTTAAAGCAAACTCAAAAGCCAAAAGCTTGCTATTTTGTAATTTGGGCTATTATTTGAGCTTGAAGATGGTTAATACATAAAATACATGCTTGGTGGAGCGCTCACACAAGGCATGGGGGAAGATTGCACCCAATTGGTCTCTTGTTCATGTCGTGCATGCTTTTTACCTTGAGTTTTGTGCAAAAAGTAGAGTTCTTTTGTTCTTGGGGACCTTCCCGCATTCACTACACAAGCATATGGCATCCGACCTGTGCACCATTTGTGGGGCTTGCCTAGGAGGTGGCTCTCGATCACCCTCACCGGGAAATGAGAAAGGTGAGCCTTCACAAATGTACTACTGATGTTGGTGGTATCTTGCATAACCCTGAGGGGAGGGAAGTGATAGCCTACTTGAGGAGTGTCGTGCATGCCACATACAAAGATTGTATAATTCCCTTCAAGCTGTAAAAGAATGGTTTGTGGCAAGATATCTTGCGGCCAGTACATAGAAGGTACCCTAATCCCAAGAATTCACGATTCTCTGATCATTAGGGACGGTCAAAGGTGCGAGACGTGCTTCATAACAAGAGGTCTCACCTTATGACACACGTCATGGAGTCACTATGGAGATAAGAGTAGGGGTGCCCTGGATATGGCCAACCACCCAATTGCCACCGCAGGGAGTGGAAAGAGGCCAAGAAGAGAGCAATAGAGAAAAGGACAAGCTGCTAGCATGCAAAGACGCGACGTATCCAGATGGCAACCATGGGATGGTTGCATTATGGATCGAGTGGCAAGGAATCATGGGAGGCTGAGTTTGTAAGTATTATTTGATTTTTTTTAAAATTAGATTTTGTAAATTTTTTCAATTCATTATGTAGTGTGTTCTAATACGTTGTATCACTACAACAGAAACAAGGCATAGATGCGCATGTTAGACGTGCAAATTCGGGCGCGTCTATCATTGCGTCTATATGTGCATGTAAAAGAGCGTGTAAATAGACGCGAATTTTGCGTCTATATATCCGCATAAATAGACACGAATATAGACGCGTCTCCAGATACGTAATTATTTAACCACCTGAAACAATGAGATCAGCCCTTGCTAAACTATCTACTTCTAGGTCTATGTTACCAAGAGATAATGAAACAAATAAGTCTATCCCACTATCAGATGTGTTGCTATTTTGCTCAATAACTTCATCAATATCATCGACAATCACATTATTGTCCTCTTCTGTGTTTCCTTGAACATCCTCGCGAGGTTCATCTTGTATTATATCACGCATATCATCCATTATGGTGTCATCATGTACATCATCATTAATTGTTGGATTGTCATCTGCTATCTCTATGTCGATAATATTACCATATATTGGTTTTGAACGATTAGATATAGGGATGACATAACACCATCGGTTATTGTTTACCATTGGATGATACACAACCTGTATTTGAAAAACAAAAGCAAAAAACTTAAATACTTATTATATTGTGTATATGTATCACATGTATACATATAAAAAAATTAGCTTTTGCATATATAGCTGCTCGCATTGTTGAGGTAGTACTAATGTGTCATTCTTGTTTTGGTGAAATTTTGTAGAGTCAATGATTACAAAACCACTTGGATGATGTCTGACTGTGCAATGCTCACCATTTGTTACCACTTCTTTGAACCACTTCACATCCAGTACATATATAAAGAATCGTCTGAAGTCAAGCTTGATCAGAATATCTTGGATCAAGCCACAATAACCTTCCATGGTACCATTGGCATCCTCGAAGTAAGCAAGGACACCACAATCTTGGGTATTTCTCTTTTCATCTATATGTTGAGTTCGAAGATGTTTACCCTCACACCAAATAGCATTGAATAATGTGCACTAGTAGTAAAATATTAAGATCAAACATGTCAATTATTTATATAAACTATAACTTATAGAAACAAATTAATTGATAGTATGTCTCACCTTTGATAAGCAACCTCGTGCATATTCCCACTCTTCTTGAGATATATTAATTTCCTCCTCTTTTTCCATTCCCTCCATTTCCTCATGTAACCAATCTATATCAATATGACTTGGGAGAGCATTTAGATGATCTAAAAATGAGACATTATGTCCATATCTGGTGCGAAATACTTATCTTTTGCTTTTTCTTCTTGCCCTTGCTTAATTATATAGTGTTACCCATTTGCTCATTACATCACTATTGAGCACACAAAAACTATTTAACTTACGAAGTTCTTCTTTTGTTAGCACTTTACTCATTCCTTTTCCTTGAGATATTATAGAGGTCATCCTCAAGTCTTCATCATCTTTCCATAGTCGTGGTTGAGAGGGGTCCACTTCAGCAAGATATTCAGAGATATAAACAAGGGATGATTGCACTAACCAACCCGTGCTTTTTGCCTCACAAAATCTTTCAAGGTTTTCATGAAGCGCTCAAGAAAAAACATCCACCTTGCATGAACTTCCCCACAAAGTACGATCTCATCAATCAAATATATGAGTAAATGTAATTGAGTAGTCAAAATGGATCGATGAAAAATTTCCTCCACCAAACAAACCACCTCAACAGATAATACTCGAGCATCTTGCAATGTGTTTGGATCAATTTCATTCGAGCTCACGTACTTGTCAGGATGTATTTGAGAATTGTTTATTTTTGTGTAGAAATTCAAAGATATATGATGAAAAAAGACAATGTATACACACCTCACAAGCTCTCCTATCTTGTAAATGATATCACGTACATCTTTGGATACACAATGGAATATGCTAGTAGGAAGTACAAACTGAATGTAAACAATATTCATAGATCAAATGATTAGTTGAGAAAAAATTCATCATACCCCAAAGTTTACACATAGTTACTCCAGTAATTACTATATTCATGGTTAGAGACACCTTTACTTGAATCATTTTGTGCCAATCGTGGGACTTCAAACCAAATAGTTGCTCCACACCTCTTTTCTTTTTCTTTATGAATGCTCTCTTGAGACATCTCATACATCCTGTGGGTGTTCAAAAGTTACATATTTATTCCTTTACTATTTTTTCCTCATTCTCTGACAACATCCAAGGTGCATGGGATAGCTCAATCTTTCCTCTGGGTCCAATGCGTGCCCAGGCTAGTCTCATACGACCAATGTTAAGTAAATCCTCCCTTACATTGATTGAATCACGAGGCCCTATCAAGTGATCCCGTAATGTAGATACAACATTTTTGAATATGTGCATGGGATCCAATAGGTGATTGATCTTGAGTTCAGTCCAATATGAAAGACAAAAAAATATAGAGAACCTAACAAATAAATAATATATTATGTAAACAATTCATCATGCTAAATACTTTAAAGTCAATGGAGAGAAATGCACTTCTTACCGACTGATGCCGAGTGGAGGGTGGCTGTCGGCATTAATCCATCTCTCCTTCTAATCTCCAATGGTTAGAGATTGTGGAGTCATTTCATTAGTAGGGAGAACATATTTGGGATGGTCAATAGGAAGAAATCGATGATGATTGTCGTAGATAACCTTATTTAAACATGCCGGCCTAGAGGAAACTAGAGAGGGACTGCAAATACGACATGCATGATATCCTAATGTGGTTAAACCTGAACAAACAAGTGAATTAATAAAATGCAATTGATTCAAGTCTTGAATTTCAAATATAGAGTTATATACATGTACCTGAACACTCTCCGTATCCTTGAAAGTCATGCATGGTCCACAACAACATTGCCTTCAACGTGAAATATCTAGAGGATACAGACGCACTTGTATCTTGCATCTCAATACCATCCCATAACAATTCTAACTCTTCAATCAAAGGCTCTAGGTAAATGTCCATGTTTTTTACCTTGTGCTTTCCAGGAATCAGAAGGGACAACATTACATGTCCCTTTTTAATTGCCATGGATGGAGGAATATTATAGTTCACCAATACCACTGGCCATACACTGTATGATGTGCTTTTGATGCCAAATGGATTGATTCTATCCATATCTAAACCAAATCTCAAATTTTTTGGCTCTTCTTTGAAAATGGGCCACAAATTATCTATATGTTTCCATGTCGGTGTGTCTCCAGGGATCCTCCATTTTTCATCACTTGAACGATGACTAGCATGCCATGACATAAGCTTTCAAATAGACTTACACTTGAACATAAGTTGAATACGTGGAACAATCGAAAAATGTCGCAAAACCTTACGAGGCACATCCATTGACTTCATCTCCACTTCGTATCTTGATTCGTCACAAACAAGACACTCTCGTATGAACTCATGAATCCTAGGAAATAAGACACAATCATTGACATATGCATGGATCTTGACATAATCGAGGCCTCCCGAAGATGTCAAGTAATGTCTTGCTTGCTCTCTCTTAGTTAGCAATTTGTTTCCTTTTGGAAGCATTTGTGATAATAACCTACATATATTTTTAAAAGTAAATTTAAAAACCACCAACATATATTTGTGTTTGATTTCAAAATAGAACAATTAATATTATGATTCATAAGCCAAATTGAATTAATACCTACTTCAATAACGCATTCAAACTGACATTACTCCATCCATAAATTGTTTGCAAGTTAAGTATCTCGAGGGACGCACAAAGAACGGAGTACGTACAACCTTCATACAATGGAGTAGATGAGGCTACGTATAGTGGATCATCTGGCTTTGTAGAGTGACCTTCTCCCTGAACCGGTTGCGAAAATAGATGGTGTACCATGTTGTCCAAAATCTCATACTCTACAACTTGATGGGGCATTTCATGAGGGCTACTATCATGGTCGTCAGTCTCCACTTTTCTTGAAGACTTCGTCTCCTCGCGTCGACGTTTTGCAGCCTCTCAATGCCCGGGAGGGAGCATCTGAGGATGTGGCACCGCATCTTGCTCAACCACAAAAGGGAGTTTTAGGTATGTTGATATATATTGAGTAACATAGACTAGAAATCTTAGTGTTAAAAAAAAACAATGAATACCAATGATTTTTCTCTGTTCCATTCTCCATACATGCTGAGGCGTGACATTGCAACTCAACGTGCTCGAAAAATACACCCTCGACAACGATCATACATGCATCTATTTTTTTGTCGTAGCCATGCATCTCGATTATGAAGACGTAATGTTTCATCTTCACTTGAGGATGTGCTCGTTGACTCATCGGCATGCACCGCACTAGGTGATGACGACGACATAATTAAATCTATTTCATGATAACATCAAAATATTTATCATTCAAATATTTACATAAAAACTTCAAGCTGGCGTATTAATTATTCTAAGATCTCAATTTTAAATACACAAAACTTATCATAAATATATAAAAACTTATGATAAGAACTTACTATCAAAGCTTATCTAAAATAAAAAAATTATGATAAAAGCTAAATGCGCATCTATATCTGCATTTACATACGCATCTAAATTTGCGTCTATTTACGCGTCTAACTTCGCGTCTATACACGCATTTACATAAACTTAAACGCACATATACATGCAAAAATAGACGCAAACGTCAAAATTCAAAAGATACTTAAATCATTTCTTTTCAAACTGTGCCTTTCCTTTCCTACATTTTTTGCGGTTTTGAAACTCGAGTTTACTCGACATGCAGTCTCTTCATGCCTCACCTCCTCATGACTCACCTCTTCTTTCATTTCAAAGAGACAAGAGGGGAAAAAGGAAAGCCAAGGAGAGGAAGAAAGAGAGAATAAGAGAGAGGAGAACAAGAGGAAGAAGAAGCAAAGGGAGGAGACAACAAGCACCAAGCAAGCATCAAAGGAGAGTAACTCACCAAGGAGAGGAAGAAGGAGAAGAAAGAAGCGCCCCCACCCGCCACACCAAACACCCAAGGTGAGTTCTCTCTCTCTCTCTCTCTCTATGTCTCTCTCTCTCTGTATGTGTATTAGGATCTACGATTGCATTTTGTATAGCACAAATAAATCATGAATGGCGGTCGTTGGATTGAAATCAGCTGACTGAGTGTGTTTGCCAGCGCATCTACAATTCATTACAGACGCAGGGATAGATGAAAAGCTATTTTTGCTGTCATTGCGTTTGAGGCCGCGTCTCAGAGCACATGTATTTTGCGTCGGAGACGCGAGAATACACGTGCTCTGCACAGAAGAAACTTTGACTTTAGAGTTGCGTCTCCATGCGCGTGTATCCTGCATGTGAGACGTAGGAATACACGCGCCCTGCCTAGAAGCTTTGACTTCAGAGTCACGTCTCCAGGAGGATATATTCTGCAGTCCACATGTGAGGATACACGTGTGCCAGAAGCATTGACCTAGAAATCGCATCTGATAGCGCGTCTATACTACATCTCAGACGTGGATATACACGCGCTCTAACCAGAGGATTGCCTTTAGGGACGCATTTGAGAACGCGTCTATCCTACATTTTAGATGCGGTTATACAGCGCCAGCCAGCTCTGATAAAAAATAATTTTCATTGCCTAAACATTATTGTGCTTATTATGTTTCTTTATATTGATAACTAAAGCAAACTAAGAACAAAAACACAATGGGCATGGGGTGTAGATCTAGTTTTTTAATCAACAATATATTTTTGCAATGATGAATGTGATCAAATTTTCTTGATTCATGATCAAATTTTTAGAAGCTTTAGCCTTCCAATGTAGTGAATAAGGTAGCATTATACTTTTGATACCATATTAGAGAATTTGGGAATCTTCCAAGCTCCACTTTCAAATAAGGAGTAAAGATTTGACCAAGTGGCTAAATCTTAACCCCATATTTGAGAGTGGGACTTGGGGGGATTTCTTATATAGTATCTAGGAAAATTTTCACCTCCAAGTGGCTTAATTTAGGGAATGAACAATAATTTAGTATTGTTATTAATTTCCATGTTTAATGTTCAAAGGCCAATGAATGAGAAGCATTATCACTTAAGTTTTATGCTCAATGTCTAAAGAAAGCTAGATTATTAGCACTTTCAAGTGCCATTAGCATCCATTTATTTTTTCTATGGGATTTTCACACCTTTATTTCACTTAAATGGACCTTAGTAAGTGCTTGCAAAATACACTTGAAGAAAATAAAAATGTGTGAGCATGAAAAGTCTTCTCTTACATAATGATTCTAGGCTCACTGAATGATTTTTCATAATTAATGTTGGATTGGATCAAGGATTATGGCTCTTTGAAAATGTTTATGTGTGGATGAAGGTAATATATGATTTTTTGTATGCAAACAAATGTGATATAATGGAAAATGAGAAGTCAAGGAATTATTGGACTACAAAACACAATAGAAAATGAGCCATATTGGAATTTTTTATTTCTAAAATTGTATGAATTTTTCTTTTTCCTGTGTTTTTTTGTAGATGTCGCATCCTGGTTTATCTAGCAATGACCCAGATTTGGATCGCATGAATGATACATTGGGCTTGTTCGATAGAGGGGTCAATGCATTTTTTGGAGGTTTTCGTAGTAGGGAAGACTTCATGGGAGAGATGAACAGACACCTTGGCTGCTCTCCCATAGTAGACGAGGTGTTCAATATCATGTCTGGAATGCCTTTGACGTCTTTGCCCGACACTACTTCCCAAACTCCAATGTAGGTACTCCACGTGCAGCACCTGTACATGCATTGGCTGAAGCACAAGCATCAATTGACGCACGTGCATTTGCAGAAGCACGTGCATCCAGTGAGGCAGAGGGTAGTCAACAGAGAGGGACAAGGGAGAGTCGAGGGGGAGGACGAGGCTTGTGTGGGGGTTGCCTAGGAGGTGGCGAGCGATCACCATCACTAGAAGATCACGTAGAGGAGCCAATATGCTAGTACTATAGAGTTACAAATACTGGTGGCATCTTCCATGATGAAGAAGGAAGGGATGTAATGGCGTACATGAGGAGTGTCGTGCATGCGATATATAAAGATTGTTTCGTTTACTTCAAAAATCAGAAAAGCGTCTTGTGGCAGGAGGTGTTGAGGGCAGTCCATAGGAGGTACCCAAATCTTGAGGGTCAGTGATTCTCGGATGATTGGGGACGCACAAAAGTGAGGGATTTGCTTCACAAGAAAAGATCCCACCTCATGACACGCGCCAATGACTCACTGCGGAGACAAGAGGAGGGGCGTGGAGCCTATAGCCAACCACCTATGTGCCACCACATAGAGTGGAAGAAAGCCAAGAAGAAAGCAGCAGAGAAAGTGAAGAGTCGCCAGCACGCAGAGGCACGACGCATCCAAATGGAAATCATGGGATCGTCGCATTACGGATCAGGCAGTAGAGAGTCGTGGGAGGCAGAGTTTGTAAGTATATTTTGATATCTAGTTTTTTAACATTTATATTTCTTCCAATTATTTATATAATTTGTTCTAATACATAGTGTCTCATAATTGTTTGTATATATCATAATTGTTTTGTAAACTACTATCGTTGGTAGGATAACTACTCTTAGAGAGGTAGGTTACCATCGAGGCCATAACCGCATAGCCACATGGCTTCACTTCTATGAGGAGGGTCTCATCACTGAGGACCAATACAACCGGGCTATGAGGATTCGACAGCCAGAGGAGGTATGTTTTTCTTACTTTCCTATTAAAAGTATAGCTAATTATAACTTTTTCTCCACCATGTGTACGTAAGCAAACTTGATCTTTTGTGTGTAGGAAAACCCCGATATGGAGCATAGCGAGAAGGGGGATAGCGATGCTAGTAGCCATGGTGGTGCTAGCAAAGATGTTTCTTCTTCAGATTCGTAGAAGAGCACCATACCTCCTCTATGGCCTTGTTTTCTTGTATATCTATTATCCATCTTTGAGCCTACTGCTTGCGGCCACGCTTTAGGTCACAAGCACTTAAACTCCCGATGTAAATGCTTTTTATTTATAATGAATACATGGACATTTGTTTTTAATTCTCGTGCTTTCAGATCCATTGTCTTTTTCCCAAATGCACAATTTGATGTATGAGAGGGGGAAAAAAAAACCAGGGAGGATGTGGTTGCACATGTTCTCTGATTTTTTTTTCAGTTCTGTTTTGCGCGTTTATCTGCGTATCTAAATTGCAGAAAACACGCAATTACAAGCGCATCTAAAATGCAGAGTATACACACTTATACATGCGCTACATAATTTAAATTGAAAAAAAGAAATTAAATATCTTTTTTTTAAAAGAAAATTTTTTGTTTTGCATTCATGTCTATGGGCGCTTGTAAAAGCACGTCTATGGGTGTGTCTATATGTGCGTCTAATTTGCCATGTAGACTTACTGGTAGATGTATAAAATAAATTAAATAAATAGAAATTTTGGTTTTTTTATGTGCTTGTATTCACGCGTATGTATGCACGTCTGTTACGCGTCTATTTCTGCGTGTAAATTTCTTCATACATGCGATTATAGACGCGAGTTTCTAGACACGCAAATAGATGGGTGGGTAGAGGCACCCGTAAGATTTTCTCTATATTCAAAAATCACATCTAAAAGTGCATCTAAGAGGCCTTTTTGTTGTAGTGTATGTTCAAATTGTTTTGTAGTATCATATCGTTGGTAGGATACCTACTCCTAGAGAGGTAGGCTACCATCGAGGTCATAACTGGGTGTCCACTTGGTAGCATTTCTATGAGGAGGGACTCATCACGGAGTAGCAATATAATCGTGACATGAGGATTCCACAACCAGAAGAGGTATGTTTTATTTTTTACATGAAAAGTATAGGTAACTCTAATTTATTGTTTGTAATGGTATTTATATACCTTAATCCTTTGACCCTGATGCAGTTGAGGATAGCGAAGGAGGGACTAGTAGTAGTGGTGGCGGCAGCAGCACTGGCATCGGCAGCGATGGTGGTAGCGACGATGATGCCTCTTCTAAGGAGATGTAGAGGAGCCGCATGCATGCATGCCTCCCCTTGGCTTGTAGTTTTCATTTTTTATATGTATTACTTTCAGCTAGTGTTTGCAACCATGACCATGCTTGAGGTCACAAACACTAGAACTCATCATGTAAAAACGTTTCATCTATATACATGAAATTTTGTGTTCTACATACATTGTTTTGTTTTCAGTACAAAAATCTTCGAAATAATCTTTCTTTATTTTCCCTGAGCATACAATTTGATGTTGATGGGGGGAAAAAAAAACCTAGAGAGCATGTGGCTTGCAAAGCCACATGCTCTCTGGTTTTTTTTTCATACCTCTGTTTTACACGTCTATCAGCGTGTCTAAATTGCAGGAAAAGTGTGTGTCTATTATCGTCAAAAAATTTGTAGAGTACACGCCTTTTTAGACACGCAGTTACACGCGTGTATAGACACAGAATATGAATATATCTACTTTTTTATAAATATGATTATATATTTACCGAGCACGTCAATATGCGCATCTATATTTGGTCCTTCACTCAAGGCACTCCTCTGTGTCACATCATGGTCTGACACTGGGCACTATCCAGCACAACATTTTGGAAATTCGTCATCATTGCCGTGAAGTGCATTTGTGGTGGTCATATAGTCTGCACTGCATCTCTATTCTGTGATTGATCATGTGGTCATAGGGCTTTTGAAGCCCACTCTATAGGCTCACTCATAACTAAGTAACTCATTGAACAATCCATCCCACATGTTGTAGTTGAGGAAAAACCTATTGACCTGCCTGCTAACCGTAATCCACCATAGCTCCTTCAACTTTAAGCTCCAAAATCCCATCATTTTCTCCCTTCTCCAAGCCTACTAGCGTTCTTGTTACTCTGATTTGAGTTCCTACTTAGTTCCAAAAAATTTTGGGCAGAAAAGTACTAAGGAGGGAAATATTTATGAAGATTGGAAGGATCAAGCAAGAGCAACAAACTAGTTTCTCTTAATGTTGCACTGCCATTACTTGTGTCCAAAGTCAGCTCATTTCTAAGAATTTTAGTGTTGATTTTCTACTTTTCCAATCACTCTAGCATTAAGAATTCATTCTCAGTTTCCCAACAAATATTTGGGCATGAAATTAGCAAGGGCAGAAAGATTTGTGAAGATTGGAAGGCTCAAGCAATAACAACAAACTAGTTCCTCTTAATACTGCACTGCCATTGCTTGTGTCCAAATTCAGCTCATTTCTAAGAAATTTAGTGCTAATTTGTTGATGTTCCAATCACTCTAGCATGGCAAAAGACTCTTTGACATGTCACTTCAAAGGAGTGAGATTTCACACCTATTATCAAACATGCATAAAGCTTAAGAAAGGCCTATGGGACGTCACTAATGGACAAGAGAAGAAGCCCTAGGATGCAAGTACTTAAGTTGCATGGAAAAATAGTGACGACAAGGCTTAAGCCATCATAAAGCTTCAGTTTGACGACAATTATATCCACCATGTGAATACATGTGACACATCCGAGGACACTTGGAAAAGATTGCATACTTTGTTTGGTGCAGAGAGTCAAAATCTTCAAAGTATGGTTTATTAATTGAATTTTTTAGATTAGACATGAGATCTAACACATCTCTTACAATACAATTGAATTGCATGGAAAGTCTCTTAACCCATCTTGCAAAGATCAATAGTAAAATGGATTAAAGATGTATGCATTGGTCTTCTGCTAAAAAGCTTGCCTCCAGATTATGATAATGTCTCCACTACTTTAATCAAAATGCCAAATCCTAAAAAGCTTGCCTCCAGATTATGATAATGTCTCCACTATTTTAATCAACATGCCAAATCCTAAACTTGTTGACATTCAAGTCTCTTTGTTAGAAGAAGAAAAAAATATACAAAATAAAGATGAGACAAGTACTTCTAAGGATGAACAAGTGTTGTATGTTAGTAACAAATATGAAGGAAAAAAGGACCAGCTAGTTTATGACTTCTGCAAAAGAACCGCACATATTGAAAAGTTTTTTCATGCCAGGATGAGATCTCAGAAGGCCTACCTTGCAACTGTGAAGAAAGAAGACGATGAAGGTGAAGTAGAATAAGAAGAAGACCATTAGGAGCAAAAGGACAAGCCTCACCAGTCCTTCTATTCATACTACTTTCATAGAAATTTTAAAACCTTGTATAACCTTTCCCTAATGTTCCTTTCATAGGCTCGTAAAACTCCTCATGTAGCCTATGCACCACATCCTCTACACACTAAGTGAGGCCTTCTAACAATCAATGGATGTTTGCCATGTTTGTAGTATGCCCACACTTAGCAAGGTTCTGCTAATGATAGCCTTTGTACACTTAGTGCTTTTTTACGGTTGTGATTGAGGAGGGGGGTTGAGAGTTTTGGAAATCACACCCATTTGTATGCCTCTTTGTATGGTGGAGTAGTGGGTGAGGGAAATGCAAGAAATCTAGGAGAAGAGATTGAATCCCATAAGCACGGTGGTGGAAATTACTACCTACCTAGAAGACTATAAAACACTATACTTTCCTTTCATTTTAATTGCAATGTCATAGTACTTTTGTCCTTTAAGTTAGCTATGATTGTCCACTTACACAAGATTGTGTTTATGAGTCCAAGCTTCAATTTCGGAACCTAATTCACTTTTGTAGCAGTCAATTGTCATATCAATGTCTTCATGAGTCTTATCTTTATCTTCCATCCTCCATACCATGCTCTAGATCTGTGCTTTAATAAAAAATTTAATGGGGAGAACGTATCAGCCTATCTACAAGTATATACAGACAAGATGATTTTTAATAGGATTCCTTGGTATGTATAGAGCATCTATTTTTCTTGTTTTTCTATGCATGCATTGCAAGAATGATTGGTTGACTTGTATCTAAGAGATGGTGATTGAGTTCCCTTCAAGAAGGCTCTTAGAGAGGAATCTTTCCTTGAAGACTAGGATTAGTCACATGGAAGATGTTTATAGATTGGGTGGAAAAACTTGACAAGGGTCTTGCTACTATAGCCTTGTTGTGTGAATTTTAAAGCCGATATCCTCTATTCGATGTGAATGACCATTAGTTGATGGAAAGTCAAAAAGTTGAGTTAATCTTAAAAGCTATTGACCTTCTATTGTAGGAGAAATTGGGTTGAAATCTGAGTAGGCATATATAATGAATATTGCAAATGTGATGGTGAAGTAAGAAAAGCTAAAAACGAGGTTGGGAATAGGGTCTATGCATGCAGTTTTTATGATTATTCCTAAAATTACAACAAAATAATATGTATCAATGGTGGTTGAACAATCCGTTAGGCTTGCTGGCCCACCCAAAAAGGAGATGTTATGGATGAATTGGTAAAAACCTTATATGACCCGCACTAAAATATGACATACCTTAACTTGAAGGTTGTAAAATTGGATGAGAAAGTGGAAGAGAAGGGGGGGTAGCAATTTAAAGGCCTACTAGAAAAGGGTTTAAGAGACTATGTATATGGTGTGATAGCTTGCAACATGAAAAGGGAGAGTGTATGGCTGATCGTGATACAAAAGCAAAGAGCTTGGTGTTTTGGAAAGATGGATGTAACATGTCCTCTTAGTGTCATCCAGGACACGTCTTAGCAGTCCATCGGAAAGGATGTCTAGAAAGCTCCGCCCAGCACTCCCATGGAATGTTACGGGATTTGCGATCTAGGTCTTCCCGCGTCTGCCACGTAGCGGAAGTATCCTGGCCGTTCCCACTTAGGATCGACCAGAATTAGGGTTTTCCTAATTGGTCATTAACTAACAGCAACTAGCGTCGGACCCGAGCGAACTACTTTACGCAGAAACGCTAGGTTCGAAGCGGATTCACACTGCACTTGGTTAAAGGAGAATGGGAAACGAGAGGGATGCAAAGCTCAACCTCTCTGCCATAATGCATAGTCCCATTCCGTTCCCCTAAAACAACATAAATTGAGTAAGACATAACTCTAGGTCATCGCTTTCATCGTTCATTTTGATGATCATCCCGCTGTTCTTCGAGATTTTTGAGAAAAATTCCTGGCTGACCGAGACCACCCAACCATAGGACGGACCCATGGCCCATCCTCCGCACTTTCCTCGGTTTGTTTTTAGTTATGTAATTATCTAATATATCGATTTGACATATAACAATCAGCTTCTTTAATTAAACCATTAAGCACTAGTTCCTTCACGTAATCTTATCACGTGACATAGAAAAACAATATCAAGCAAGTTCTTTATTAACATTTCATCATTTTATCTTTGAAATACAATGAGTTCCGCCCGGAGGCTTGTCCATAATCCGCCTGAAGGCTATCCAGTAATCCGCAGGGATCACTATTCCAAGCTTCCGCCCATAAACTAGTATGCAGGTCTCGAGATCCAATCCCGAGTCACGTTAGCCTCTTGTGCAAGACCCGGAAGGCGAGGGATTTACGGCCAGAGCCTCCCTGGCACCCAAGCGTCCTCCTGCTCCAAGTAGAGCTCAACGGAGAGACCTCTCACGGTGGGTTCGGTCCACATTCCCGGCGCGGTCAACAACCCCCTTGGTTAGGGTTAGGTAGGCAGTCGGGGGTAACTGAAACTGCCTCTCCCTTCAGGCCTTCAACCTAAAGTATAGGTATTCATTTAATTTGTACTTCATAATTCAAACAGTGCTAAAAAAAAATCTCTAGCAAGCACAGACATTTCCATTAAAATCGACCGTGTTGTTTGGCAAACTGTTAAAGGAATTATTCTTTCCCTTTTGAGTGTATCAACACTCGTTCCCAAGGTGTCTTGTAACTTGGTGGGATCCTTTATAGTCCGGGTTAGGGCGTACCTTATTAACCCAACTTGGTCAACCCTAAAGTTCATTAGATACTTTAGTTTCCGGTTTATAACTTTCCTTATTTAGAAGGATATTCACGAATACGTACTTTTGCAAGATAACTTGCATAAGGATATGCCATCCTTGTTGAGGTTATTTACCCTTTCGTCTTGTGAACCAGTCACAAGACTACATGACTTCATACTTGCTACGCAAGTCCTGCGTTGAAATAATCCGTTTAAGTTTCTTTAAGCTGACGTATGTCGAACCTAGGGTTTCTTTTTAAGAACCTCTGGGACAAACCCTAGTTCCTTATGTTTACGACTTTATTGACCCTACAATAAGGAAAGTAGTCAAGTGCTTAAGGTATAAACGTTTCTTTGGTCTTTAATCATTTCCAAGGCATATTTTTCTCTTCAGCATGGTATTTCTAAGTTTAGATTGGTTTGGTTATCTTTTGGAAGGTAATATTGATCGCCTTGTCAAGGTTTTGCTATCCTTGTGACAATTGACATTCCAGTCGATACAGTTCAATTTAATCTTCCTTTTTCCTTGCAGACGAACTCATGTCAAATAACAATCATTTCCTTTGCTAAGATGTGCAATTAGCAATGATAACTTCCTAATAATTTGAGCAACGAAAGAAACTTTTCATGAATTTAATCATTTACAATGATTCGTTGCAAAAAGGAATAGGACTAACGGTACAAGATACAATTTCTATACCCTCAAGATTTAACTGAAATATACTACAATAGTAAATAGATAATCTTGCTCGTAATTCGTTATAATGCATGATGCTATTCGAAGGAAACTATGTTCTATACATTATCATTTATAAGCTAAACTCCTTCATTATAAATAACTCGGACAATTATATCCTATCCCTAACAATTTCTCTTTGCATGATTGACTTAAAACCGATTTAAAGCCAAGAAAAAAAACATGGTTTTGGGGTGAGATATCCATATGGATACCGGGAGATGACCCTCTCGCAGCTACTCCTTGGACTTTCTTAGGCGGCATCGCAGTTTGAATGTGAAGGTAGCTTTTACTCTTTCTTCCGAATTTCCACCGACTCTCTTTCGAGGCAAGGTACCGTTTGAATGGTTGATCATGAGAAGGAATGATAGGACCTTTAGATTCTTAGATTCTTCAGAAAGGGAAATATTTACAAAGCCTAAGAAGACCCTATAGGGTCTATACTTGGCAAAAGGTTTATGGGTGAGTGTGGTTTTGCAACCACATGAACCCTTGGAGAACTTTGGCTTGGGGTAAAAGTATAGAAGGAAATTATTCTCTTCCCTTGCACTTCCTCTACCTTTTTCTTCTCCTTCCCTACTCCTCCTCCTTCACTCCTCTTTTTTTTCCTCCCTTTTTACCCTTCTACCTCCCTCTATTCCTTATTTCTTACCTCTTTTATCTTCTTCTACCCTATTTCACTCTACTCTTCTTTCTCTACTTTATCTTCTTCCACCGTACTCCTCTCTACTCTTCCTCCTTTACCCCTCTTCTATTCTTTATCTTCTCCCACCTTATTCCTCTCTACTCCTCATGGGACAACATCCGGGGCCCATGATGATGGTTTGGATTTGGGGTCCAGGGGGGCAAAAAGAAGAAGTAATGGGGACACGGGGATTAAAAAAAGACTTAGGGGGTTGTGTAAAAAAGAGTTATGAGGGGGGGGTGAAAAGGTTAAAAGGGATATAAGGGGGGTGAAAAGAGCTTAGGGGGTTTTTAAAACCCGGGGGGGGGGGGGGGGGGGGGGGGTAGACAAAAAGGGAACACAAGGGATGAAAGGGACTTAGCTAGCCCCCCCCTTAGAAGCTTCTCTTTAGAAGCTTCCACGGCTTCTACGTGGCAGGGGGGAAAGGATTTGGCGCGGTGATGGCGTCCACGAACTGGCGTATCCTGGGAGGCAACGAGGGCCTGCGGGGTACTGGCTGTGGTGGAGGCCGCTCCTCCCTTTCACGTCCAACCTCTCCCTCAAGCTTGGCGCACTGGGTGATGGCACCCCTTCACGGCAGTCTCAAGATTCCCTCCCCTCTCATTCAACGGCGACCCTCTGCACTATACCCTTAGCCTAACCCTCTCTCTTTTCTCTGGCAGCAGCCCCCCCTTGAATTAAATAGGGGAGGGGAGGAGGATCCTCCCTCCCGACGTGGCGAGAGGCATGGCCTCCTACTCCCGCAAGCTCCCAGCGAGGAGCTTCCACCTCTTGCTATTCCCCTCCCCTTCCAGCACATTAGTCGGCTGGGGAGGGGAATAGAAAAATTCCATAGAATTATGTTTTTTTTTTTTGCGAACGTTACATTCTCTCCCCCTTAGAGGAATTGAGATGTCCTCATCTCGATGTAAAACTGGGGATATTGATGGTTGAGAGTGCCTTCATTTATCCAAGTGGCATCCTCTTTGGGATAGTCTTTCCATTGGACGAGGCATTCTCTCAAGGTTCTAGATCTTAGTTGTCTCTCCTTAACATCTAAGATCCTATCAAGCCTTAGTTCAAGAACTCCTTGGCTAGGCATTACAATTTGTTGATCGTCAAGTACATGATTAGGACTAGGTACATATTTTTTTAATAGGCTGATATGGAATACATTGTGAACTTTTAGATTCTCAGGGAGTTGTAATCTATAAGCATTGGGTCCTAGGATTTTGAGGATTTTGTACGGCCCACAATACCTTGGACTTAGCTTCTTGCAATCTTCTAGGGAAGAGAACTCTTTTTAGGGCGTACGCGAATGAAGACCATGTCTCCTTCTTTGAAGACTCTTTCTTTACACTTCAAATCTGCGTATGCCTTTTGTCTATCCTTGGCCGCTTGTATGTCTTGTCTTATTGACTTTATTTGATCATTCATGTCTTCCAACATCTGTCTTGATGCTTCAACCCTTAGGGTCGGATCAGAAAAGTCTAGGGGACTTCGACAATCATGACCATACAATGCCTGGAAAGGGGTCATCTGAATGCTTTGTTGGTAAGAAGCATTGTAGGCAAAGTCTACCAAAGGCAGGTATTGAATCCACTTCCTGGGTTCTCGAGAGCAGTATGCCCTAAGCATATCCTCGATGACTTGATTTACTCGCTCTGTTTGGCCATCTGTTTGGGGATGGTAGGCGGTGCTAAAACAGAGTCGAGTCCCAATAGCTTCAAAGATAGCTCTCCAGAAGTGTGATGTGAAGAGAGAATCTCGATCACTAATGATTCTTCTAGGTAACCCATGTAGCTTGAATATCTCCTTGATAAACAATCTTGCAATGTCGGAGGCTTTATAGTTTGTCTTTACTGGAATCAGGTGTGCAACCTTGGTAAGCATGTCAACCACAACCATAATGGAATTGTATCCTCCTTGGTCTTGGGGTAAGCCCACAAGAAAATCCATACTGATGAATTCCCATTTCATTTGGGGAATGTCAAGCGGTTGCAGTTTCCCTGGCATCATGACATGTTTCGCTTTGATACGTTGGCAAGACAAGTACTCAGTGACATATTTGAGAACGTCACCTTTGAGCCTCTCCCAATGGTAGCTCTTCCTAAATGCATTAAGAGTCTTAGCATAGCCAGGATGTCCTACGAAAGGGGAATCATGAGCTTCCCATATTATCTTCTGCTTAAGTGACTGGCTTGCTAGTATACACAGCCTTGTTCTGTAGTAGACAAGTCCATTATCAATGGAAAACTCCTGATACTTAGCTTGCAACTTTTGATTCTGCTCCTTTGTAGATATTTCCTTTAGCATTGTTTGGTAGGCCAAATCATGGCATGCTTCTTCTCTAGCTAACTCAAGTATAGGGTTGTTTGGCATAGATACTTTTGTAGCTAGAGATCTGGCTGTTGATGGATTTTGCAAGATTAGGGAATTTAGGAATGCCTTGCGACTAAGTGCATCAGCAACTACATTCTCTTTCCCTGGTCGGTACTTGATTTCAAAGTCATATTCCTCCAACACTTCAATCCACGGACGTTGCCTCATGTTGAGCTCATTCTGGGTAAAGATCCATTTGAGACTCTTATGGTCAGTTACTAGAGTAAACTTGTTACCCAACAGGTAGTGTCTCCAAAGCTTTAGAGCATGGATGACAGCTAGTAATTCCAGATCATGCGTGGCATAATTCTTTTCATGACTCTTCAATTTCCTTGAAGAGTATGCTACTGGATGACCTTCCTGCATAAGTACACACCCCAAGGCAAGAATGCTAGCATCTGTTACTACCTTGAACTCTTTATGGAGGTGTGGAAGTTTTAGAATAGGTGCTGATACCAAACTTTGCTTCAATTTTTCAAAGCTATTTTGTTCGGAAGTCCACCATATAATGGAAGTGTGCTTCTTTAGTAAATCCGTCAGAGGTGGTGCAATCAAAGCATAGTTTTTGATGAAGACCCTATACCATCCTGTCAATCCAAGAAAGCTGTGTATTTCTTTGACAGATACTGGTGTTGGCCATTCAAGCACATCTCTGACCTTGGCTGGGTCTACTAATATTCCTTCTGATGATACTATGAATCCCAGATATTCAATCTGATGCTTGAAGAATACACACTTCTTCATTTTTGCGTACAGCTTATGTGACCTCATTGTCTCAAGGACAATCCGAAGTTGAGGTTCATGATCTTCTTCCTGTTTAGAATAGACTAAAGTGTCATCGAAGAAGACAAGCACAAAATCGTCAAGATATGGTCTAAAAATATCATGCATTAATCTATTGAAGGTGGCAGGTGCATTTGTAAGCCCGAATGACATAACCAGGAACTCAAAGTGCCTATATCTTGTATTGAAGGCCGTCTTTGGGATATCTTCTTCCTTGATTCTTATCCGATAGTAACCTGACCTGAGATCAATCTTGGAGAAGATCTTTTCACCCTGAAGACGATCAAGAAGCTCATATATTCTAGGGATAGGATACTTGTTCTTGATTGTTGATTGATTCAACCCTCGGTAATCAATACATAGTCGAAGTGTCCCATCCTTCTTTTTTTGGAATAGTACTGGAGCTCCCCACGGTGAATTGCTAGGCCGGATGTAACAGTTGCTTGAGTTGTTCCTTCAACTCAATTTCTTCTGGTATGGACATTCTATAAGGTCTCTTTGCAATTGGTGCAGCTCTAGGCACTAACCTAATCTCATGATCTACTTCTCTTTGAGGCGGAAGTTCAGTCAATTCCTTAGGGAATACGTCAGTGTATTCTTTTAGCCAAGAAGGTCCTTCATGAGACTCTTGCTTTTGATCTAACTTGTTGAGTTTGATCAGGTAAACGGGTAATCCTTTTCTGATTCCTTTTATGATCCGAGATACTTTGGCCAATTGGATTCTTCACACTCTTGCCTCACCTTGAGTTGTGACAAATTCCCTTTTAGAGTTTCGAAAGAAAACTTGACCCTTTCCATAGTGAATGTGGACGTCGTTTGGGCTTAAGCCAATCCATTCCGAGTAGACACTCATGGATACCTAAATTCATGGCTCTGAATTTGACTGAAGTCTTCTTTCCTCCCAGAAAGAATTCCACCTTAGCAGTTTTCCTGGTACAAGTTACCTCACGACCATTTGCCAATTCCACAAGCAGGGTAGGTGCTTCTACTGTGGCTATTCCTAATCTTTTTGCACATGCTGGTGAGATAAAGGAATGTGTACTGCAACAATCAATCAAGGTTTTGAAACCTTTACGTTGATAGTCCGACGGTGTCTGAATCACCGAGAACTAGCGATTCGGCCTTTTTTTGTGTAAAGCGGCATGGACTGTCGCTCTTTCGAATTCTGCTTCCATAGTCGGATCTTCCTCTTCTTCTTCTTTGCATCTTTGCCTATTGGCAATGCAGGCAGTTCTTCCTCTTCCACGGGTGGCGGCTCCTTGACCGCGGCCTGCTCCTTGGAAAGGCGTTTGGCGATGTCCTCCGTTGAGCTTGGGACATTGCCTCTTGAAGTGACCGGGTTTGTTGCAGTGGAAACAACGGAGGTTTCGGCCATTACTTTGAGTAGGAACAAAGTTGTTGACATTATTTGTCCTTGCTTTCTTTCTTTGTCCCTGATTATGACCCTGAACTCTCTTCATTTGAGGTTTGAGTGCTCCTCTGTTTGGGTCACTATAAGACCAAGTTTTGTTACCCCTTCGTCTAGATTGCACCTCCTGAATTATAGGCACCGCTCAAATGAGTGCATCCTGAAGATCTGATGGACGCATAGATTCGAGACGGGTATTTATTGGTGGATTTAAGCCCGCACAAAATTTGGACACCTGCTGCGTCATGTCCATCTGTGGCGCATACTTTAAAAGTGAGATGAATTTAGAGTAGTATGTGTTAAGAGTGAGTCCTAGCTATTTTAGCTCGTAGAACTCATTCATTTTTTGCGTGCGATATGCAAGTGGTAAGTATCTTCCCTGCACGGCTTTCTTCAGCTTCTCCTAGGTAACGGATCCCTTTGAAATCCCTTGATCCCTACACCCTTGCTTCCACCAAAGTCTAGCTTCGCCGGTGAGCTTTAACTTGGCGAGCATAGCCTGATTGGTAGGTGCAGTACCACCTCCTTCGAAGTAATCCTCCGTGGATTCAATCCAAATTTCAGCATCAGTCTGGACGAATCTGCCTCTCCTGTCAAACTCGGGTGGCTTTATCTGCTTGAGGAGGAGCTTCTTCTCCTGGATCACAGTAGTACTTGATGTAGGAGGCGAATTTGGAACCTATACCTGGGGTTGTGCCTGGATAAAGGTTTTCTTAACGCTATTATATGATAATTAACGTTAGCTTATCTTTCATTTTTAGTTCAGCTATCTCGTAAACAATGTAGCTACTTAACTTTTTAACAACTCTTATGCACAGCCAGATATTGATAAAAAGAAGTCTTTATTTGTATTTACATGGGCATAGCCTTTTTGAATACAACGTTGTCGTATTGCTGCACATTCGAGGTGTGAAAACCACCCAAAAATTGTGTGTGTGCTTTGATACTTTGTACATACTTAGTTGTTGTGTTTACATTTATTTTCTGCGTATGAGTATAGTGGGGAGGAGTTGGAGGCATAGTGGTGAACATGATGAGATGCTTTCAGCCTATGTTGAGCAAGGTCAAGTGGAAAGCACAACTGATGCTGGTGAACATGTTACACATATTCGTTCAGGACTTTGTCTTCTCCTTCTCCAATTACATCAAAAATACCTAATGATACCAAACCTCCACATCCAGGAGTTGGAAAGAAGGAGGCCAAGCATTGAAACGTGCTATGAGAAGCATGGGGCATGGAGCACAGCTGGAGGCCGCATTCACTTATCTCTCGGCAGATTCTGCCTTCCAGGAAGAGCTTGCAGGAATCCTAAAGGATTACGTTGGGCGAGAATCACCACTTTATTTTGCAGAGAGATTGACAGAACATTATAAGCAAGGTCAAGACAGGGGGGGGCTCTTATTTATTTGAAAAGAGAGGATTTGAATCATACAGGTACTCACAAGATCAACAACGCCATTGGGCAAGCTTTGCTAGCTAAGCGGATTGGTAAAAACCGTATCATAGCAGAAACTGGTGCAGGGCAGCATGGAATTGCCACTGCTACAGTGTGTGCTCGCTTTGGGTTACAATGTGTTGTTTACATGGGCGCCAAAGATATGGAACGACAGGCTCTGAATGTATTCAGAATGAGACTCCTTGGAGCTGAGGTACGTGCTGTCCAATCTGGTACAGGTACATTGAAAGATGCAACATCAGAAGCAATAAGAGACTGGGTTACAAATGTAGAGACCACACACTATATTTTAGGGTCCGTAGCTGGACCTCACCCTTATCCAATGCTGGTGAGAGATTTTCACGCCATTATTGGCAAAGAGACTCGACGAGAGGCTCTAGATAAATGGGGAGGAACGGAAGGGAATAAAAAACACGGAAAAAGAGTCGCTAATTAGCGGATTCAAAAGCTAAGGAGGGAGGGAAAAGCAAGCGTGTGGGACGAAAAGGAAGGAAGGCGAGGCTAATCTGGGAGAGGAGAAGTCTGACGACTGTTGATGAGGCTTCATCAATGAGAAAATTTTGGGAAATCCTGGACTCTGCTGCTCCAGTGGGGAAGAAAAGCTCATTTTTGACGAGAGTGCATGACAGACAGGAAAACATGATACACACACACACACATTTGTTTTCTGCTTCCTTGTTCGTTAGCAATTCTGCTTTCGTTGGCCCAACGAGGTTTCAGTACCTCAATTCATGATGCTTATCTTCAAGGAAGAAAGGAGGAATCGTCGCCTGCTCTAGGGAAAAATGGAAGAAGAAGTTGTCAATTGGAAGGAAGGAACGAAGAGAAGAGCGTAAAAAAGAAAAACAAAAATTGGCGTGAAAAGAGATGGAGAATTCTGAGAGACGGGAGATAGATAATTCTCAATGCTAAGGCTGAACTGAAGCTTCCTATTTACAGGCACACCCCGCTCTCTCTCTCTCTCTCGACAACGACATTGTACTCTATTCATAACCCTCACACACGAGGGACTTTCAAGGCAAGAAGTCACCATGGTTTGACATGGCGGTCTGTCATGGCTTCACTTCCTTCCCCGCTAACCATGGGGAAGAAAGTATGCTCGTGGTGATGCAACGTGATGCAATTGTAGACTCTGGCTATGCGTCAACAGCGCATGCAGCCCTCCTTCGCCTGTTCGCAGAGTTTCAGGATTTTCCAAATCGTGATCATCTGCCATGGTTGCTTCACGAGTTATGGAACAGGGTAGAGTGATTGCCATAGCAGATTAGTTTTCATGTGTTGCTGTTGTTAACAGGTGGCTCGTTACAGGGAGATGCCATTGCACCCATGGTCTTCTTTCTTTCTACCTTTTGGACTGGTTGCGATTTCCTTGAGGGGGTTTTGTTGGCACTCATCAGGCTCTGCAACATCAGCAAAAATTCGCCTTCATTAGGAGCAAATATCATCGTCTGCAGAGTGAATTTCAGATCATGGGATCTACATGTCAATAACTTGCAGGGAATCATCCCCTCATCTTTTGAGAATCTCCCAAACCTCCTCAAACTGGACTTGTGAAATAATAACCTCGTGGGAAGTTTTCTTAATAACAGCTAAGCTTTGTATCCAATCTCTTTCCCCTTCTTATTATCCTGGAACATAAACTGAATTCTGTCTGAAAGGAAAAATTACAGAACAGGGTACTTTAGCTTGCCTTTTCCTCTGGTGTTGCATATACTTCAGACAAATACAAGTGTTGCAAGATCCCTTGGAAAGCCGTTCCTTACACAAATATCACTTATCTACCTGTATGACATGCTGAAGCCTAATCAAAATTTATTGATTGAGTTCTGGAATTGTTGTATGGCTATTAAAAATATATGACTCAGAGTTGAATGCTAGAACTAGTTTGATGATGAGTTTAATCTCTGACATTGGATTATTCATTTGATTGATCTTCCATCTTTACATATATCAAGGTCTTCTGAAGACGCGACTTTGCTTTCACAAACCTTTCGACATCTTTGGTGAACCCGACGTGAAAGCGTCGCAGAAATTTCAGGATGGGAGATATTTCAGTCTCTATTTCAGCCTCTTCTACAACTCCAGCTGCGTCTACTTCAGCTCCATCATTGACTGCTGCGTCAAGTACTTCAACAGAGGATCTAAAGCAGATTTTGCAGAATATGTCCATGTATATGCAGCTCCAAAATTAGCAAACACAACTGTATATGCAGCAGCAGCAACAATTGCATCAACAGCAGTTGTCTCAGCAAAGGCAACTCTATTCGGAGCAGGAGAATGCAAATAGCGCGACTAAGGCTATTGAAGCAGTTGAGAATGAGAAGAAGCTATTTGACGAGCGTAATGTTTCAGCATATTTGAAGACATATGAGATCAAGATGGGGTTTTTTGGAGTTCCAGCTGGACTTATGAGTAAGTACTTCCTTCGTCTTGTCACACCCGCTTTGAGGACAAAAGTGACTGATCTTTTTATTCAAAATACACATTGGCAAGATTTTAAGAAGGCCTTGAAAGAAGAATATTTCCTTGAGGACTTTGGTATGGCTACTCGACGGTCATTCCGAGAGTGGGTCTACATGCCAAACAAAGGTCTAGTTGCTTCAGAGTTGATTCGAGAATTTGAAGAAAGGCATAGTCAGCTTGATGCCATTGAACAAAGAGCGTTGGATGTTGAAAAAGTTGAGCTTTTCTTGCAAGCTGCAGATCCTGCTCTTCAAGAAGAATTGGGTGAGCTTCTTGAGGATCACACGAAGCCTATGGGTCTTAAAACTGATTGGCAGGATGCTCAGGATGCAGTCTCGACTTTGACCAAGAGGAGGATATGGAAGACTCGCCTACAGAATGGTTCCATGACACCTACACCATCATCAGCTCCTATGCCTGCTTCTATCCCTGTTATTTCTTCTCCTCCTCAGCCAGTTTCTTGGCCTATGCCAGTGCCTACTGTTTCCACTCCACCTATTCCTCCTATTCCACGACCGATGCCTACACCTTCTGCTCCAAAACCATCCGCTCCATCGGTGCCTACTTCTCTTGATGACATAATCAAAGGAATAACAGATTTGACACTGGAGTCAGTCAAAGCGGAGTTGGTGGGAAAGTTGAAGGAGCAGTTTGCTTTGACTGCGCCTACTACTTCTTCTAGTGCTCCTAGTGCACCTAGGAGTGCTCCTAGTGCACCTAGGAGAGATCGGAGATGTATTTGGTGCGATAGTACGGACCATCAGCATTGCAGGGATTGTGAATCTTTTTAGGATGCAAGAAGGAAGAATTTGGTATATTGGGGACAAGATGGTAAGATTTGGTTGACTGAGACAGGAGCTCCACTTGCTACCAACTTTGGTAAAGGTGGAATGAAGAAGTTAGTGGATGACATGGCTGCGCGTACTTCTCATGTGACAGCTAGAAGTGATGCTTCTGCACATGGAGTCCAGATTGAGAAGGGATTAGAGACTCAGTCAGCGCTATGGACTTATGCTATGGAGACTGCAAACAAGGGGAAAATTCAGCAAACTGTTTTGACTAGTGCAGGCTCTAGCATCAGATCAGAGACAGGTTGGGACTCGCCTGTTGACAGGTACTCTATTTATGCTTATTTGGCTAAGTCTCATGGTGTAGATGTACTTGTTGAGGAGAAGCGTAAGAGGGATGAAGAAAATCCAAGTGCAGCTAAGAAGACTAGAGAGGGTGAGTTTGTTACTCCACCTACTGCAGGACCGTCTTCAAGACCAGGGCCAGATCGACAGATGGAAGATGCTCAAAAGAGAGAAAAGAGGCAAGAGCCTAGAGAGAGAAAGCAGCCAAGGTTCAGATTGATGTCCGATATTGAGACATCTACAGACATGAAGAAAATATTTAATGATAAGATACTTGGCAGTGAGGTGACTTTCACTATTTTTGAGATTTTGGGCATCTCAAAAAGAGAGTTTCAGGATCAGTTTCAGGAGGTTTTGAAGAGGAAAATACATGCATTGTCTACCACTGATACACACGGAGTTTTGATTGGGGAGTTGGATGAGGATGAGGATGAGGTTATGGTTGATAATGCTTCTGTTTTTCCGCAGGTAGAGAAGAGGGTTCAGCCTATGCATTATGCTGAAATTGATGAGCCTGTCGTGATACCGCGTAGTCACTTTTCGCGGAGCCATTGGGCTAGGGCGACTACAGAGACGATGGTAAAGATTGGAGAGAAACAGGTGCCTTATGTTGCATTGGTGGATCATGGTTTAGAGATTAATCTCATAGTTCGTGGAGTTTATGAGAGTAACAGATGGCCTATGGATGTAGAGCATGGGTGGCGTATGAGAGCCGCCAATAACACTGCAGGTGATTTGTATGCTGCCTGTCCTAGTGTCAGGGTTTCTATTGGTGATGTAGAAGAGGATTTTCATTTCTTTATGTAGGATTCATGCTCTTATCCTATAATTCTTGGACAGCCATTCATCACAGAGATGCGCATGGAAACGAAGGTCATGGATGATGGATCTGCTTATGCACGGATTCGCAGTAAAGATGGTATGAGAGCAGTTCAGTTTATGACTGTGTATGTGAACCATGTTAGAAACAGGGATACTCTCAGAGATGCACCTTTGCACACTGTGAGGGATTCGGGTTTTCATTAGGTACCGTCGTTTCGCGAGACGACAATGGTACAGAGCAGAGGAGATTGGAGTTCTCGCCTCCTGGCAGCAGTGTTTTCTCCTTCGATTTTGTTGGGATTTCAGCAAACAGTTCGATGAGTTATCAGAAGACTTCTAGGTTGCCTAGAGCTGCCAGGCAGTATATATGTAGGAAGGAGAAAAATTTGAAAAATGCAGGAATTTTGGAGGATGATGAGCACATAGATGGGATGTATGACAGTGTGATTTGTGCAGATACGATGACAGAGATGGGAGATATGCTGAAAACTGATATGCAGGATTGTCACAGTAATGTATTAGTGCAGTCCCTGGACATGTTTCATGAAATTGCAGATTTTGTGTCACAGATTGAGTCAGAGGCTGAGGTAACTCATCAAAGAGTGTTGAGTGCTGAAGAAAATCAGCAAACAGAGTTTCCAGCTGGTTATGATCAGCTTTCAGAGACACAGAGGGCTGAAAACTTTCAGCCAACAGAGTTTACTGCTGAAATATTTCAGCATTCGGACTTTGGGGTTGTTTCTATGCAGTCCATAGAGCAGAGGGCTGAGAATATTCAGCCATTGGTGTGCAAAATTGCTGATTTACAGCAAGATTTGTGTAATGTAGAAGAGCATAATGAAGCCAGGGTTGACACAAAATACAAAACTGTGGATAAGAAGGTGAAGCCAGTTACTGTACCGCTCCCACCTGACAATGATCAGCAAATAGAGAGGGCTGCTAAATAGCAAATTTTGAGGAATTCGAAGCATATTGGTCATAAATTTTCAGCAGAGACTCTTGCTGAATTGAAAATTGGAAATGGTGATTTCTTGCTACCCATAGAGAAGCAATGCTTTCAGGAGATGCTTGAGCATCATGGAAGGGGATTTGCTTTTTTCTCGCATGAGATTGGATGTGTGAATCCTGATATTGTTACTCCTATGGTCATTTTTACTATTCCTCATATCCCATGGAATCTCCGACCTATTCCAGTGCCTAAAGCACACTTGCCAAAGCTGATTGATTTATTGAATGAGAAAATCAGGATGGAAATTCTTGAGCCTTCATCTGCACCATACTCAAACAGGTGGTTTACAGTTCCAAAGAAGAATGGTACTCTCCGATTTATTCAGGACATGCAGCCAGTGAACAGAGTTACTATCAGGAATGTTGGTATAGGTCCAGTTGTGGATGAGTTTATAGAGGTATTTGCTAGACGTGCCATCTATTCTTTAGGTGATTTGTATTCAGGATATGATCAGTTTCAGCTGGCTTTGGAAAGCAGGGACATAACCACCATGAGAACTCCTATTGGGCTTGTCAGGATGTGTACCTTGCCTCAAGGTGCCACTAATTCTGTTGCGCATATGATGAATGCCATGCATAAGGTCCTTCGTGATTACATACCTCAGCTTACCATGCCTTTCTTGGATTATGTGCCCATTAAGGGGTGTGCAGAAGAAGAGAAGAATGAGAGTCTAAATGAGCAGGGATGCATATATTTTGTGGCTGATCATATTTCAGCATGTGAGAAGATTTTGGCCAAGTTAGAAGAAGTGAACTTGACACTTTCAGGGCAAAAATCTGTTTTTGGAGTGAATGAGGTTGTCATTGTTGGGCATATGTGTGGATATTATGGCAGGAAACCTTCACCTGATAAGGTGAATGCTATAGGCAAGATTGCGGAGTATTGTTCTACCACTTCAGAGGTACGGAGATTCATTGGAGCTTGTGTGTTTTATATGATTTGGATACCTCATTTTGCACACATAGCAGATTGTTTATATCAGCTGCTTCGAAAGGGGCAGAAATTCTATTGGGATGAGAGCCACACTAGAGCCATGCGAAAATTGAAGAAGTTATTGCAGAATGCTCCTACTCTCAAGAAAGCGGATTATAATTGTGGAAGGCCTATTGTATTGACAGTTGACACTAGTCCAATTGGCATAGGTTGGGTTGTGGGTCAAGGTGATGCAGATGGAAATAGGTATGCCATTCGGTTTGGGTTGAAAGTCCTAAACGAAAGACAGAGGAGATATCCGCAAATCAAAAGGAAGCTACTGGGAATTGTCACAGCTCTCAAATGTGACAAGGAGTACTTTATTGGAGCTTTAGTTGTGGTAGAGACAGATTGCTTGCCATTGATTGGTATGATCACGAGTTGCTCTACTCCGGATATAGCTATGTTGAGATGGATTGCATACATCAAGTCATTAAATCCGGAATTTAAACACGTAGCAGGGAAGGATAATCCAGTGGCAGATATGTTGTCTAGAGCTAGATATGATGATGAGGAGACTCTACTTGCAGAAGAGGATGATGCAGAAATTTCAGCCACTATGGGTGATCATGTTTGTCATGTCTATGATATTGTGGCTTTCACAGAAGAACTCTATGTTGGAGATTGGTTGCAGATTGGCAGGTACCTTAGTACACTAAGCAAAAGAGATGAATGGACAGATGAAGAGTTCAAGAAGATCAGAAGGAAAGCCTATGGTTATTTTCTCAAGGACGGATTTCTTTGGAAGCATCCGAAGAAAAGAGGCGGATTACCTTTGCGGGTTGTCTGCGATAGAGAGACACAGTTACAGGTGATGAGGGAGTTTCATGAGAGTCCTTGGGCTGGTCATAGAGGAGTGTGGGCTACTTATGAGAAAATCAATGAGAAATATTGGTGGAAAGGCATGTATAGAGATGTTTCTCACTTTGTTGAGACTTGCAGAGACTGCCAGATGTATTCGGTAGTGCGTCATCGAGATAAGCTTCATCCGACCTATCCGTTATGCATTCATTATAAGTGGGTAGTTGATTTGGTTACCATGCCTATGGGTCTATGGCAGATGAGGTACATTGTTTTGGCAAGAGAGGATCTTACCAATCATGTTGAGGGCAGATCTTTGAGAACGAAGACCACTAGTGCAGTGTGTAAGTTCTTATTGGAGGAAATTTTCTGCAGGTATGGTTGTGTGGGTAAGATCACTGCGGATCGTGGTGAACTGGATGCAGATGAAGCTAGGGAGTTTTTCTCTCAGCTAGGAATCAAGTTGGCTCTAACTACAGCATATAATCCAGAGGGAAATGGGAAGAGTGAAAGAGGACATCCGCCGATAGTGAAAGCATTAGCCAAAGCATGGAGAGGATGGATTGGAGAATGGCCGAGACTTCTACCATTTGCTTTGTGGGCTGATCGTATGACTCATAGTGTTACCACAGGATATATGCCTGCAGAGTTGATGTATGGTCAGAAACCTGTTATGCTGACTGAGACTTGTGCTTTGACTTGGTCAGTTTTACCTTGGCAGGAGGATTTGACGAGAGAGGAGCTCTTAGCTCTTCGGATTCGACAGTTGGAGAGGAGATCAGAGGATATTCAGCTAGCTATTGACAGGTTGAAGGTTGCTAGACTAAGGAATAAAGACAGGTTTGACAGCAAGCATCGCTTGCGGCCTAGAGCAATAGAAGAGGGAGATTGGGTATTGGTCTTTGATAGCAGCCTTGAAAATCAGCATACTGCACTTCGGAAGATGGTGAAAAGATGGTTTGGGCCATACATAGTGTAACGTGTCCACTAGAGTTATCTAGGACACGTCTTAGCAGTCCATCGGGAAGAATGTTTAGAAAACTCCGCCCGGCACTCCCATGGAATGTTACGGGTTTTGCAATCTAGGTCTTTCCGCGTCTGCCACGTAGCGGAAGTATCCTGGCCGTTTCCCACTTAGGATCGATCGGAATTAGTGTTTTCTTGTTTGGTCACTAGCTAACAGCAACTAGCGTCAGACCCGCGCGAACTACTTTACGCAGAAGCGCCAGGTCCGAAGCGGATTCACGCTGCACTTGGTTCAAGGAGAATGGGAAACGAGAGGGATGCAAGGCTCAACCTCTCTGCCATAAGGCATAGTCTCATTCCGTTCCCCTAAAACAGCGTAAATTGGGTAAGAGGTACCTCTAGGTCATCGTTCTCGTTATTCGCTTTGATGATGATGATCATCCTGTTGTTTTTCAAGATTTTTGAGAAAAGTTCCCGGCTAACCGGGACCACCCATCCATAGGACGGACCCATGGTCCATCCTCCGCACTTTCCTCGGTTGTTTTAGTTATGTAATTACCTAACACATTAATTTGACATATAACAAACAGCTCCCTTGATTAATCCCGTTAAGCACTGGTTCCTTCACGTAATCTTATCACGTGACATAGAAAACCAATATCAAACAACTTCTTTATTATCATATCATCATTTAACTTTGAAATACAAGGAGTTCCGCCCGTAGGCTTGTCTATAATCCGCCCGAAGGCTTATCCAGTAATCCGCTAGGGATCACTATTCCAAGCTTCTGCCCGTAGACTAGTATGCGGGCCTCGAGATCCAATCCCGAGTCACGTTAGTCTCTTGTGCAGGACCCGGAAGGCGAGGGATTTACGGCCAGAGCCCCCCCTGGCACCCAAGCGTCCTCCTGCTCCAAGTAGATCACAACGGAAAGACCTCTCGTGGCGGGTTCGGTCCACGTTCCCGGCACAGTCAACAACCCCCTTGGTTAGGGTCAGGCAGGCAGTCGAGGGTAACTGAAGCTCCCCTCCCTTCAGGCCTTCAACCTGAAGCATTTATATATCTTTTCATCCTTTAGTTCCTTGAGCAAACAATGCAAACAGTGCTTTCTAAACTGTTACAAGCACAATCAATTCCAGTGATTGTTTATTTGGCAAACTGTTAAGAAGTGAATCCTTCTCTCCGAATGCATCCAGCATTCGATCCGGAATTGATTGCAACTTGGCAAGATTCCTATTGTCCTTGGGTTAGGACCATACCCTGTTAACCCAACTTAACCAATGCCTTAGGTTTTATTAATAGTAAATCCCGGCGGCCATGTCGCTTTAATTTATTGATTAATCATTTGCGTCCAAGCAAATACCTAACTTCCCTTAACTTGGCAAATTTTCCCTAATGAGGGCGATGTAACAGGATGACTACCCATCCCCTTGCAAGTTAAACTTGCGCAAGAACCTGCCAACCTCATTCCAAGGATTGGCAAAACTTTCTTGTGATCAAACCACAAGGCTATGCGACGTTGCAACTTGTTGCACAAGTGTCGCCTCCATTCCAAGAGATCATTTCACTTTTGAATGGTGTTTTCTGGTCAAGAATTATGATTAGACTTGAAGTAGGGTTTAGGGCGTCTTCTCACTCACCCAATCCTAATTGCACTAGACCGACAACGTTCGGTCCCAGGGATTCCAACTCAAACCAAGTTCTAGCACTAGGTCGAATGATCCTTAGGGTAGAAACCCTAGATAATTATTTGCGTGCTTTTCCCATTGGCTCAATTTCTCCGGGAAGGTGGGTAGGACCTTTGGGTTTGAGGACTTCGACTTGGTGTCCAATTACGTTACTTGGCCACATCTCTAACGTGCCAAGCCCTAGCTAGTACTTGAGGTTTTTATTGAATCGGCTAGCTATGCCTATACGAAACCCTAGCAGTCGTGATACTACAAATGACTTGGGTAAATTGACCTACTTGTCTTTGACAAGGACAATTCTTTCCTAGAGATGATATACTTTATCTAAAGTAGGAAAATAGTTGCAAAATGCTACAATACATGTAAACCTGTAATACATTACTTTCACATGCCATAAGATCCGTAGTAGTCCTATCCCTTCCTTTTAGTTAAAGTCAAAAGGCAAGATAATTTGAAGAGTAATCTACATAGGGCTTACTAGGATTTAGGTCAAGGGATAACACCTACAACCTTGTGTCTAAGTATTTGCATTTCATGCTTTTATAAGCCATGCAATCATTCCTAAATGTTACATGATGAAATGAAGTTTGCGAAAGTAAAAGTGCGACCCTTAGATACAACAACATCGTAAGTGAAGTTCATGCAATACTAAGGCAAGAGTCGATTTAATTTATTTGCAAGCATCATCCTCCATGCCATTTATAAGATCGGGGTTCTTTATCATGCTGTGAAACAGAAGTTAATAAATCCCTCACGCGAATCATAACGAAGGGAGTTATTGACTAAATGCAAAAAAAAATACTCCTTTCCTACATGACCAATGCACTTTAACAATAATCCTAGGCCATATGTGGCTTCCACTTGGAAGATGCATGACGAGACCGTTTGCAACTAAGTTCACAAGGAGAATAAGTGCTTTTCATTCATAACTTTGTAGATGCATGATATGCACGGATCCTTTATCTATAATTTATCGAATGTACTATTATCACTACCCATGAATTAATGATAACGTAGTATGAATTTCCCTATGGAGTTAATCGTATTTAAAACATCTCTTCATGTGGAAATATATTTACGGAACCTGGATTTGTGGATCCCCGGTGATATCCACGTGTAAGTCCGGGGAAGAACCTCCCGCAGGTCCGCCTTGTGTCTTCTTGGGCGCCATTGTTGATGACTCTAACTCCGCGGATTCCTCCTATCCTTGGCAAAACAACCTCCACGTCTATCCGCTTCTCCCTTATGCCGGAATACCCGTCACAAGGTGTGGGATTTTAAGCTCACTGGGTAAAGACCGCGTGCACAGGGCTTAGGGCCTTCCCTTTAGACACTTCTAGGAAGATTCTATCCTTTACAGAAAACGTGGGTGGGAGAAGTAATGATTGGGGGGGAAATTTTACGACGGCAGGGGAAAAAAGAAATTGTGAAGAAGACCCTTGTGATCGTGGCGGCAGCCTGGCGGAAACTGGTGCAGCACGGCAGCGTTCATCAACGCGTCGGCCTATCCCTCCTCGGATGCAGCTCGATGACTGCCGGCCTGAGCAGGCGGCGACCCCAGGCTCCACTTCGCAATCCTCCTCTCCTCCTCTGCACGGCGATGAGTTGTCAGAGCCTCCTCCTCCTCAGCACGGCGACTAGTATCCCCTCCCTCTGCACGTAAGCGGTTGTTTATATAGGCATGGGGGGGGGAGAGAAGGGCTCCCCCACGTGGCCCCTTGCATGGGTTCCCCCCCCTCCCATGCAGCCCACGACTCATCCATCTTAGTTAGGCATCATTATCTTCCCTCAGCCACGCTTCGGCTGAGGGAAAAAAAAGAAAAAGAAATTTACCTAAATTCCCATTATTATCCCTTGTCCTCCTCCCAAGAGGAGGTTCTTATGGGAAATATACGGTTTCGAAAAACCGTGACTTGTATGGACTCAGTGGAGGTGTGTTAGTTTAGATTATCCCGTCCGAAACTTCACTGTAACCTTATTATTTCCCTGAAACTTCGCATGGCCGGAAATATTACATTCTCTCCCCCTTAGAAGAATTGAGATGTCCTCATCTCGAGCTAAATTGGGGATATTGTTGGTTGAAGGTGCCTTCGTCTATCCAAGTAGCATCTTCCTCGGGATAATCCTTCCACTGGACAAGATATTCTCTCAAGGTTCGGGATCTTAACTGTCTCTCCCTAACATCTAGAAGTCTATCCGGCCTTAGCTCAAGGACTCCTTGACTAGGCATTACAATTTGTTGGTCATCAAGCACATGATTAGGGTTGGGCACATATTTTTTTAAGAGACTAATATGGAATACATTGTGAACTTTTAGGTTATCCGGAAGTTGCAATTTATAAGCATTGGGTCCCAGGCATTTGAGGATTTTATACGGCCCACAATACCTTGGACTTAGCTTCTTGCATTCTCCTAGAGATAGAGAACTCCTTTTCGGGCGTACACGAATGAAGACCATGTCTCCTTCTCCGAAGACCCTCTCTTGGCGTTTCAAATCCGCATATGCCTTTTGTCTATCTTTGGTTGCTTGTATGTCTTGTCTTATTGACCTTATTTGGTCATCCATGTCCTCCAACATTTGTCTTGAAGCTTCCACTCTTAAGGTTGGATCAGAAAAATTTAGGGGACTTCGACAATCATGACCATACAATGCCTGGAAAGGGGTCATTTGAATGCTCTACTGGTAAGAAGCATTGTAGGCAAATTCCACTAACGGCAAGTACTGAATCCACCTCTTCGGCTCCCGACAGCAGTATGCCCTAAGCATATCCTCAATGATTTGATTTACTCGCTCTGTTTGTCCATCCGTTTGGGGATGGTAGGCGGTGCTAAAACAGAGTTGAGTTCCAATAGCTTCAAAGATAGCTCTCCAGCAGTGTGAAGTGAAGAGAGAATCTCGATCGCTAATGATCCTTCTAGGTAACCCATGTAGCTTGAATATCTCCTTGATAAACACTCTTGCAATGTCGGAGGCTTTATAGTTCGTCTTTACTGGAATCAGGTGTGCAACCTTAGTAAGCATGTCAATTACAACCATAATGGAGTTGTATCCTCCTTGGACTTGGGGTAAGCCCACC
The DNA here is from genome assembly GCF_053477565.2 of Lygodium microphyllum. Classification (NCBI taxonomy): domain Eukaryota; kingdom Viridiplantae; phylum Streptophyta; class Polypodiopsida; order Schizaeales; family Lygodiaceae; genus Lygodium; species Lygodium microphyllum. Next base: position 127,135,775 of record NC_141160.1, on the reverse strand, counting down.
ACAAAATCCATACTGATGAATTCCCATTTCATTTGGGGAATGTCAAGTGGTTGCAATTTTCCTGGCATCATGACATGTTCAGCCTTGATACGTTGGCAAGACAAACATTCAGTGACATATTTGAGAACGTCACCTTTGAGCCTCTCCCAATGGTAGCTCTTCCTAACTGCGTTAAGAGTTTTTGCATAGCCAGGATGTCCTGCGAAAGGGGAATCGTGAGCTTCCCATAATATCTTATGCTTAAGTGACTGGCTTGTTGGTATACATAGCCTTGTTCTGTAGTAGACAAGTCCATTATCAATGGAAAATTCCCGATACTTAGCTTGTGACTTCAGATTCTGCTCCTTGGTAGATATTTCCTTTATCATGGTTTGGTAGGCGAAATCATGGCATGCTTCCTCTCTAGCTAGTTTGAGTATAGGGTTGCTTGGCATAGATACCTTTGTAGCCAGAGATCTGGCCGTTGATGGATTCTGCAAGATTAGGGAATTTAGGAATGCCTTGCGACTGAGTGCATCGGCAACTACATTCTCTTTCCCTGGTCGATACTTGATTTCAAAATCATACTCCTCCAATACTTCAATCCATCGACGTTGCCTCATGTTGAGCTCGTTCTGGGTAAAAATCCATTTGAGACTCTTATGATCGGTTACTAGAGTAAACTTGTTACCCAACAGGTAGTGTCTCCAAAGCTTTAGAGCATGGATGACAGCTAATAATTCCAGATCATGCGTGGCATAATTCTTTTCATGACTCTTCAATTTCCTTGAAGAATATGCTACTGGATGACCTTCCTGCATAAGTACACACCCCAAGGCAAGAATGCTGGCATCAATTACTACCTCGAACTCCTTATTGAGGTCAGGAAGTTTTAGAATAGGTGCTGATACCAAACATTGCTTCAATTGGTGGAAGCTATTTTGTTCGGGAGTTGACCATGTAATAGAAGTCTGCTTCTTTAGTAAGTCGGTAAGAGGTGCTGCAATCAAAGCATAGTTTTTGATAAAGACCCTATACCATCCTGTCAAGCCAAGAAAACTGCGTATTTCTTTGACGGATACTGGTATCGGCCATTCAAGCACATCACTGACTTTGGCTGGGTCTACTGATATTCCTTCTGATGATACTATGAATCCTAGATATTCAATCTGACGTTTGAAGAATGCACACTTCTTCATTTTTGCATACAGCTTATGAGACCTCATTGTTTCAAGGACAATCTGAAGTTGAGGTTCATGATCTTCTTCCTGTTTAGAATAAACTAAAGTATCATCGAAGAAGACAAGCACGAAATCATCAAGATATGGTCTAAAAATATCCTGCATTAATCTATTGAAGGTGGCAGGTGCATTTGTAAGCCCGAATGACATAACCAAGAACTCAAAGTGCCCATATCTTGTATTGAAGGCCGTTTTTGGAATATCTTCATCCTTGATCCTGATTTGATAGTAACCTGACCTGAGATCAATTTTGGAGAAGATCTTTGCACCTTGAAGGTGATCAAGAAGCTCATCTATTCTAGGAATAGGATACTTGTTCTTGACTGTTGATTGATTCAACCCACGGTAATCAATACATAGTCGAAGTGTCCCATCTTTCTTTTTCTGGAATAGTACTGGAGCTCCCCATGGTGAGTTGCTAGGCCGGATGTAACCCTGATCTAACAGTTGCTTGAGTTGTTCCTTCAACTCAATAGCTTCTGGTATGGACATTCTATAAGGTCTCTTTGCAATTGGCGCAGCTCCAGGCATTAGCCTTATTTCATGATCAACTTCTCTTGGAGGTGGAAGTTCAGTTAATTCCTCAGGGAATACGTCAGCGTATTCCTTTAGCCAAGAGGGTCCCTCATGAAACTCTTGCCTTTGATCTAATTTGTTGAGCTTGATCAGGTAAACAGGTAATCCTTTTCTAACCCCTTTTATGATCCGCGATACTTTGGCTAACTGGATTCTTGGCACTCCTGCCTCACCTTGAGTTGTAACAAACTCTCTTTCAGAGTTTCGAAAGGAAACTTGACCCTTTCCACAGTGGATGTGAGCGTCATTAGGCTTAAGCCAATCCATCCCGAGTAGACACTCATGGATACGTAAATTCATGACTCTGAATTTGATTGAGATTTTCTTTCCTCCCAGATAGAACTCCTCCTTAGCAGTTTGCCTGGTACAAGTTACCTCACGACCGTTTGCCAATTCCACAAGTAGGGTGGGAGCTTCTACTGTGGCTATTCCTAATCTTTTAGCACACGCTGGTGAGATAAAGGAATGTGTACTGCCACAATCAATCAAGGTTTTGAAACCTTTACCTTGATAGTCCGACGGTGTTTGAATCACCGAGAACTGGCGATTCGGGCCCTTCTTGTGTAAAGCGGCATGGACTGTCGCTCTTTCGAATTCCGCTTCCATAGTCGGATCTTCCTCTTCTTCTGCTTCACATCTTTGCCTATTGGTAATGCAGGCAGTTCTCCCTCTTCCACGGGTGGCGGCTCCTTGACCGCGGCCCGGACCTTGACGGTGACCCTCGCTGAGCTTGGGACATTGCCTTTTGAAGTGACTGAGTTCGTTGCAGTGGAAACATCGGAGGTTTCGGCCATTACTGTGAGTAGGAACAAAGTTATTGACGTTATTTGTCCTTGCTTTCTTCCTTTGTCCCTGATTGTGGCCTTGAACTCTCTTAACTTGGGGTCTGAATGCTCCTCTGTTCGGGTCGCTATAAGACCAATTCTTAATACCCCTTGGTTTAGCTTGCACTTCCTGAATTATAGGTGCCGCTCGAATGAGTGCATCTTGAAGATCTGATGGTCGCATAGATTCGAGACGAGTATTTACAGGTGGATTTAAGCCCGTGCAAAATTTGGACACCTGCTGCGTCGTGTCCATTTGTGGCGCATACTTTAAGAGTGAGACAAATTTAGAGTAGTATGCGTCAAGGGTGAGTCCTAACTGTTTTAGCTCATAGAACTCATTCATTTTCTGTGTATGATATGCAGGTGGCAAATATCTCCCCTGCACGGCTTGCTTTAACTTCTCCCAGGTAACGGACCCCTCTGAAGTCCCTTGATCCCTGCACCATTGTTTCCACCATAATCTAGCTTCACCGGTGAGTTTTAATTTGGCGAGCATGGCCTGATTGGTGGGAGTAGTATCAGCTGCTTCGAAGTAATCCTCCATAGATTCAATCCAAATTTCAGCATCAGACTGGACGAATATGCCTTTCCCGTCAAACTCGGATGGCTTTATCTGCTTGAGGAGGAACTTCTTCTCCTGGATCACAACAGTACTCGATGTAGGGGGCGAATTTGGAACCTGTACCTGGGGTTGTGCCTGAGTAAAAGTTTTCTTAACATTATTGTATGATAATTGACATTAGCTTATCTTTAGTTCAGCTATCTCGTAAATCATGAAGCTACTTAACTTTTCGTAACAACCCTGATGCACAATCGGATATTGATAAAGGAAGTCCTTATTTATATTTACATGGGCGTAGCCTTATACAACATCTCATGTGATGATAATCCAATCATTACATTTAGTTTGGGGAGAACAACGTTGTATTGGATTTGTCTACAGGAACTGTGTAATAGTAGGGTTTTGGGTCATGGATCTTTAGGAATCGATAATTCATCGGAAGTTCAGGATATCCTTTCCGCTGGAATCCATACTTCCCATGGCGGCCCAACACCTTAATCCTGTCAGCTGGGATTACACGGGTTACTTCCTCATATACATATGAGTTCAATTCAACCCTCCGACCTTGAATATGCAAAGTCGAATTTATGTGAGCTTCCACAAAAATGAACAGCTTCACGACTTTCAAATCTTCCAACCACTTGATCCTCTTTAGGTTGGTTTGTAGATAAGCGAACCGATGAGCAGCTATGTAGTAGATTCCTGAAGACCCAGTCCATCTTCGTTCTATATATAAAGGTAATGGATTATAAATCTGCTCCAGGATGTTCATCATTTCAACTCTCTGCCTATAATGTGGAGAATGCATTGCAGTCATAAACATGATCCGGAACACCAAAAACTTGTTCCACGCTTCATAGTTCTGCAAGACAGTATTGAAGATGAGCAACAATTTCTTTACTTCATTTTATTGAGATCTCACGAAAACAATTCCGTTGTTGGTCGGCTCTGATACCAACCGTAACGTGTCCACTAGAGTCATCTAGGACACGTCTTAGCAGTCCATTGGGAAGAATGTTTAGAAAACTCCGCCCGGCACTCCCATGGAATGTTACGGGTTTTGCAATCTAGGTCTTTCCGCGTGTGCCACGTAGCGGAAGTATCCTGGCCGTTTCCCACTTAGGATCGACCGGAATTAGTATTTTTCTGTTTGGTCACTAGCTAACAGCAACTAGCGTCAAACCCGAGCGAACTACTTTACGCAGAAGCGCCAGGTCCAAAGCGGATTCACGTTGCACTTGGTTCAAGGAGAATGGGAAACGAGAGGGATGCAAGGCTCAACCTCTCTGCCATAAGGCATAGTCCCATTCCGTTCCCCTAAAACAGCGTAAATTGGGTAAGAGGTACCTCTAGGTCATCGTTCTCGTTATTCGCTTTGATGATGATGATCATCCTGTTGTTTTTCAAGATTTTTGAGAAAAGTTCCCGGCTAACCGGGACCACCCATCCATAGGACGGACCCATGGTCCATCCTCCGCACTTTCCTCGGTTGTTTTAGTTATGTAATTACCTAACACATTAATTTGACATATAACAAACAGCTCCCTTGATTAATCCCGTTAAGCACTGGTTCCTTCACGTAATCTTATCACGTGACATAGAAAAACAATATCAAACAACTTCTTTATTATCATATCATCATTTAACTTTGAAATACAAGGAGTTCCGCCCGTAGGCTTGTCTATAATCCGCCCGAAGGCTTATCCAGTAATCCGCTAGGGATCACTATTCCAAGCTTCTGCCCGTAGACTAGTATGCGGGCCTCGAGATCCAATCCCGAGTCACGTTAGTCTCTTGTGCAGGACCCGGAAGGCGAGGGATTTACGGCCAGAGCCCCCCTTGGCACCCAAGCGTCCTCCTGCTCCAAGTAGATCACAACGAAAAGACCTCTCGTGGCGGGTTCGGTCCACGTTCCCGGCACGGTCAACAACCCCCTTGGTTAGGGTCAGGCAGGCAGTCGGGGGTAACTGAAGCTGCCCCTTCCTTCAGGCCTTCAACCTGAAGCATTTATATATCTTTTCATCCTTTAGTTCCTTGAGCAAACAATGCAAACAGTGCTTTCTAAACTGTTACAAGCACAATCAATTCCAGTGATTGTTTATTTGGCAAACTGTTAAGGAGTGAATCCTTCTCTCCGAATGCATCCAGCATTCGATCCGGAATCAATTGCAACTTGGCAAGATTCCTATTGTCCTTGGGTTAGGATCATACCCTGTTAACCCAACTTAACCAATGCCTTAGGTTTTATTAATAGTAAATCCCGGTGGCCATGTCGCTTTAATTTATTGATTAATCATTTGCGTCCAAGCAAATACCTAACTTCCCTTAACTTGGCAAATTTTCCCTAATGAGGGCGATGTAACAGGATGACTACCCATCCCCTTGCAAGTTAAACTTGCGCAAGAACCTGCCAACCTCATTCCAAGGATTGGCAAAACTTTCTTGTGATCAAACCACAAGGCTATGCGACGTTGCAACTTGTTGCACAAGTGTCGCCTCCATTCCAAGAGATCATTTCACTTTTGAATGGTGTTTTTTGGTCAAGAATTATGATTAGACTCGAAGTAGGGTTTAGGGCGTCTTCTCACTCACCCAATCCTAATTGCACTAGACCGACAACGTTCGGTCCCAGGGATTCCAACTCAAACCGAGTTCTAGCACTAGGTCGAATGATCCTTAGGGTAGAAACCCTAGATCATTATTTGCGTGCGTGTCCCATTGGCTCAATTTCTCCGGGAAGGTGGGTAGGACCTTTGGGTTTGAGGACTTCGACTTGGTGTCCAATTACGTTACTTGGCCACATCTCTAACGTGCCAAGCCCTAGCTAGTACTTGAGGTTTTTATTGAATCGGCTAGCTATGCCTATACGAAACCCTAGCACTCGTGATACTACAAATGACTTGGGTAAATTGACCTACTTGTCTTTGACAAGGACAATTCTTTCCTAGAGATGATATACTTTATCTAAAGTAGGAAAATAGTTGCAAAATGCTACAATACATGTAAACCTGTAATACATTACTTTCACATGCCATAAGATCCGCAGTAGTCCTATCCCTTCCTTTTAGTTAAAGTCAAAAGGCAAGATAATTTGAAGAGTAATCTACATAGGGCTTACTAGGATTTAGGTCAAGGGATAACACCTACAACCTTGTGTCTAAGTATTTGCATTTCATGCTTTTATAAGCCATGCAATCATTCCTAAATGTTACATGATGAAATGAAGTTTGCAAAAGTAAAAGTGCGACCCTTAGATACAACAACATCGTAAGTGAAGTTCATGCAATACTAAGGCAAGAGTCGATTTAATTTATTTGCAAGCATCATCCTCCATGCCATTTATAAGATCGGGGTTCTTTATCATGCCGTGAAACAGAAGTTAATAAATCCCTCACGCGAATCATAACGAAGGGAGTTATTGACTAAATGCAAAAAAAAAAACTCCTTTCCTACATGACCAATGCACTTTAACAATAATCCTAGGCCATATGTGGCTTCCACTTGGAAGATGCATGACGAGACCGTTTGCAACTAAGTTCACAAGGAGAATAAGTGCTTTTCATTCATAACTTTGTAGATGCATGATATGCACGGATCCTTTATCTATAATTTATCGAATGTACTATTATCACTACCCATGAATTAATGATAACGTAGTATGAATTTCCCTATGGAGTTAAGCGTATTTAAAACATCTCTTCATGTGGGAATATATTTACGGAACCTGGATTTGTGGATCCCCGGTGATATCCACGTGTAAGTCCGGGGAAGAACCTCCCGCAGGTGCGCCTTGTGTCTTCTTGGGCGCCATCGTTGATGACTCTAACTCCGCGGATTCCTCCTATCCTTGGCAAAACAACCTCCACGTCTATCCGCTTCTCCCTTATGCCGGAATACCCGTCACAAGGTGTGGGATTTTAAGCTCACTGGGTAAAGTCCGCGTGCACAGGGCTTAGGGCCTTCCCTTTAGAAGCTTCTAGGAAGCTTCTATCCTTTACAGAAAACGTGGGTGGGAGAAGTAATGATTGGGGGGGGAAATTTTACGACGGTAGGGGGAAAAAGAAATTGTGAAGAAGACCCCTGTGATCGTGGCGGCAGCCTGGCGGAAACTAGTGCAGCACGGCAGCGTTCATCAACGCGTCGGCCTATCCCTCCTCGGATGCAGCTCGATGACTGCCGACCTGAGCAGGCGGCGACCCCAGGCTCCACTTCGCAATTCTCCTCTCCTCCTCTGCACGGCGATGAGTTCTCAGAGCCTCCTCCTCCTCAGCACGGCGAGTAGTATCCCCCCCCTCTACACGTAAGCGGTTGTTTATATAGGCATGGGGGGGGGGGGGGGGAGAGAAGGGCTCCCCCACGTGGCCCCTTGCATGGGTTCCCCCCCCTCCCATGCAGCCCACGACTCATCCATCTTAGTTAGGCATCATTATCTTCCCTCAGCCACGCTTCGGCTGAGGGAAAAAAAAGAAAAAGAAATTTACCTAAATTCCCATTATTATCCCTTGTCCTCCTCCCAAGAGGAGGTTCTTATGGGAAATATACGGTTTCGAAAAACCGTGACTTGTATGGACTCAGTGGAGGTGTGTTAGTTTAGATTATCCCGTTCGAAACTTCACTGTAACCTTATTATTTCCCTGAAACTTTGCATGGCCGGAAATATTACACATAGTCAGACATGTCTTTGATAATGCAACATATGAGCTGACAGAATTGGATGGGACAGTGCTTAGAGTGCCTATTGCAGGAAAAAAGATCAAGATTTTCAAGAAAAGAGATGATGAAGATTATGCATTGAAAGAATTTTCAAGAGAAGAGCAACGAGAAGAAACTTCAATGGAAGAGACAGATGATATGACAAATAATCTTGTTGATCTACCGGAAATGCATAATGATGAGATTGATCTGTTTGTGGATCTTGATGATAACGATCATGGGTAGTTGGCCCATCCGGAGGATGCGCAGGATTAGAGGGGGTGGATGTTGTATTGCTGCGCATTCGAGGTGTGAAAACCACCCAAAAATTGTGTGTGTGCTTTGATACTTTGTACATACTTAGTTGTTGTGTTTACATTTATTTTCTGCGTATGAGTATAGTGGGGAGGAGTTGGAGGCATAGTGGTGAACATGATGAGATGCTTTCAGCCTATGTTGAGCAAGGTCAAGTGGAAAGCACAACTGATGCTGGTAAACATGTTACACATATTCGTTCAGGACTTTGTCTTCTCCTTCTCCAGCTACATCAAAAATACCTAATGATACCAAACCTCCACATCCAGGAGTTGGGAAGAAGGAGGCCAAGCATTGAAACGTGCTATGAGAAGCATGGAGCATGGAGCACAGCTGGAGGCCGCATTCACTTATCTCTCGGCAGATTCTGCCTTCCAGGAAGAGCTTGCAGGAATCCTAAAGGATTACGTTGGGTGAGAATCACCAATTTATTTTGCAGAGAGATTGATAGAACATTATAAGCAAGGTCAAGACGGGGGGGCCTCTTATTTATCTCAAAAGAGAGGATTTGAATCATACAGGTGCTCACAAGATCAACAATGCCATTGGGCAAACTTTGCTGGCTAAGCAGATTGGTAAAAACCGTATCATAGCAGAAACTGGTGCAGGGCAGCATGGAGTTGCCACTGCTACAGTGTGTGCTCGCTTTGGGTTACAATGTGTTGTTTACATGGGCGCCAAAGATATGGAACGACAGGCTCTTAATGTATTCAGAATGAGACTCCTTGGAGCTGAGGTACGTGCTGTCCAGTCTGGTATAGGTACGTTGAAAGATGAGACATCAAAAGCAATAAGAGACTGGGTTATAAATGTAGAGACCACACACTATATTTTAGGGTCCATAGCTAGACCTCACCCTTATCCAATGCTAGTGAGAGATTTTCACGCAATTATTGGCAAAGAGACTCGACGACATGCTCTAGATAAGTGGGGAGGAACGGAAGGGAAAAAAAAACATGGAAGGAGAGTCGCTAATTAGCGGATTCAAAAGCTAAGGAGGGAGGGAAAAGCAAGCGTGTGGGACGAAAAGGAAGGAAGGCGAGGCTAATCTGGGAGAGGAAAAGTCTGACGACTGTTGATGAGGCTTCATCAATGAGAAAATTTTGGGAAATCCTGGACTCTGCTGCTCCACTGGGGAAGAAAAGCTAATTTGTGACGAGAGTGCGTGACAGACAGGAAAACGTGATACACACACACAGACATTTGTTTTCTGCTTCCTTGTTCGTTAGCAATTCTGCTTTCGTTGGCCCAACGAGGTTTCAGTACCTCAATTCATAATGCTTATCTTCAAGGAAGAAAGGAGGAATCGTCACCTGCTCTAGGGAAAAACGGAAGAAGAAGTCGTCAATTGGAAGGAAGGAACGAAGAGAAGAGAGTAAAAAAGAAAAACAAAAACTGGCGTGAAAAGAGATGGAGAATTCTGAGAGACGGGAGATAGACAATTCTCAATGCTAAGGCTGAACCGAAGCTTCCTATTTACAGGAACACCCCGCTCTCTCTCTCTCGACAACGACATTGTACTCTGTTCATAACCCTCACACACGAGGGACTTTCAAGGCAAGAAGTCACCATGGTTTGACATGGCGGTCTGTCATGGCTTCACTTCCTTCCCTGCTAACCACGGGGAAGAAAGTATGCTCGTGGTGATGCAACGTGATGCAATTGTAGACTCTGGCTACGCGTCAACAGCGCATGCAGCCCCTCCTTCGCCTGTTCGCAAAGTTTTAGGATTTTCCAAATCGTGATCATCTGCCATGGTTGCTTCACGAGTTATGGAGCAGGGTAGAGTGATTGCCATAGCAGATTAGTTTTCATGTGTTGCTGTTGTTAACAGGTGGCTCGTTACAGGGAGATGCCATTGCACCCATGGTCTTCTTTCTTTCTACCTTTTGGACTGGTTGCGATTGCCTTGAGGGGGTTTTGTTGGCACTCATCAGGCTCTGCAACATCAGCAAAAATTTGCCTTCATTAGGAGCAAATATCATCATCTACAGAGTGAATTTCAGATCATGGGATCTACATGTCAATAACTTGCAGGGAATCATCCCCTCATCTTTTGAGAATCTCCCAAACCTCCTCAAACTAGACTTGTGAAATAATAACCTCGTGGGAAGTTTTCTTAATAACAGCTAAGCTTTGTATCCAATCTCTTTCCCCTTCTTATTATCCTGGAACATAAACTGAATTCTGTCTGAAAGGAAAAATTACAGAACAGGGTACTTTAGCTTGCCTTTTCCTCTAGTGTTGAATATACTTCAAACAAATACAAGTGTTGCAAGCTCCCTTGGAAAGCCGTTCCTTACACAAATATCACTTATCTACATGTATGACATGCTGAAGCCTAATCAAAATTTATTGATTGAGTTCTGGAATTATTGTATGGCTATTAAAAACATATGACTCAGAGTTGAATGCTAGAACTAGTTTGATGATGAGTTTAATCTCTGACATTGGATTATTCATTTGATTGATCTTCCAGCTTGACATATATCAAGGTCTTCTGAAGACGCGACTTTGCTTTCACAAACCCTCTGACAACTTTTCATGTAATGATAAGCCAATCGTTACATTCAGTTTGGGGAGAACAACGTTGTATTGCTTTTGTCTACTGGAACTGTGTAATAGTAGGGTTTTGGGTCATGGATCTTTAGGAATCGATAATTCATTGGAAGTTGAGGATACCCTTTCCGTTGGAATCCATACTTCTCATGGCGGCCCAACACTTTAATCCTGTCGGCTGGGATTACACGGGTTACTTCCTCATATACATATGAGTTCATCTCAACCCTCCAACCTCGTATATGTAGAGTTGAATTTAGGTGAGCTTCCACAAAAACGAACAGCTTCACGACCTTCAAGTCTTCCAACCACCTGATCCTCTTTAGGTTGGTTTGTAGATAAGCAAACTGGTGGGCGGCTATATAGTAGATTCCTGAAGACCCCGTCCATCTTCGTTCTATGTATAGGTATTCATTTAATTTGTAATTCATAATTCAAACAGCGCTAAAAAAAAATCTCCAGCAAGCACAAACATTTCCATTAAAATCGATCGTGTTGTTTGGCAAACTGTTAAGGAATTATTCTTTCCCTTTTGAGTGTATCAGCACTCGTTCCCAAGGTGTCTTGTAACTTGGCGGGATCCTTTATAGTTTGGGTTAGGGCGTACCTTATTAACCCAACTTGGTCAACCCTAAAGTTCATTAGATACTTTAGTTTCCGGTTTATAACTTTCCTTATTTAGAAAGATATTCACGAATACGTCCTTTTGCAAGATAACTTGCATAAGGATCTGCCATCCTTGTTGAGGTTATTTACCCTTTCGTCTTGTGAACCAGTCACAAGACTACATGACTTCATACTTGCTATGCAAGTCCTGCGTTGAAATAATATGTTTAAGTTTCTTTAAGCTAACGTATGTCGAACCTAGGGTTTCTTTTTAAGAACCTCAGGGACAAACCCTAGTTCCTTATCTTTACGACTTTATTGACCCTACAATAAGGAAAGTAGTCAAGTGCTTAAGGTATAAACATTTCTTTGGTCTTTAAATCATTTCCAAGGCATATTTTTCTCTTCAGCATGGTATTTCTAAGTTTAGATTGGTTTGGTTATCTTTTTGAAGGTAAGATTGATCGCCTTGTCACGGTTTTGCTATCCTTGTGACAATTGACTTTCCAGTCGATACAATTCAATTTAATCTTCCTTTTTCCTTGCAAACGAACTCATGCCAAATAACAATCATTTCCTTTGCTAAGATGTGCAATTAGCAATGATAACTTCCTAATAATTTGAGCAACGAAAGAAACCTTTCATGAATTTAATCATTTACAATGATTCGTTGCAAAAAGGAATAGGACTAACGGTGCAAGATACAATTTCTATACCCTCAAGATTTAACTGAAATATACTACAATAGTAAATAGATAATCTTGCTCGTAATTCGTTATAATGCATGATGCTATTCGAAGGAAACTATGTTCTATACATTATCATTTATAAGCTAAACTCCTTCATTATAAATAACTCGGACAATTATATCCTATCCCTAACAATTTCTCTTTGCATGATTGACTTAAAACCGATTTAAAGCCAAGAAAAAAAAACATGGTTTTGGGGTGAGATATCCATATGGATACCGGGAGATGACCCTCTCGCAGCTACTCCTTGGACTTTCTTAGGCGGCATCGCAGTTTCAATGTGAAGGTAGCTTTTACTCTTTCTTCCGCATTTCCACCGACTCTCTTTCGAGGCAAGGTACCGTTTGAATGGTTGATCATGAGAAGGAATGATAGGACCTTTAGATTCTTAGATTCTTCGAAAACGGAAAGATTTACAAAGCCTAAGAAGGCCCTATAGGTTCTATACTTGGCAAAAAGTTTGTGGGTGAGTGTGGTTTTGCAACCACATGAACCCTTGGAGAACTTTGGCTTGGGGTAAAAGTATAGAAGGAAATTATTCTCTTCCCTTGCACTTCCTCTACCTTTTTCTTCTCCTTCCCTACTCCTCCTTCAGTCCTCTTTTTTTTCCTCCCTTTTTACCCTTCTACCTCCCTCTATTGCTTCTTTCTTACCTCTTTTATCTTCTTCTACCCTATTTCACTCTACTCTTCTTTCTCTACTTTATCTTCTTCCACCCTATTCCTCTCTACTCTTCCTCCTTTACCCCTCTTCTATTCTTTATCTTCTCCCACCTTATTCCTCTCTACTCCTCATGGGACAACATCCGGGGCCCATGATGATGGAGGGCTACCGTACTGGTTGTGGTGGAGGCTGCTCCTCCCTTTCAGGTCCAACCTCTCCCTCAAGCTTGGCGCACTGGGTGACGGCACCCCTTGACGGCAGTCTCAGGATTCCCTCCCCCTCTCATTCAATGGCAACCCTTTGCACTATACCCTTAGCCTAACCCTCTCCCTTTTCTCTGGCAGCAGCCCCCCCTTGAATTAAATAGGGGAGGGGAGAAGGATCCTCCCTCCCGACGTGGCAAGAGGCATGGCCTCCTACTCCGGCAAGCTCCCAGCGAGGAGCTTCCACCTCTTGCTATTCCCCTCCCCTTCCAGCACATCAATCAGCTGGGGAGGGGAATAAAAAATTTTCATAGAATTATGTTTTTTTTTTTTGCGAACGTTACAATAGAAATTTTCATGCAATTGAAAAAGGGTTGCCTCTTGAGCTAAACTTTGGCAAAGGGGGTATGTAGAAGTGGTTGGAAGAGTTGGTAGCAAGAAATGCATTTGTAGTCATAGATGCTGCCATGTATGGATTGGAACTTGAGAAATCATATGGTTCTTTACATGCATATAATGTTGATGAAAAATTTGTAGTATGGTCATTTTCTTGGGTTGTGAAAAGAAGGAGAAGACAACAAGGGCTAAATCGACAAGTGCAAGTTAGATCATATGGGATAAATGTGCATGGGATGCTCCTATTGATTCATCTATTGCATATGCATATTTGACTAAGGTGCAAAATATGGATGCTATTGTCAAGGAAAAGAGAAAGGATGAGGATGTAGGTCCTTCCACTGTAGATCCTTTGGCACATGACACGAAGCAAGATGGAGCAACAGAAGGCTAGTAAAAAAGCTAGTCCAAAAATGTAATTGAAGATGTCTCACATGAGAAGAAGCATGAGGGGACAAAGAGAATCGAGGACTGTGGTTACGCTTGACATAGAGATAGAAACCAACATAAAGAAAGTGCTTGAGGAATGAAGTCTTGAAAATAGAGTTAAAATCATAATGGATGAGGTTCTTGGCATTGCTAAGCATGAAGTCCATGACAAAGATAATAGATATCATTAAGTGGAAAATGCATTTGTAAGAAACCTACTCAAGCACTATTAAAAGTTAAAGAAGACATGGATTCACAAGGTGTTCACTTGGAATCTACTGATGATTTCCTTTCTATCATAAAATAGGTTGATATCAAAAATGGGCTATATGAGGAAAGAATGATGTTATGGAGAAAAATGTTATGGTGGGCAATACTATACATAAGGGAGTTGAGCACTAGTATGTTCATGAGGAAGAGGATGTTCACTTTCTTCCTAACAACCAATACTCTCATATTATGCACTAGGGCAAGATCTACAATTGAAACTATTGTAAAGATAGGGGAGGAAGAGATACCATGTATTTCTCTCTTGGACCATGGGTCCAAAATTAATGTTATGGCTTGTAGTGTGTATGAGAATAGTGCATGGCTAGTGGATATGGATCCTTGCTAGTGTATGTTGACTACACACAACTCATCAAGGGATTTTTATGGTGCATGTCCAATTGTTCCAATGACTATTGGAGATGTCCAAGATGAATACGACTTCTTTGTGCAAGATTCATGTAGTTATCCAGTTATCTTAGGGAAACCATGCATTATGGAATAAAGGATGGAATCTAAGGTGATAGATGACGATTCTTGTTATGGTTGTGTGTGAAGCAAAGATAGAAAAAGGGCAGTTAAATTTGTAACTATATGTGTTAATCATCCTCGTAATTGGAATACATTTAGAGATTATCCAATTTCATCTAATGATGGAGAACTCAAGGGTTTTTAGATAGCATTATTATAAATGGAGGCTATGGCATTGCTACTTGGAAGATGTTTTTACTTCCAAGAAAAGGATAAAATATATTTGTGGTTAGTTTTCAGGAATGGACAACAAGCAATGTAGGTAGATTCAAGGGTATTGTAGCCATGTGCAAAAATGAAAAGGGTTATGTACATCATGCTGAAAAAGAGTTAAAGAAATATGGTATTTTGGTTGTTTGCAAATGACTATATTTTGGGGCTATTTGCAAAGTTTTAATTTTATTGATACATTGATTGAAATTATTGTAGTAGTTAATGCTGAAAATAGGGTTGAAAACATGTAATTCATGTATCTACTTCAATGGAGATGTTTGATGTCATGAGTGAATTAATTGGACAAGAATCTAAAAGTTTGAAAAAGAGGGTTGACACATTGGTGGACACAAAATGTAAAATGGTTGACAAAACGTTATGCTTGTTTCTTTGCGTTTATCCCTAACCATGCTGGGCTGAATGAGATAGTGTCTAAACAACTAAGTCTTCGTAGAAAGAGTTGAATCTTGGATATAATGGGTTTCTCTTGCGAACAAAAAGATATGATTTTATGTAGATATTATCAAAGCATGAAAAGGATTTTGCATTTTAGCATGTCATTAGGGGCAAAAACGCTTCAAAAATGGCACTTGTAAGAAAGTGATTAAGTTGCTAATTAGTTGAGGTTTAGAAAGAATAAAACCTCTAAATTTGGTTGTCCAGATGTGATTAATGAGAGAATATTTGGTTCATTGAAGAGGTCGGCCATTAATTGCCCTCATCTTTTAATCCAGGTCAGGGGTCACCTTTTCGGCCGTTTTTGTCTTGGAACTCGAGAGATTTTGTATTTTCGAGATTTTCATATGAACTTCGCATTTGTTTGCTCCCGCATTTTCTTTCTACACACTATTCTCTTTTACCATTCTTTTTGTTGCACTTGCTTCTATCACTATGAGATTCTTGCTCGGTTCATTTGCTAGAATGTCTAGCAATACTACTTCAAATAACACAGGCACAAGCACACGCAAATACAAGCTAACTATTCAGCTAGATCCGATTTACACATCTTGGAGAAGTATACATCATCGAGTATTGATAGATGAGATTGAAGCCAACAGGTTGCGAACACAAGGAATGAAGCATATAGATTTGTGGGTGGACGGAAATATTTATCCCAGGGATCCTTCTACAGGTAAACCACCTCCTTTTTTCAATGTCCATGACTATATAAGATATGCTGGAGAAGGTTACAATGGAATGCTTGGCTACTGTATGAGGTTATACTCTGCATCTTACACATATATAGCTCAAATGCATGAAATGAAAAAAGCATTAGAAACTACATAAACAAATATTTTAGAGTTGACAAGTCAGATTGATATTTTGAAAAATGTTAACAAGTCATTGCAGGATAAGCTAACACGCTTGAGAGAAACTCCAATAGGATTTAGAGAGAGGAAGAGACCATTAAAAAATATAACCAGCTTGTGTGAGAGAGCAAAGAAAATGAGACTAAATCTTCCAAAGAAATATGTCTCTAACATATTAGGCATAAATATCCGAGAGAATAAGGAAAGAATCAAACTTTTGAAGGAAACCATGAATAAGAAAGATATTTTGAGGATTCTTAAGTCACCCGAAAATGCGGATTTGAGAGATCCAACTCTCAAAGAGTTAGTGAAGGATTTAAAAGGCATAGTGAAAGCAAATGAAATCGTAGAGACATGTGATACTGTGGGTATAAGTCGAAAAGGTTATCATGCTATCTCTGGATTATGGTTTAAAAATCTTAAACGCAATAGGGTAACTATATTTGGATTGCCCCGAGCCCTTGCAGTTTCGACTGCAAGAATTGCCATGAATCGCAAGATTCCACATGTTTTTGGAGATTACATTCACATCGAAAGGTCTGTGTCCTATGAAAAACAAAAAAAAGGCATTTTTTAATTACAATGCGTTTAACAATATATGGGTTGATCTAAAAAATGTGCAAATTGCAATGGTTCACATGTATAAAATCACAGTAGAAGAAAGTTATGGTGTTCTAAAGTTTGCCTTGAAGTTGGATGAAGCAAAAATTCAAAAGGGACAGAAGATGGAAAGAATTAGCATTTGCCTCATGAACATGGCATTGGACCATAGCAATGGTGAGGGCCAAGCTCCATTGCATAAGATCCAATCCGAGATGGAGATTTGGTGGATTAGTGCAGCCCATGTACCAATTGAAAATCATCAAACGTTGAAATGGTTGTTCAACCATACAAGTATTCCAAATATCATTAAGTCTAAAAGTGAAGGAAAAATGTTGGTAGTTGATGGGGTTGGTAAATTTAATGTGGAATGGCATATGAGTGCTGATTTGAAAACTATCAAATGTATGCTTGGAATATGTAATGGTGCAAATGCAAAATATCCTTGCATTTATTGCATGGAAAGTATTGGATCCAAAGATTGGAGTAGTTTGCGACCAGTAAGAAGAGCCCCAAATAGAGACTCTATAGATTTGAGTAAATTTAAAAACATAGAAGACATCTGGGATCCCATTCTTTCCATCTCTCTTAAGAATGTTCATATTTGTACTTTGCATGCAGAGATTAGAATAATCGATAAGCTTCTCAGGTTGCATCTTGACTACGCATATTCCATTAAGCCATTATCTTTATCAGATGAGTGTATTGATAAATGCGAGGCATTACTATCGAAAATGGGATTTCATGGGGGCCAAGTTCACTTGAGAAAGGATCGAATACTTTTAGGAAAAACAAGAGATATCTTGGCCGATGTCTCTATGGGAGGCTCAAAAGCCTGATGATTCTTAGGAAACCATTCAGGAAAGCAGGTGAATGCGGCTTGGGAGTGTTGGAGAGAGCTATGTGAAATCACAACAAATGTTGCAAGCACGCCGATGCTTGCGTTTCTTAGAATGGAGGTCTGGATACACCTTGATGTTTTTCTGAAACTCCTCAGGCAACATAAGACAACATATACATATGCGGAAGAGTTCAAAAGATCAATCACAAAGCTTGTTCAGGCGATAAAAGAGACATGGGGAGAAAAATATATCACTTTTTATCTGGTAAAGTAACAATTATTTAATATGGGCTTATTTTGACAGGTTTTGCAATTGGTATAAAATTAGTGTTACTTTGTATTGCAGCATATTCTTCATATTCATGGACCTTACTTCGTGGAGGAGCATGGCCCCTTAGCAACTTATAGTAACCAAGGCATGGAAAAATCCCACTATCAAGCACGCACAAGTTATTTTCGAAGCACAAGGCATGGGAGAGGAGTTACAAAAAGCAATGCTTTGGAGGAGCTATTCAATTGGTTTTTTCGACGACAACTTCAAAGAATGCATATAAAAGACGGCAATGACACATGAGCAATCGCACTTTTATATATAAGAAAGAATATATACAAAGCTAGTTTTCCAAAACTCTTACATTCTCTTCCTCCTCAGGAATCTTTCCTCTATAACGTAGAAATTTTTTTCTCTTGTAGCCAGCTATAGATTTTACATCAGTTCGGTTTGCAGCCAAGGCGTAGGATGTGAACGCCAAAAAGTATCCTACTCTAGAAGCAGAGTAACCAGGGCCATAGCCAAAAATCCTAATTGCTGCAGTCTTTTCCAAAAACATTACTTTGTGGGCATTATATTGTAATCCTGAGAAACCTAGAAGCCTTGTAAGAGCTTTAATACAAAGTATGGGCCATGCTGCATCCTCTGAGAAACTACTATGAAGTAATAAAAAGGAATCAGGGTCAATCCTAGCCAAGTAGTGGCCGAGTGCAATGTCTTTCAATGTACTACCACCAACTCTCAATCCTTTGGCACGTCCCAAGAAGTTATATGTATCAGCAATCTCCAACTGCAAATAAAACCCATACTGAATGAGCATGAAATGCAAACCTACCAATGTGTAAAAGCAAATTCAAAATTATCTTACCACTTGATTTTTATCGTACTCCAATTTAACTGGATTCCATAAATTTATTGATGATGATGTCTCATTGGTGTTAATCAATTCTTTAACATATTCAAACTCCTCTCTTCCAAAATTGAAAATCCCAAGTTGGCTTTGAATGCGATCAAAGTCCTCATCAGTAATACTCAACTCTTTCTCAGCTTCTTTGGCCTTTTCAAAACAAAGAGAGAGAGCCTCACCTACATCAATAAACTTATCGTCTAGAGTTTCTTTATCAAGTTTGAGTATCTCTTCCTTTGATTCATTCTCTGTGTCAATTATCCCATTTGCAGCATCAGAAGCCTCTGCAATAATTGCTAGACAATAATCTTCCCTGAGATTGAAAAGTTTTTGAATATCTGACAGTAAAATGTACTCCTTGTCGTTGAAAGGTATAGATGGTGAAGAAGGAACAGTATGGTGAGAACTCTCATCAGTTGGAGGGTTTGTATCTCCTTGGCTCTCCTCAATGATAGTCTCATCTTTGAAGTGAGCAACATCCAAATTCTCAGCAATAGAAGCCTCAAAATCTGCAGCTACAACCTCCTCTGTTTCCTTTTCATCTGCCATATCATCTAACATACAAAAGATGGCAGACTTTGCTCCTTCCAACTGTTGCTCATCAGCTTTCACAGGATATTTGACAAGGGTGAAAACAATAAAAGCAGCAGATTTTCTCATCATCTTGCAGTTTTTGGAATGAGTGGAGCACAATATGTCTCTTGAATAAAACCTCTCCAGAGAGTGGGCACCACACTTCTTAGTAAACACTGACTTTTCATTTCCTGTTGACCCAATGGGAACATGGACATATTCAATTGTGCCAACTTCAATAGAAGGACCTGCAAGATTTTCAAACTCCAAAAAGTCCTCCAAAATATATTTTTTACAAGATTTCAAAACACTGTCAAGGTCCCAATCAGGATTAAAGACATTCTTCACAACTCCATAGAATGAGAGATCCATTCCATTCTGAAGGATAAAATCAAGAAGCCTCTCTAATGGAGTGATATCAGTAAGCTCTGATACTCCTTGACCTCTCATTACCGACTTTCGCTTCCTTGGAGATGTACTTGGCATTCTCACACTGGTGGCAGAGCATGGAGAAGAAACAGAATGCATAGGCTCCTCACATGTTGATGCCCTTGAGCCTTTTGAAAGCCTTCTTCTTTTGCCAGTTCCTAGAAAAACCTTGGAGCCTAGGAATTCTGTGGGTTCAGACATGTTTCCAACTTGTTCCGATACGGCGCGATAAGACTGAAACACTTGACACGGATGTGCCTCCTCACGCCGTATCAGTGATTCCAGCAAGAACCTTAGCGAAAGAGCCGCAACTGTAAGGACAGGAGAAGAGAGAGCCAAAATCAGTGATCACCCAACCTCAGGCACTATGAGCTTAGGAGGCACGCTGAAGGAAGACTCTGCAGAACACCCAAAACGACGCGAACAGACAAAAGCGCAGAAGACAAACACTTGCTCTCGCGCCGTTTTAGGAGAAGAGATAGAGGTCCACAAAGAAACCAAAAAAAGCCGTACGGATTAGGGACACACCCTTATGTAGGCGCGCAATAATGCCACCTGGCACTATCTGTTGGGCTTCGACACGTGGCAATAGCCGTTCGCCAACACGTGGACCGATAAACACGTGGACCTAGTCGACACGTAGCATATGCACGATATGCACAAACACGTGGCACAATCAGCGTCAGACACGTGTTATGATTGACGTGGGTATATAAGGGGTTATTTTGCCTACGTGTACACTTTACATTTCTCGAGCTCTTCCGCCTTGCTTGCCGATACGGTGCGATCCAAGTCTTGCGTCTTCTGCATTCTATTCTCTCGCATTGTATCGGTTCATCCTCCTTACTTCCGAACGAGTGTCTCTTTGCTGATTTCTTTGCTTCGGTGGTCAAAACAAGTTGTGCCGATACAGAGCAAGGACGTTCATCCGAGGCTTTCGTAACCTCCCCCTCGCATCATATCCGCCTTGTGTCATCTCCAATACGGAGCGAGGGCATGTTTACGTAGTCTTCGTTTTCTCCATATTGTGCCATATCGGCATTTTTCATCTCGTCTTTGATACGACGCGATTGTCCTCTCCAATACGGAGCGAGGGCGAGCTTCCATTGCCTTCGTATTCCTCCTATCGCGCCAGTTTGGCATTTCTTTTCTTGTCCTCTCCAATATGGAGCGAGGGCGCGCTTCCATACTCTTCGTATTCTTCATATCGCGTCGTATCGGCATTTCTCTTTTCATCCCTTCTCGCGCCGTATAAGGCCTGTTGCATTTACAGATTTTTACTATTTCACTTTTTATCCTTCTGGTTCTTGTATTTGTTTCTTTGGATAGCAAGGACAAAGCAAACTGCAAGAAGAGTGTATCTGGATAGGAAGGACAGTGGGGGTAGAAGAAAGTTACAATTTGATGAATCTGAGGAGGAGCCCTCTTCAAATTTTGCTGAAGCTGGGCCATCACAGGCCCCAGAGCATTTTACCATAGAAATCCCCCCTACACCAGGTGTTGGCCTAACATCTTCCATGGAGTTAAAGAATTTTAGTGCAGTGAATGTTTCTTCTCTTGAAGTTGAGGAAGCAAAGGGTGAGACTTGCCCTATGAAAGATTCATCCCCTGCAATTGCACCTGAGTCTACATGATCTGCTCAGGCCACTGAACCTCCCAAGCCACAAAAGAGAAAGAGGAAGTCCCGGTTCTTCTATATGCAGAGATGTTTCAGTGAGATCAGGAAATCCCAGAGAGCTACACAGCATGTCATTCCAAAGGCTGCTTTTATAAGAGTCATTAAAGAGATCTCTGATAGATTGTCTCAAGTGGCAACTGTCTCTTGTCTAAATAAGAAGTGGCAACTCTCAGCCATTCTTGCCCTACAAGAGGCCGTAGAGGATTTTGTCATTGATTTCATGAACGATGCTTACATTGCTGCCGCCCATACTCATAGAATTACCCTTATGAATAAGGATTTCAGCATCATCAGCAGAATCAAGTATAGGTTCGATAAAGTGCTGAGGCCCTTGCCTTCCAACGATCAAAAAGCCCTTGAAATCCTTAACATTCCCCTGAAATTGTCTAGGAAAGGGAAAAAGCCAATGGTTGAGGATGTAACTCACCTTTACTCTACAAGGGGTGCCACCCAGCAGGAGTCTTTCTTGAGTGAAAAAAATCAGGAGGTGTTGGAAATTGAAGACGAAGTTTACAAGAGGAAAGCCGCATCACTTGCTCCCGTCAACAACGAGAGGATGGGCAAATTGTTTGGGCAGATACTTGTGAATGTTTCTGCAGAACCTGAGGAGGAATATCTTAGTATATCTCCCGAGGACAAGCCCATGTTGGAAAAAAGGGATGTCCAACTATCTGACTCCGTTGTTTTTTGTTGCATAAGGTAAGGCTTATATTTTTTGTTTTTTTTTGCGTAAGGTAAGTCTTATAGGTTCAAGTATATTTTAGATGTAATTTGTATTGAATAGCTTTTGCTATTGACTGCAGGGCATTGGTCTCCTCTCTCACTCTCGATATCCGTAGAACCGTATATATTGTTGATCCACTTCTCTTTGTGGAACTATTTGCAAAATCTGAGTCTAATATTTCACCATTTTTTCGTAGCTTCGATAGTGTGACAAATTACCACATCTTTTTTCCTTATGTAGAAATGTATTTTTCTTTTTCTGTAGAGAAAAATTTATATTCATTTGCTTTCACCCTTCTACTCACCTCTATTATGAATTTGCAAAGGGGAGTCTCATCTATATTAATTGTCTTACAAGAGAAATTATCTTTATGAACTCTCTCAGCGGTGTTCATGGCCAAGCACAAATGTATGTTGAAAGAAAATTACTTTGATTTTATTTACAAAAAATATTTTAAGCTTACAAAGCTTCCTTTTGCAGTGATGGTAGACTTGTTTCTACATTTTTGGATACTACATATGAGGATCTTGCTGATCCTCAAAGGCCTTATACGTTTCTTCTACAAGAAGTTCCATTGCAAAGCAATGCGCATTCTTGTGGATGGAGAGTTATCTCAAATATTTGCAGAACAGTGAATTCAAAGTTGTTACAAATAGAAGGAGTGAATGTAAGTTAATTTCATTTGATGTTTGTGTAACCCTTATCATGATTTCTTTTCACTAACTTATAACATTTATTCTTACAGTGTAGAGACTATCTTGATTCATATGTTTGGTGGATAAGGGAGAGATGCATTGAGCTGATTTTGGACAAGGCAATCACACCATATGATCCTGACTCCCCTCTTCCTCCCAAAACTTCAATGGCCAAGGGCACAAGCAAGGGAAAGGGCAAGGGAAAGGGTAAGGACAATGGCAATGGCAAGGTCAATATGAACCCTTAAAAGCTAGTTTATGATCAATTTTGTGATCAAACTAGTATTTGGTATATATTACATAAGGATATGTTAACTTTTTTTATTTTAAAATTATGGTAAGGAATTAATAAATTAAAATAAAAAGTCACAAAAGGTTAAAAAAATATAACAAAAAAGGTTACATATGGATATGTAAAACATGCAATGAGTGCTCATAGGGACGGTTAGGTACAGCAAAATAGAGCATATAGAGACAAAAACACGGCTAGGTAGCACACAAAGGTAGAAGAGAAAGTAACTAGCATCAAGCTCCATGCCAAAGAGAAGCATCTAAAGGAAATACTAATGTAATTTGAGGCCCTAACATCTAAGCACATGATGCACACACTACAAAAGAAAGGCCCTATAGACGCGCACTGTACATGTGAAATAGCGGACGCGTTTATCAGCGTGTCTATTCGCGCTAGTATATAGAACGTGTCTATATACCCGTGCTTTTAAGCGCGCCTATAGATGTGAAAATAAATGCACATATTTTTCATTTCTTATAAAGTCCCTAAATATGACCAAACATCTTAAGAGCTAGTATTTTTTTGAATACATTACCAACTTTACTTCTTTCTAAGTATTACAAATATACATCCATTCGTTCAAAGCTAATTATATATGCTACAATGAATTATCAATCTCATCTTGAATGAGATCGGCCCTTGCTAGATTATCTACCTCTAGGTCTATGTTACCAATAGGCAATGAAACAAATAATTCTATCCCACTGTCAGATGTATTGCTATGCTCAATTTCTTCATCATCATCTGCAACCATATTGTTATCCTCTTCTGCGCTTCCTTGAACATCCTCGCGGGGATCATCTTGCACTACATCATGAATATCATCGATCATGGCATCATCATGTGCATCATCATTGATTGTTGGATTGTCATCAACTATCTTTATGTTGATAGCATTGCCATATATTGGTTTTGAATGATTAGATATGGGGATGACGTGCCACCATCGACTATTGTTTACTATTGGGTGATACACAACCTGCATTTAAAAAACGAAAAGTAAGCAACTAAGATATTTATTGTATTTTGAGAATGTATCAAGAAGTAATATATATAAAAATAAATAGCTTCTAATATACCTGCTCGCATTGTTGAGATAGTACGAATGTGTCATTCTTGCCTTGGTGAAATTTTGTAGAGTCAATCACTACAAAACCACTTGGATGACATCTAATTGTGCAATGCTCACCCGTTGTTACTACTTCTTTAAGCCACTTCACATCTAGTACATATATAAAAAATCGCCTAAAGTCAAGCTTCAAAATATCTTAGATCAAGCCACAATAACCTTCCATGGTGCCATTGGTATCTTGGAAGTTTACAAGGATACCACAATCGTGGGTATTTCTCTTATCATCTATACGTTGAGTTCGAAAATGTTTGCCTTCACACCAAATAGCATTAAACAATGTGCACTAGTAGTACATTGTTGAGATCATATTAATGATTTAGTTAAAGATAAAACATGTGAAATTATTATATTATATATAACTAAAGATAATTTAATTATAAGTATATCTCATCTTTGATAAGCAACCTCGTGCATATTCCCACTCCTCTTGTGATATATCCATCACCTCCTCTTTTTTCATCTTCTCCATTTTTTCATGTACCCAATCTATATCAATATGATGTGGAAGTGTACTTAAATGTTCTGGATATGGGACATTATGTCCATATCTAGCACAAAATACTTGCCTTTCGCTTACTCTTCTTTCCCTTGCTTCTTTATATAGTGTCACCCATTTGCTCATTACTTCGCTGTTAAGCATACAAAATACATTTAACTTACGAAGTTCCTCTTTCATTAGCACTTTTCTCCTTCCTTTTCCTTGAGGTATTATAGAGGTCATCCTCAAATCTTCATCATCTTTCCATAGTCATGGTAAAGAGGGGTCCACTTTAGTAAGATATTTAGAGATACGTACAAGGGATGATTGCATTAACCAATCCTCAGCCATACTTTCCTCGGGCCGTGCATTTTGCCTCATAATCTTTTAGGGTTTTCATAAAGCGCTCTAGAAAAAACATCCACTTGCATGAACTACCCCACAAATTGTGATCTCATCAATCAAATGCACAAGTGTACTTGAGTAGTCAAAATGGAGCGAGAAAAAGTTTCCTCCACCAAAAAAACCACCTCAATGGACAATACTCGAGCCTCTTGCAACGTATTTGGATCAATTTTCTTCAAACTCACAAATCTACCAACATGCAATTGAGAACGGTGATTAGTTTTGTCCATAAATTCAAGTGGGTTTACTATGTGATGTACGTAATATGTAAACTAAAAAATAAGTATTAAGTATACATACCTCGTGAGCTCACACATCTTGTTAATGATATCACGCACATCTTTCGAAACACAATTAGATATGCTAGTAGGAAGGATGAACTGTATGTAAATATTCATACATTCTTAATTAGTCTACATCGTTACTCAACAAATTAATATATTTATGGCTATGAAAATTCTTACCTGATTGCCAATTGTGAGACTTTAAACTGGATAGTTTCTCCACACCTCTTTTCTTTTTCTTTATGAAGGCTCCCTTGAGGCATCTCATATATCGTGTGGGAGTTCGAAAGCTACATATCTGTTGTTTCACCATCTTTTCTTCGGTCTTCAACAACATCCAAGGTGCACGCAGTAACTCGATCTTTCCTCTGGGTCCGATGTGTGGCCAAGCTCGTCTCATACGTCCAATGCTACGTAAATCCTCCCTTACATTGATAGAATCACAAGCCCCGATTAAGGGATCCCATAATGTAGAGGCAACATTCTTAAATATATGCATGGGGTCCAACAGGTGATTGATCTTGAGTTTAGTCCAATATGGGAGACGAGAAAATATGAAGAATCTAAGGCCCAAACAATATATTATTTCTTGTTCTCATAATGGAGTGTACTTTAAAGACAAAAAAAAGAAAAGAAGTAAACTAGTTACTAACTCATGCATATTTAGGGTGATCAATAGGAAGAAAACGATGATGATTGTCATAGATAACCTTCTTCAAGCGTGTCGGTCTAGAAGAAACCAGAGAGGGACCACAAATTGGACATGCATGATATCTTGATGTAGTTAAATCTATAAAAACAAGTGGGTTAATGATTACATATATTTGATTAAGGGTAAGAATAAATAAAATAGAGTATGTAACTACTTGAACACTCTCCATAGCATGGAAAGTCATGCATGGTCCACAACAACATGCCCTTTAAAGTGAAATTTCTAGGGGACAATGATGCATTCACGATTCTCTGATGATTTTGGGGACAGTCAAAGGTGAGAAACGCACTTCATAACAAGAGGTCTCACCTTATAACGCACGTCATGGAGTCACTATGGAGACAAGAGTAGGGGTGCCCTGGATATGGCCAACCACCCAATTTCCACTGCAGGGAGTGGAAAGAGGCCAAGAAGAGAGCAACAGAGAAAAGGACAAGTCGCCACCATGCAAAGGCTTGATGTATCCAGATGGCAACCATGGGATTGTCGCACTATGGATCGAGTGGCAAAGAGTCATGGAAGGCTAAGTTTGTAAGTATTATTTTATTTCTTTTTTTAAATTAAATTTTGTAATTTGTTTCAATTCATTATGTAGTGTGTTCTAATACGTTGTATCACTATAACAGAAACGAGGCATAGACGCACATGTTAGACGCGCAAAGTCGGGCGTGTCTATCATTGCGTCTATATGTGCGTGTAAAAGAGCATTTAAATAGACACGAATTTTGCGTCTATATATATGCGTAAATAGACGCAAATATAGACTCATCTTGAGACGCGTAATTATTCAACCACCTAAAATTGGACTTAATATAATAAAAAAACCAGAGTTAAAAGTTTTTTTTGCATTGCTCTCTAATGAATGGCAGTTCCTCCAGTTGACAAGCCTGATATAAGTAATTAGCGGCAACACAAACCTTATTATACAATTAGTAGCAAGCATTGTATGTATCTCGTAATTTCTCTACTTAAAGATGATAAAAAATACTTCCTTTTTATTATAGAAAATTCAATTTAGCTTTAAACTTGACTATTGATTTTTATTGAGTATGCACGTGTGCACATGATAAAAACCATAGAATTAAGAATACACATTGAATCATTAAGTAAATTAAGTATGTTACAGTAAATGATCCATGTCATCTTCAATGAGATCAGCCCTTGCTAAACTATCTACTTCTAGGTCTATGTTACCAAGAGGTAACGAAACAAATAAGTCTATCCCACTATCAGATGTGTTGCTATATTGCTCAATAACTTCATCAATATCATCAACAACAATCACATTATTTTCCTCTTCTGCGTTTCCTTGAACATCCTCGCGACGTTCATCTTGTACTATATCACGCATATCATCCATTATGGTGTCATCATGTACATAATCATTAATTGTTGGATTGGCATCTGCTATCTCTATGTCGGTAATATTACCATATATTGGTTTTAAATTATTAGATATAGTGATGGCATACCACCATCGGTTATTACATACCATTGGATAATACACAACCTGTATTTGAAAAACAAAAGCAAGAAACTTAAATACTTATTATATTGTGTATATGTATCACATGTATACATATAAAAAATTTAGCTTTTGCATATATAGTTGCTCGCATTGTTGAGGTAGTACTAATGTGTCATTCTTGTTTTGGTGAAATTTTGTAGAGTCAATGATTACAAAACCACTTAGATGATGTCTGATTGTGCAATGCTCACCATTTGTTACCACTTCTTTAAACCACTTCACATCGAGTACATATATAAATAATCGTCTCAAGTCAAGCTTCAGAATATCTTGGATCAAGCCACAATAACCTTCCATGGTACCATTGGCATCCTCGAAGTGAGCAAGGACACCACAATCTTGGGTATTTCTCTTTTCATCTATACATTGAGTTCGAAGATGTTTACCCTCATACCAAATAGCATTGAATAATGTGCAATAGTAGTAAAAGATTAAGATCAAACATGTCAATTATTTATATAAAATATTACTTATAGAAACAAATTAATTGATAGTATATCTCACCTTTGATAAGTAACCTTGTGCGTATTCCCACTCTTCTTGAGATATATTAATTTCCTCCTCTTTTTCCATTCTCTCCATTTCCACATGTAACCAATCTATATCAATATGACGTGGGAGCGCATTTAGATGATCTAGAAATGAGACATTAGGTTCATATCTGGTGCGAAATGCTTGTCTTTTGCTTTTTCTTCTTGCCCTTGCTTCATTATATAGTGTCACCCCTTTGCTCATTACATCACTATTGAGCACACAAAAATTATTTAACTTACGAAGTTCTTCTTTTGTTAGCACTTTACTCATTCCTTTTCCTTGAGATATTATAGAGGTTATCCTCAAGTCTTCATCATCTTTCCAAAGTCGTGGTTGAGAGGGGTCCACTTCAGCAAGACATTCAAAGATATAAACAAGGGATGATTGCACTAACCAACCCTCAACCATGCTTCCCTCAGGCCGTGCTTTTTGCCTCACAAAATCTTTCAAGGTTTTCATAAAGTGCTCAAGAAAAAACATCCACCTTGCATGAACTGCCCCACAAAGTGCGATCTCATCAATCAAATGTACGAGTAAATGTAATTGAGTAGTCAAAATGGATCGATGAAAAATTTCCTCCACCAAACAAACCACCTCAACACATAATACTCGAGCATCTTGCAATTGGTTTGGATCAATTTCCTTCGAGCTCACGTATCTGTCAGGATGTATTTGAGAATTGTTTATTTTTGTGTAGAAATTCAAAGATATATAATGAAAAAATTCAATGTATACACACCTCACAAGCTCTCCCATCTTGTAAATGATATCATGTACATCTTTGGATACATAATGGGATATGCTAGTAGGAAGTACGAATTGAATGTAAACAATATTCATAGATCAAATGATTAGTTGAGGAAAAAGTCATCATACCCCAAAGTTTACACATAGTTACTCCACTAATTACTATATTCATGGTTAGAGATACCCTTACTTGTATCATTTTGTGCCAATTGTGGGACTTCAAACCAGATAGTTGCTCCACACCTCTTTTCTTTTTCTTTATGAAGGCTCCCTTGAGACATCTCATACATCCTGTGGGTGTTCGAAAGCTACATATTTGTTCCTTCACTATTTTTTCCTCGTTCTTTGACAACATCCAAGGTGCATGGGGTAGCTCAATCTTTCCTCTGGGACCAATGTGTGGCGAGGCTCGTCTCATGCGACCAATGTTATGTAAATCCTCCCTTACATTGACTAAATCACGAGCCCCTATCAAGTGATCCCATAATGTAGATACAACATTTTTTAATATATCCATGGGGTCCAACAAGTGATTGATCTTGAGTTCAGTCCAATACGAAAGACGAAAAAATATAGAGAACCTAACAAACAAACAATATATTATATAAGCAATTCATCATGCTAAATACTTTAAAGTCAATCGAGAGAAATACACTTCTTACCGACTCATGTCAAGTGGAGGGTGGCTATTGGCATTAATCCATCTCTCCTTCCGATCTCGAATGGTTAGAGATTGTGGAGTCATTCCATTAGTAGGGAGAACATATTTGGGATGGTCAATAGGAAGAAATCGATGATGATTGTCATAGATAACCTTCTTTAAACGTGCCGGCTTAGAGGAAACTAGAGAGGGACCACAAATAGGACATGCATGATATCCTGATGACAAACAAGTGAAATAATAAAATACAATTGATTCAAGTTTTGAATTTCAAATATAGATTTATATACATGTACCTGAACACTCTCCGTATCCTAGAAAGTCATGCATGGTCCACAACAACATGGCCTTGAATGTGAAATCTCTAGAGGATGCAGATGCGCTTGTATCTTGCACCTCAATACCTTCCCATAACATTTCTAACTCTTCAATCAAAGACTCTAAGTAAATGTCCATGTTTTTTACCTTCTGCTTTCCAGGAATTAGAAGGGACAACATTACATGTCCCTTTTTAGTTGCCATGGATGGAGAAATATTATAGTACACCAATAACACTGGCCATACACTGTATGATGTGATTTTGATGCCAAATGGATTGATTACATCCATACCTAAACCAGATCTCAAACTTCTTGGCTCTTCTTTGAAAATGGGCCATAAATTGTCTATATGTTGCCATGCCGTTGTGTCTACAAGGATCCTCCATTTTCCATCACTTGAACGATGACTAGCATGCCATGACATGAGCTTTCCAATAGACTTATACTTGAACATAAGTTGAATACGTGGAACAATCAAAAAATGTCGCGAAACCTTACGAGGCACATCTTTTGACTTCATCTCCACTTCATACCTCGATTTGCCACAAACAGGACACTCTCGTGCGAACTCATGAATCCCATGAAATAAGACACAATCATTGACATATGCATGGATCTTGACATAATCGAGGCCTCCCAGAGATGTCAAGAAATGTCTGGCTTGCTCTCTCTTAGTTGGCAATTTGTTTCCTTTTGGAAGCATTTGTGATAATAACTTACATATATTTTTAAAAGTGAGTTAAAAACCACCAACATATATTTTTGTCTGATTTTAAAATAGAACAATTAATATTATGATTCATAAGCCAAACTGAATTGATATCTACTTCAATAACGCATTCAAACTGACATTACTCCATGCATAAATTGTTTGCAAGTTAAGTATCTCGAGGGAGGCACGAAGAACGGAGTACGTACAACCTTTATACAATGGAGTAGATGACGCTACGTATAGTGGATCATCTGGCTTCGTAGAGTAACCTTCTCCCTAAATTGGTTGGGAAAATAGATGGTGTACCATGTTGTCCAAAATCTCATCCTCTACAACTTGATGGGGCATTTCATGAGGGATATTATCATGGTCGTCATTCTCCACTATTCTTGAAGAATCGGCCTCCTCGCGTCGACGTTTTGCAGCCTTTGGATGCCCGGGAGGGAGTATCTGAGGATGTGGCACCGCATCCTGCTCAACCACAAAAGGGAGTTTTATGTATGTTGATATATATTGAGTAACATAGACTAGCACTCTTAGTGTTAAAAAAAAACAATGAATACCGGTGTTTTTTCTCGGTCCCATTCTCCATACATGCTGAGGTGTGACATTGCAACTCGATGTGCTCAAAAAATACACCCTCGACAACGATCACACATGCATTTAATTTTTTGTCGTAGCCATGCATCTCGATTATGAAGACGTAATGTTTCATCCTCACTTGAGGATGTGCTTGTTGACTCATCACCATGCACCGCACTAGGTGATGATGACGACATGATTAAACCTAATTCATGACAACATCAAAATATTTGTCATTTATATGTTTACATAAAAACTTTAAGCTAGCGTAGTAATTATTCTAAGATCTCAATTTTAAATACACAAAAATTAGCATAAATACATAAAAACTTATGATAAGAACTTACTATCAAAACTTATCTAAAAAACAAAAAATTATGATAAAAGCTAAATGCGTGTCTATATCTACGTTTACCTATGCGTCTAAATTTGCATCTATTTACGCATCTAACTTTGCGTCTATACGCACGTTTACGTAAACTTACACGCTCATATACACGCGAAGATAGACGTAAACGTCAAAATTTAAAAGATCTTTAAATAATTTCTTTTCAAACTGCACCTTTTCTTTCTTGCATTTTTTTTCAGTTCTGAAGCTCGAGTTTAGCCAACATGTAGTCTCTTCATGCCTCACCTCCTCATGACTCACCTCTTCTTTCATTTCAAGGAGACAAGAGGGGAAAAAGGAAAGCCAAGGAGAGGAAGAAAGAGAGAACAAGAGAGAGGAGAACAAGAGGAAGAAGAAGCAAAGGGAGGAGACAACAAGCAGCAAGCAAGCATCAAAGGAGAGTAACTCACCAAGGAGAGGAAGAAGGAGAAGGAAGAAGTGCCACCACCCACCACACCAAACACCCAAGGTGAGTCCTCTCTCTCTCTCTCTCTCTCTCTCTCTCTCTCTCTCTCTCTCTCTCTCTCTTTGTATTAGGATCTATGATTGCATTTTGTATAGCACAAATAAATCATGAATGGCGGTCGTCGGACTGAAATCAACCGATTAAGCGCGTTTGCCAACGCATCTACAATTCAGTACATACGCAGGGATAGACGCAAAGCTATGTTTGTTGTCATTGCGTCTGAGGCCGCGTCTTAGAGCACGTGTATTCAGCATCGGAGATGCGAGAATACACGCGCTCTGCATAGAAGAAACTTTGACTTCAGAGTTGCGTCTCCAGGCGCATGTATCCTACATGTGAGACGCGGGAATACATGCACCCTGCCCAGAAGCTTTGACTTTAGAGTCGCGTCTCTAAGCATGTGTATTCTGCAGTCCAGACACGAGGATACATGGGCGCCAGAAGCATTTACCTAGAAATCGCATCTGATAGTGCATCTATACTACATCTCAGATGCGGATATACACGTGCTCTAACCAGAGGGTTGCCTTTAGGGACGCGTCTGAGAGCGTGTCTATCCTGCATTTTAGACGCGGTTATACACACACCTGCCAGCTTTGATAAAAAACAATTTTCATTGCCTAAACGTTATTGTGCTTATTATGTTTCTTTATATTGATAACTAAAGCAAACTAAGAACAAAAACACAATGGGCATGGGGTGTAGATCTAGTTTTTTAATCAACAATATATTTTTGCAATGATGAATGTGATAAAATTTTCTTGATTCATGATCAAATTTTTAGAAGCTTTAGCCTTTCAACGTAGTAAATTAGGTAGCATTATACTTTTGATACCATATTAGAGAATTTGGGAATCTTCCAAGCTCCACTTTCAAATAAGGAGTAAAGATTTGACCAAGTGGCTAAATCTTAACCCCATATTTGAGAGTGGGACTTGGGGGGATTTCTTATATAGTATCTAGGGAAATTTTCACCTCCAAGTGGCTTAATTTAGGGAATGAACAATTAGTATTGTTATTAATTTCCATGTTTAATCTTCAAAGGCCAATGAATGAGAAGCATTAGCACTTAAGTTTTATGCTCAATGTCTAAAGAAAGTTAGATTATTAGAACTTTCAAGTGCCATGAGCATCCATGTATTTTTTTCTATGGGATTTTCACACCTTTGTTTCACTTAAATGGACCTTAGTAAGTGCTTGTAAAATATACTTGAAGAAAATGAAAATGTGTGAGCATCAAAAGCCTTCTCTTATATAATGATTCTAGGCTCACTGAATGATTTTCCATAATTAATGTTGGATTGGATCAAGGATTATGGCTCTTTAAGAATGTTTATGTGTGGATGAAGGTGATATATGATTTTTTGTATACAAACAAATGTGATATAATGGAAAATGAGAAGTCAAGGAATTATTGGAATACAAAACATAATAGAAAATGAGCCATATTGGAATTTTTTATTTGTGGAATTATAAAAATTTATCTTTTTCCTATGTTTTTTTTGTAGATGTCACATCCTAGTTCATCTAGCAATGACCCAGATTTGGATCGCATGAATGATACATTGGACTTGTTCGATAGAGGGGTCAATGCATTTTTTGGAGGTTTTCCTAGTAGGAAAGACTTCATGGGAGAGATGACCAAACACCTTGGCCGCTCTCCCAAAGCAGACAAGGTGTTCAATGTCATGTTTGGAAAGCCTCTGATGTCTTTTCCTAGCACTACTTTCCAAACTCCAATTGTAGGTACTCCACGTGCAGCACCTGTAAATGCATCAGCTGAAGCACAAGCGTTAGCCGACACACGTGCATCTGCAGAAGCATGTGCATCCAGCGAGGTAGAGGGTATTCAACATAGAGGGAGGAGGGAGAGTCAAGGGGGAGGACGAGGCTTGTGTGAGGGTTGCCTAGGAGGTGGCGAACGATCACTCTCACCTGAAGATCACGTAGAGGAGCCTGTACGCCAGTACTATAGAGTTATAGATACTGGTGGCATCTTCCATGATGATGAAGGTAGGGATGTAATGGCGTACATGAGGAGCGTTGTGCATGCGACGTATAAAGATTGTTTCGTTTACTTCAAAAATCAGAAAAGCGGCTTGTGGTAGGAGGTGTTGAGGGCAGTCCATAGGAGGTACCCAAATCCTGAGGGTCAGCGATTCTTGGATGATTGGGGACGCACAAAAGTGAGGGATTTGCTTCACAACAAAAGATCCCACCTCATGACACGTACCAAGGACTCACTATGGAGGGACTCACTACGGAGACAGGAGAAGGGGCATGGAGCCTATAGCCAACCACTTATGTGCCACCGCATAGAGTGGAAGAAAGCTAAGATAAAAGCAGCAGAGAAAGTGAAGAATCGCTAGCACGCAGAGGTGCGACGCATCCAAATGGAAACCATGGGATCATCACATTATGGATCGGGCGGCAGGGAGTTGTGGGAGGTAGAGTTTGTGAGTATATTTTGATATCTAGTTTTTTAAATTTTATATTTTTTTCAATTCTTTATATAATTTATTCAAATACATTGTGTCTCATAATTGTTTGTATATATCATAATTGTTTTGCAGACTACTATCGTTGGTAGGATACCTACTCCTAGAGGGGTAGGTTACCATTGAGACTATAATCACGTAGCCACATGGCTTCACTTCTATGAGGAGGGTCTCATCACTGAGGACCAATACAACCGGGCTATGAGGATTCGACAGCCAGGAGAGGTATGTTTTTCTTACTTTCCTATTAAAAGTATAGGTAATTATAATTTTTATCCACCATGTGTACGTAAGCAACCTTGATCTTTTGTGTGTGTAGGCGAACCCTAATGTGGAGCATAGCGAGGGGGATAGTGATGCTAGTAGCCATGGTGGTGCTAACGAAGATGTTTCTTCTTCAGATTCGTAGAGGAGCACCATACCTCCTCTATAGCCTTGTTTTCTTGTATATCTATTATCCATCTTTGAGCCTACTACTTGTGGCCACGCTTTAGGTCGCAAGCACTTAAACTCCCCATGTAAATACTTTTTATCTATAATGAATACATGGACATTTGTTTTCAATTCTGGTGCTTTCAGATCCATTGTGTTTTTTCCAAATGCACAATTTGATGTATAGGAGGGGAACACTCTGGTTTGTTTTTTCCAGTTCTGTTTTGCACTTCCATCTGCACGTCTAAATTGTAGAAAACGCGCATTTACAAGCACGTCTAAAATGCAGAGTACACGTTCTCATACACGCGCTACATAATTCAAATTTAAAAAAGGAAATTAAATATCTTTTTTTAAAAAGGAGATTTTTTGTTTTGCGTTTGCGTCTATGGGCGCTTGTAAAAGCGTGTCTATGGGCATGTCTATATGCCTGTCTAATTTGCCATGTAGACGCATTGGTAGATGCACAAAATAAATTAAATAAATGCACGTCTGTCATGCGTGTATATGCACATCTATTACGTATCTATTTCTGCGTGTAAATTTTTTCATACATGCGATTATAGACGCGAGTTTGTAGATGCGCAAATAGATGGGTGGGTAGACGCGCCCATAAGATTTTCTCTATATTCAAAAATCGCGTCTAAAAGTGCCTCTAAGAGGCCTTTTTGTTGCACTGTATGTTTAAATTGTTTTGTAGTATCATATCATTGGTAGGATGCCTACTCCTAGAGAGGTAGGCTACCATCGAGGTCATAACCAAGCGTCCACTTGGCAGCATTTCTACGAGGAGGGACTCATCCACGGAGGAGCAATATAATCATGCCATGAGGATTCCACAACCAGAAGAGGTATGTTTTATTTTTTGCATGAAAAGTATAGGTAACTCTAATTTATTGTCTGTAATGGTATTTATATACCTTAATCCTTTATGTAGGTGAACCCTGATACAGTTGAGGATAGCAAAGGGGGGACTAGCAGTAGTGGCACCGGCACCGGCACCGGCACCGGCACTGGCAACGGTGGTGGTAGTGACGATGATGCCTCTTCTGAGGAGATGTAGAGGAGCCCCATGCATGCATGCCTCCCCTTGGCTTGTAGTTTTCATTTTTGATATGTATTACTTTCAGCTAGTGCTTGTGACCATGACCATGCTTGAGGTCACAAGCACTAGAACTCATCATGTAAAAACGTTTCATCTATATATATGAAATTTCCTATTTTACATACATTGTTTTGTTTTCAGTACAAAAATCTTAGAAATAATATTTTTCTATTTTCCCTAAGCATACAATTTGATGTTGATGGGGGAAAAAAAACCAGAGAGCATGTGGCTTGCAAAGCCACATGCTCTCAGGTTTTTTTTTCATACCTCTATTTTGCGCGTCTATCAGGGCATCTAAATTGCAAAACGATGCGCGTCTATTATCGTCAAAAATTTGCAAAGTACATGCCTTTTTAGATGCGTAGTTACACACGTGTATAGACACAGAATATGAATATATCTACTTTTTTATAAATATGATTATATATTTACGGAGCGTGTCAATATGCACGTCTATATGCATGTGTAAGTTTCACTATAAGCGCACTTTTAGACGCGAAATTTTAGACACAGAAGTAGACGCGATAATAAATGCGCCCGACATTTTTAACACAGTTCAAATATTGCGTCTATAAGCGCGTCAATGGAGCCTTTTGTTGTAGTGACATCTATTCCCTCCAAGATGTTACAAGCTATCAAGATGAACAATTCAAATCTCGACTCGACACCTCACAGTATTTAGTTTGGAGTACAATTTCCTCTAGTGAACTGTACAAATGGGTGCCTATTACTTGGAAATCCTAGCGGGAAAAGTTTACGCTCACCAAATCCTGCAACCTCTATTTTGGGCCCTCATGGATCTCTAACTTTTGTACAATAGCCTCCATTATTCCCTACTCCTAGCACTCCCTTCAATTCCTCTGACCCATGCCTCGTTTGACTCTACCCCTTGCATCTAGAACTCTCTATTCCACCCATTCCACTAGACACTCAATGCAACCCCACAGTGGTACCCCTAATCTAGCATAAGATTCATGAGTTCCGAAAGATGAAGGATACATTGAAGAATGACTCATGTGGAAAATGCATGCAATCTAGGAGAAGAGATTGAATCCCATAAGCATAGTGGTGGAAAGTGCTACCAACCACCCCATAAGACTATAAAGCAATGCACTTGCGTATCATTTAAATGTAATGTCATAGTATTTTTGTTCTTTTAGTCATGTTTCATTGTCCACTTACACAAGATTGTGTTTATGAGTCAAAGCTTC
Source organism: Lygodium microphyllum (assembly GCF_053477565.2). Classification (NCBI taxonomy): domain Eukaryota; kingdom Viridiplantae; phylum Streptophyta; class Polypodiopsida; order Schizaeales; family Lygodiaceae; genus Lygodium; species Lygodium microphyllum. The sequence goes on along the minus strand of NC_141160.1, from coordinate 127,098,452 downwards.
AATCTTGGAACCTAATTCACTTGTGTAATAGTCAGTTGTCATATCTATGTCTTCATGAGTCTTGCTTTTATCTTCCATCCTCCATAGCCATACTCTAAATCCATGCTTTAGTCAACATGGTATCAAAGACATGGTGAGCATGGCTCAACTTAGCAAACTTCTCTCTCAGGTGCTCTTCATCTTTGGTCAGCTCATGAGCTCATTCCTTACTTCCACTCCACTTTTCCTTTCATGGCAACCCTAGTTAGCTTGTGCCCTATCTCCTTTGAGCTTCTGGATCTCTCAAACTGCAGCATATCTTCAAGTTATTTCTTCTATGGATTTGGTCTTTAACTCAAGGCACTCCTCTATGTCACATCATGGTCTGACACTAGTCACTATCCAGCACAAGATTTTGGAAATTCATCGTCATTGCCGTGAAACGCGCTTGTGGTGGTCATATAGTTTGCATTGCATCTCTATTCTATGATTGATCCAGTGGTTATAGGGCTTTTAAAGCCCACTCTATAGGCTCACTCATAACTAAGCAACTCATTGAACAATTCATCCTACATGTTGTAGTCGAGGAAAAAGCTGTTGACCTGCCTGCTAACCGTAATCCACCATAGTTGCTTCAACTTTAAGCTCCAAAATCCGATCATTTTCTCCCTTCTCCAAGCCTACTAGAGTTCTTGTTACTCTGATTTGAGTTCCTACTCAGTTTGGAAGATTGGAAGGCTCAAGCAAGAGCAACAAACTAGTTTCTCTTAATGCTGCACTGCCATTACTTGTGTCCAAAGTCAGCTCATTTCTAAGAATTTTGGTGTTGATTTTCTACTGTTCCAATCACTCTAGTATTAAGAATTCCTACTCAGTTTTCGAGAAAATATTTTGGCATCAAATTAGCAAGGGTAGAAAGATTTGTGAAGATTGGAAGGCTTAAGCAACAACAGCAAACTAGTTCCTCTTAATACTGCATTGCCATTGCTTGTGTCCAAATTCAACTCACTTCTAAGAAATTTAGTGCTAATTTGTTGATGTTCCAATCACTCTAGCATGGGAAAAGACTCTTTGACATGCCACTTCAAAGGAGTAAGGTTTCACACCTATTATCAAACATGCATAAAGCTTATCTTGATGAAGAAAGGCCTATGGGCCATCACTAATGGACAAGAGAAGAAGCCCTAGGATGCAAGTATTTAAGTTGCATGGAAAAATAGTGACGACAAGGCTTAAGCCATCATAAAGCTTGAGTTTGACGACAATTATATCCACCATGTGGATACATGTGACACATCCGAGGACACTTGGAAAGAATTGCATACTTTGTTTGGTGCATAGAGTCAAAATCTTCAAAGTATGGTTTATTAATTGAATTTTTTTAGATTAGACATGAGATCTAACACATCTCTTACAATACAACTGAACTGCATGGAAAGTCTCTTAACGCATCTTGCAAAGATCAATAGTAAAATGGATTAAATATGTATGCATTGGTGTTTTGCTAAAAAGCTTGCCTCCAGATTATGATAATGTCTCCACTACTTTAATCAACATGTCGAATCCTAAACTTTTTGACATTCAAGTCTCTTTGTTAGAAGAAGAAAAAAAGATATAAAATAAAGATGAGACAAGTACTTCTAAGGATGAACAAGTTTTGTATGTTAGTAACAAATACGAAGGAAAAAAGGACCAGCAAGTTTATGACTTCTGCAAAAGAACCGCACATATTGAAAAGCTTTTTCATGCCAGGATGAGATCTCAGAAGGCCTACCTTGCAACTGTGAAGAAAGAAGACGATGAAGGTGAAGTAGAATAAGAAGAAGACCATTAGGAGCAAAAGGACAAGCCCACCAGTCCTTCTATTCACATTACTTTGATAGAAATTTTAAAGCCTTGTATAACCTTTCCCTAATGTTCCTTTCATAGGCTTGTAAAACTCTTCATGTAGCCTATGCACCACATCCTCTACACACTAAGTGAGGCCTTGTAACAATCCATGGATGTTTGCCATGTTTTTAGTATGCCCACACATAGCAAGGTTCTACTAATGATAGCCTTTGTACACTTAGTGCTTTTTTACGGTTGTGATTGAGGAGGGGGGTTGAGAGCTTTGGAAATCACACCCATTTGTATGCCTCTTTGTATGGTGGAGTAGTGGGTGAGGGAAATGCAAGAAATCTAGGAGAAGAGATTGAATCCCATAAGCACGGTGGTGGAAATTACTACCTACCTAGAAGACTATAAAACACTATACTTTCCTTTCATTTTAATTGCAATGTCATAGTACTTTTGTCCTTTAAGTTAGCTATGATTGTCCACTTACACAAGATTGTGTTTATGAGTCCAAGCTTCAATTTCGGAACCTAATTCACTTTTGTAACAGTCAATTGTCATATCAATGTCTTCATGAGTCTTATCTTTATCTTCCGTCCTCCATACCATGCTCTAGATCTATGCTTTAATAAACAGTTTAATGGGGAGAACGTATCAGCCTATCTACAAGTATATATGGACAAGATGATTTTTAATAGGATTCCTTGGTATGTATAGAGCATCTATTTTTCTTGTTTTTCTATGCATGAATTGCAAGAATGATTGGTTGACTTGTATCTAAGAGATGCTGATTGGGTTCCCTTCAAGAAGGCTCTTAGAGAGGAATCTTTCCTTGAAGACTAGGATTAGTCACATGGAAGATGTTTATATATTGGGTGGAAAAACTTGACAAGGGTCTTGCTACTATAGCCTTGTTGTGTGAATTTTAAAGCCGATATCCTCTGTTCGATGTGAATGACCATTAGTCGATGGAAAGTCAAAAAGTTGAGTTAATCTTAAAAGCTATTGACCTTCTAGTGTAGGAGAAATTGACTAATCAATTAGAAGATGAAACTTGAGAAATTGGGTTGAAATCTGAGTGGGCATATATAATGAATATTGCAAATGTGATGGTGAAGTAAGAAAAGCTAATAACGAGGTTGGGAATAGGGTCTATGCATGCACTTTCTATAATTATTCCTAAAATTACAACAAAATAATATGTATCAATGGTGGTTGAACAATCCCTTTGGCCCACCCAAAAAGGAGATGTTATGGATGAATTGGTAAAAACCTTATATGACTTGCACTAAAATATGACATACATCAACTTGAAGGTTGTAAAATTGGATGAGAAAGTGGAAGAGAAAGGGGGGGTAGCAATTTCAAGGCCTACTAGAAAAGGGTTTAAGAGACTATGTATATGGTGTGATAGCTTGCAACATGAAAAGGGCGAGTGTATGGCTGATCGTGACACAAGAGCAAAGAGCTTGGTGTTTTGGAAAGATGGAAAATTTCATAGATGCTGGCATGTATGGATTGGAACTTGAGAAATCATATGGTTCTTTACATGCATATAAAGTTGATGCAAAATTTGTAGTATGATTATTTTCTTGGGTTGTGAAAGGAAGGAGAAGACAACAAGGGCTAAATCGACATGTGCAAGTTAGATCATATGGGATAAATGTGTGCATGGGATGCTCCTATTGATTCATCTATTGCATATGCATATTTGACTAAGGTGCAGAATATGGATGCTATTGTCAAGGAAAAGAGAAAGGATGAGGATGTAGGTCCTTCCATTGTAGATCCTTTGGCACATGACACGAAGCAAGATGGAGCAACAGAAGGCTACTAAAAAAGCTAGTCCAAAACATGTAATTGAAGATGTCTCACATGAAAAGAAGCATGAGGGGACAAAGAGAGTCGAGGAATGTCGTTACACTTGACATAGAGATAGCCACCAACATAAAGAAAGTGCTTGAGGAATGAAGTCTTGAAAATAGAGTTAAAATCATAATGGATGAGGTTCTTGGCATTGCTAAGCATGAAGTCCATGACAAAGATAATAGATATCATTAAGTGGAAAATGCATTTGTAAGAAACCTACTCAAGCACTATTAAAAGTTAAAGAAGACATGGATTCAGAAGGTGTTTACTTGGAATCTACTGATGATTTCATTTCTATCATAAAATAGGTTGATATAAAAAATGGGCTATATGAGGAAAGAATGATGTTATGGAGAAAAATGTTATGGTGGGCAATACTATACATAAGGGAGTTGTGCACTAGTATGTTCATGAGGAAGATGATGTTCACTTTCTTCCCAACAACCAATACTCTCATATTATGCACTAGGGCAAGAGCTACAATTTAAACTATTGTAAAGATAGGGGAGGAAGAGATACCATGTATTTCTCTCTTGGACCATGGGTCCAAAATTTATGTAATGGCTTGTAGTGTGTATGAGAATAGTGAATGGCTAGTGGATATGGATCCTTGCTAGTGTACGTTGACTACACACGACTCACAAGGGATTTTTATGGTGCATTTCTAATTGTTCCAATGACTATTGGAGATGTCCAAGATGAATACGACTTCTTTGTGCAAGATTCATGTAGTTATCCAGTTATCTTAGGGAAACCATGCATTATGGAATAAAGGATGGAATCTAAGGTGATAGATGTGAGGCAAAGATAGCAAAAGGGCAGTTAAATTTGTAATTATATGTGTTAATCATCCCCGTAATTGGAATACATTTAGAGATTATCCGATTTCATCTAATGATGGAGAACTCAAGGGTTTTTAGATAGCATTATTATAAATGGAGGCTATGGCATTACTACTTGGAAGATGTTTTTACCTCCAAGAAAATGATAAAATATATTTGTGGTTGGTTTTGAGGAATGGACAACAAGTAATGTAGGTAGATTCAAGGGTATTGTAGCCATGTGCAAAGCTAAAAAGGGTTATGTACATCATGTTGAAAAAGAGTTAAAGAAATATGGTATTTTGGTTGTTTGCAAATGACTATATTTTGGGGCTATTTGCAAAGTTTTAATTTTACTAATACATTGGTTGAAATTATTGTAGTAGTTAATGTTGAAAATAGGGTTGAAAAGCATGTAATTCATGTATCTACTTCAATGGAGATGTTTGATGTCATGAGTGAATTAATTGGGCAAGAATCTAAAAGGCTGGAAAAGAGGGTTGAGGCATTGGTGGACACAAAATGTAAAATGGTTGACAAAACGTTATGCTTGTTTCTTTGCGTTTATCCCTAACCATGCTGGGCTAAATGAGATAGTGTCTAAACAACCAAGTCTTCGTGATATCCGAATGGTGTAGGGCACAAATTTACTGCAAAAACATTGAAAGAGTTGAAGCTTGGATATAATGGGTTTCTCTTGTGAACAAAAACTTGACAAGGGTCTTGCTACTATAGCCTTGTCGTGTGAATTTTAAAGCCGATATCCTCTATTCGATGTGAATGACCATTAGTCGATGGAAAGTAAAAAATTTGAGTTAATCTTAAAAGCTATTGACCTTTTGTTGTAGGAGAAATTGACTAATCAATTAGAAGATGAAACTTGAGAAATTGGGTTGAAATCTGAGTGGGCATATATAATGAATATTGCAAATGTGATGGTGAAGTAAGAAAACCTAAAAACGAGGTTGGGAATAGGGTCTATGCATGCAGTTTCTATAATTATTCCTAAAATTACAACAAAATAATATGTATCAATGGTGGTTGAACAATCCGTTAGGCTTGCTGGCCCACCCAAAAAGGAGATGTTATGGATGAATTGGTAAAAACCTTATATGACCCGCACTAAAATATGACATACCTTAACTTGAAGGTTGTAAAATTGGATGAGAAAGTGGAAGAGAAGGGGGGTAGCAATTTAAAGGCCTAGTAGAAAAGGGTTTAAGAGACTATGTATATGGTGTGATAGCTTGCAACATGAAAAGGGCGAGTGTATGGCTGATCGTGATACAAAAGCAAAGAGCTTGGTGTTTTGGAAAGATGGAAATTTTCATGCAATTGAAAAAGGGTTGCCTCTTGAGCCAAACTTTGGCAAAGGGGGTATGTAGAAGTGGTTGGAAGAGTTGGTAGCAAGAAATGCATTTGTAGTCATAGATGCTGCCATGTATGGATTGGAACTTGAGAAATCGTATGGTTCTTTACATGCATATAATGTTGATGAAAAATTTGTAGTATGGTCATTTTCTTGGGTTGTGAAAAGAAGGAGAAGACAACAAGGGCTAAATCGACAAGTGCAAGTTAGATCATATGGGATAAATGTGCATGGGATGATCCTATTGATTCATCTATTGCATATGCATATTTGACTAAGGTGCAGAATATGGATGCTATTGTCAAGGAAAAGAGAAAGGATGAGGATGTAGGTCCTTCCACTTTAGATCCTTTGGCACATGACACGAAGCAAGATGGAGCAACAGAAGGCTACTAAAAAAGCTAGTCCAAAACATGTAACTGAAGATGTCTCACATGAGAAGAAGCATGAAGGGACAAAGAGAGTCGAGGACTGTCGTTACGCTTGACATAGAGATAGCAACCAACATAAAGAAAGTGCTTGAGGAATGAAGTCTTGAAAATAGAGTTAAAATCATAATGGATAAGGTTCTTGGCATTGCTAAGCATGAAGTCCATGACAAAGATAATAGATATCATTAAGTGGAAAATGCATTTGTAAGAAACCTACTCAAGCACTATTAAAAGTTAAAGAAGACATGGATTCACAAGGTATTCAGTTGGCATCTACTGATGATTTCATTTCTATCATAAAATAGGTTGATATCGAAAATGGGCTATATGAGGAAAGAATGATGTTAGGAAGAAAAATGTTATGGTGGGCAATACTATACATAAGGGAGTTGAGCACTAGTATGTTCATGAGGAAGAGGATGTTCACTTTCTTCCTAACAACCAATACTCTCATATTATGCACTAGGGCAAGATCTACAATTGAAACTATTGTAAAGATAGGGGAGGAAGAGATACCATGTATTTCTCTCTTGGACCATGGGTCCAAAATTAATGTAATGGCTTGTAGTGTGTATGAGAATAGTGAATGGCTAGTGGATATGGATCCTTGCTAGTGTATGTTGACTACACACAACTCATCAAGGGATTTTTATGGTGCATGTCCAATTGTTCCAATGACTATTAGAGATGTCCAAGATGAATACGACTTCTTTGTGCAAGATTCATGTAGTTATCCAGTTATCTTAGGAAAACCATGCATTATGGAATAAAGGATGGAATCTAAGGTAATAGATGATGATTCTTGTTATGGTTGTGTGTGAAGCAAAGATAGCAAAAGGGCAATTAAATTTGTAACTATATGTGTTACTCATCCTCGTAATTGGAATACATTTAGAGATTATCCGATTTCATCTAATGATGGAGAACTCAAGGGTTTTTAAATAGCATTATTATAAATGGAGGCTATGGCATTGCTACTTGGAAGATGTTTTTACCTCCAAGAAAAGGATAAAATATATTTGTGGTTAGTTTTCAGGAATGGACAACAAGCAATGTAGGTAGATTCAAGGGTATTATAGCCATGTGCAAAGCTGAAAAGGGTTATGTACATCATGCTGAAAAAGAGTTAAAGAAATATGGTATTTTGGTTGTTTGCAAATGACTATATTTTGGGGCTATTTGCAAAGTTTTAATGTTATTGATACATTGGTTGAAATTATTGTAGTAGTTAATGCTGAAAATAGGGTTGAAAAGCATGTAATTCATGTATCTACTTCAATGGAGATGTTTAATGTCATGAGTGAATTAATTGGACAAGAATCTAAAAGTTTGGAAAAGAGGGTTGAGGCATTGGTGGACACAAAATGTAAAATGGTTGACAAAAGATTACGCTTGTTTATTTGTGTTTATCCCTAACCATGATGGGCTGAATGAGATAGTGTCTAAACAACTAAGTCTTCGTGATATCCGAATGGTGTAGGGCATAAATTTACTGCAAAAACATTGAAAGAGTTGAATCTGGGATATAATGGGTTTCTCTTGCGAACAAAAAGAGATTATTTTATGTAGATATTATCAAAGCATGAAAAGGATTTTACATTTTAGCATGTTGAAATTGGCTCCAATGGTGAACTTTATAGTGCTACATGTTCCATGGAATCTCAAAACCAATTCTTATGCCTGATGCATACTTTCCTAAGCTGATTAAGCTCTTAAATGAGAAAATTTGAATGAAGAATTTGGAGCCATATTTAGCTCCATACTCTAATCATTGGTTTACATGCCCAAAGAAGAATTGGGCATTGTGGTCTATATAGAATACGCAATGAGTCAACAACGTGACAATAAGGAATGTAGTTGCCTGGTCTATTGTAGATGAGTTTGCAGAGACCTTTGTTTACAAGGATATTTATTCCATGGGAGATTCATACTCTCACTACAATCAATTTCAGCTTGCATTAGAGAGCTAAGATATCACTACTATGAAAACACCACTTGGCTTAGTATGCATGCGTACCCTTCCATAGGGGGCGACTGACTCAATTATCCATATGATGAATGCGATGCATAAGGTCTTGAGAGACTATATCCCCACAGTCATGATGCCCTTTCTTGATGGTGCCCCTACTAAGGGCTAGGAGATGCAACAAAAGAACGAGGAGTTGGATGAGAGGGGTTGCAAGATGTTTATTGCTGACCACATAATTGATTGCAAGAAGATTTTGAATCGATTAGAGGAAGTGCATATCACTTTGTTGCATGAGAAATCTATCTTTGGTATTGAGGAGGTGCTAATTGTAGATCACATGTGTGGCCCCTACGGATAGGATCCTTCACTAGTTAAGATTGATAGCTATGCTCTAATATATTAAAAAGTCATGAGGTTTCTTAGTGCATGCATCTTCTATTTGATATGGATCGCTCATCTTGTGCATGTGGATGAAAGCCTTTATTAGTTATTGAATATATAGGGTATAATATACCCTATACAACCCATATATATTACATGCGCGTGATGCAGACGTGGAAGAGTGTATCTGGATAGGAAGGACAGTGGGGGTAGAAGAAAGTTACAATTTGATGAATCTGAGGAGGAGCCCTCTTCAAATTTTGCTGAAGCTGGGCCATCACAGGCCCCAGAGCATTTTACCATAGAAATCCCCCCTACACCAGGTGTTGGCCTAACATCTTCCATGGAGTTAAAGAATTTTAGTGCAGTGAATGTTTCTTCTCTTGAAGTTGAGGAAGCAAAGGGTGAGACTTGCCCTATGAAAGATTCATCCCCTGCAATTGCACCTGAGTCTACATGATCTGCTCAGGCCACTGAACCTCCCAAGCCACAAAAGAGAAAGAGGAAGTCCCGGTTCTTCTATATGCAGAGATGTTTCAGTGAGATCAGGAAATCCCAGAGAGCTACACAGCATGTCATTCCAAAGGCTGCTTTTATAAGAGTCATTAAAGAGATCTCTGATAGATTGTCTCAAGTGGCAACTGTCTCTTGTCTAAATAAGAAGTGGCAACTCTCAGCCATTCTTGCCCTACAAGAGGCCGTAGAGGATTTTGTCATTGATTTCATGAACGATGCTTACATTGCTGCCGCCCATACTCATAGAATTACCCTTATGAATAAGGATTTCAGCATCATCAGCAGAATCAGGTATAGGTTCGATAAAGTGCTGAGGCCCTTGCCTTCCAACGATCAAAAAGCCCTTGAAATCCTTAACATTCCCCCGAAATTGTCTAGGAAAGGGAAAAAGCCAATGGTTGAGGATGTAACTCACCTTTACTCTACAAGGGGTGCCACCCAGCAGGAGTCTTTCTTGAGTGAAAAAAATCAGGAGGTGTTGGAAATTGAAGACGAAGTTTACAAGAGGAAAGCCGCATCACTTGCTCCCGTCAACAACGAGAGGATGGGCAAATTGTTTGGGCAGATACTTGTGAATGTTTCTGCAGAACCTGAGGAGGAATATCTTAGTATATCTCCCGAGGACAAGCCCATGTTGGAAAAAAGGGATGTCCAACTATCTGACTCCATTGTTTTTTGTTGCATAAGGTAAGGCTTATATTTTTTGTTTTTTTTTGCGTAAGGTAAGTCTTATAGGTTCAAGTATATTTTAGATGTAATTTGTATTGAATAGCTTTTGCTATTGACTGCAGGGCATTGGTCTCCTCTCTCACTCTCGATATCCGTAGAACCGTATATATTGTTGATCCACTTCTCTTTGTGGAACTATTTGCAAAATCTGAGTCTAATATTTCACCATTTTTTCGTAGCTTCGATAGTGTGACAAATTACCACATCTTTTTTCCTTATGTAGAAATGTATTTTTCTTTTTCTGTAGAGAAAAATTTATATTCATTTGCTTTCACCCTTCTACTCACCTCTATTATGAATTTGCAAAGGGGAGTCTCATCTATATTAATTGTCTTACAAGAGAAATTATCTTTATGAACTCTCTCAGCAGTGTTCATGGCCAAGCACAAATGTATGTTGAAAGAAAATTACTTTGATTTTATTTACAAAAAATATTTTAAGCTTACAAAGCTTCCTTTTGCAGTGATGGTAGACTTGTTTCTACATTTTTGGATACTACATATGAGGATCTTGCTGATCCTCAAAGGCCTTATACGTTTCTTCTACAAGAAGTTCCATTGCAAAGCAATGCGCATTCTTGTGGATGGAGAGTTATCTCAAATATTTGCAGAACAGTGAATTCAAAGTTGTTACAAATAGAAGGAGTGAATGTAAGTTAATTTCATTTGATGTTTGTGTAACCCTTATCATGATTTCTTTTCACTAACTTATAACATTTATTCTTACAGTGTAGAGACTATCCTGATTCATATGTTTGGTGGATAAGGGAGAGATGCATTGAGCTGATTTTGGACAAGGCAATCACACCATATGATCCTGACTCCCCTCTTCCTCCCAAAACTTCAATGGCCAAGGGCACAAGCAAGGGAAAGGGCAAGGGAAAGGGTAAGGACAATGGCAATGGCAAGGTCAATATGAACCCTTAAAAGCTAGTTTATGATCAATTTTGTGATCAAACTAGTATTTGGTATATATTACGTAAGGATATGTTAACTTTTTTTATTTTAAAATTATGGTAAGGAATTAATAAATTAAAATAAAAAGTCACAAAAGGTTAAAAAAATATAACAAAAAAGGTTACATATGGATATGTAAAACATGCAATGAGTGCTCATAGGGACGGTTAGGTACAGCAAAATAGAGCATATAGAGACAAAAACACGGCTAGGTAGCACACAAAGGTAGAAGAGAAAGTAACTAGCATCAAGCTCCATGCCAAAGAGAAGCATCTAAAGGAAATACTAATGTAATTTGAGGCCCTAACATCTAAGCACATGATGCACACACTACAAAAGAAAGGCCCTATAGACGCGCACTGTACATGTGAAATAGCGGACGCGTTTATCAGCGTGTCTATTCGCGCTAGTATATAGAACGTGTCTATATACCCGTGCTTTTAAGCGCGCCTATAGATGTGAAAATAAATGTACATATTTTTCATTTCTTATAAAGTCCCTAAATATGACCAAACATCTTAAGAGCTAGTATTTTTTTGAATACATTACCAACTTTACTTCTTTCTAAGTATTACAAATATACATCCATTCGTTCAAAGCTAATTATATATGCTACAATGAATTATCAATCTCATCTTGAATGAGATCGGCCCTTGCTAGATTATCTACCTCTAGGTCTATGTTACCAATAGGCAATGAAACAAATAATTCTATCCCACTGTCAGATGTATTGCTATGCTCAATTTCTTCATCATCATCTGCAACCATATTGTTATCCTCTTCTGCGCTTCCTTGAACATCCTCGCGGGGATCATCTTGCACTACATCATGAATATCATCGATCATGGCATCATCATGTGCATCATCATTGATTGTTGGATTGTCATCAACTATCTTTATGTTGATAGCATTGCCATATATTGGTTTTGAATGATTAGATATGGGGATGACGTGCCACCATCGACTATTGTTTACTATTGGGTGATACACAACCTGCATTTAAAAAACGAAAAGTAAGCAACTAAGATATTTATTGTATTTTGAGAATGTATCAAGAAGTAATATATATAAAAATAAATAGCTTCTAATATACCTGCTCGCATTGTTGAGATAGTACGAATGTGTCATTCTTGCCTTGGTGAAATTTTGTAGAGTCAATCACTACAAAACCACTTGGATGACATCTAATTGTGCAATGCTCACCCGTTGTTACTACTTCTTTAAGCCACTTCACATCTAGTACATATATAAAAAATCGCCTAAAGTCAAGCTTCAAAATATCTTAGATCAAGCCACAATAACCTTCCATGGTGCCATTGGTATCTTGGAAGTTTACAAGGATACCACAATCGTGGGTATTTCTCTTATCATCTATACGTTGAGTTCGAAAATGTTTGCCTTCACACCAAATAGCATTAAACAATGTGCACTAGTAGTACATTGTTGAGATCATATTAATGATTTAGTTAAAGATAAAACATGTGAAATTATTATATTATATATAACTAAAGATAATTTAATTATAAGTATATCTCATCTTTGATAAGCAACCTCGTGCATATTCCCACTCCTCTTGTGATATATCCATCACCTCCTCTTTTTTCATCTTCTCCATTTTTTCATGTACCCAATCTATATCAATATGATGTGGAAGTGTACTTAAATGTTCTGGATATGGGACATTATGTCCATATCTAGCACGAAATACTTGCCTTTCACTTACTCTTCTTTCCCTTGCTTCTTTATATAGTGTCACCCATTTGCTCATTACTTCGCTGTTAAGCATACAAAATACATTTAACTTACGAAGTTCCTCTTTCATTAGCACTTTTCTCCTTCCTTTTCCTTGAGGTATTATAGAGGTCATCCTCAAATCTTCATCATCTTTCCATAGTCATGGTAAAGAGGGGTCCACTTTAGTAAGATATTTAGAGATACGTACAAGGGATGATTGCATTAACCAATCCTCAGCCATACTTTCCTCGGGCCGTGCATTTTGCCTCATAATCTTTTAGGGTTTTCATAAAGCGCTCTAGAAAAAACATCCACTTGCATGAACTACCCCACAAATTGTGATCTCATCAATCAAATGCACAAGTGTACTTGAGTAGTCAAAATGGAGCGAGAAAAAGTTTCCTCCACCAAAAAAACCACCTCAATGGACAATACTCGAGCCTCTTGCAACGTATTTGGATCAATTTTCTTCAAACTCACAAATCTACCAACATGCAATTGAGAACGGTGATTAGTTTTGTCCATAAATTCAAGTGGGTTTACTATGTGATGTACGTAATATGTAAACTAAAAAATAAGTATTAAGTATACATACCTCGTGAGCTCACACATCTTGTTAATGATATCACGCACATCTTTCGAAACACAATTAGATATGCTAGTAGGAAGGATGAACTGTATGTAAATATTCATACATTCTTAATTAGTCTACATCGTTACTCAACAAATTAATATATTTATGGCTATGAAAATTCTTACCTGATTGCCAATTGTGAGACTTTAAACTGGATAGTTTCTCCACACCTCTTTTCTTTTTCTTTATGAAGGCTCCCTTGAGGCATCTCATATATCGTGTGGGAGTTCGAAAGCTACATATCTGTTGTTTCACCATCTTTTCTTCGGTCTTCAACAACATCCAAGGTGCACGCAGTAACTCGATCTTTCCTCTGGGTCCGATGTGTGGCCAAGCTCGTCTCATACGTCCAATGCTACGTAAATCCTCCCTTACATTGATAGAATCACAAGCCCCGATTAAGGGATCCCATAATGTAGAGGCAACATTCTTAAATATATGCATGGGGTCCAACAGGTGATTGATCTTGAGTTTAGTCCAATATGGGAGACGAGAAAATATGAAGAATCTAAGGCCCAAACAATATATTATTTCTTGTTCTCATAATGGAGTGTACTTTAAAGACAAAAAAAAGAAAAGAAGTAAACTAGTTACTAACTCATGCATATTTAGGGTGATCAATAGGAAGAAAACGATGATGATTGTCATAGATAACCTTCTTCAAGCGTGTCAGTCTAGAAGAAACCAGAGAGGGACCACAAATTGGACATGCATGATATCTTGATGTAGTTAAATCTATAAAAACAAGTGGGTTAATGATTACATATATTTGATTAAGGGTAAGAATAAATAAAATAGAGTATGTAACTACTTGAACACTCTCCATAGCATGGAAAGTCATGCATGGTCCACAACAACATGCCCTTTAAAGTGAAATTTCTAGGGGACAATGATGCATTCACGATTCTCTGATGATTTTGGGGACAGTCAAAGGTGAGAAACGCACTTCATAACAAGAGGTCTCACCTTATAACGCACGTCATGGAGTCACTATGGAGACAAGAGTAGGGGTGCCCTAGATATGGCCAACCACCCAATTGCCACTGCAGGGAGTGGAAAGAGGCCAAGAAGAGAGCAACAGAGAAAAGGACAAGTCGCCACCATGCAAAGGCTTGATGTATCCAGATGGCAACCATGGGATTGTCGCACTATGGATCGAGTGGCAAAGAGTCATGGAAGGCTAAGTTTGTAAGTATTATTTTATTTCTTTTTTTAAATTAAATTTTGTAATTTGTTTCAATTCATTATGTAGTGTGTTCTAATACGTTGTATCACTATAACAGAAACGAGGCATAGACGCACATGTTAGACACGCAAAGTCGGGCATGTCTATCATTGCGTCTATATGTGCGTGTAAAAGAGCATTTAAATAGACACGAATTTTGCGTCTATATATATGCGTAAATAGACGCAAATATAGACTCATCTTGAGACGCGTAATTATTTAACCACCTAAAATTGGACTTAATATAATAAAAAAACCAGAGTTAAAAGTTTTTTTTGCATTGCTCTCTAATGAATGGCAGTTCCTCCAGTTGACAAGCCTAATATAAGTAATTAGCGGCAACACAAACCTTATTATACAATTAGTAGCAAGCATTGTATGTATCTCGTAATTTCTCTACTTAAAGATGATAAAAAATACTTCCTTTTTATTATAGAAAATTCAATTTAGCTTTAAACTTGACTATTGATTTTTATTGAGTATGCACGTGTGCACATGATAAAAACCATAGAATTCAGAATACACATTGAATCATTAAGTAAATTAAGTATGTTACAGTAAATGATCCATGTCATCTTCAATGAGATCAGCCCTTGCTAAACTATCTACTTCTAGGTCTATGTTACCAAGAGGTAACGAAACAAATAAGTCTATCCCACTATCAGATGTGTTGCTATATTGCTCAATAACTTCATCAATATCATCAACAACAATCACATTATTTTCCTCTTCTGCGTTTCCTTGAACATCCTCGCGACGTTCATCTTGTACTATATCACGCATATCATCCATTATGGTGTCATCATGTACATAATCATTAATTGTTGGATTGGCATCTGCTATCTCTATGTCGGTAATATTACCATATATTGGTTTTAAATTATTAGATATAGTGATGGCATACCACCATCGGTTATTACATACCATTGGATAATACACAACCTGTATTTGAAAAACAAAAGCAAGAAACTTAAATACTTATTATATTGTGTATATGTATCACATGTATACATATAAAAAATTTAGCTTTTGCATATATAGTTGCTCGCATTGTTGAGGTAGTACTAATGTGTCATTCTTGTTTTGGTGAAATTTTGTAGAGTCAATGATTACAAAACCACTTAGATGATGTCTGATTGTGCAATGCTCACCATTTGTTACCACTTCTTTAAACCACTTCACATCGAGTACATATATAAATAATCGTCTCAAGTCAAGCTTCAGAATATCTTGGATCAAGCCACAATAACCTTCCATGGTACCATTGGCATCCTCGAAGTGAGCAAGGACACCACAATCTTGGGTATTTCTCTTTTCATCTATACATTGAGTTCGAAGATGTTTACCCTCACACCAAATAGCATTGAATAATGTGCAATAGTAGTAAAAGATTAAGATCAAACATGTCAATTATTTATATAAAATATTACTTATAGAAACAAATTAATTGATAGTATATCTCACCTTTGATAAGTAACCTTGTGCGTATTCCCACTCTTCTTGAGATATATTAATTTCCTCCTCTTTTTCCATTCTCTCCATTTCCACATGTAACCAATCTATATCAATATGACGTGGGAGCGCATTTAGATGATCTAGAAATGAGACATTAGGTTCATATCTGGTGCGAAATGCTTGTCTTTTGCTTTTTCTTCTTGCCCTTGCTTCATTATATAGTGTCACCCCTTTGCTCATTACATCACTATTGAGCACACAAAAATTATTTAACTTACGAAGTTCTTCTTTTGTTAGCACTTTACTCATTCCTTTTCCTTGAGATATTATAGAGGTTATCCTCAAGTCTTCATCATCTTTCCAAAGTCGTGGTTGAGAGGGGTCCACTTCAGCAAGACATTCAAAGATATAAACAAGGGATGATTGCACTAACCAACCCTCAACCATGCTTCCCTCAGGCCGTGTTTTTTGCCTCACAAAATCTTTCAAGGTTTTCATAAAGTGCTCAAGAAAAAACATCCACCTTGCATGAACTGCCCCACAAAGTGCGATCTCATCAATCAAATGTACGAGTAAATGTAATTGAGTAGTCAAAATGGATCGATGAAAAATTTCCTCCACCAAACAAACCACCTCAACACATAATACTCGAGCATCTTGCAATTGGTTTGGATCAATTTCCTTCGAGCTCACGTATCTGTCAGGATGTATTTGAGAATTGTTTATTTTTGTGTAGAAATTCAAAGATATATAATGAAAAAATTCAATGTATACACACCTCACAAGCTCTCCCATCTTGTAAATGATATCACATACATCTTTGGATACATAATGGGATATGCTAGTAGGAAGTACGAATTGAATGTAAACAATATTCATAGATCAAATGATTAGTTGAGGAAAAAGTCATCATACCCCAAAGTTTACACATAGTTACTCCACTAATTACTATATTCATGGTTAGAGATACCCTTACTTGTATCATTTTGTGCCAATTGTGGGACTTCAAACCAGATAGTTGCTCCACACCTCTTTTTTTTTCTTTATGAAGGCTCCCTTGAGACATCTCATACATCCTGTGGGTGTTCGAAAGCTACATATTTGTTCCTTCACTATTTTTTCCTCGTTCTTTGACAACATCCAAGGTGCATGGGGTAGCTCAATCTTTCCTCTGGGACCAATGTGTGGCGAGGCTCGTCTCATGCGACCAATGTTATGTAAATCCTCCCTTACATTGACTAAATCACGAGCCCCTATCAAGTGATCCCATAATGTAGATACAACATTTTTTAATATATCCATGGGGTCCAACAAGTGATTGATCTTGAGTTCAGTCCAATACGAAAGACGAAAAAATATAGAGAACCTAACAAACAAACAATATATTATATAAGCAATTCATCATGCTAAATACTTTAAAGTCAATCGAGAGAAATACACTTCTTACCGACTCATGTCAAGTGGAGGGTGGCTATTGGCATTAATCCATCTCTCCTTCCGATCTCGAATGGTTAGAGATTGTGGAGTCATTCCATTAGTAGGGAGAACATATTTGGGATGGTCAATAGGAAGAAATCGATGATGATTGTCATAGATAACCTTCTTTAAACGTGCCGGCCTAGAGGAAACTAGAGAGGGACCACAAATAGGACATGCATGATATCCTGATGACAAACAAGTGAAATAATAAAATACAATTGATTCAAGTTTTGAATTTCAAATATAGATTTATATACATGTACCTGAACACTCTCCGTATCCTAGAAAGTCATGCATGGTCCACAACAACATGGCCTTGAATGTGAAATCTCTAGAGGATGCAGATGCGCTTGTATCTTGCACCTCAATACCTTCCCATAACATTTCTAACTCTTCAATCAAAGACTCTAAGTAAATGTCCATGTTTTTTACCTTCTGCTTTCCAGGAATTAGAAGGGACAACATTACATGTCCCTTTTTAATTGCCATGGATGGAGAAATATTATAGTACACCAATAACACTGGCCATACACTGTATGATGTGATTTTGATGCCAAATGGATTGATTCCATCCATACCTAAACCAGATCTCAAACTTCTTGGCTCTTCTTTGAAAATGGGCCATAAATTGTCTATATGTTGCCATGCCGTTGTGTCTACAAGGATCCTCCATTTTCCATCACTTGAACGATGACTAGCATGCCATGACATGAGCTTTCCAATAGACTTATACTTGAACATAAGTTGAATACGTGGAACAATCAAAAAATGTCGCGAAACCTTACGAGGCACATCTTTTGACTTCATCTCCACTTCATACCTCGATTTGCCACAAACAGGACACTCTCGTGCGAACTCATGAATCCCATGAAATAAGACACAATCATTGACATATGCATGGATCTTGACATAATCGAGGCCTCCCAGAGATGTCAAGAAATGTCTGGCTTGCTCTCTCTTAGTTGGCAATTTGTTTCCTTTTGGAAGCATTTGTGATAATAACTTACATCTATTTTTAAAAGTGAGTTAAAAACCACCAACATATATTTTTGTCTGATTTTAAAATAGAACAATTAATATTATGATTCATAAGCCAAACTGAATTGATATCTACTTCAATAACGCATTCAAACTGACATTACTCCATGCATAAATTGTTTGCAAGTTAAGTATCTCGAGGGAGGCACGAAGAACGGAGTACGTACAACCTTTATACAATGGAGTAGATGACGCTACGTATAGTGGATCATCTGGCTTCGTAGAGTAACCTTCTCCCTGAATTGGTTGGGAAAATAGATGGTGTACCATGTTGTCCAAAATCTCATCCTCTACAACTTGATGGGGCATTTCATGAGGGATATTATCATGGTCGTCATTCTCCACTATTCTTGAAGAATCGGCCTCCTCGCGTCGACGTTTTGCAGCCTTTGGATGCCCGGGAGGGAGTATCTGAGGATGTGGCACCGCATCCTGCTCAACCACAAAAGGGAGTTTTATGTATGTTGATATATATTGAGTAACATAGACTAGCACTCTTAGTGTTAAAAAAAAACAATGAATACCGGTGTTTTTTCTCGGTCCCATTCTCCATACATGATGAGGTGTGACATTGCAACTCGATGTGCTCAAAAAATACACCCTCGACAACGATCACACATGCATTTAATTTTTTGTCGTAGCCATGCATCTCGATTATGAAGACGTAATGTTTCATCCTCACTTGAGGATGTGCTTGTTGACTCATCACCATGCACCGCACTAGGTGATGATGACGACATGATTAAACCTAATTCATGACAACATCAAAATATTTGTCATTTATATGTTTACATAAAAACTTTAAGCTAGCGTAGTAATTATTCTAAGATCTCAATTTTAAATACACAAAAATTAGCATAAATACATAAAAACTTATGATAAGAAGTTACTATCAAAACTTATCTAAAAAACAAAAAATTATGATAAAAGCTAAATGCGTGTCTATATCTACGTTTACCTATGCGTCTAAATTTGCATCTATTTACGCATCTAACTTTGCGACTATACGCACGTTTACGTAAACTTACACGCTCATATACACGCGAAGATAGACGTAAACGTCAAAATTTAAAAGATATTTAAATAATTTCTTTTCAAACTGCACCTTTTCTTTCTTGCATTTTTTGCAGTTCTGAAGCTCGAGTTTAGCCAACATGTAGTCTCTTCATGCCTCACCTCCTCATGACTCACCTCTTCTTTCATTTCAAGGAGACAAGAGGGGAAAAAGGAAAGCCAAGGAGAGGAAGAAAGAGAGAACAAGAGAGAGGAGAACAAGAGGAAGAAGAAGCAAAGGGAGGAGACAACAAGCAGCAAGCAAGCATCAAAGGAGAGTAACTCACCAAGGAGAGGAAGAAGGAGAAGGAAGAAGTGCCACCACCCACCACACCAAACACCCAAGGTGAGTCCTCTCTCTCTCTCTCTCTCTCTCTCTCTCTCTCTCTCTCTCTCTCTCTCTCTCTTTGTATTAGGATCTATGATTGCATTTTGTATAGCACAAATAAATCATGAATGGCGGTCGTCGGACTGAAATCAACCGATTAAGCGCGTTTGCCAACGCATCTACAATTCAGTACATACGCAGGGATAGACGCAAAGCTATGTTTGTTGTCATTGCGTCTGAGGCCGCGTCTTAGAGCACGTGTATTCAGCATCGGAGATGCGAGAATACACGCGCTCTGCATAGAAGAAACTTTGACTTCAGAGTTGCGTCTCCAGGCGCATGTATCCTACATGTGAGATGCGGGAATACATGCACCCTGCCCAGAAGCTTTGACTTTAGAGTCGCGTCTCTAAGCATGTGTATTCTGCAGTCCAGACACGAGGATACATGGGCGCCAGAAGCATTTACCTAGAAATCGCATCTGATAGTGCATCTATACTACATCTCAGATGCGGATATACACGTGCTCTAACCAGAGGGTTGCCTTTAGGGACGCGTCTGAGAGCGTGTCTATCCTGCATTTTAGACGCGGTTATACACACACCTGCCAGCTTTGATAAAAAACAATTTTCATTGCCTAAACGTTATTGTGCTTATTATGTTTCTTTATATTGATAACTAAAGCAAACTAAGAACAAAAACACAATGGGCATGGGGTGTAGATCTAGTTTTTTAATCAACAATATATTTTTGCAATGATGAATGTGATAAAATTTTCTTGATTCATGATCAAATTTTTAGAAGCTTTAGCCTTTCAACGTAGTAAATTAGGTAGCATTATACTTTCGATACCATATTAGAGAATTTGGGAATCTTCCAAGCTCCACTTTCAAATAAGGAGTAAAGATTTGACCAAGTGGCTAAATCTTAACCCCATATTTGAGAGTGGGACTTGGGGGGATTTCTTATATAGTATCTAGGGAAATTTTCACCTCCAAGTGGCTTAATTTAGGGAATGAACAATTAGTATTGTTATTAATTTCCATGTTTAATCTTCAAAGGCCAATGAATGAGAAGCATTAGCACTTAAGTTTTATGCTCAATGTCTAAAGAAAGTTAGATTATTAGAACTTTCAAGTGCCATGAGCATCCATGTATTTTTTTCTATGGGATTTTCACACCTTTGTTTCACTTAAATGGACCTTAGTAAGTGCTTGTAAAATATACTTGAAGAAAATGAAAATGTGTGAGCATCAAAAGCCTTCTCTTATATAATGATTCTAGGCTCACTGAATGATTTTCCATAATTAATGTTGGATTGGATCAAGGATTATGGCTCTTTAAGAATGTTTATGTGTGGATGAAGGTGATATATGATTTTTTGTATACAAACAAATGTGATATAATGGAAAATGAGAAGTCAAGGAATTATTGGAATACAAAACATAATAGAAAATGAGCCATATTGGAATTTTTTATTTGTGGAATTATAAAAATTTATCTTTTTCCTATGTTTTTTTTGTAGATGTCACATCCTAGTTCATCTAGCAATGACCCAGATTTGGATCGCATGAATGATACATTGGACTTGTTCGATAGAGGGGTCAATGCATTTTTTGGAGGTTTTCCTAGTAGGAAAGACTTCATGGGAGAGATGACCAAACACCTTGGCCGCTCTCCCAAAGCAGACAAGGTGTTCAATGTCATGTTTGGAAAGCCTCTGATGTCTTTTCCTAGCACTACTTTCCAAACTCCAATTGTAGGTACTCCACGTGCAGCACCTGTAAATGCATCAGCTGAAGCACAAGCGTTAGCCGACACACGTGCATCTGCAGAAGCATGTGCATCCAGCGAGGTAGAGGGTATTCAACATAGAGGGAGGAGGGAGAGTCAAGGGGGAGGACGAGGCTTGTGTGAGGGTTGCCTAGGAGGTGGCGAACGATCACTCTCACCTGAAGATCACGTAGAGGAGCCTGTACGCCAGTACTATAGAGTTATAGATACTGGTGGCATCTTCCATGATGATGAAGGTAGGGATGTAATGGCGTACATGAGGAGCATTGTGCATGCGACGTATAAAGATTGTTTCGTTTACTTCAAAAATCAGAAAAGCGGCTTGTGGTAGGAGGTGTTGAGGGCAGTCCATAGGAGGTACCCAAATCCTGAGGGTCAGCGATTCTTGGATGATTGGGGACGCACAAAAGTGAGGGATTTGCTTCACAACAAAAGATCCCACCTCATGACACGTACCAAGGACTCACTATGGAGGGACTCACTACGGAGACAGGAGAAGGGGCATGGAGCCTATAGCCAACCACTTATGTGCCACCGCATAGAGTGGAAGAAAGCTAAGATAAAAGCAGCAGAGAAAGTGAAGAATCGCTAGCACGCAGAGGTGCGACGCATCCAAATGGAAACCATGGGATCATCACATTATGGATCGGGCGGCAGGGAGTTGTGGGAGGTAGAGTTTGTGAGTATATTTTGATATCTAGTTTTTTAAATTTTATATTTTTTTCAATTCTTTATATAATTTATTCAAATACATTGTGTCTCATAATTGTTTGTATATATCATAATTGTTTTGCAGACTACTATCGTTGGTAGGATACCTACTCCTAGAGGGGTAGGTTACCATTGAGACTATAATCACGTAGCCACATGGCTTCACTTCTATGAGGAGGGTCTCATCACTGAGGACCAATACAACCGGGCTATGAGGATTCGACAGCCAGGAGAGGTATGTTTTTCTTACTTTCCTATTAAAAGTATAGGTAATTATAATTTTTATCCACCATGTGTACGTAAGCAACCTTGATCTTTTGTGTGTGTAGGCGAACCCTAATGTGGAGCATAGCGAGGGGGATAGTGATGCTAGTAGCCATGGTGGTGCTAACGAAGATGTTTCTTCTTCAGATTCGTAGAGGAGCACCATACCTCCTCTATAGCCTTGTTTTCTTGTATATCTATTATCCATCTTTGAGCCTACTACTTGTGGCCACGCTTTAGGTCGCAAGCACTTAAACTCCCCATGTAAATACTTTTTATCTATAATGAATACATGGACATTTGTTTTCAATTCTGGTGCTTTCAGATCCATTGTGTTTTTTCCAAATGCACAATTTGATGTATAGGAGGGGAACACTCTGGTTTGTTTTTTCCAGTTCTGTTTTGCACTTCCATCTGCACGTCTAAATTGTAGAAAACGCGCATTTACAAGCACGTCTAAAATGCAGAGTACACGTTCTCATACACGCGCTACATAATTCAAATTTAAAAAAGGAAATTAAATATCTTTTTTTAAAAAGGAGATTTTTTGTTTTGCGTTTGCGTCTATGGGCGCTTGTAAAAGCGTGTCTATGGGCATGTCTATATGCCTGTCTAATTTGCCATGTAGACGCATTGGTAGATGCACAAAATAAATTAAATAAATGCACGTCTGTCATGCGTGTATATGCACATCTATTACGTATCTATTTCTGCGTGTAAATTTTTTCATACATGCGATTATAGACGCGAGTTTGTAGATGCGCAAATAGATGGGTGGGTAGACGCGCCCATAAGATTTTCTCTATATTCAAAAATCGCGTCTAAAAGTGCCTCTAAGAGGCCTTTTTGTTGCACTGTATGTTTAAATTGTTTTGTAGTATCATATCATTGGTAGGATGCCTACTCCTAGAGAGGTAGGCTACCATCGAGGTCATAACCAAGCGTCCACTTGGCAGCATTTCTACGAGGAGGGACTCATCCACGGAGGAGCAATATAATCATGCCATGAGGATTCCACAACCAGAAGAGGTATGTTTTATTTTTTGCATGAAAAGTATAGGTAACTCTAATTTATTGTCTGTAATGGTATTTATATACCTTAATCCTTTATGTAGGTGAACCCTGATACAGTTGAGGATAGCAAAGGGGGGACTAGCAGTAGTGGCACCGGCACCGGCACCGGCACCGGCACTGGCAACGGTGGTGGTAGTGACGATGATGCCTCTTCTGAGGAGATGTAGAGGAGCCCCATGCATGCATGCCTCCCCTTGGCTTGTAGTTTTCATTTTTGATATGTATTACTTTCAGCTAGTGCTTGTGACCATGACCATGCTTGAGGTCACAAGCACTAGAACTCATCATGTAAAAACGTTTCATCTATATATATGAAATTTCCTATTTTACATACATTGTTTTGTTTTCAGTACAAAAATCTTAGAAATAATATTTTTCTATTTTCCCTAAGCATACAATTTGATGTTGATGGGGGAAAAAAAACCAGAGAGCATGTGGCTTGCAAAGCCACATGCTCTCAGGTTTTTTTTTCATACCTCTATTTTGCGCGTCTATCAGGGCATCTAAATTGCAAAACGATGCGCGTCTATTATCGTCAAAAATTTGCAAAGTACATGCCTTTTTAGATGCGTAGTTACACACGTGTATAGACACAGAATATGAATATATCTACTTTTTTATAAATATGATTATATATTTACGGAGCGTGTCAATATGCACGTCTATATGCATGTGTAAGTTTCACTATAAGCGCACTTTTAGACGCGAAATTTTAGACACAGAAGTAGACGCGATAATAAATGCGCCCGACATTTTTAACACAGTTCAAATATTGCGTCTATAAGCGCGTCAATGGAGCCTTTTGTTGTAGTGACATCTATTCCCTCCAAGATGTTACAAGCTATCAAGATGAACAATTCAAATCTCGACTCGACACCTCACAGTATTTAGTTTGGAGTACAATTTCCTCTAGTGAACTGTACAAATGGGTGCCTATTACTTGGAAATCCTAGCGGGAAAAGTTTACGCTCACCAAATCCTGCAACCTCTATTTTGGGCCCTCATGGATCTCTAACTTTTGTACAATAGCCTCCATTATTCCCTACTCCTAGCACTCCCTTCAATTCCTCTGACCCATGCCTCGTTTGACTCTACCCCTTGCATCTAGAACTCTCTATTCCACCCATTCCACTAGACACTCAATGCAACCCCACAGTGGTACCCCTAATCTAGCATAAGATTCATGAGTTCCGAAAGATGAAGGATACATTGAAGAATGACTCATGTGGAAAATGCATGCAATCTAGGAGAAGAGATTGAATCCCATAAGCATAGTGGTGGAAAGTGCTACCAACCACCCCATAAGACTATAAAGCAATGCACTTGCGTATCATTTAAATGTAATGTCATAGTATTTTTGTTCTTTTAGTCATGTTTCATTGTCCACTTACACAAGATTGTGTTTATGAGTCAAAGCTTCAATCTTGGAACCTAATTCACTTGTGTAATAGTCAGTTGTCATATCTATGTCTTCATGAGTCTTGCTTTTATCTTCCATCCTCCATAGCCATACTCTAAATCCATGCTTTAGTCAACATGGTATCAAAGACATGGTGAGCATGGCTCAACTTAGCAAACTTCTCTCTCAGGTGCTCTTCATCTTTGGTCAGCTCATGAGCTCATTCCTTACTTCCACTCCACTTTTCCTTTCATGGCAACCCTAGTTAGCTTGTGCCCTATCTCCTTTGAGCTTCTGGATCTCTCAAACTGCAGCATATCTTCAAGTTATTTCTTCTATGGATTTGGTCTTTAACTCAAGGCACTCCTCTATGTCACATCATGGTCTGACACTAGTCACTATCCAGCACAAGATTTTGGAAATTCATCGTCATTGCCGTGAAACGCGCTTGTGGTGGTCATATAGTTTGCATTGCATCTCTATTCTATGATTGATCCAGTGGTTATAGGGCTTTTAAAGCCCACTCTATAGGCTCACTCATAACTAAGCAACTCATTGAACAATTCATCCTACATGTTGTAGTCGAGGAAAAAGCTGTTGACCTGCCTACTAACCGTAATCCACCATAGTTGCTTCAACTTTAAGCTCCAAAATCCGATCATTTTCTCCCTTCTCCAAGCCTACTAGAGTTCTTGTTACTCTGATTTGAGTTCCTACTCAGTTTGGAAGATTGGAAGGCTCAAGCAAGAGCAACAAACTAGTTTCTCTTAATGCTGCACTGCCATTACTTGTGTCCAAAGTCAGCTCATTTCTAAGAATTTTGGTGTTGATTTTCTACTGTTCCAATCACTCTAGTATTAAGAATTCCTACTCAGTTTTCGAGAAAATATTTTGGCATCAAATTAGCAAGGGTAGAAAGATTTGTGAAGATTGGAAGGCTTAAGCAACAACAGCAAACTAGTTCCTCTTAATACTGCATTGCCATTGCTTGTGTCCAAATTCAACTCACTTCTAAGAAATTTAGTGCTAATTTGTTGATGTTCCAATCACTCTAGCATGGGAAAAGACTCTTTGACATGCCACTTCAAAGGAGTAAGGTTTCACACCTATTATCAAACATGCATAAAGCTTATCTTGATGAAGAAAGGCCTATGGGCCATCACTAATGGACAAGAGAAGAAGCCCTAGGATGCAAGTATTTAAGTTGCATGGAAAAATAGTGACGACAAGGCTTAAGCCATCATAAAGCTTGAGTTTGACGACAATTATATCCACCATGTGGATACATGTGACACATCCGAGGACACTTGGAAAGAATTGCATACTTTGTTTGGTGCATAGAGTCAAAATCTTCAAAGTATGGTTTATTAATTGAATTTTTTTAGATTAGACATGAGATCTAACACATCTCTTACAATACAACTGAACTGCATGGAAAGTCTCTTAACGCATCTTGCAAAGATCAATAGTAAAATGGATTAAATATGTATGCATTGGTGTTTTGCTAAAAAGCTTGCCTCCAGATTATGATAATGTCTCCACTACTTTAATCAACATGTCGAATCCTAAACTTTTTGACATTCAAGTCTCTTTGTTAGAAGAAGAAAAAAAGATATAAAATAAAGATGAGACAAGTACTTCTAAGGATGAACAAGTTTTGTATGTTAGTAACAAATACGAAGGAAAAAAGGACCAGCAAGTTTATGACTTCTGCAAAAGAACCGCACATATTGAAAAGTTTTTTCATGCCAGGATGAGATCTCAGAAGGCCTACCTTGCAACTGTGAAGAAAGAAGACGATGAAGGTGAAGTAGAATAAGAAGAAGACCATTAGGAGCAAAAGGACAAGCCCACCAGTCCTTCTATTCACATTACTTTGATAGAAATTTTAAAGCCTTGTATAACCTTTCCCTAATGTTCCTTTCATAGGCTTGTAAAACTCTTCATGTAGCCTATGCACCACATCCTCTACACACTAAGTGAGGCCTTGTAACAATCCATGGATGTTTGCCATGTTTTTAGTATGCCCACACATAGCAAGGTTCTACTAATGATAGCCTTTGTACACTTAGTGCTTTTTTACGGTTGTGATTGAGGAGGGGGGTTGAGAGCTTTGGAAATCACACCCATTTGTATGCCTCTTTGTATGGTGGAGTAGTGGGTGAGGGAAATGCAAGAAATCTAGGAGAAGAGATTGAATCCCATAAGCACGGTGGTGGAAATTACTACCTACCTAGAAGACTATAAAACACTATACTTTCCTTTCATTTTAATTGCAATGTCATAGTACTTTTGTCCTTTAAGTTAGCTATGATTGTCCACTTACACAAGATTGTGTTTATGAGTCCAAGCTTCAATTTCGGAACCTAATTCACTTTTGTAACAGTCAATTGTCATATCAATGTCTTCATGAGTCTTATCTTTATCTTCCGTCCTCCATACCATGCTCTAGATCTATGCTTTAATAAACAGTTTAATGGGGAGAACGTATCAGCCTATCTACAAGTATATATGGACAAGATGATTTTTAATAGGATTCCTTGGTATGTATAGAGCATCTATTTTTCTTGTTTTTCTATGCATGAATTGCAAGAATGATTGGTTGACTTGTATCTAAGAGATGCTGATTGGGTTCCCTTCAAGAAGGCTCTTAGAGAGGAATCTTTCCTTGAAGACTAGGATTAGTCACATGGAAGATGTTTATATATTGGGTGGAAAAACTTGACAAGGGTCTTGCTACTATAGCCTTGTTGTGTGAATTTTAAAGCCGATATCCTCTGTTCGATGTGAATGACCATTAGTCGATGGAAAGTCAAAAAGTTGAGTTAATCTTAAAAGCTATTGACCTTCTAGTGTAGGAGAAATTGACTAATCAATTAGAAGATGAAACTTGAGAAATTGGGTTGAAATCTGAGTGGGCATATATAATGAATATTGCAAATGTGATGGTGAAGTAAGAAAAGCTAATAACGAGGTTGGGAATAGGGTCTATGCATGCACTTTCTATAATTATTCCTAAAATTACAACAAAATAATATGTATCAATGGTGGTTGAACAATCCCTTTGGCCCACCCAAAAAGGAGATGTTATGGATGAATTGGTAAAAACCTTATATGACTTGCACTAAAATATGACATACATCAACTTGAAGGTTGTAAAATTGGATGAGAAAGTGGAAGAGAAAGGGGGGGTAGCAATTTCAAGGCCTACTAGAAAAGGGTTTAAGAGACTATGTATATGGTGTGATAGCTTGCAACATGAAAAGGGCGAGTGTATGGCTAATCGTGACACAAGAGCAAAGAGCTTGGTGTTTTGGAAAGATGGAAAATTTCATAGATGCTGGCATGTATGGATTGGAACTTGAGAAATCATATGGTTCTTTACATGCATATAAAGTTGATGCAAAATTTGTAGTATGATTATTTTCTTGGGTTGTGAAAGGAAGGAGAAGACAACAAGGGCTAAATCGACATGTGCAAGTTAGATCATATGGGATAAATGTGTGCATGGGATGCTCCTATTGATTCATCTATTGCATATGCATATTTGACTAAGGTGCAGAATATGGATGCTATTGTCAAGGAAAAGAGAAAGGATGAGGATGTAGGTCCTTCCATTGTAGATCCTTTGGCACATGACACGAAGCAAGATGGAGCAACAGAAGGCTACTAAAAAAGCTAGTCCAAAACATGTAATTGAAGATGTCTCACATGAAAAGAAGCATGAGGGGACAAAGAGAGTCGAGGAATGTCGTTACACTTGACATAGAGATAGCCACCAACATAAAGAAAGTGCTTGAGGAATGAAGTCTTGAAAATAGAGTTAAAATCATAATGGATGAGGTTCTTGGCATTGCTAAGCATGAAGTCCATGACAAAGATAATAGATATCATTAAGTGGAAAATGCATTTGTAAGAAACCTACTCAAGCACTATTAAAAGTTAAAGAAGACATGGATTCAGAAGGTGTTTACTTGGAATCTACTGATGATTTCATTTCTATCATAAAATAGGTTGATATAAAAAATGGGCTATATGAGGAAAGAATGATGTTATGGAGAAAAATGTTATGGTGGGCAATACTATACATAAGGGAGTTGTGCACTAGTATGTTCATGAGGAAGATGATGTTCACTTTCTTCCCAACAACCAATACTCTCATATTATGCACTAGGGCAAGAGCTACAATTTAAACTATTGTAAAGATAGGGGAGGAAGAGATACCATGTATTTCTCTCTTGGACCATGGGTCCAAAATTTATGTAATGGCTTGTAGTGTGTATGAGAATAGTGAATGGCTAGTGGATATGGATCCTTGCTAGTGTACGTTGACTACACACGACTCACAAGGGATTTTTATGGTGCATTTCTAATTGTTCCAATGACTATTGGAGATGTCCAAGATGAATACGACTTCTTTGTGCAAGATTCATGTAGTTATCCAGTTATCTTAGGGAAACCATGCATTATGGAATAAAGGATGGAATCTAAGGTGATAGATGTGAGGCAAAGATAGCAAAAGGGCAGTTAAATTTGTAATTATATGTGTTAATCATCCCCGTAATTGGAATACATTTAGAGATTATCCGATTTCATCTAATGATGGAGAACTCAAGGGTTTTTAGATAGCATTATTATAAATGGAGGCTATGGCATTACTACTTGGAAGATGTTTTTACCTCCAAGAAAATGATAAAATATATTTGTGGTTGGTTTTCAGGAATGGACAACAAGTAATGTAGGTAGATTCAAGGGTATTGTAGCCATGTGCAAAGCTAAAAAGGGTTATGTACATCATGTTGAAAAAGAGTTAAAGAAATATGGTATTTTGGTTGTTTGCAAATGACTATATTTTGGGGCTATTTGCAAAGTTTTAATTTTACTAATACATTGGTTGAAATTATTGTAGTAGTTAATGTTGAAAATAGGGTTGAAAAGCATGTAATTCATGTATCTACTTCAATGGAGATGTTTGATGTCATGAGTGAATTAATTGGGCAAGAATCTAAAAGGCTGGAAAAGAGGGTTGAGGCATTGGTGGACACAAAATGTAAAATGGTTGACAAAACGTTATGCTTGTTTCTTTGCGTTTATCCCTAACCATGCTGGGCTAAATGAGATAGTGTCTAAACAACCAAGTCTTCGTGATATCCGAATGGTGTAGGGCACAAATTTACTGCAAAAACATTGAAAGAGTTGAAGCTTGGATATAATGGGTTTCTCTTGTGAACAAAAACTTGACAAGGGTCTTGCTACTATAGCCTTGTCGTGTGAATTTTAAAGCCGATATCCTCTATTCGATGTGAATGACCATTAGTCGATGGAAAGTAAAAAATTTGAGTTAATCTTAAAAGCTATTGACCTTTTGTTGTAGGAGAAATTGACTAATCAATTAGAAGATGAAACTTGAGAAATTGGGTTGAAATCTGAGTGGGCATATATAATGAATATTGCAAATGTGATGGTGAAGTAAGAAAACCTAAAAACGAGGTTGGGAATAGGGTCTATGCATGCAGTTTCTATAATTATTCCTAAAATTACAACAAAATAATATGTATCAATGGTGGTTGAACAATCCGTTAGGCTTGCTGGCCCACCCAAAAAGGAGATGTTATGGATGAATTGGTAAAAACCTTATATGACCCGCACTAAAATATGACATACCTTAACTTGAAGGTTGTAAAATTGGATGAGAAAGTGGAAGAGAAGGGGGGTAGCAATTTAAAGGCCTAGTAGAAAAGGGTTTAAGAGACTATGTATATGGTGTGATAGCTTGCAACATGAAAAGGGCGAGTGTATGGCTGATCGTGATACAAAAGCAAAGAGCTTGGTGTTTTGGAAAGATGGAAATTTTCATGCAATTGAAAAAGGGTTGCCTCTTGAGCCAAACTTTGGCAAAGGGGGTATGTAGAAGTGGTTGGAAGAGTTGGTAGCAAGAAATGCATTTGTAGTCATAGATGCTGCCATGTATGGATTGGAACTTGAGAAATCGTATGGTTCTTTACATGCATATAATGTTGATGAAAAATTTGTAGTATGGTCATTTTCTTGGGTTGTGAAAAGAAGGAGAAGACAACAAGGGCTAAATCGACAAGTGCAAGTTAGATCATATGGGATAAATGTGCATGGGATGATCCTATTGATTCATCTATTGCATATGCATATTTGACTAAGGTGCAGAATATGGATGCTATTGTCAAGGAAAAGAGAAAGGATGAGGATGTAGGTCCTTCCACTTTAGATCCTTTGGCACATGACACGAAGCAAGATGGAGCAACAGAAGGCTACTAAAAAAGCTAGTCCAAAACATGTAACTGAAGATGTCTCACATGAGAAGAAGCATGAAGGGACAAAGAGAGTCGAGGACTGTCGTTACGCTTGACATAGAGATAGCAACCAACATAAAGAAAGTGCTTGAGGAATGAAGTCTTGAAAATAGAGTTAAAATCATAATGGATAAGGTTCTTGGCATTGCTAAGCATGAAGTCCATGACAAAGATAATAGATATCATTAAGTGGAAAATGCATTTGTAAGAAACCTACTCAAGCACTATTAAAAGTTAAAGAAGACATGGATTCACAAGGTATTCAGTTGGCATCTACTGATGATTTCATTTCTATCATAAAATAGGTTGATATCGAAAATGGGCTATATGAGGAAAGAATGATGTTAGGAAGAAAAATGTTATGGTGGGCAATACTATACATAAGGGAGTTGAGCACTAGTATGTTCATGAGGAAGAGGATGTTCACTTTCTTCCTAACAACCAATACTCTCATATTATGCACTAGGGCAAGATCTACAATTGAAACTATTGTAAAGATAGGGGAGGAAGAGATACCATGTATTTCTCTCTTGGACCATGGGTCCAAAATTAATGTAATGGCTTGTAGTGTGTATGAGAATAGTGAATGGCTAGTGGATATGGATCCTTGCTAGTGTATGTTGACTACACACAACTCATCAAGGGATTTTTATGGTGCATGTCCAATTGTTCCAATGACTATTAGAGATGTCCAAGATGAATACGACTTCTTTGTGCAAGATTCATGTAGTTATCCAGTTATCTTAGGAAAACCATGCATTATGGAATAAAGGATGGAATCTAAGGTAATAGATGATGATTCTTGTTATGGTTGTGTGTGAAGCAAAGATAGCAAAAGGGCAATTAAATTTGTAACTATATGTGTTACTCATCCTCGTAATTGGAATACATTTAGAGATTATCCGATTTCATCTAATGATGGAGAACTCAAGGGTTTTTAAATAGCATTATTATAAATGGAGGCTATGGCATTGCTACTTGGAAGATGTTTTTACCTCCAAGAAAAGGATAAAATATATTTGTGGTTAGTTTTCAGGAATGGACAACAAGCAATGTAGGTAGATTCAAGGGTATTATAGCCATGTGCAAAGCTGAAAAGGGTTATGTACATCATGCTGAAAAAGAGTTAAAGAAATATGGTATTTTGGTTGTTTGCAAATGACTATATTTTGGGGCTATTTGCAAAGTTTTAATGTTATTGATACATTGGTTGAAATTATTGTAGTAGTTAATGCTGAAAATAGGGTTGAAAAGCATGTAATTCATGTATCTACTTCAATGGAGATGTTTAATGTCATGAGTGAATTAATTGGACAAGAATCTAAAAGTTTGGAAAAGAGGGTTGAGGCATTGGTGGACACAAAATGTAAAATGGTTGACAAAAGATTACGCTTGTTTATTTGTGTTTATCCCTAACCATGATGGGCTGAATGAGATAGTGTCTAAACAACTAAGTCTTCGTGATATCCGAATGGTGTAGGGCATAAATTTACTGCAAAAACATTGAAAGAGTTGAATCTGGGATATAATGGGTTTCTCTTGCGAACAAAAAGAGATTATTTTATGTAGATATTATCAAAGCATGAAAAGGATTTTACATTTTAGCATGTTGAAATTGGCTCCAATGGTGAACTTTATAGTGCTACATGTTCCATGGAATCTCAAAACCAATTCTTATGCCTGATGCATACTTTCCTAAGCTGATTAAGCTCTTAAATGAGAAAATTTGAATGAAGAATTTGGAGCCATATTTAGCTCCATACTCTAATCATTGGTTTACATGCCCAAAGAAGAATTGGGCATTGTGGTCTATATAGAATACGCAATGAGTCAACAACGTGACAATAAGGAATGTAGTTGCCTGGTCTATTGTAGATGAGTTTGCAGAGACCTTTGTTTACAAGGATATTTATTCCATGGGAGATTCATACTCTCACTACAATCAATTTCAGCTTGCATTAGAGAGCTAAGATATCACTACTATGAAAACACCACTTGGCTTAGTATGCATGCGTACCCTTCCATAGGGGGCGACTGACTCAATTATCCATATGATGAATGCGATGCATAAGGTCTTGAGAGACTATATCCCCACAGTCATGATGCCCTTTCTTGATGGTGCCCCTACTAAGGGCTAGGAGATGCAACAAAAGAACGAGGAGTTGGATGAGAGGGGTTGCAAGATGTTTATTGCTGACCACATAATTGATTGCAAGAAGATTTTGAATCGATTAGAGGAAGTGCATATCACTTTGTTGCATGAGAAATCTATCTTTGGTATTGAGGAGGTGCTAATTGTAGATCACATGTGTGGCCCCTACGGATAGGATCCTTCACTAGTTAAGATTGATAGCTATGCTCTAATATATTAAAAAGTCATGAGGTTTCTTAGTGCATGCATCTTCTATTTGATATGGATCGCTCATCTTGTGCATGTGGATGAAAGCCTTTATTAGTTATTGAATATATAGGGTATAATATACCCTATACAACCCATATATATTACATGCGCGTGATGCAGAGGATGTGCATACAGTAACATCCCCAAGATTTCAAATGGGTAGTTGATTTGGTCACTATCCCTATAGGTTTATTGTAGATACGGTACCTCATGCTTATTTGTGAAGACCTCATAAATCAAGTAGAAGGAAAAGCGCTTAGGACAAATACTAGTTAGGTAGTTTTTACATTTCTCTTGGAATAGATTTTGTGTTGGTGTGGGTGTTTTGGAAAAACTATAGAAAATAGGGCTGAATTGGATGCAGATGAAGTATGGGAGTTCTTTCTCTTGCTTGGTGATAAAGCTGGTTCTTAAAACTAGGCTGGAAAAAGTGAACATGGACATCCATCTATCATTAAGGCCTTGGCAAAGTCATATGGAGGGAAGATGAAAGAGTGGCAACAATGAATTCTCTGAATGCTTTGTGGGTTGATAGAACAAGTCCATATATCCCTCTAAGATACAAAAAAATGGGGATCACATGTCACCATCTATTATTCTCCCCCATTAGTTGAAAGATAACCTACTGAAGCATAAATAGAAACAATGATTATAATGATAGTGCAAACAATTATAGTCATGGTAAGAGAGAGGAAGAGGATAATCATGGTAGAGGAGACAAAGATTATAATAGATGATAATGCAAAACAATGATTATCATGGTAGAGGAGACATACATCATCATAATGCTATCACACATCATGAGCACAATCCTGTAGACATGACTCTTGCATAACTCCATGAATGTCAATTTATTTATTTTTAAATCACTACAAGAGAGCACAAATATTGATATGATTGGACATGCTTTCATGAATTCTTCTACAATCATATTCATAGGGTTATATTTAGAAATGTGTTTAACCTATATATTTAATGTGCTCATAAATGTGCATAGAAGCATAACATAAATAATAAAAATACATTAAAATGCATTCATGACTCATTATAATTTTCTAACTATTATCAAGAGAGAGAAGGGAAAAGAGTCAAAAGATAGAGGAGACATGAGAGGACACATGTAGAGCTATCATGAACATAATGTACATTTTAATCATCTTCTTCTCATGAAAAAGGTAAAATTTCTTTTTCTTGTTTCTATAATTCTATTTCTTCTTAGAAACATAGAGCCCCTATTTATTTTTTGTGTTCTTTTTTTCATAAACATGACCATTCAAGAGAGAAAACATTGCTCAAGAGACTTTCTTTTTCTCAAAAAATAAGGTAGGGCTTATTATTATTATTATTCTTTTTGTGAAGAGCATATAGTCCTAATCTATCTTTTGTGTTTTTCTTCTCAAGAGCACAACTATCAAGAGAGAAAGGATCATTCATGTGAAAGGAAACTGCACTGAAGCCCAAGAAAAAAATATTTTTGTTCCTAGTATCTTTCATTATTTTTACAATGTATAGAATTTCTTTTAATAGTACATTAAATCTTTTTTTTTTGTAGTATGTAATATATTTATTCTTGGTGTAGTTCTTTTGT
This sequence comes from Lygodium microphyllum, assembly GCF_053477565.2. Classification (NCBI taxonomy): domain Eukaryota; kingdom Viridiplantae; phylum Streptophyta; class Polypodiopsida; order Schizaeales; family Lygodiaceae; genus Lygodium; species Lygodium microphyllum. The sequence goes on along the minus strand of NC_141160.1, from coordinate 127,063,093 downwards.
ATAAAGCATTCTACATTAATGCATTTAGAGAATCATGTCAAGGTGTGGTTATAATGTAGTTAGTTGCAATGATAAACACTCTTGTAAACATAGTTATCAACTACTATATTTTGTAGTTAGACTAGAAATCGCATCGCATTCCATAGTTATAGTTGTTCTTACTTGAGATTTCTATGTATCATTTGTCTTAAAATGTACCATTAACCCTCGGGGAAGTTATTATATGTATATCCTCTACATCACGTATATTCAAGACCTATTTATAAATATACTTATTTGTGAATTTTTCTTGAATAAAACATAACCATTTTTTATTCAATCTGTAAATTATCCCTTCATATTACACCCTTCTGAATGTAAAAAATGTATAAAAATGGTATTTAAAAAATACATTGTTTTGAACCTATGTGATGCACATATATATTCATGAGTAATTTACCTGAGCATTCAACATGCTATAGAATGCCCTATTAGATGCCCTATTAAACATGCTATTAAACACCTCAATAAACTTTATTTTGGAACTACTAGGATAATTTTAATGAAACTCTAAGATTATTTTAGTTCTACTTTGTAAATTTAGCTATTTTTAGGATCAACTAGTTTATATCTAGTTTTGGATCTTTACTTTGGAATACTTTTGTTAGATTCTCTGTATACATGGATAAAAATCATTACTAAGTCCTCAAGCTTGATAGGTGGTATTCATCAAAATGAAATTTGGAGTTTGGTGATGTTAGACAATGTAGAAAACTTAGTAAGTGTGGATTTTTTATGAAATACTAAGGCCATGTGCTTTCAGATTCATATTGTTGAAATTGCATGATTGACAAAACCTATTAAAGGCCGCTCAAGGGTGCATTCATCATCATGGTTGTAGCACCATAGCGTTATTTATTAGTGAAGAAAAGCTTACTCTAAACCCATCAATTGATGTTGTCATAGCCCAATACCTCTATACTTTAGTATAGTTCCAATTTTTTGGGTGGGTAAGAAAGTTTTATAAACTAACACTATGATAAGGTGTAATTACCCCATGGGTCACAGAGTGGGCAAGGATGTGGTCTATGTACAAAAGAGTGTGGGAGTCTACTGGATAGTGTAAGCCTTGGGTCCTTGAGCCATACTTTTTCATTTTAGCCATTTTAAATTGGCTATGTAGATCAAGGAGTTGTGATCCCTATGGTCATATTTACTATCCCACATCTACCATTGAACTTGCAGATGATACTAATGCCAAATACTTATTTCCCTATTCTCGTGGAATTACTAAATGAGAAGATTTAGATGGGTATTTTAGAGCCTTAATCAGCCCCTTACTCAAATAGATGGTTCATTGTACCTAACAAAACTGAGACTTTGAGATTCATTTAGGATATGCAGCCGATTAATAAGATGACCATGAGAAATGTGCGAGAAAGTCCTATTGTTGATGAATTTGTATAGGCATTTGATGGAAGAGCACCTGCATCTGTACTGAATTGTAGACGCACTGGCAAACACACTTAGTTGGCTGATTTCAATCCGACGACCGCCATTCATGATTTATTCGTGCTATATAAAATGCAACCGTAGATCCTAATACACATAGAGAGAGAGAAAGAGAGAGAAAGAGAGAGAGGACTCACCTTGGGTGTTTGGTGTGGTGAGTGGTGGCGCTTCTTCCTTCTCCTTCTTCCTCTCCTTGGTGAGTTACTCTCCTTTGATGCTTGCTTGGTGCTTATTGTCTCCTCCCTTTGCTTCTTCTTCCTCTTGTTCTCCTCTCTCTTGTTCTCTCTTACTTCCTCTCCTTGGCTTTCCTTTTTCCCCTTTTGTCTCTTTGAAATGAAAGAAGAGGTGAGTCATGAGGAGGTGAGGCATGAAGAGACTGCATGTCGAGTAAACTCGAGCTTCAAAACTGCAAAAAATGCAGGAAAGGAAAGGCGTAGTTTGAAAAGAAATGATTTAAGTATCTTTTGAATTTTGACGTTTGCGTCTATTTTCACATGTATATATGTGTCTAAGTTTACGTAAATGTGCGTATAGACGCGAAGTTAGACGCGTAAATAGACGCACATTTAGACGCATAAGTAAATGTAGATATAGACGTGCATTTAGCTTTTATCATAATTTTTTGTTTTTTAGATAAGCTTTGATAGTAAGTTCTTATCATAAGTTTTTATGTATTTATGATAAGTTTTGTGTATTTAAAATTGAGATCTTATAATAATTAATACACCAGCTTGAAGTTTTTATGTAAATATATGAATGACAAATATTTTGATGTTATCATGAATTAGGTTTAATTATGTCGTCGTCATCACCTAGTGCGGTGCATGCTGATGAGTCAACGAGCACATCCTCAAGTGAGGATGAAACATTACGTCTTCATAATCGAGATGCATGGCTACGATGAAAAATTAAATGCATCTGTGATCGTTGTCAAGGGTGTATTTTTTGAGCATGTCAAGTTGCAATGTCACACTGTAACGTGTCCGCTAGAATCATTCCGGACATGTCTTAGCAGTCCATCGGGAAGGATGTCTAGAAAGCTCGGCCTGGCACTCCCATGGAATGTTACGGGACTTGCGATCTAGGTCTTCCCGCGTCTGCCACGTAGCGGAAGTATCCTGGACGTTCCCACTTAGGATCGACCTGAATTTGGGTTTTCCTGTTTGGTCATTAGCTAGCAACAACTAGCGTCAGACCCGAGCGAACTACTTTACGCAGAAACGCCCGGTCTGAAGCGGATTCATGCCGCACTTGGTTCAAGGAGAATGGGAAACGAGAGGGATGCAAGGCTCAACCTCTCTGCCAAAAGGCATAGTCCCATTCCGTTCCCCTAAAACAGCTTGAATCGGGTAATCGGTAATTCTAAGTCATCGTCCTCGTTACTTGTTTCGGTGATGTTGATCATCCTTCTGTTCGTCGAAGACTTTGAGAAAAGTTCCCGGCTAACCGGGACCACCCATCCGTAGGACAGACCCATGGTCCATCCTCCGCACTTTCCTCGGTTTGTTTTAGTTATGTAATTACCTACCACATTAGTTTGACATATACAAACAGCTTCTTTGATTAACCCTGTTATGCACCGGTTCCTTCACGTAATCTTATCACAGGACATAAAGAAAAAAATGTCAAACAACTCCTTTATTATCATTATATCCTTTTATCTTTGAAATACACGGAGTTCCCGCCCGTAGGCGTATTCATAATCCGCCCGAAGGCTATCCAGTAATCCTTCAGTGATTACTATTCCAAGTTTCCGCCCGTAGACTAGTATGCGGGCCTCGAGATCCAATCCCGAGTCACGTTAGTCTCTTGTGCAGGGCCGGGAAGGCGAGGGATTTACAGCCAGAGCCCCCTCTGGCACCCAAGCGTCCTCCTGCTCCAAGTAGTACTCAACGGAGAGACCTCTCACGGCGGGTTCGGTCCACGTTCCCGGCGCGGTTAACAACCCCCTTGGTTAGGGTCAGGCAAGCAGTCGGGGGTAACTGAAGCTGCCTCTCAGGCACCAACCTGAAGCTTTAGATATATTTTCATCCTTTAGTTCATTGAGCAAACAATGCAAACAGTCCTTTCTAAACTGTTACAAGCACAATCAATTTCAATGGTCGTTTAGCTGGCAACTGTTAAGGAGTGATTCCTTTTCTCCGAATGCAACCCGCATTCGATCCGGAATCAATTGCAACTTGGCAAGATTCCTATCATTCTTGGGTTAGGGTCATACCCTACCAATGCTTAAGGTTCTGTTGTGGCAGGATCCAGCGACCATGTCGCTTTAGTTTATTGTCGGGTCATTCGCAAATACCTAACTTTCCTTTTCCTTGGCAATTATTCCCCAAGAAAAGTGAGTAACAGGATGATTACTCATCCTCTTGTAAATTAACTTGTCAACCTCATTTCGAGAGGTGACAAAACTCTCTTGTGGACAAATCTCAAGTCTATACAATGTTGCAACTTTTTGCACATGTATTGCATCAAATTCCACGGGATCATTCCATTGCTTAGTGTTTTCCGTACACGGACTTTACCCCAGCCGAGTAACAGGGTTTTAGGGTATCCTCCAATTCATTCCTAATTAGGTTGACCCATGGTTCTAGAAATATGCAACTCCGTCGGAGTTTCGTCATGATCCTTAGGATAAAACCTTAGATCATTTCATACATGAACATTCCATTTGCTTCGACATTTTGTGAACGTGTGTAGGATCTTTAGATTCACGGTTTTTGTCTAAAGCTAGGTCGAATTATTATTGCACTAAGTTCTAGTTAGCACTTGGAATACCTTTCATTCCGACGGAGCCATACCCATGATTAGGTTACTTAGTCACTATCTTGCGACGAGGATGATCCTTCTAAAGGTAATAACTAAATCTAACGGAGAGCAATAGATACAATACTACCAAAACGCGTAAACATGCGATTGATTGCCTCTACGTATCACATGGTTCATGATAACATTATCTTTCCTTAGTAAGGTAAAATGCTTGCCAATCTGTACGCTAACTTTCCTAGGTCCTATTAGGACTTACCTCAAATAATCAAGCCTCTTGCAAGTCCATAGATCATGTTTGTGCCCTTCTATTCCTCTTCGAATAACATCTCATGGGTGTTAACTTTTCCTCATGAATCATTACAAGGAAGATCTATCTAAAAATGGGACATACCATCAATCTTTCCATGCCTAGAAAAAGGGTGTACCTCAATAATTTCAACCTTGAAATGAGGCAATAGTAGTCCTAGGCTTGTCACTTTTGAATATACAAAAAGGAAACTTGCTAATAAGGTCCTACAAATGCATAGACACCTTATGCTCTTTTCATTCATTCCTTTGAACGTACCAATGATCAATTTCCATATCTTAAGCTATTTCTAATAATGTTCAAATAGCCAATTCATGTCCCAATTGCATTTAACTTAACTAGTTGCATTTGACATGCATAAGTGCCTCCTAATCCATGAAGTTATCGTGACTAATTCAATACTTCTGTGTGGAAATCCAAATAGATAAAACCTGGACTTGTGAATTCCGGGAAATGTCCACGTATGCTCGGGGTGAACCTTCCGCATCGCACCTTGTGATCTTTTTACATGCCATCGCGAATTCGATTTCCAGTTAGCCTTTGTGGATTTCAACTTTTGGCCTTGGCTTGCAATCTTATGACCTTGGCCCGCCTCCCTTGTATGCGCAACTCTCTTTGATATATGGCTTCCTTGACCGAAGTTCCGACTTGCGGAATTTGCCTTGGGAACGCCTTAGGGTTCTTATGAGATCCCCTTGACAATGGAGATTTGAGAGCTTTAATCCACCTTCAAATTCCGGGATAAAAATGGGCTGATGAAGGGCTTCCCGTGTCGCCTCCTTCTCTTCAAAGTCCCCGGGGCTGTGGATAGACTTATGGGGAAAAGGTAGTGGGAAGGAAGCTTCTAAAAAGCTTCTGCCTGCGACGTGCGACGTGGAGGGGGGTGGTGATTTGGCGTGGCGGCGGACTGGGCGCAGCATGGCGGCTGGCGACGGCGACCTCCTCTCCCTCTCACGCTTGTCCTCCCTTCCCCCTTCTCATAGCCACCCCTTCCTTCACGGCAGCAGCAGCCCGTTCAGCCGTCCTCCTTCCTTCTACACGGCCCGTTCTCTTCCTTCATCCACGGCCGCCTGGCACTTCCTCATGACAGCCTTCTTCCGTCCTCCACTTCGTTCACGGCAGCTTCCACCCATTGTTTCCCCCTTCACGACAGCGACCTCCTGCAACACGCGGTCCGACCTCCTCCCTCTCACAGCCATGTCCTCCCTTTCCCCCCAAGAGGGGGTCCTTATAGCCCAAGGAGGGGAGAGGGGACTACCCACTTGGTCAATTGCATGTCTCTCTCCCTCTCCCTTCACATGCTAGCCCATCCCCTTTCCCCCAGCCACACATCGGCTGGGTTTAAAAAAAAAATTGCACTAATTCCACCTTTATCCCCTTATCCTCCTCCCAAGAGGGAGTTTTCCCGCGACTATGCCGGTTCTCAATCTCAGCCTTGTATTTACAATGTGGCGGCCTTATTTTTTAGTATACACGGTATGGATAATGCTACCAATAATACGATGTAGGTGATACCCTTGCACAGGATTTACACGGCGTGCGGGAAGTCAATATTTACGGCACGCAGTGTGCGGAAATATTACATTCTCTCCCCCTTAGAAGAATCGAGATGTCCTCATCTCGAGGTAAACTGGGGATATCGAAGATTGAGAGAGCTTTCATCCATCCAGGTAGCATCCTCCTTAGGATAATCTTCCCACTGGACGAGGCATTCTCTCAAGGTTCTGGATCTCAGTTGTCTCACCCTAGCATCTAAAATCTTGTCCGGCCTTAGTTCAAGGACTCCTTGACTGGGCATTACAATCTGTTGGTCATCAAGTACATGATTAGGGTTAGGTACATACTTCATTCTTCAATAGACTGTTATGGAATACTTTATGAACCTTTAGGTTTTCAAGGAGTTGTAGTCTATAAACATTAGGTCTTAAGCACTTGAGGATCTTGTATGGTCCACAATACCTTGGACTTAGCTTCCTGCAATCTCCTAAGGATAGAGAACTCTTCCTTGGGCATACGTGAATGAAGACCATGTCTCCTTCCTCAAATATTCTATCTTGACACGTTAAATCCGTGTATGCCTTCTGTATACCCTTCGCAGCTCTGATGTCCCGAGAAAGTGAAATCATGAGCTTCGCACAATATCTTCTATTTAAATAATTGGCTTGCTCGTATACATACTCTCGTCCTATAGTAGACAAGTCCACTATTAACAGAGAATTCACGATACTTAGCCTCTAGCTTTTGTTCTTGGTCCTTGATAGAGACTTCCCTTAGCATCCTTTGATAGGCTAGATCATGGCATCCTTCCTCTCTAGCTAGCTCAAGTATTAGGTCGTTTACCTCTGTAGCTAGAGATCTAGCTATTGATAGATTTTGCAAGGTTAGTGAATTAAGGAATGCCTTGCGACTGAGTGCGTCAACAACTACATTCTCTTTCCCTGGTCGATACTTGATCATATTCCTCTAATACTTCAATTCATCAACGTTGCCTCAGGTTGAGCTCATTCTGGGAAAAAAAATCCATTTGAGATTCTTATAATCTGTTACTAGAGTAAACTTGTTACCCAAAAAGGTAGTGTCTCCAAAGCTTTAGAGCATGGCTGACAGCTAATAACTCCAGATCATGCGTGGCATAATTCTTTTCGTGACTCATCAATTTCCTCGAAGAGTATGCTGATGATGAGCACATATCTTAGGGCGAGCATGCTAGTATCAGTTACTCTCTCTACTCCTTACTGTGGTCTAGAAGTTTTAGGATCGGTGCTGATACCAAACTTTGCTTCAATCTATCGAAGCTAGTTTGTTTGGCAGTTGACCATGCAATGGATGTTTGCTTCCTCAATAATTCTGTCAAAGGTGCTGCAAGCAAAGCATAGTTTTTGATAAAGATCCTATACCATCTTGTCAAGCCAAGAAAACTGCGTATCTCTTTGACAGATACTGGTATTGGCCATTCAAGCACATCTCTGACTTTGGCCGGATCTACTGATATTCCTTCAGATGATACGATGAATCCTAGGTATTCAATCTGATGTTTGAAGAATGCACACTTCTTCATTTTTGCATACCGCTTATGAGACCTCATTGTCTCCAACACAATCCGTAGTTGGGGTTCATGATCTCCTTCCTGTTTAGAATAGACTAAAATGTCGTCAAAGAAGACAAGCACAAAATCATCAAGATATGGCCTAAAAATATCCTGCATTAATCTATTGAAAGTGGCAGGTGCATTTGTAAGGCCGAATGACATAACCAGGAATTCAAAGTGCCCATATCTTGTATTGAAGGCTGTTTTTGGAATATCCTTATCCTTGATCCTGATTTGATAGTAACCTGACCTGAGATCAATTTTGGAAAAGATCTTTGCACCTTGAAGGCGATCAAAAAGCTCATCTATTCTAGGAATATGATATTTGTTCTTGACTGTTGATTGATTCAACCCACGGTAATTAATACCTGGTGAAGTGTTCCATCTTTCTTTTCTGGAACAGTACTGGTGCTTCCCATGGTGAACTGTTAGGACGGATGTAGCCCTAATCTAGTAGTTGCTTGAGTTGTTCCTTCAACTCAATTGCTTCCGATATAGACATTCTATAGGTTCTCTTCACAATTGGCACAGCTCCTATTACTGGCTTGATCTCATGATCTACTTCTCTTTGAAGTGGGCATTCTGTTAACTCTTCAGAAACTACGTCCACGTATTCCTTCAGTCAAGTGACCAATTCACTTTACTTCTTTATCAATATTCATAGTCAAGACAATCGGGAAAAAGTTTTATTCCATTCATATCAGCATAGCCCTTACAATTATTTCTTGGGGCGATGGAACAAGTTAATACATCAATTCGAGGAGAATAAGATATTATTGCATTCAGCTACAGGAACTGAGTAGTAGTATGGATTGGGGTCATTGATTTTCAGGAATCGATAGATCATCGGAAGATTAGGGTATCTTTTCCTTTGATATCCCTTCTTCACATGACGTCCCAAAACCTTGATTCGGTCGGCATGGATTCTTTGAATCACTTCCCCGTACACATACTTATTCTGGTTAACCCTTCGACCTCCGACCCGTAGGGTCATGTTTGCGTGAGCCTCAATAAAGACGAACAGCTTTACGATCTTCAAATCCTCCATCCACTTGATTCTCTTCAAGTTAATTTGAAGGTACGTAGGTTGATAGGCAATTATGTAATAGATCCCTGTAACACCCATCCATCTCCATTCCACGTACACAGGTGATGGATTGTAAATACGGTCTAAGATGTTCATCATCTCAACCCTTTGTCGATAATCCGTGGAATGCATCGCGGTCATAAACATGACTTGGAACACTAAGAACCTGTTCCATGCTTCATAATTCTGGAAGACAGTAACCAAAGTAAGAAAATGTTTGGGACACAACATTCGCTTTACTTCTTCTTATTAAAATTTCCTAAAAACAAGTCCTTTGTTGGTTTGCTCTGATACCAACTGTAACGTGTCCGCTAGAATCATTCCGGACATGTCTTAGCAGTCCATCGGGAAGGATGTCTAGAAAGCTCCGCCTGGCACTCCCATGGAATGTTACGGGACTTGCGATCTAGGTCTTCCCGCGTCTGCCACGTAGCGGAAGTATCCTGGCCGTTCCCACTTAGGATCGACCTGAATTTGGGTTTTCCTGTTTGGTCATTAGCTAGCAACAACTAGCGTCAGACCCGAGCGAACTACTTTACGCAGAAATGCCCGGTCTGAAGCGGATTCATGCCGCACTTGGTTCAAGGAGAATGGGAAACGAGAGGGATGCAAGGCTCAACCTCTCTGCCAAAAGGCATAGTCCCATTCCGTTCCCCTAAAACAGCTTGAATCGGGTAATCGGTAATTCTAAGTCATCGTCCTCGTTACTTGTTTCGGTGATGTTGATCATCCTTCTGTTCGTCGAAGACTTTGAGAAAAGTTCCCGGCTAACCGGGACCACCCATCCGTAGGACAGACCCATGGTCCATCCTCCGCACTTTCCTCGGTTTGTTTTAGTTATGTAATTACCTACCACATTAGTTTGACATATACAAACAGCTTCTTTGATTAACCCTGTTATGCACCGGTTCCTTCACGTAATCTTATCACAGGACATAAAGAAAAAAATGTCAAACAACTCCTTTATTATCATTATATCCTTTTATCTTTGAAATACACGGAGTTCCCGCCCGTAGGCGTATTCATAATCCGCCCGAAGGCTATCCAGTAATCCTTCAGTGATTACTATTCCAAGTTTCCGCCCGTAGACTAGTATGCGGGCCTCGAGATCCAATCCCGAGTCACGTTAGTCTCTTGTGCAGGGCCGAGAAGGCGAGGGATTTACAGCCAGAGCCCCCTCTGGCACCCAAGCGTCCTCCTGCTCCAAGTAGAACTCAACGGAGAGACCTCTCACGGCGGGTTCGGTCCACGTTCCCGGCGCGGTTAACAACCCCCTTGGTTAGGGTCAGGCAGGCAGTCGGGGGTAACTGAAGCTGCCTCTCAGGCACCAACCTGAAGCTTTAGATATATTTTCATCCTTTAGTTCATTGAGCAAACAATGCAAACAGTCCTTTCTAAACTGTTACAAGCACAATCAATTTCAATGGTCGTTTAGCTGGCAACTGTTAAGGAGTGATTCCTTTTCTCCGAATGCAACCCGCATTCGATCCGGAATCAATTGCAACTTGGCAAGATTCCTATCATTCTTGGGTTAGGGTCATACCCTACCAATGCTTAAGGTTCTGTTGTGGCAGGATCCAGCGACCATGTCGCTTTAGTTTATTGTCGGGTCATTCGCAAATACCTAACTTTCCTTTTCCTTGGCAATTATTCCCCAAGAAAAGTGAGTAACAGGATGATTACTCATCCTCTTGTAAATTAACTTGTCAACCTCATTTCGAGAGGTGACAAAACTCTCTTGTGGACAAATCTCAAGTCTATACAATGTTGCAACTTTTTGCACATGTATTGCATCAAATTCCACGGGATCATTCCATTGCTTAGTGTTTTCCGTACACGGACTTTACCCCAGCCGAGTAACAGGGTTTTAGGGTATCCTCCAATTCATTCCTAATTAGGTTGACCCATGGTTCTAGAAATATGCAACTCCGTCGGAGTTTCGTCATGATCCTTAGGATAAAACCTTAGATCATTTCATACATGAACATTCCATTTGCTTCGACATTTTGTGAACGTGTGTAGGATCTTTAGATTCACGGTTTTTGTCTAAAGCTAGGTCGAATTATTATTGCACTAAGTTCTAGTTAGCACTTGGAATACCTTTCATTCCGACGGAGCCATACCCATGATTAGGTTACTTAGTCACTATCTTGCGACGAGGATGATCCTTCTAAAGGTAATAACTAAATCTAACGGAGAGCAATAGATACAATACTACCAAAACGCGTAAACATGCGATTGATTGCCTCTACGTATCACATGGTTCATGATAACATTATCTTTCCTTAGTAAGGTAAAATGCTTGCCAATCTGTACGCTAACTTTCCTAGGTCCTATTAGGACTTACCTCAAATAATCAAGCCTCTTGCAAGTCCATAGATCATGTTTGTGCCCTTCTATTCCTCTTCGAATAACATCTCATGGGTGTTAACTTTTCCTCATGAATCATTACAAGGAAGATCTATCTAAAAATGGGACATACCATCAATCTTTCCATGCCTAGAAAAAGGGTGTACCTCAATAATTTCAACCTTGAAATGAGGCAATAGTAGTCCTAGGCTTGTCACTTTTGAATATACAAAAAGGAAACTTGCTAATAAGGTCCTACAAATGCATAGACACCTTACGCTCTTTTCATTCATTCCTTTGAACGTACCAATGATCAATTTCCATATCTTAAGCTATTTCTAATAATGTTCAAATAGCCAATTCATGTCCCAATTGCATTTAACTTAACTAGTTGCATTTGACATGCATAAGTGCCTCCTAATCCATGAAGTTATCGTGACTAATTCAATACTTCTGTGTGGAAATCCAAATAGATAAAACCTGGACTTGTGAATTCCGGGAAATGTCCACGTATGCTCGGGGTGAACCTTCCGCATCGCACCTTGTGATCTTTTTACATGCCATCGCGAATTCGATTTCCAGTTAGCCTTTGTGGATTTCAACTTTTGGCCTTAGCTTGCAATCTTATGACCTTGGCCCGCCTCCCTTGTATGCGCAACTCTCTTTGATATATGGCTTCCTTGACCGAAGTTCCGACTTGCGGAATTTGCCTTGGGAACGCCTTAGGGTTCTTATGAGATCCCCTTGACAATGGAGATTTGAGAGCTTTAATCCACCTTGAAATTCCGGTTTTAGGAAGGATTGTGTGGGCCTTACGATGATGTCCGCGGAAAAAGGGCTCTTGCGAATGGGCCTTGCAAGAATGGGCCTTTAGAGTTCTTCTTCTTCTTCCAAAAATGCAAGGACCGGCCTTGGGGGGGATTGGTGGGGAAGGACCTTTATAGTCTTCCTCTTTTACTCTTCCAAAATCCTGAGGGTTAATGATATTGTGGAAAGGTGTTGAGGACCCCTCTTCTTCTCTACAAGATCTGAGCCTAGAGGGCTCGTGGAAAATCGGTGAGAAGGTTCGTCGCCTCCTTCTCTTCAGAGTCCCGGGGGTGTGTGGATAGACCTATGGCAATGTAGTAGGAAGGACTTTTGTCACCTCCTTTTCTTCAAATTCCGGGATAAAAATGGGCTGATGAAGGGCTTCCCGTGTCGCCTCCTTCTCTTCAAAGTCCCCGGGGTTGTGGATAGACTTATGGGGAAAAGGTAGTGGGAAGGGGGCTTAAGAAGCCCCCTTAGAAGCTTCTTTAGAGAAGCTTCTAAGAAGCTTCTGCCTGCGATGTGCGACGCGGAGGGGGGTGGTGATTTGGCGTGGCGGCGGACTGGGCGCAACATGGCGGCTGGCGACGGCGACCTCCTCTCCCTCTCACGCTTGTCCTCCCTTCCCCCTTCTCATAGCCACCCCTTCCTTCACGGCAGCAGCAGCCCGTTCAGCCGTCCTCCTTCCTTCTACACGGCCCGTTCTCTTCCTTCATCCACGGCCGCCTGGCACTTCCTCATGACAGCCTTCTTCCGTCCTCCACTTCATTCACGGCAGCTTCCGCCCATTGTTTCCCCCTTCACGACAGCGACCTCCTGCAACACGCGGTCCGACCTCCTCCCTCTCACAGCCATGTCCTCCCTTTCCCCCCAAGAGGGGGTTCTTATAGCCCAAGGAGGGGAGAGGGGACTACCCACGTGGTCAATTGCATGTCTCTCTCCCTCTCCCTTACATGCTAGCCCATCCCCTTTCCCCCAGCCACACATCGGCTGGGTAAAAAAAAAATTTTGCACTAATTCCACCTTTATCCCCTTATCCTCCTCCCAAGAGGGAGTTTTCCCGTGACTATGCCGGTTCTCAATCTCAGCCTCGTATTTACAATGTGGCGGCCTTATTTTTTAGTATACACGGTATGGATAATGCTACCAATAATACGATGTAGGTGATACCCTTGCACAGGATTTACACGGCGTGCGGGAAGTCAATATTTACAGCACGCAGTGTGCGGAAATATTACACACACCTCAGCATGTATGGAGAATGGGACTGAGAAAAATCACCGCTATTCATTGTTTTTTTTTAACACTAAGATTGCTAGTCTATGTTACTCAATATATATCAACGTACCTGAAACTCCCTTTTGTGGTTGAGCAAGATATGGTGCCACATCCTCAGATGCTCCCTCCCGAGTGTTGAGAGGCTGCAAAACGTCGACGCGAGGAGGCGGAGTCTTCAAGAAAAGTGGAGACTGACGACCATGATAGTAGCCCTCATGAAATGCCCCATCAAGTTGTAGAGGATCATGAGATTTTGGACAACATGGTACACCATCTATTTTTGCAACCGGTTTAGGGAGAAGGTCACTCTATAAAGCCAGATGATCCACTATACGTAGCATCATCTACTCCATTGTATGAAGGTTGTACGTACTCTGTTCTTCGTGCGTCCCTCGAGATACTTAACTTGCAAACAATTAATGGATGGAGTAATGTCAGTTTGAATGCGTTATTGAAGTCGGTATCAATTCAATTTGGGTTATGAATCATAATATTAATTGTTCTATTTTGAAATCAAACACAAATATATGTTGGTGGTTTTTAAACTCACTTTTAAAAATATATGTAGGTTATTATCACAAATGCTTCCAAAAGAAAATAAATTGCCAACTAAGAGAGAGCAAGCAAGACATTACTTGACATCTCTGGGAGGCCTCGATTATGTGAAGATCCATGCATGTGTCAATGATTGTGTCTTATTTTGTGGGATTCATGAGTTCACATGAGAGTGTCCTGCTTGTGGCGAATCAAGATACGAAGTGGAGATGAAGTCAATGGATGTGCCTCGTAAGGTTTTGCGACATTTTCCGATTGTTCCACGTATTCAACTTATGTTCAAGTGTAAGTCTATTGGAAATCTTATGTCATGGCATGCTAGTCATCGTTCAAGTGATGGAAAATGGAGGATCCCTGGAGACACACCGACATGGAAACATATAGATAATTTGTGGCCCGTTTTCAAAGAAGAGCAAAAAAATTTGAGATTTGGTTTAGGTATGGATGGAATCAATCCATTTGGCATCAAAAGCACATCATACAATGTATGGCCAGTGGTATTGGTGAACTATAATATTCCTCCATCCATGGCAATTAAAAAGGGACATGTAATGTTGTCCCTTCTGATTCCTGGAAAGCACAAGGTAAAAAACATGGACATTTACTTAGAGCCTTTGATTGAAGAGTTAGAATTGTTATGGGACGGTATTGAGATGCAAGATACAAGCGCGTCTACATCCTCTAGATATTTCACGTTGAAGGCAATGTTGTTATGGACCATGCATGACTTTCAAAGATATGGAGAGTGTTCAAGTACATGTATATAACTCTATATTTGAAATTCAAGACTTGAATCAATTGCATTTTATTAATTCACTTGTTTGTTTAGGTTTAACCACATCAGGATATCATGCATGTCCTATTTGCGGTCCCTCTCTAGTTTCCTCTAGGCCGACACGTTTAAAGAAGGTTATCTACGACAATCATCATCGATTTCTTCCTATTGACCATCCCAAATATGTTCTCCCTACTAATGTAATGACTCCACAATCTCTAACCATTGGAGATTGGAAGGAGAGATGGATTAATACCGACAGCCACCCTCCACTCGGCATGAGTCGGTAAGAAGTGCATTTCTCTCGATTGACTTTAAAGTATTTAGCATGATGAATTGTTTACATAATATATTGTTTGTTTGTTAGGTTCTCTATATTTTCTCGTCCTTCGTATTGGACTAAACTCAAGATCAATCACCTGTTGGACCCCATGCACATATTCAAAAATGTTGTATCTACATTATGGGATCACTTGATAGGGGCTCATGATTCAATCAATATAAGGGAGGATCTATGTAACATTGGTTGCATGAGACGAGCCTGGCCACGCATTGGACCCAGAGGAAAGATTGAGCTATCCCATTCACCTTGGATGTTATCAAAGAACGAGGAAAAAATAGTGAAGGAATAAATATGTAGCTTTCGAACACCCACAGGATGTATGAGATGTCTCAAGGGAGCATTCATAAAGAAAAAAAAAAGAGGTGTGAAGCAACTACTTGGTTTGAAGTCCCACGATTGGCACAAAATGATTCAAGTAAGGGTATGTCTAACCATGAATATAGTAATTAGTGGAGTAACTATATGTAAACTTTGGGGTATGATGACTTTTTCCTCAACTAATCATTTAATCTATGAATATTGTTTACATTCAGTTCGTACTTCCTACTAGCATATCCCATTGTGTATCCAAAGATGTACATGATATCATTTACAAGATGGGAGAGCTTGTGAGGTGTGTATATATTGTCTTTTTTCATCATATATATTTGAATTTCTACACAAAAATAAACAATTCTCAAATATATCCTGACAGATACGTGAGCTCGAAGGAAATTGATCCAAAGACATTGCAAGATGCTCGAGTATTATCTGTTGAGGTGGAGGAAATTTTCCCTAGATCCATTTTGACTACTCAATTACATTTATCATACATTTTATTGATGAGATCGCACTTTGTGGGGCAGTTCATGCAAGGTGGATGTTTTTTCTTGAGTGCTTCATGAAAACCTTGAAAGATTTTATGAGGCAAAAAGCACGGCCTGAGAGAAGCATGGTTGAGGGTTGGTTAGTGCAATCATCCCTTGTTTATATCTCTGAATATCTTGCTGAAGTGGACCCCTCTCAACCACGACTATGGAAAGATGATATTGAAGACTTGAGGATGACCTCTATAATATCTCAAGGAAAAGGAATGAGTAAAGTGCTAACAAAAGAAGAACTTCGTAAGTTAAATAGTTTTTGTGTGCTCAATAGTGATATAATGAGCAAATGGGTGACACTATATAATGAAGCAAGGGCAAGAAGGAAAAGCAAAAGACAAGCATTTCGCACCAGATATGGACATAATGTCTCATTTCCAGATCATCTAAATGCGCTCCCACATCATATTGATATAGATTGGTTACATGAGGAAATGGAGAGAATTGAAAAAGAGGAGGAAATTAATATATCTCAAGAAGAGTGGGAATACGCACGAGGTTGCTTATCAAAGGTAAGACACTATCAATTGATTTGTTTCTATAAGTTATATTTTACATAAATAATTGGGATGTTTGATCTTAATCTTTTACTACTAGTGCACATTATTCAATGCTATTTGGTGTGAGGGTAAACATCTTCGAACTCAACATATAGATGAAAAGAGAAATACCCAAGATTGTGGTGTCCTTGCTCACTTCGAGGATGCCAATGGTACCATGGAAGGTTATTGTGGCTTGATCCAAGATATTCCTGATCAAGCTTGACTTCATACGATTCTTTATATATGTACTGGATGTGAAGTGGTTCAAAGAAGTGGTAACAAATGGTGAGCATTGCATAATCACACGTCATCCAAGTGGTTTTGTAATCATTGACTCCACAAAATTTCACCAAAACAAGAATGACACATTACTACTACCTCAACAATCCGAGCAAGTATATATGCAAAAGCTAAATTTTTTATATGTATATATGTGATATATATACACAGTATATAAGTATTTAAGTTTCTTGCTTTTGTTTTTCAAATAAAGGTTGTGTATCATCCAATGGTAAACAATAACCGATGGTGTTATGTCATCTCTATATCTAATCGTTCAAAACCAATATATGGTAATATTACCGACATAGAGATAGCAGATGACAATCCAACAATTAATGATGATGTACATGAGGACACCATAATGGATGATATGCGTGATATAATACAAGATGAACCTCGGAGGATGTTCAAGAAAATGCAGAAGATGACAATAATGTGATTGTCCATGATATTGATGAAGTTATTGAGCAATATAGCAACACATTTGATAGTGGGATAGACTTATTTGTTTCGTTATCTCTTGGTAACATAGACCTAGAAGTAGATAGTTTAGCAAGGGCTGATCTCATTGAAGAGGAGATGGATCATTCACTATAACATACTTAATTTGCTTAATGATTCAATGTGTATCCTTAATTCTATGGTTTTTATCATGCGCACACGTGCATACTCAAGAATCAATAGTCAAGTTTAAAGCTAAATTGAATTTTCCATAATAAGAAGGAAGTATTTTTAATCATCTTCAAGTAGAGAAATTACGAGATACATGCAATGCTTGCTACTACTGATTGTATATTAAGGTTTCTGTCGCTTGCCACTAATTACTTATATCAGGCTTATCAACTAGAGGAACTGCCATTCATTAGAGAGAAATGCAAAAATAATTATTAACTCTGGTTTTTTTATTATATTAAGTCCAATTTCAGGTGGTTAAATATTTACGCGTCTCGAGACGCGTCTATATTCGTGTCTATTTATGCATATATATGGATGCAAAATTCACATCTATTTACATGCTCTTTTACATGCACATATAGACATAATGATAGACGCGCGACTTTGCACGTCTAACATGCGCGTCTATGCCTTGTTTCTGTTGTAGTGATACAATGTATTAGAACACACTACATAATTAATCGAAAAAATTTACAAAATTTAAAATTTTTAAAAATTTAAATAATACTTACAAACTCAGCCTTCCATGACTCCTTGCCACCCGATCCATAATGCGACGATCCCATGGTTGCCATCTTGATACGTCGCACCTCTGCATGCTGGCGACTTGTCCTTTTCTCTGCTGCTCTCTTCTTGGTCTCTTTCCACTCCCTGTGGTGGCAATTGGGTGGTTGGCCATATCCAGGGCACCCCTACTCTTGTCTCCGTAGTGACTCCATGGCATGTGTCATAAGGTGAGACCTCTTGTTATGAAGCACGTCTCGCACCTTTCACCGTCCCTAATCATCAGAGAATCGTGAATTCTTGGGATTAGGGCACCTTGTATGTACTGGCCGCAACACCTCTTGCCACAAACCATTTTTTTGTTGCTTGAAGGGAATCATATAATCTCAGTATGTGGCATGCACGACACTCCTCAAGTAGGCGATCACTTCCCTCCTCTCAGGGTTATGCAAGATACCACCAACATCAGTGTGATAGAGTAGTACATTTGTGGAGGCTCACCTTTCTCATTTCCCGGTGAGGGTGATCGAGAGCCACCTCCTAGGTAATGCCCACAAATCCCTCGACCTCCTCGTCCTCCTGCATGACTCTCCCTTCTCCCTTGACAAGCACTACCCTCTACCTCACTCGATGCACGTGCTTCTCCAGATGCATGTGCTTCGGTCGATCCATATACTTCAGCTGATCCCTCTGCATCAGTTGATCTATGTGTATGCATAGTGCATGCAATACCTGTTAGTAGAGGTGTACCAATGTTTGGACTACCAAGGTTTGGTGTTTGTGTGGAAATGCTAGGCAAAGGTGTGATAGGTGTCCTAGACATGACACTGAAAACCTCCTCTATAGTGGGAGGGCGACCAAGATAATTGGTCATCTCCCCCATGAATTGCTCCTTGTTCGGAAAACCTCCAAAAAAGCTACTAACATCTCTAGAAAACTCCGCTAAGGTATTTTGTATCTTGGATGTTGTCGAAGACCGAAGAAAAGATGGTGAAACAGCAGATATGTAGCTTTCGAACTCCCACAGGATATATGAGATGCCTCAAGGGAGCCTTCATAAAGAAAAAGAAAAGAGGTGTGGAGCAACTATCCAGTTTAAAGTCTTACGATTGGCACAAAATGATTCAGGTAAGGATTTTCATAGCCATAAATATATTTAACTAGTGGAGTAACTATGTAGACTAATTAAGAATGTATGAATATTTACATACAGTTCATCCTTCCTACTAGCATATCCCATTGTGTTTCGAAAGATGTGCATGATATAATTTACAAGATGGGTGAGCTTACGAGGTATGTATACTTTATACTTATTTTTTAGTTTACA
The DNA here is from genome assembly GCF_053477565.2 of Lygodium microphyllum. NCBI lineage: Eukaryota > Viridiplantae > Streptophyta > Polypodiopsida > Schizaeales > Lygodiaceae > Lygodium > Lygodium microphyllum. The sequence goes on along the minus strand of NC_141160.1, from coordinate 127,044,060 downwards.
TATTACGTACATCACATAGTAAACCTACTTGAATTTATGGACAAAACTAATCACTATTCTCAATTGCATGTTGGTAGATTTGTGAGTTTCAAGAAAATCGATCCAAATACGTTGCAAGAGGCTCGAGTATTGTTGATTGAGGTGGTTTGTTTGGTGGAGGAAACTTTTCCTCACTCCATTTTGACTACTCAAGTATACTTACTCGTGCATCTGATTGATGAGATCGCAATTTGTGGGGTAGTTCATGCAAGGTGGATGTTTTTTCTAGAGCGCTTTATGAAAACCCTAAAAGATTATGTGAGAAAAAATGCACGGCCCGAGGGAAGCATGGCTGAGGGTTGGTTAGTGCAATCATCCCTTGTACGAATCTCTAAATATCTTACTAAAGTGGACCCCTCTTTACCACGACTATGAAAAGATGATGAAGATTTGAGGATGACCTCTATAATACCTCAAGGAAAAGAAAGGAGCAAAGTGCTAATGAAAGAGGAACTTCATAAGTTAAATGTATTTTGTGTGCTTAACAGCGAAGTAATGAGCAAATGGGTGACACTATATAAAAAAGCAAGGGCAAGAAGAGTAAGTGAAAGGCAAGCATTTCGTGCTAGACATGGACGTAATGTCCCATATCCAGAACATTTAAGTACACTTCCACGTCATATTGATATAGATTGGGTACATGAAAAAATGGAGAAGATGAAAAAAGAGGAAGCGATGGATATATCGCAAGAGGAGTGGGAATATGCACGAGGTTTCTTATCAAAGGTGAGACATACTTATAATTAAATTATCTTTAGTTATATATGATATACTAATTTCACATGTTTTTATCTTTAACTAAATCATTAATATGATCTCAACAATGTACTACTAGTGCACACTATTCAATGCTATTTGGTGTAAAGGCAAACATTTTCGAACTCAACGTGTAGATGATAAGAGAAATACCCACGATTGTGGTATCCTTGTAAACTTCCAGGATACCAATGGCACCATGGAAGGTTATTGTGGCTTGATTCAAGATATTTTGAAGCTTGACTTTAGGCGATTTTTTATATATGTACTAGATGTGAAGTGGTTTAAAGAAGTAGTAATAACGGGTGAGCATTGCACAATTAGACATCATCCAAGTGGTTTTGTAGTGATTGACTCTACAAAATTTCACCAAGGCAAGAATGACACATTCGTACTACCTCAACAATGCAAGCATGTATATTAGAAGCTATTTATTTTTATATATATTACCTCTTGATACATTCTCAAAATACAATAAATATCTCAATTGCTTACTTTTCATTTTTTAAATGCAGGTTCTGTATCACCCAATAGTAAAAAATAACCGATGGTGGCATGTCATCCCCATATCTAATCGTTCAAAACCAATATATGGCAATGCTACCAACATAGAGATAGTTGATGACAATCCAACAATCAATGATGATGCACATGATGATGCCATGATCGATGATATTCATGATGCAGTGCGAGATGATCCCCGCGAGGATGTTCAAAGAAGCGCAGAAGAGGATAACAATATGGTTGCAGATGATGATGAAGAAATTGAGCATAGCAATACATCTAACAGTGGGATAGACTTATTTGTTTCATTGCCTATTGGTAACATAGACCTAGAGGTAGATAATCTAGTAAGGGCCGATCTCATTCAAGATGAGATTGATCATTCATTGTAGCATATATAATTAGGTTTGAATGATTGGATGTATATTTATAATACTTAGAAAGAAGTAAAGTTGGTAATGTATTCAAAAAAATACTAGCTGTTAAGATGTTTGGTCATATTTAGGGACTTTATGAGAAATGAAAAATATGTGCATTTATTTTCACATCTATAGGCACGTTTAAAAGTGCGGGTATATAGATGCGTTCTATATACTAGCGCGAATAGACACGCTGATAAACGCGTTCGCTATTTCGCATGTACAGTTACATTAGTATTTTCTTTAGGTGCTTCACTTTGGCATGGAGCTTGATGCTAGTTACTTTCTCTTCTACCTTTGTGTGCTACCTAGACGTGTTTTTGTCTCTATATGCTCTATTTTGCTATACCTAACCGTCCCTATGAGCACTCATTGCATGTTTTATATATCCATATGTAACCTTTTTTGCTATATTTTTTTGACCTTTTGTGACTTTTTATTGTAATTTATTAATTCCTTACCATAATTTTAAAATAAAGAAAGTTAACATATCCTTACGTAATATATACCAAATACTAGTTTGATCACAAAATTGATCATAAACTAGCTTCTAAGGGTTCATAAAATGCATTTATTAGAATTAGTCATTATGAAAATTTATAAAATATATTCAAGCTATATGAATTTCAATGGTATAATTTAGAATTTTTATAAATAAAACTATGATGCACAAGCTATGGCGCATGCTTCCTAATAAGGTAGTTGTTGAAGCTTATATTAGAGTAAGCCTTCTATAGGTCCTTAAACATAAATATTGAGATAGAAATGTAGGAATACATATTTCGACCATCATACTAATGTCTTAAGGCTCCCTTCCATTACAATATTGATCTTGATATTGTCCTATTTGATGATAGTGGATTATATCATTACATCTTTTGTATCTAATTCATGTTCAATTATTTTCTCAGCCATTCCTATAAAGCATATCAAGTGTATATGTAATACACTATACACGCATACATATATACAAATTCTAGAGATAATAAGAGACAAAGACTCAAAATTTACCACTTGATTGAAATCATATTATGCTATAACAAAGACACAATAAATATGAGCTTGATTTGTATTTGAAATGGGTAGATAAATTGAAAGGGAAAAATATATTGCATTTTCATGGCCTCAACAAAACTCCAGCATTATTTGCATGATGATGTAGTGAAAATCATACTTTTTTATGCTTGCATCTATACAAAACATATTTTATTTTATTTTATAAAGTATATACATTTATGTAAAAATGTAAATATATAAGATTTTTAGCTAGCTTATAAGTGTCTTTTGCTCATCATCTCAAATTGTCAAAGTTGGAGTTTATCATTGGTTTCACATTTGTGGATGTATTGCTATAATGCACTAGTCATGTTCCTGAAGTAAACACAAGAACACAAGAAATTAGCATCAAGAAAAATGGAAAAAAAGAGCTTGACAAGACTTTCATTTTAGTAATTATACATGGTAAGAAATATTAACGAAGAGAAAGAATAATGTTCATTTACCTATTCTCAATGGTACCTTATAAATTCATTTAAGATCTTCCAATCATTTTCATCAAATTCATATTTGTTATTGTTACAATTATATGTGAGATTTGTGAGGGCAATGATACTTTCAACATCTACCATATCAAGGTCCATCAAATAATATGTAGAAATCCTTGATCCCTTTGATTTTTGATACCATCCAAGTTGAAATCCAAGTTGAACCCTCTCTTATACTCCACATAGGCACTGATTAGTTTTCTCCTCATCTTTTGAACTTGTCCACCACAGATTGGCTGTTTTTTTTCCTCATACTTCTTGAAGAGCTTGCTTTTGATGATCTTGTGATCTTTCCATTCGTATTTTCATATTGGAAGAACACATCACAATTTGAACCAATTCCAAATAGGTTATCATTTTTTTGAGTTTTATACTTGTCATCTATACTATAGTATACCCCTTACTGCACCCTTATAATACTATCTTTAGACAATATGATATTTTCACAAATCCACATGTTTCAATCCCATTTACATGTAACTCTGCAAAACCTGAGGGTTGACACTAGTACATTGGGTTCTTTTGAATAATGGGGCATATTCGATCTCTACCTCAATATGCAGCTCCTTTTTTCTTGTATTCATTTTACTATTAATAGAAATGGGGAGCCTACTTGGTTGTCACAAGATTTAGAGTGGAGATGCACAGAGAGGCACACAAAAGTGCCAAGGGAAAGCAGGGTGTAAGTAATTCACTTTGTTAATGAAGGTTGCATAAACACAGAGAAGAGGTCACAATAAAGCCATGAGAGAGTATAGATATGGGAGGGAACAACTCAGAGGGTAGGGATGTCCAAGACTTTTCGTATTTTAGATATTTCTATTTTGCCTCCAAAACCATCTCCAAAAAACACAAAATTTGACTAGTTGGTTTGTTTTTTAACCAAAATCTAGGATATAAAAAATTTCCAAAATATATTAAAAGAAACTTCCAAAATTTTATTTTCGTTGTTCTCGATTAAAAAATCAATTACCTCGTATCTACTAATCATTTTGCATTGAAAACGAAGCACCACACTCCCGTAACTAACTCCTTTTTTAATATAAAATTTGGTTGAAAAAGACTTCTTGAATAAGGAGAGAGAAGGAATCTAAGTATATCTTTGTAGATAATATAAAAAAAGGAAAAATGAGATTGCAAAATTGGAGAGAGAGGAGGATTATTTTACTATTCTTCTCTCCTCTTTTCCTTCTTTTAAGGAGGAGAGAGGGGGGGCTAAAAGGCCCATTTGTGAGTTTATTTTTTTCCTAATGGACGTGGTTGAAAAGTTGGTCTAAATGGATCTTTAAAGGCCTACTGCCTCCCTAGTAGTATAAGCCTTAAATGAAAAGGAGAGAAGTGCATTCATCATCTAAATGTAGATTACTCAACTATCCAAGAATTAATAATGGAAAAAAATAATATATTTTTTGTAGTAATGTTTCTCGTTTCTTAGTTATTTGTTAGTAGTAATTTTGCATACGGCTTCCTATCCCTTTTCTCTCTCTTTCTTCCAACCACACCAAAACAATGGTTGATTGTGCTTCCAATCACACTAGGAAAACCTCCATTGCATTTTATTGTTCTTAGTAGTTATTTGACTACTCACTTCTTGCATGACGTTGTGCATATTAAGATATGAGTGTGGTCCAAGAGACTATGTCCATAATCTCTTGAAGATAGTAAGATATGAGTGTCAATATCAAGAGACTATGTTCATAGTATATTGAAGCTATCATGTTATGCATATGAAGATAGTTCAAGAGACTATGCCCATAGTGTATGCTCATTCTTATTTGAGTTGGCATACATAGATAACCACCAGTGTACCACTCAGCACATTATCATTCTATAGCAAGTTATATTAAAAAGTTTCATCATGCACTTCTTTTCTTCTACAATGCTTAATTGTGCATTTCTACTCTTAGTGTTCATTTGACATGAACATGTAATAATGATTTATTGAGATGCATGATCCTATCCACTTTGGTTACTTGCATCAGTAGGTCACTTATTGTTGTCATTGAGTCTCGCCTAGCACCCACCTCCTACATAGCCCAAGAAGCATTGAGCCGTCAAGTCAAGTATCCACACCTCTACAACAAAATTCACATAGTCTAAATGTTGGTCAACAAATTACGTGCACCCTCTGGGTGGATATGGCTACCAGAATTGGCAAGATGGTTGCTAATAGTGGAGATGGCTACTAGAAGTGGCAGCATACTAGGACTCTCACACTAGAACCACTCCCACACTAGGACTCTCACTAAAGAACCACTTCCACACTAGAACCAGTTCCATATTATGACTCCCATACTACAAGTACTTCCACACTAGAACCTTAAGATTCCCATACTAGAACCACTCCCACACTAGGGCTCCTATACTAGGAGGCCTCTCATGGTATGAACACTCACACTAGAACCACCCACAACCACATTAGAACTGCTCCCACACTAGGAATCCCAAACTATAAGAATTCCCACATTAGACCCAATCCCATAGTAGGATTACTACACTCAAAATGCTCCCACACCACCGAGCACTCCCCCCTACTCTAATCCCACACTACCACTCCAATATTAGTACCCACACTCCCACACTATATTCCCACTCCTACACTATCTCCCCCATAGTAGGTATCCTACTACCACACTCTACCCCTAACCCCACATTAGGACTTCCATGCTTACACTCCCACACTTGAACTTGTACACTAGTACTCACACACTAGCTCTCAGACATTAGTACTCATACACATCAGCATTTTCACACTAGGACTTCCACACTCTACCCTTATAGTTCCATAGTACACTCTTGAACTTGCACTCCCATACTAATTTCAACTCACACCCATACACCTCTACTCCATACTTGTCCTATCATTTTTCCATTGGTCCTTGTGCTTCTATATCCCTTTGTTTAAGAAGAACCCCCCTTTTGCTAAGTATAACATTTTTCAATTGATCCTTGTGTTCATGTATCCCCTTGCTGAGGGATAATCCTCCTTTTGGTAAAAGGATATGATCCCTTTTCCTTAAGGGCACAACATTCTTGGCACATAAGTGAATTCGCAAGGGTAAGAGCCTTTCCCATTTGGGAGTATCCACCACCTACGACCACAATATGATCCCAATACCTTGCACTAAGTGCAAGGTGTACCCTCTATGCACTTCCAACTCTTCAGACTTGCCTTTGGATCATGTGGACCTCGATTCCAACTATAAATATCCTAGACTTATTATACAATAACACTAGCATTTGCATATTTAGGTGGAGCTTCACCCTTAGGGCTTACTTGTAGAACTTGACACATTTCATTTTAACTAACATTTCTTGCACACAAGTGTGCAAGTGCAGTTACATTAGAACCCTCCTAGCCTACTTGCAACTTGCTTTATAGAGTGTGCATATTTAGACAGAATTAGTAGCAAACTTCGAGCCTTTAAGTTTAGGCCCTAGCTACTTGCATTTGGCACACTTGATGACATCTACGTTTAGGGTCCTGACATCCTTACACCTAACCCTAGGTATAATATTCATAGGTTTATACCCCTAGGATTTAAGTCAAACTGCATTAGTCACAACCACTAGGCCTGCAATATCACCTAGGTTGTAATCCATACCACCATTGCGCATCTACGCATAAGTGAGGGAAGTGCAACTAGGTTGTTGACCATGTGTATTGAGACAAATTTAAGACACTACACATCACATTCAAAGAGAGTACTTAGACCAAATAATTATATTTGAGCCAAAAACTTTCCATGTCATTAGCTCCAATTTTCCTTGAGCTAGTCTCACTTACTCATTGACTAGTAGATCTTTTGAGAGACTTAATTTTAAGATATTGACATAGGACCTTAAACCAATGTCAAGAAATACACTTGGTTACTCATTGTTCATTTTGGTTTGAAGGCCAACAACTCATGTACCTTAGTGCCACCAAGGATCAAGCACAATGACATCCTAGCTTGCAACGTTAATTGGATCACAATACCCAAGTATCTAGGAGTATCAAGGGCATAGACCATGAAGATCTATTATTGAATGACAAAGACACATCAGGAAAATCTACGAACAATTGCATCTAGTGCAAGAGCAAAGAGAAGGACACTAAGTCAAGATTTTGAGGAGACAAAGTTGGAAGTTCAAGAAACAAAGTTGAGAGACCAAAGAAGAATTGATAAGCTCACAAGTTCAAGAGAGAAAGCAAAAACTCACAAGATCAGCTACACCAATACTTATCATTGCAAGGAGAGACTTAGCTATTGAGAGCTTGATACTCAGATGATGTGCACTAGAGTAAAAAGTCTAAAAGTCCTAAAGCCTAATAAGTCAACAAAGAGCATATGTTCCCATCCATTTATCTGATCATAATGATTGAGCTACCAACACAAAGGCTAAAGCCACAACTAGTAGATGGGATGGATATTGATAAATCCACAAAAGCTTACCTAAGTTGCATTGAATGTAGCATTACTCACATATATCATAATATTCCAATAAAAGGGTCTACTTTGCTTAGCATCCAAACCAATGCCGATGTGAAAACTTATTGAAGATCACCATATTTCCTCTTACTGTGGATGCAAAATTCTTTAGACTATAGAGAGACTAAAGGCATGCCCATCATTTTCTATGTGCTTTCAAATGGAGAGCTTATGGGGAAGGAAGTCATACTTGGGAGACCTTTCAATCATGCAACCCAATTTGAAGTGGAGTATGTAGTACACTAGATACAATCGAGCTTGCCAAGTATCAAAATAGTAACCAATTTAAGTAATGGAAACTTTGTCCTTTCCCACAGGGTGAGCAAGACGTCTATGTGTGAGTCAAAACAAAATCTTAGTGAGGATAGCCAGAGAGTTCCAAAGGAACTACTTAGGGCACATCAGGACAAAAGAAAACTACATAGTAGGAATCCTCCTAGAACGATAGTAGATACTCCAGCTACTAGGAACAATACAACAACCTTTAAAGCTTTTAGAACTAGAATTATATCCAAAAGGAAGAGGATACCCATTGCATATAATTGGAAGCAACAATGGAGAGTTAGCACCAAGCCGTATGGGTTTCTAAAGCGTTACTACATGCTCAAGGGTATTATGTAGGAAAGTAATGCATTTGGTTGCCTAAAGTGCTTGCAGAGCCACCTCCATTGACTATAGCTCGATTCCTATTGAAGTCAAAGAGGAAAATCCAAATAGAGAACTATGTCACATAGCAAACACTTGAGCAAAGAAAAACAAACAAGTTAGGGACTAAAAGCTCTTCCTTGTGACACTTGAGTTTGCAATTCTAGAAGAGAACCTGCTTGAGATGCCTACTAATCCACATAAAGAAACTGTGGTGCTTGGGAAGTTAGAAACCCAAGAGAAGGAAATAAAGTAGCCACGTCCATGTATTACTACTCAATTTAAAGGATAAAATCCAAGAAGGGCATGATGGAGCCATTGAATTTTAATAAGTGACAATGTGAGGCACTTGTTGGTCAGTCCTTTGTCCTCCAAGCTCAAACAAAAGAGCTTGAAGCAGCAGTAAGATAATGCAACTACTCAATCCACTAAAAGAATCCACAAGAGACAACCAAGAAAATATGAAAAAATCAATAACCATCCTCTAATAGTGTTTTCCATGGCAAATGTAGAAACACTATATTTTAGACTACTTCCAATCTGTCTCAAGATCCAAGTGTATATTTATCTTTGACTACCAAGATTGACCAACCTAATGAATGAGAAGCTACTACTTTCAATTCCAAGGTGGCACAAGTTGATGCATGCTACCTTTCATGATGAGGGTCAAGGGATTTACACCCATCTTGGAGGGGAGTAATGCTAATAATAAAAAGCAAAGAAGAATGCCAAGTGAATTGTTAGATTTGTGATTCACGATGGTAGGAGCTATCTTAGTTGCAGATCTTGGTTACTAATCCCAAGATAGATTAATAAACCTTGTTTGACAACTACGGGGTGCTCAAGTTATTGATGCCAACGAGGTTATCCAAAGTGTGGTGGAATATAATAAATTTTATTTATCATATTTTCTTTTCTCTTCTTCTTTTACATATTTCTCTCTATCAACCTATCGGCTGCCTAAAAGGGGCGACGTTCATGAAGGAAGGTTTAAAGCCTTATTCTATTGGAGTGTTTCGTATCCAACGTTTAATCTCGAGGAGCTGCAGGGCCTATGTGTAATCTTGTCCATACAAGCCAAGGGATAATCGCAGGGATGAGGTGGTCCAAGGTCATTATCTATTCGGCCAGCTAGCGGTGTCCGTCGTATCGAAGGGTTAACCTCGAGCAGCTCTAGGTCCTATTAGTGGTGTGTTTCAGGTATAATTCCAAGTAGGACAGCCTGTTAGGCCTTGGTCGTCCCTCCATTCGGCTGAGATGGTGCTACACAGCTATGGCAGAGGTTCATGTATGGGGCCGGTCTGCATTATTTGTATCGGTATTACGAATCTCTTAACGTCAATAAAAGGACAACTGGAAGGGCTGGACGTACAGATCGCCACACGGGATTTAGGATATATTGCAAACCAGGACGTGCAGGAGCCCATGATCATTGATCAGTACTGATCACCGCTCTACATCCTAGTAACAGGGTAAGACATCGATAGAACATGGCCGTGCCCAAGCACCTGGTGTTCCTTGTGCGTCGAAACAACTATGGTCCTGTATTATTGGGCTTTGTTTGGATGACGTCGATGATGAGCATAATATTATCGACGTCACCGGCCGCTGCTGGACAGCGGCCTCAGAGAGATCTTGGCGCGGCTATTCCACCTTTCGCCTTTGGTGGAGGTCAAGGGGGCGGCGGATCATCAGATGACGAGCCTGGCATGGCACCGGTAGGATCTTCGACAAGTCCACCCCAGAGAATGGTGCCATCGCCACCGGCCCCGGCACCACCATCTGGCAGTGCGCCAGGTGGCACCGGAGGTGACGGCAACAATAACGACCCTGCCATCCAGGAAGCCCAGGAAGAGGCCGCCTCTCTTTTAGGGAGCACGGGTGTAGAGCTCAGTGGCACGGTGTCCGCCAGCGACGTGCTCTCTCTCTGCCAACAGTTGGTAGACACCGGCAGCCTTGACTTTTCCGCTACCGTCACCAGCAGCAGTTCAGGGAAGTCGAAAAAGGAAGATTTCCAGGTACAATATTAGATATGTGTATATACATACCGACTTCTTCTGGTCTCCCTCCTCCTGCAATGAAGGATATCCTTACCTAACCAATCCTTATCTCTCTATATATGGATTCAATGCATGGCTGGCTGGCGCAGGTTCTGTCAATCGGCGGCTGTGGATCAAGCGCTGACGATGTGCAGGCTTTGGTCGCTGGTGCAGGCAGCGATACAAGCGCCGTAAGCATCTAAGAATTAGTAACTATTCAGCTGCTTCAATATGCATGCATGTGTAACTTCATGAATCGACATCCTGAATTCAACCTCGAATTCAACACAGTCGATGGATACAGGTTATATCCTGAGTTCAATCTTTGATTTATCGTAAAATAGTATTTCATGCATGTGTGCAGTTGATTTGTTCCAGCTCTTCCTCGGACTGCTACCTGTTCGACGCAACGGCCAGCTCGGCCAGCTTCCACACCGCATCCGGCTTTGATGATCTGTCTGCCTCACGCACTGGCAAAATGATAAGGGGTGCTACAGTGCCTACTACTGGTGCAAGAAAGCAGAGTGGAGCTCGTCCCCTCGATCGTCCTGCCAGATTGTTCCGCATCTCCCATAACTAGGGCCAAATATAATCGGCTGGCTCCTCATGTCCAGCAATGAGAACATCGCCTCATCTTTCAGCAATATTTGTTTTCCAAACCAATAACTTATTACACGTTCATTATTTTGCTATACCTTGATCTCACTATCCTACTAGGCAGATGAGTAACTTGCGTCTTTTCAATCTCTCACGGGCCTACAACAACCATGTCAAACTTATGTGATTGTGGTCATTACTTCTTGCATACTTTTGAACAATGGAGAGAGAGAGAGAGAGAGAGAGAGAGAGAGAGAGTGTGTGTGTGTGTAGTTCCGTATAACATGTAATGTATTACCCTAGTAACGTTTTTATATAATGGAGATAGTGCTAGTTCACACATTCTTATTAGAGTCCAATCGGTAAGACAATGATTATATGTACTAAGAGTAGGGCGTGGAGAGCTTGGAAGTGCATGAGTCCATAGATGGGATGGCAATGCCAAGGTAATATTCAATTTATAGGCTTAGATAAGCCACTTTTGGAGCTTTTCAAACCCTTTCCAGGTGTTGCTTAGCTTTAATGGTCATGAAAGTTAGAAGGAACTATATTTGGAAAGTATATCAATATGAGATTGCAAGCCCTAGAGCTTTTTGAATGGACACATTTAAAACAAGGGTGATGTCACACTTTTTGTTGGCTATACTTTTTAGATGTATAGTAAACAATTGAGTTGCGTGTGGCATCTCGTTTAAGCTGTGTACTTGCTGTAAAAGGAGCTAACTTTGCTTACTAGACATTGGAAAAGTCTAGACATGAACTTTTTGTGGCACGATCCTAAGTGGAAGTTGTATTTCTAGATGACCATCATTGAGACCCATTTAATAAAAGACAAATTAATGTTCAACTCTCCTAATCATAACATCTTAAGGCCCTTTATTTTCTTAAAATTTATTAAAATACATTGACATATTGGCCACTCATTTTCTCAAAGGTAATTAGAATCAAATATTAGAATAAATTAACATCGTAGATTGCCATTTGGTTTTATCTTTATTTCATCTTCGAATTCCCATCTTTGTAGATAGTGGGTCTCTAGTACAAACTTGATGCAATCCTTTGTCTCTACCATCTAAGCACCTCATATATACATGCTATTTTGAACATACTCAAACAAAGGATCTAAGAAGATTGGTAAAAACATACTAATGTGGCACAATTTTTTTTTTAAATAACAAAATATCATGATAGTAATAAGGAAAAGTCATGATGAGTGGTAAACGTCTTTTTGCAAACCTTATTAGATTTTTCTGGATACTAGAAATTTTGAATCTTGTTTTAAAGGGATATCCATTCACATGGAGAAAGTTAAAAAAATCCAGATTTGTGGACCTTGGCAAAGTCTTAGAGAGTTTCCTCATCATAGACATGTGCTAATTTGAATATATTGATTAGAGGACATCAAGAGATATTTGGCTCAAAGCTAGTTTTTGCAAACTTGTTAGGTCAATTATGTAACTAGAGCTATTTTTTGCAAACTTTTCTAGAAAACAAAGTGTGTTGAAAAAGTTATTTGTGTGAAATATGACATATGGAGACCACATTTAAGAACACGAAAATATTGCATTAACAAGTACAATCTAGCAAATAAAATTTGAGATGTTGTAATGAAACCATGTGCTTCTTGGTTGAAATGAAAACTCTAATGGGCAAAGATGTCTCTCTCACTTCAACAAAATGAAAGCATAGATGGAGTTAGTGGATGCACTTTAATGACCATGTATATAGTCATGTTCATAACCACACGTAATAGTATAAATAATTTTTGAACTTGGACTAGAAACTCATACTATACACTACTTATTAACACAATTGTAGGTGTAATTTAGTTTTGCATGGTTGCATGAAATTAGAGTACTTTTCCTCAAAAAATAGACAACTTGTTTAAGAAAATCCCTCTCATTTGCAATCTATCAATATGAATGTGCATTAAACTTGCAAATAGAATGATATATAAACCTGCATATAAACATCATATTTATTGCATGGCTACTTATATATATACTACAAGGGAATAAGCACATGACACCTAATCTGAGGTATATTATGAACTAACAAAAGCCTTGTGAGTATGTAGGTAAGCACATCTATTTGTGTGACACATATTCATGCCTATAATCATGTTGAATTTACATGTATTAAATTCAAATATAAACATGCTTATAGATGGTCTACTTTCAACTATTTAAGAAACTAGGGAGCTATTAGTTCTAGAATGGCACCTCAATTTTGAGTTGCAAACGTACAACCAAGGCTTGCTTGGTTTGTTTTCTTAAAAACATATTTACATCTACCAAAACTAACATGTAACAATTAAGTAATTCACAATAAATAGACTTAGATAGAAAACGCTTCTCTTAAGCTATAATTGGTAAAACTTTATTCTATAAATGGATATATTTTTTTAAAAATGATACATTTTAATCATTGGCCAATGGAGCTATAACTTAAAAAGGGACATGACATCCTTAGTATTTTGATAATTGGCCAAGGGAGCTACAACTTAAAAAGGGACATCACATCCTTACATTTGCAAACTCACTTCTCCGATCTACAATTCATCTCTCTTTTCTCTTCAAATCCCTTCAATAAGTAGATTTTATCATTTGGATACACATTTTTTTAATCCATCTTTTGCATTTTTTTCTATGAACATAAAAACCAATAAAAAAGATATTGGTGCTCCTCTTTCAGATTCTATATTATCAAATATTTAAAAATTTTCTTTGAAAAAATCATGTGTAAAGAGCTTGTCATATGCATATCTCCTTTCCTTTCTCCTTTATCATTTTGCTCAACATGCATTTTCTTAAAAGTTGATAGTGAACTTCCTCTAAACATGTAAGATGATTATATTGATTTTAGCAATTGAATCTACCCATCACAATTTCAGTGGATAGTCTTCCATCCTTCATCATCAATATCTAATATTCCCTAGCATAAACAATCACCTCGTCTACTATTATGTCTCATTCCCTCTTCTTTGAGATCACATTGAGTTGAACTACCGTTATTGCAATCCTTCAAGGCAATTCATCCATGGACCTTCCTTGAATGCATCCTCTAGGCACTTACCTTGATCATTGAATAATACTATATTATGGAATTTGGGAATTTCCATGCACTTTGGGAACCCCCAATACCTTTATTATTTGACAACATGGTCAAATCTTGTTGTCTTACTTGAAGATGGAGTCTACCCTAAATACTATATAAGATACCTTTTCAAGTCCCACTTTTAAACATGGATCAAGATTAGCTACGTGGTCAAATATTTATCACTTGTTTGAATTTGGGACTTGGAAAACTCCCAAATTCTCTGATATGGTGTTAAATGGTCCTTCTTTGACTACCAACAATCTTCATTGATAGAATGAGCTCATAGAGTTTTTTTGGAGGCCTTCAAATAATCCTCCTCAAGAGGCCCCATGGGACCCTCCTCTTATCTCCATAACACCATCCCCTCTTCATCAAAGTACACACGGTGATAGTATGAGTATGAGTACTAATGGGTAGTTTATTGTACTAATGGGATCTATCGCATTACTAGGGATTGCAACTTCCCACCCCATGATACTTTATGACCATGTAGCCATCTCTAGAATACCTTCCACTTCCATGCAATGTCGTGTATATAGAAAGGTGTGAGTCTCCCACCCTCCCATTCCTCCCTTGGCACCCTATGGTTCCCAAGTGACTTTGCTAGTACTCTTTGATATTCTGCTAACTACTCCACTTGGTGCTTTCTTCAATAGCCTTCCACATACCTCCAACCACTATTTCAATCCTCCCTACTTCTTTGACATCCTAAACTCTCTCCCATCTAGTGCACATGGGGCTTGACACAAATACCCCAAGAACCATCCATAAGACTAATATATGGCAATTTCACCATCATACTATCAATGGTGAATGCCACCTCTATAGCCCATGTCATCAACACCAACACTATGAAAATTTGTGTAGTATGGGGTATGCTACAAGTTGTACCAATATTGTGAGGCACTTGATTCACACTTTTACCATGTATTTGTAGTACGAACATCAACAAAAACAAAAGTAGTCATATGCTAAGCATGATTCAGTCATGATAAAAGCACTATAGACTACTGAGATCCAAGTAAAGTTGATTGATGCTCAATACCTTGATCATTTTCACAAACATAAGTTTTTATCTTCATATTTCCTCCTATATGATACAAATGTCAAGATATTATTGTTTATCTCAAGTACAAGTTGCAAGAAAAAAATTTAAAGGTTTCAATTACATCATGAATTGTTCATTGAAACTCTTCTACTCCAAGCAATGGTCAGATAGATGGTTCTCAATGATCTTGATGTAAGATGTTAATTGCATTTCAATTTTGCATCTTATATGAGAGAGGAATACATGCAGTCTTTTCTTTTCCTTGTTTACATGACGGATTTTTCCTCATGAAGGGAAATAGAAACATGCATTATACAACTTCTTCAAGTTCTTTCTTCACATTATCATAATCCACAAAGTATCACACTTTTAAAATGTACATGCTTCCAATCTTATATTTTTCTTTAAATTCTGCGAATGGTATGGTTACATTGAAAGCTAATGAAGCCAATCGCTTCATAATAAACTAGCCACAATAGAGGATATTGCAAGGTGATTCCTACATAAATGTAATTCTCCAGTTTTCTTTTGCCTTCTCAATACATATCCCCTGCTTTCTCAAATTCATCTTCTAAAGTATCCAACTCACAGCGAACGTATAGCCAATAGACATGTCACCACCACCCAAGACAAGAAACAACACTTCCACGGTTAAAAAAAGGAAACCCCCATGATTTTTAGTTTGCAATAGATGGGCAAACATTTATTAGTTGATCAAAGGTGAAGAGTCTGGAAAATTGGGTGGATGTTGTGAGAAAGCATGATTTTGGGTGAATTTCAAGCCAAATTATATAAATTTTTGGATATATGACTTTCTTTGAGTTTTCAAGCCCAAAAATTTAACCCAATGACCGAGAAAACCTTTAAAATGTAGCATTTGGGCTAAATTTTGTCCCTAATTTTTACCTGAACACTTTTTAATCATAAACACCTCCTTACTATGACATTGCCTAGTACAATCTATAGTCAATATTCCATAGTAACTAGCTAGGGATCCAAAATCACAATGGCTGTCCGATCCGATCGAATGGCCAACTTCCAATCTCACATGTTCACCTAAACTCCTTCCACAAAACATGTAAGAAAATTTCCAAGAAAATACATTGTGTGTCATGGACATGCCATGATCAAGAGTATGGATTAATTCTTTCTCATGCCATGTGAATCCACAACCCATGCACATGCACCCTTAACATGACATCCTCAAGCCAACCATGCCAACCTACCCTTGCCATGTTAATGTATAACCTTCTAGAATATATGCCATGTCATTGCTTACATCATTGATGATATCATCATGGAACATTCTAGAACTTCTTTAGTTGCGCTCCAACACCTATAAAAGGAGGGGCTTTCCATAGAGTTCCTTAGTGTTACCAATGCCAGTCTTGGGAGCTCAAGGAGTCAAGATTTCCAAGTAGGTTACTTTGAGTTCTAGTTCTAGTTCTCATCTAATCATGATATCTAGTCTTGTCTTGTCTTCCATTATACTCATGTTGTCTTGTCACCTTGTAATCTCATAGTACGAGATCTTATGTAGTATTGTCTTGTATCTTGTTCATCCCCATTGAGGGAGATGTTCGAATATTGATATCTTTTATCCATACCTACAGTTGTGGGCTGTGGGATCCTTCATATGCTATTGAGTCCTATTGTCTATACCTACGGTCCGAGGTTGTGAGATTTTTCGTATCTTCTTAAGTTATCATTGAACCTTATGCCCCTACATCATATTATCTTGAAATTAGAAATCTTGTAACAAATCTTGCATCTAGTCTTGTCTCTCCAGCACAGTATAGTGCTCCCATAACAATTCAACAAGACTACTTTCTAGACCTACTAAGCACTATGGAGGCAACCCTTGAGAGATTCATGGCCTCCCTTCAAAACCTCCAACAAAAAATTCAAGACTTCAATAAATGATAGGCACAACTTCAAATAGAACACCCTATGCATCTAGCCCTACACTTCAAGAGATGCAAGACAAGATTGGAGACTTAGAGAACAACATAGGAAGTGATCAGAGGATTCAGTGTGTTTATCCACCCCGAAAAAAAGAACCCAAGATCATCATGGTAGAGAAGTTCAATGCCGACCCTTCAAAGTTTTGAGGATTCCTACAACAAATAAATCTCTATATCTACATACAACTTGATAGGTATCTAGATGATGCTTCCAAGGTTGGACTCATTGGGACTTTACTTTGTGGTCAAGCTATATCGTCGTCCCAATCTTGGAAAAGAATATGCCACTGCTTCATAGCTATAAGGCATTTCTTTGCAAGCTCTCTTCCACATTTGGAGATACAGACATTGATCAAGTAGCAGAAATGAAACTTTAGAAGCTATGACAAGGTAACTGCCATGCCTCTACGTATGCATCTGAAATTAGGCAATTAATCTATGACCTCACTTGACATGATGAATATTTTATCAATCAATTCACACTTAGCTTACTCTACAAGATATGGTTACTTCTTTGGAACATTTTGATACTGGTCTTATGTCCAAATGTGTAGAATTAGATCATGGACAACAAGTATACTTTGTACAAAGCTAGGATGAAGAGGATTATTCCATAGATCTTGGACATCAAATCAATGGGAATCTTTGAGATGACATCAAGGACATTATGCTCACTATTCTTGCTGAGGTGAAAACACTCGAGGATTATATCATGCAAGCCATCTAGTATGATAATACATTGTTCAAGAGGAAGCAAGAAAATCAAGAAGAAGTAAGGCATTGCCAATGGAACCCAGCCCTAATCAGAGACCCCTAGTACTCCAAAAGACCAATGCTACACCAATTAAAGTCATGGATGGAAGACCTCTATCATTTAGAGATATTACCTCAATATGACCAAGAAAACTTGTCAGAGAGAGAACTAGGGAGAGAGAAAGAGGAGAGAAGACTGCAGAAGAGAGAGAAGAAAAGTGACGAGGAGAGAGAAAGACTAGATTTAGAGAGAGAAAGACATGAAAGAAGGGGAAGCCATAGAAGCTGTGAGCAAGAAGGGAGAGAAAGATTGTAATTGTATTAATGTGTCAAAAAGATGTAATTGAGAGAACTAGGGAGAGAGAAATAGGAGAGACAAGACTACAGAAGAGAGAGAAAGACTACAGGAAGAGAGAGAAGAAGAGTGACGAGGAGAGAGAAAGACTAGATTTAGAGAGAGAAAGACAGGAAAGAAGGGGAAGCCATAGAAGTTGTGAGCAAGAAGGGAGAGAAAGATTGTAATTGTATTATTGTGTCAAAAAGATGTGTAAAATTACATATCCTCTCCTTTTATACCAATGTCAGTGTGACATGGCATAATATCAATATTATTTACACTAATTCCTTATTCTCAGCTTCTTACAATCCATCCCCACTCAAAAATGAATTTTTTGTCCTCAAAAACAAATATCGGACTTATTGGTATAGCCAAGTAATGGGTTGCAGAGTACTACTCTGTACAGCATTACAAGTGGTAAAAGAAAAGATTACCTAATATTCAATAGCAGTACTAATCTATACAGAGGGTCAAAATCAGCCTATAGCAACCCGGATCAAAAGGGAAAGTGGTATCGTTGCCATGCATTGGATCAACTTTCATAAGATCAAAGTCAAGTACAGCTGGAAGCATGATCATCATGATGGTATTCACTAACTCTTCCATAAGCCTCTCAGGCATCACCATGCTCTGTATGACTGAAGCATATGAGGCTGAAGTCACCATTGCATGATGATCATCCAAATCCACATGCTTTCCATGATCTGCTTTCTTGAACTGAGCTTCTTGTGGTGGATTCATACCAAAATGGGCTTCAACAAGATCTTCTCCATCCTTTGTATCATAATATTCAAATACCAAGAATATTTTGGCAGACTTTGCCCTGCATGTGGCTTGGTCATTACAAGATAGTGGCTTAGCACATCGATAGCATAAGCCCGTAGCATGCAATTCCCGTATCGTATCACTAGTAAGGTGTCTAAAACGTTTAGCCTTAGATAGCAATTTACACACCTGCTCATCACCATTGGTCGACTCTATAATAGTTTTGGCATGCTGCTCATAGACATCTTGCTGCTCATATAAAATAGATGGTTGTCCATGCTCATCATGTACAACAAATAGGTGTCCATGCTCATGACAATAATGCTCATGCTGTCCATACTGCATATGGTGATAATAGCCGTGCTGCGCATTAGAGGGACAATTTGGTTGAGCATATGCATTTTCTTCCACTAATGTTTGCTGCTCACATACATAAGCATGCTGCCTTTGATCATTGATCCCATAGCATTGGTCATGCTGTCCATAATCTCTATTAAAATACATGTCACAAAACATTCATGCTGTTGTCCAAATACATCTATTTGTTGATGACTACTACCAAAACTTTGGTCATATTGTTGCCCATAAACATGTTGTCAAAGATTGCATGAAGACTGTCCAACATGATTACAATGATGTCCTTGCATCCTAGGCTGTCCATAAGTATGATGATTGGCAAGTCCATGAGCATAGGTATTGGCATAATGTCGGTCATAATCACTTGCTTGCTGTTGATCAAACCTAGAAGGGTACTGATAAGCATAACCATTTCTGTCACATCCATAAGAACTGGGATGGTCAACGAAGACTTAGTTGTTTAGACACTATCTCATTCAGCCCATCATGGTTAGGGATAAACACAAATAAACAAGCATAATCTTTTGTCAACCATTTTACATTTTGTGTCCACCAATGCCTCAACCCTCTTTTCCAAACTTTTAGATTCTTGTCCAATTAATTCACTCATGACATTAAACATCTCCTTTGAAGTAGATACATGAATTACATGCTTTTCAACCCTATTTTCAGCATTAACTACTACAATAATTTCAACCAATGTATCAATAACATTAAAACTTTGCAAATAGCCCCAAAATATAGTCATTTGCAAACAACCAAAATACCATATTTCTTTAACTCTTTTTCAGCATGATGTACATAACCCTTTTCAGCTTTGCACATGGCTATAATACCCTTGAATCTACCTACATTGCTTGTTGTCCATTCCTGAAAACTAACCACAAATATATTTTATCCTTTTCTTGGAGGTAAAAACATCTTCCAAGTAGCAATGCCATAGCCTCCATTTATAATAATGCTATTTAAAAACCCTTGAGTTCTCCATCATTAGATGAAATCGGATAATCTCTAAATGTATTCCAATTACGAGGATGAGTAACACATATAGTTACAAATTTAATTGCCCTTTTGCTATCTTTGCTTCACACACAACCATAACAAGAATCATCATCTATTACCTTAGATTCCATCCTTTATTCCATAATGCATGGTTTTCCTAAGATAACTGGATAACTACATGAATCTTGCACAAAGAAGTCGTATTCATCTTGGACATCTCTAATAGTCATTGGAACAATTGGACATGCACCATAAAAATCCCTTGATGAGTTGTGTGTAGTCAACATACACTAGCAAGGATCCATATCCACTAGCCATTCACTATTCTCATACACACTACAAGCCATTACATTAATTTTGGACCCATGGTCCAAGAGAGAAATACATGGTATCTCTTCCTCCCCTATCTTTACAATAGTTTCAATTGTAGATCTTGCCCTAGTGCATAATATGAGAGTATTGGTTGTTAGGAAGAAAGTGAACATCCTCTTCCTCATGAACATACTAGTGCTCAACTCCCTTATGTATAGTATTGCCCACCATAACATTTTTCTTCCTAACATCATTCTTTCCTCATATAGCCCATTTTCGATATCAACCTATTTTATGATAGAAATGAAATCATCAGTAGATGCCAACTGAATACCTTGTGAATCCATGTCTTCTTTAACTTTTAATAGTGCTTGAGTAGGTTTCTTACAAATGCATTTTCCACTTAATGATATCTATTATCTTTGTCATGGACTTCATGCTTAGCAATGCCAAGAACCTTATCCATTATGATTTTAACTCTATTTTCAAGACTTCATTCCTCAAGCACTTTCTTTATGTTGGTTGCTATCTCTATGTCAAGCGTAACGACCGTCCTCGACTCTCTTTGTCCCTTCATGCTTCTTCTCATGTGAGACATCTTCAGTTACATGTTTTGGACTAGCTTTTTTAGTAGCCTTCTGTTGCTCCATCTTGCTTCGTGTCATGTGCCAAAGGATCTAAAGTGGAAGGACCTACATCCTCATCCTTTCTCTTTTCCTTGACAATAGCATCCATATTCTGCACCTTAGTCAAATATGCATATGCAATAGATGAATCAATAGGATCATCCCATGCACATTTATCCCATATGATCTAACTTGCACTTGTCGATTTAGCCCTTGTTGTCTTCTCCTTCTTTTCACAACCCAAGAAAATGACCATACTACAAATTTTTCATCAACATTATATGCATGTAAAGAACCATATGATTTCTCAAGTTCCAATCCATACATGGCAGCATCTATGACTACAAATGCATTTCTTGCTACCAACTCTTCCAACCACTTCTACATACCCCCTTTGCCAAAGTTTGGCTCAAGAGGCAACCCTTTTTCAATTGCATGAAGTTTTCCATCTTTCCAAAACACCAAGCTCTTTGCTTTTGTATCACGATCAGCCATACACTCGCCCTTTTCATGTTGCAAGCTATCACACCATATACATAGTCTCTTAAACCCTTTTCTACTAGGCCTTTAAATTGCTACCCCCCTTCTCTTCCACTTTCTCATCCAATTTTACAACCTTCAAGTTAAGGTATGTCATATTTTAGTGCGGGTCATATAAGGTTTTTACCAATTCATCCATAACATCTCCTTTTTGGGTGGGCCAGCAAGCCTAACGGATTGTTCAACCACCATTGATACATATTATTTTGTTGTAATTTTAGGAATAATTATAGAAACTGCATGCATAGACCCTATTCCCAACCTCGTTTTTAGGTTTTCTTACTTCACCATCACATTTGCAATATTCATTATATATGCCCACTCAGATTTCAACCCAATTTCTCAAGTTTCATCTTCTAATTGATTAGTCAATTTCTCCTACAACAAAAGGTCAATAGCTTTTAAGATTAACTCAAATTTTTTACTTTCCATCGACTAATGGTCATTCACATCGAATAGAGGATATCGGCTTTAAAATTCACACGACAAGGCTATAGTAGCAAGATATTGATGATGAAGGATGGAAGAATATCCACAGAAATTGTGATGGGTAGATTCAATTGCTAAAATCAATATAATCATCTTACATGTTTAGAGGAAGTTCACCATCAACTTTTAAGAAAATGCATGTTGAGCAAAATGATGAAGGAGAAAGGAAAGGAGATATGCATATGACTAGCTCTTTACACATGATTTTTTCAAAGAAAATTTTTAAATATTTGATAATATAGAATTTGAAAGAGGAGCACCAATATCTTTTTTATTGGTTTTTATGTTCATAGAAAGAAATGCAAAAGATGGATTTAAAAAATGTGTATCCAAATGATAAAATCTACCTATTGAAGGTATTTGAAAAGAAAAGAGAGATGAATTGTAGAGCGGAGAGGTGAGTTTGCAAATGTAAGGATGTGATGTCCCTTTTTAAGTTGTAGCTCCATTGGCCAATTATCAAAATACTAAGGATGTCATGTCCCTTTTTAAGTTATAGATCCATTGGCCAATGATTAAAATGTATCATTTTTTTAAAAATGTATTCATTTATAGAATAAAGTTTTACCAATTATAGCTTAAGAGAAGCGTTTTCTATCTAAGTCTATTTATTGTGAATTACTTAATTGTTACATGTTAGTTTTGGTAGATGTAAATATGTTTTTAAGAAAACAAACCGAGCAAGTCTTGGTTGTACATTTGCAACTCAAAATGGAGGTGCCATTCTAGAACTAATAGCTCCCTAGTTTCTTAAATAGTTGAAAGTAGACCATCTATAAGCATGTTTATATTTGAAATTAATACATGTAAATTCAACACGACGATTATAGGCATGGATATGTGTCACACAAATAGATGTGCTTACCTACATACTCACAAGGCTTTTGTTAGTTCATAATATACCTCAGATTAGGTGTCAATGTGCTTATTCCCTTGCAGTATATAGATAAGTAGCCATGCAATAAATATGTTGTTTATATGCAGGTTTATATATCATTCTATTTGCAAGTTTAATGCACATTCATTTTGATAGATTGCAAATGAGAGGGATTTTCTTAAACAAGTTGTCTAGTTTTTGAGGAGAAGTACTCTCATTTCATGCAACCATGCAAAACTAAATTACACCTACAATTGTGTTAATAAGTAGTGTATAGTATGAGTTTCTAGTCCAAGTTCAAAAAGTACTTATAGTATTACCTGTGGTTATGAACACGACTATATACATCGTCATTAAAGTGCATCCACTAACTCCATCTATGCTTTCATTTCGTTGAAGTGAGAGAGACATCTTTGCCAATTAGAGTTTTCATTTCAACCAAGAAGCACATGGTTTCATTACAACATCTCAAATTTTATTTGCTAGATTGTAGTTCTTAATGCAATATTTCTGTGTTCTTAAATGTGGTCTCCATATGTCATATTTCACAAAAATAACTTTTTCAACACACTTTCTTTTCTAGAAAAATTTTCAAAAAATAGATCTAGTTACATAATTGACTGGACAAGTTTGCAAAAACTAGCTTTGAGCCAAATATCTCTTGATGTCCTCCAATCAATATATTCAAATTAGCACATGTCTATGATGAGGAAACTCTCTAAGACTTTCCAAGGTCCACAAATTTGGATTTTTTAAACTTTCTCCATGTGAATGGATATCCCTTTAAAACAAGATTCAAAAATTCTACTATCCAAAAAAATCTAATAAGGTTTGCAAAAAGTTTACCACTCATCATGACTTTTCCTTATTACTATCATGATATTTTGTTATTTAAAAAAAATAAATGTGCCACATTAGTACGTTTTTACCAATCTTCTTAGATCCTTTGTTTGAGTATGTTCAAAATAACATGTATATATGAGGTGCTTAGATGGTAGAGACAAAGGATTGCATCAAGTTTGTACTAGAGACCCACTATCTACAAAGATGGGAATTCGAAGATGAAATAAGGACAAAACCAAATGGCAATGTATGATGTTAATTTATTCTAATATTTGATTCTAATTACCTTTGAGAAAATGAGTGGCCAATATGTCAATGTATTTTAATAATTTTTAAGAAAATAAAGGGCCTTAAGATGTTATGATTAGGAGAGTTGAACATTAATTTGTCTTTTATTAAATGGGTCTCAATGATGGTCATCTAGAAATACAACTTCCACTTAGGATCGTGCTACAAAAAGTTCATGTCTAGACTTTTCCAATGTCTAGTAAGCAAAGTTAGCTCCTTTTACAGCAAGTACAAAGCTTAAACGAGATGCCACATGCAACTCACTTTCTTTACTATACATCTAAAAAGTATAGCCAACAAAAAGTGTGACATCACCCTTGTTTTAAATGTGTCCATTCAAAAAGCTCTAGGGCCTGCAATCTCATATTGATATACTTTCCAAATATCGTTCCTTCTAACTTTCATGACCATTAAAGCTGAGCAACACATGGAAAGGGTTTGAAAAGCTCCAAAAGTGGCTTATCTAAGCCTATAAATTGAATATTACCTTGGCAATACCATCCCATCTATGAACTCATGCACTTCCAAGCTCTCCACGCCCTACTCTTAGTACGTATAATCATTGTCTTACCGATTGGACTCTTATAAGAATGTGTGAACTAGCACTATCTCCATTATATAAAAACATTACTAGGGTAATACATTACATGTTATACGGATCTAAACACACACACACACACACTCTCTCTCTCTCTCTCCATTGTTCAAAAGTATGGAAGAAGTAATGACCACCTCTCTCTCTCTCTCTCTCCATTATTCAAAAGTATGCAAGAAGTAATGATCACAATCACATAAGTTTGACATGGTTGTTGTAGGCCCGTGAGAGATTGAAAAGACGCAAGTTACTCATCTGCCTAGTAGGATAGTGAGATCAAGGTATAGCAAAATAATGAACGTGTAATAAGTTATTGGTTTGGAAAACAAATATCGCTGAAAGATGAGGCGATGTTCTCATTGCTGGACATGAGGAGCCAGCCGATTATATTTGGCCCTAGTTATGGGAGATGCGGAACAATCTGGCAGGACGATCGAGGGGACGAGCTCCACTCTGCTTTCTTGCACCAGTAGTAGGCACTGTAGCACCCCTTATCATTTTGCCAGTGCGTGAGACAGACAGATCATCAAGGCCGGATGCGGTGTGGAAGCTGGTCGAGCTGGCCGTTGCGTCGAACAGGTAGCAGTCCGAGGAAGAGCTGGAACAAATCAACTGCACACATGCATGAAATACTATTTTACGATAAATGAAAGATTGAACTCAGGATATAACCTATATCCATCGACTGTGTTGAATTCAGGATGTCGATTCATGAAGTTACACATGCATGCATATTGAAGCAGCTGAATAGTTACTAATTCTTAGATGCTTACGGCGCTTGTATCGCTGCCTGCACCAGCGACCAAAGCCTGCACATCGTCAGCGCTTGATCCACAGCCGCCGATTGACAGAACCTGCGCCAGCCAGCCATGCATTGAATCAATATATAGAGAGATAAGGATTGGTTAGCTAAGGATATCCTTCATTGCAGGAGGAGGGAGACCAGAAGAAGTCGGTATGTATATTACACATATCTAATATTGTACCTGGAAATCTTCCTTTTTCGACTTCCCTGAACTGCTGCTGGTGACGGTAGCGGAGAAGTCAAGGCTGCCGGTGTCTACCAACTGTTGGCAGAGATCGAGAGAGCACGTCGCTGGCGGACACCGTGCCACTCAGCTCTACACCCGTCTCCCTAAAAGAGAGGCGGCCTCTTCCTGGGCTTCCTGGATGGCAGGGTCGTTATTGTTGCCGTCACCTCCGGTGCCACCTGGCGCACTGCCAGATGGTGGTGCCGGGGCCGGTGGCGATGGCACCATTCTCTGGGGTGGACTTGTCGAAGATCCTACCGGTGCCATGCCAGGCTCGTCATCTGATGATCCGCCGCCCCCTTGACCTCCACCAAAGGCGAAAGGTGGAATAGCCGCGCCAAGCTCTCTCTGAGGCCGCTGTCCAGCAGCGGCCGGCGACGTCGATAATATTATGTTGATCATCGACGTCATCCAAACAAAGCCCAATAATACAGGACCATAGTTGTTTCGACGCACAAGGAACACCAGGTGCTTGGGCATGGCCATGTTCTATCGATGTCTTACCCTGTTACTAGGATGTACAGCGGTGATCAGTACTGATCAATGATCATGGGCTCCTGCACGTCCTGGTTTGCAATATATCCTAAATCCCGTGTGGCGATCTGTACGTCCAGCCCTTCCAGTTGTCCTTTTATTGACGTTAAGAGATTCGTAATACCGATACAAATAATGCAGACCGGCCCCATACATGAACCTCTGCCATAGCTGTGTAGCACCATCTCAGCCGAATGGAGGGACCAAGGCCTAACAGGTTGCCCTACTTGGAATTATACCTGAAACACACCACTAATAGGACCTAGAGCTGCTCGAGGTTAACGTCCCTTCGATATGACGCACACCGCTAGCTGGCCGAATAGATAATGACCTTGGACCACCTCATCCCTGCGATTATCCCTTGGCTTGTATGGACAAGATTACACATAGGCCCTGCAGCTCCTCGAGATTAAACGTTGGATACGAAACACTCCAATAGAATAGAATAAGGCTTTAAACCTTCCTTCATGAACGTCGCCCCTTTTAGGCAGCAGATAGGTTGATAGAGAGAAATATGTAAAAGAAGAAGAGAAAAGAAAATATGATAAATAAAATTTAGTATATTCCACCACACTTTGGATAACCTCGTTGGCATCAATAACTTGAGCACCCCGTAGTTGTCAAACAGGGTTTATTAATCTATCTTGGGATTAGTAACCAAGATCTGCAACTAAGATAGCTCCTACCATCGTGAATTACAAATCTAACAATTCACTTTGCATTCTTCTTTGCTTTTTATCATTAGCATTACCCCCCTCTAAGATGGGTGTAAGTCCCTTGACCCTCATCATGAAAGGTAGAATGCATCAACTTGCGCCACCTTGGAATTGAAAGTAGTAGCTTCTCATTCATTAGGTTGGTCAATTTTGGTAGTCAAAGAAAAATATACACTTGGATCTTGAGACAGATTGGAAGTAGTCTCAAATTTAGTGTTTCTACATTTGCCATGGAAAACACTATTAGAGGGTGGTTATTGATTTTTTCATATTTTCTTGGTTGTCTCTTGTGGATTCTTTTAGTGGATAGAGTAGTTGCATTATCTTACTGCTGCTTCAAGCTCTTTTGTTTGAGCTTGGAGGACAAAGGATTGACCAACAAGTGCCTCATATTGTCACTTATTAAAATTCAATGGCTCCATCATGCCCTCCTTGGATTTTATCTTTTAAATTGAGTAGTAATACATGGACGTAGCTACTTTATTTCCTCCTCTTCGGTTTCTAACTTCCCAAGCACCACAGTTTCTTTATGTGGATTAGTAGCCACATCAAGCAGGTTCTCTTCTAGAATTGCAAACTCAAGTGTCACAAGGAAGAGCTTTCTAGTCCCTAACTTGTTTGTTTTTTTTTGCGCAAGTGTTTGCTATGTAACCTAGTTCTCTATTTGGATTTCCCTCTTTGACTCCAATGGGAATCAAGCTATAGTCAATGGAGGTGACTGTGTAGGCACTTTAGGCAACCAAATGCATTACTTTCCTACATAATACCCTTGAGCATGTAGTAACGCTTTAGAAACCCATACGGCTTGGTGCTAACTCTCCATTGTTGCTTCCAATTATATGCAATGGGTATCCTCTTCCTTTTGGATATAATTCTAGTTCTAAAAGCTTTAAAGGTTGTTGTATTGTTCCTAGTAGCTGGAGTATCTACTATCGTTCTAGGAGGATTCCTACTATGTAGTTTTGTTTTGTCCTGATATGCCCTGAGTAGTTCCTTTGGATCTCTCTGGCTATCCTCACAAGGATTTTGTTTTGACTCACACATAGATGTCTTGCTCACCCTGTGGATAAGGACAAAGTTTCCATTACTTAAATTGGTTACTATTTTAATACTTGGCAAGCTCGATTGTATCTAGTGTACTACATAGTCCACTTCAAATTGGGTTGCATGATTGAAAAGTCTCCCAAGTATGACTTCCTTCCCCATAAGCTCTCCATTTGACAGCACATAGAAAATGATGGGCATGCCTTTAGTCTCTCTATATGTAACGTGTCCACTAGAATCATCCAGGACACGTCTTAGCAGTCCATCGGAAAGGATGTCTAGAAAGTTCCGCCCGGCACTCCCATGGAATGTTACGGGTTTTGCAATCTAGGTCTTCCCGTGTCTGCCACGTAGCGGAAGTATCCTGGCCGTTCCCACTTAGGATCGACCGGAATTAGGGGTTTTCCTGTTTGGTCATTAACTAGTAGCAACTAACGTCAGACCCGAGCGAACTACTTTACGCAGAAACGCCAAGTCCGAAGCGGATTCATGCTGCACTTGGTTCAAGGAGAATGGGAAACGAGAGGGATGCAAGGCTCGACCTCTCTGCCATAAGGCATAGTCCCATTCCGTTCCCCTAAAACAACGTGAATCGGGTAATAGGTAATTCCAAGTCATCGTTCTCGTTATTTGTTCCGGCGATGATGATCATCCCTCTGTTCGTTGAAGATTTTTGAGAAAAGTTCCTGGCTAACCGGGACCACTCATCCATAGCACAGACCCATGGTCCATCCTCCGCACTTTCCTCGGTTTGTTTTAGTTATGTAATTACCTACCACATTAATTTGACATATATCAAACAGCTTCTTTGATTAACCCTGTTAAGCACTGGTTCCTTCACGTAATCTTATCACAAGACATAAAGAAAACAATGTCAAACAACTTCTTTATTATCGTTTTATCCTTTTATCTTTGAAATACAAGGAGTTCCGCCCGTAGGCTTGTATCGGTCTAATTACTCTCTTTGAATGTGATTTGTAGTGACTTAAATTTGTCTCAATACACATGGTCAACAACCTAGTTGCACTTCCCTCACTTATGCGTAGATACCGAATGGTGGTATGGATTACGACTTAGGTGATACAGGCCTAGTGGTTGTGCCTAATGAGTTTTCACTTAAATCCTAGGGGTATACACCTATGAATATTATACCTAGGGGTAGGTGTAAGGATGTGAGGACCCTAAACGTAGATATCATCAAGTGTGCCAAATGCAAGTAGCTAGGGCCTAAACTTAAAGGCTTGAAGTTTGCTATGAATTCTGTCTAAATATGCACACTCTATAAAGCAAGTTGCAAGTAGGCTAGGAGTGTTCTAATGTAACTGCACTTGCACACTTGTGTGCAAGAAATGTTAGTTAAAATGAAATGTGTCAAGTTCTACAAGTAAGCCCTATTAAGGGTGAAGCTCTACCTAAATATACAAATGCTAGTGTTATTGTATAACAAGTCTAGGACAGTTATAGTTGGATTCGAGGTCCACATGATCCAAAGGCAAGTCTTAAGAGTTGGAAGTGCATAGAGGGTGCACCTTGCACTTAGTGCAAGGTATTGGGATCATATTGTGGTCATAGGTGGTGGATACTCCCAAATGGGAAAGGCTCTTACCCTTGTGGATTTACTTATGTGCCAAGAATGTTGTGCCCTTAAGGAGAAGGGATCATATCCTTACCAAAAGGAGGATTATCCTTAAGCAAGGGGATACATGCACACAAGGATCAATTGAAAAATTTTCTACTTAGCAAAAGGAAGGTTCTTCTTAAACAAAGGGATATAGAAGCACAAGGACCAATGGAAAAATGATAGGACAAGTATGGAGTAGAGGTGTATGGGTGGGACCTGAAATCAGTATGGGAGTGCAAGTTCAAGAGTGTACTATGGAACTGTAAGGGTAGAGTGTGGAAGTCCTAGTGTGAAAATGCTGATGTGTATGAGTACTAATGTGTGAGAGCTAGTGTGCGAGTACTAATGTACGAGTTCAAGTGTGGGAGTGTAAGCATGGAAGTCCTAATGTGGGGTTAGGGGTAGAGTGTGGTAGTAGGGTACCTACTATGGAGGAGATAGTGTAGGAGTGGGAATATAGTGTGGGAGTGTGGGTAATAATATTGGAGTGGTAGTGTTGGATTAGAGTAGGGGGGAGTGCTAGGGTGGTGTGGGAGCATTTTGAGTGTAGCAATCCTACTATGGGATTGGGTCTAATGTGTGAATTCTTGTAGTTTGGGAGTCCTAGTGTGGGAGCGGTTCTAATGTGGGTGTGGATGGTTCTAGTGTGAGTGTTCGTACCATGAGAGGCCTCCTAATATAGGAGCCCTAGTGTGGGAGTGGTTCTAGTATGGGAATCTTAAGGTTCTAGTTTGGAAGTACTTGTAGTATGGGAGTCATAATGTGGAACTGGTTCTAGTGTGAAAGTGGTTTTTTAGTGAGAGTCCTAGTGTGGGACTGGTTCTAGTGTGAGAGTCCTAGTATGGGAGTGGTTCTTTAGTGAGAGTCCTAGTGTGGGAGTGGTTCTTTAGTGAGAGTCCTAGTGTGGGAGTGGTTCTTTAGTGATAGTCCTAGTGTCGGAGTAGTTCTAGTGTGAGAGTCCTACGATGTTGCCACTTCTAGTAGCCATCTCCACCATTAGCAACCATCTTGCCAATTCTTGTAGCCATCTCCACCCAGGGGGTGCGCGTAATTTGTTGACCAACATTTAGACTATGTGCATTTTGTTGTAGAGGTGTGGATACTTAACTTGACAGCTCAATGCTTCTTGGGCTATGTAGGAGGTGGGTGCTAGGGAAGACTCAACGACAACATTAACTGACCTACTAATGTAAGTAACCAAAGTGGATAGGAGCATGCATCTCAATAAATCATTATTACATGTTCGTGTCAAATGAACACTAAGAGTAGAAATGCACAATTAAGCATTGTAGAAGAAAAGAAGTGCATGATGAAACTTTCTAATATAACTTGCTATAGAATGATAATGTGCTGAGTGATAAATTGGTGGTTATCTATGTATGCCAACTCCAATAAGAATGAGCATACACTATGAGCATAGTCTCTTGAATTATCTTCATATGCATAACATGATAGCTTCAAGATACTATGAACATAGTCTCTTGGACCACACTCATATCTTAATATGCACAACGTCATGCAAGAAGTGAGTAGTCAAATAACTACTTAGAATAATAAAATGCAATGGAGGTTTTCCTAGTGTGATTGGAAGCACAATCAACCATTGTTTTGGTGTGGTTGGAAGAAAGAGAGAGAAAAGGGATAGGAAGCCCTATGAAAAAATTACTACTAACAAATAATTAAGAAACAAGAAACATTACTACAAAAAATATATTATTTTGTTTCCATTATTAATTCTTGAATAGTTGAGTGATCTACATTTAGATGATGAATACACGTCTCTCCTTTTCATTTAAGGCTTATACTAATAGGGGGGCAGTAGGCCTTTAAAGATCCATTTAGACCAACTTTTCAACCACTTCCATTAGGAAAAAAATGAACTCACAAATGGGCCTTTTAGCCCCCCCTCTCTCCTCCTTAAAACAAGGAAAAGAGGAGAGAAGAATAGTAAAATAATCCACCTCTCTCTCGAGTTTTGCAAACTCATTTTTCCTATATATTATCTACAAAGATATACTTAGATTCCTTCTCTCTCCTCATGCAATAAGTCTTTTTCAACCAAATTTTATATTCAAAAAGGAGTTAGTAACGGGAATGTGGTGCTTAATCGAGAACAAGGAAAATAAAATTTTGGAAGTTCCTTTTAAGATATTTTGGGGATTTTTTATATCCTAGATTTTGGTCAAAAAACAAACCCATTGGTCAAATTTCGTGTTTTTTGGAGATGTTTTTGGAGAAAAATAGAAATATCTAAAATACGAAAAGTCTTGGACATCCCTACCCTCTGAGGTGTTCCCCCCCATATCTATACTCTCTCATAGCTCTATTGTGACCTCTTCTCTGTGTTTATGCAACCTTCATTAACAAAGTGAATTACTTACACGCTGCTTTCCCTTGGCACCTTTGTGTGCCTCTCTGTGCATCTCCACTGTACCTCTTGTGAGAACCAAGTAGGCTCCCCATTTCTATTAATAGTAAAATGAATATAGGAAAGGAGTTGCATATTGAGGTAGAAATTGAATATGCCCCATTATTCAAAAGAACCCAACGTACCAGTGTCAACCCTCAAGTTTTGCAGAGTTAGATGCAAATGGGATTGAAACATGTGGATTTGTGGAAATATAAAATTGGTTCAAATTGTGATGTGTTCTTCCAATATGAAAATACCAATGGAAAGATCACAAGATCATCAAAAGCAAGCCCTTCAAGAAGTATGAGGAAAAAAAGTAGCCAATGTATGGTGGATTGGTTCAAAAGATGAGGAGAAAAATAATCAATGCCTATGTGGAGTATAAGAGAGGGTTCAACTTGGATGGTATCAAAAATCAAAGGGATCAAGGATTTCTACATATTATTTGATGGACCCTGATATGGTAGATGTTGAAAGTATCATTGCCCTCACAAATCTCACATATAATTGTAACAATAACAAATATGAATTTGATGAAAATGATTGGAAGATCTTAAATGAATTTGTAAGGAACCATTGAGAATAGGTAAATGAACATTATTCTTTCTCTTCGTTAATATTTCTTACCATGTACAATTACTAAAATGAAAGTCTTGTCAAGCTCTTTTTTTCCATTTTTCTTGATGCTAATTTCTTGTGTTCTTGTGTTTACTTCAGGAACATGACTAGTGCATTATAGCGATGCATCCACAAGTGTGAAACCAATGATAAACTCCAACTTTGAAAATTTGAGATGATGAGCAGAAGACAATTATAAGCTAGCTAAAAATCTTATATATTTAAATTTTTATATAAATGTATATACTTTATAAAAGAAAATGAAATATGTTTTTTTATAGATGCAAGCATAAAAAAGTATGATTTTAACTACATCATCATGCAAATAATGCTGGAGTTTTGATGAGGCCATGACAATGCAATATATTTTTTCCTTTCAATGTATCTACCCATTTCAAATACAAATCAAGCTCATATTTATTGTGTCTTTGTTATAGCCTAATATGATTTCAATCAAGTGGTAAATTTTGAGTCTTTGTCTCTTGTTATCTCTAGATATTGTATATATATATGCGTGTATATGTGTATTACATATACACTTGATATGCTTTATAGGAATGGCTGAGAAAATAATTGAACATGAATTAGATACAAAAGATGTAATGATATAATCCACTATCATCAAATAGGACAATATCAAGATCAATATGGCAATGGAAGGGAGCCTTAAGACATTAGTATGATGGTCGAAATATGTATTCCTACATTTCTATCTCAATTTTTATGTTTAAGGACCCATAGAAGGCTTACTCTAACATAAGCTTCAACAACTACCTTATTAGGAAGCATGCGCCATAGCTTGTGCATCATAGTTTTATTTATAAAAATTCTAAATTATACCATTGAAATTCATATAGGTTGAATATATTTTATAAAGTTTCATAATGACTAATTCTAATAAATGCATTTTATGAACCCTTAAAAGCTAGTTTATGATCAATTTTGTGATAAAAACTAGTATTTGGTATATATTACGTAAGGATATGTTAAATTTTTTATTTTAAAATTATGGACTATCGCCCTTTTGAACTCTGCTTTCATGGTCGGATCTTCTTCTTTTTCTTCTTCACACATTTGCCTATTGGCAATGCAGGCGGTTCTTCCTCTGCCTCGGGTAGCGGCTCCTTCACCATGGCCCATTCCTTGGAAAGGTGCTTGGCGATGTCCCCCACCAAGCTTGGGACATTGCCTCTTGAAGTGACCGGGTTCGTTGCAATGGAAACAATGGAGATTTTAGCCATTTCTTTGAGTAGGAACAAAGTTGTTAACGTTATTAGTCCTTCCTTTCTTGATTTGTCCCTGATTATGACCTTGAACTCTCTTTATCTAAGGTCTGAATGCTCCTCTGTTCGGGTCATTATAAGACCAAGTTTTGTTACCCCTGGTCTAGACTGCACCTCCTAAATTATAGGTGCCGCTCAAATGAGTGCATCCTGAAGATCTGATGGACGCATAGATTCGAGACGGGTATTTACTGGTGGATTTAAACCAGCACAAAATTTGGACACCTGCTGTGTCATGTCCATTTGTGGTGCATACTTAAGAAGTGAGACAAATTTAGAATAGTATGTGTCAAGCGTGAGCCCCAACTGTTTTAGCTCGTAGAACTCATTCATTTTCTGCGTGCGATATGTAGGTGGTAAGTATCTTCCCTGCATGGATTTGTTCAGCTTCTCCTAGGTAACGGATCCCTCCTCGATCCCTTGATCCCTGCACCATTGCTTCCACCAAAGCCTAGCTTCGCCGGTGAGCTTTAGCTTGGCGAGCATAGCTTGATTAGGGGGTGCGGTACCGGTTGCTTCGAAGTAATCCTCCATAGATTCAATCCAAATTTTAGCATCGGCTTGGACGGACCTGCCTCTCCCGTCAAACTTGGGTGGCTTGATCTGCTTGAGAAGAAACTTCTTCTCCTCGATTGCAGCAGTACTTGATGTAGGAGGCGAACTAGGAACCTGTACTTGGGGTTGTGCCTGGATAAAGGTTTCTTAAAGTTATTATATGATAATCGTTATTGATTTATATTACATCTTCAATTCTGCTATCATGTAAGCAATATAGATAATTAACTTTTTATCAATTGTCATGCACAATCAGACATTGATAAAAAGAAGTCTTATATGTATTTATATGGGCATAGCCCTTTCGGAATACAACATTTCTTGCAATGATAAGCCAACTGTTACATTTAGTTTGGGAAGAACAACGTTGTATTACATTTATCTACAAGAACTGTATAATAGTATGGTTTCGAGTCATGGATCTTCAGGAATCGGTAAGTCATTGGAAGTTCAGGGTATCCTTTCCTTTGGAACCCATTCTTTTCATGGCGCCCTAACACTTCAATCCTGTCGGTGAGGATTACACGGGTTACTTCCTCATACACATATGAGTTCATCTCAACCCTCTGACCTCGAATATGTAAAGTTGAGTTTACGTGAGCTTCCACAAAAATGAACAGCTTCACGACTTTCAGGTCTTCCAACCACTTGATCCTCTTTAGGTTGGTTTGTAGATAAGCAAACTGGTGGGCGGCTATATAATAGATTCCTGAAGCACCCGTCCATCTTCGTTCCATGTACAAAGGTGATGGATTATAGATTTTCTCTCGGATGTTCATCATCTCAACCCTTTGTCGATAATGCGGAGAATGCATTGCAGTCATAAACATGATTTGAAATACTAAGAACTTGTTCCACGCTTCCTAATTCTGCAAGTTAGAATTGAAGGTATGGAAATGTTTGGAACATCAACATTCGCTTTACTTTAACTTATTAAGATTTCATAAAAACAATTCCGTTGTTGGTCAGCTCTGATACGCACTTGCTACGCAAGTGTCGCATTAAACCATGAGACTTATTCTACTCATTGACGGAGTCACAAAACAATCTGTTCCTGATTACGTTAGGTGGACATTGTCAATCCTAGAGTTTCAAGCTCCGTCTCGTAAGATTCTTAGGGACAAACCCTAATTCACTTTCCAATTACATTTTCACTGTCCCTACATTCAGTGAATGTGGGCAAGTATTTAAGGTATAGGCGTTTCTTGGAATTTAACTCATTTCAAACGAGTACTCCGTTGTTTAGGTGTTTTAGGTTTATACCAATTTGTTTAACTCTAGAAAATAATTACGTGATCATTTCTACATGACTTGTTGTCTATACGTAATTTGATTTTTCAACCCTAACTTATCGATTTGAGGTCAGGTATAGGTTAGGTTAGTTCCAACTAATCTTCCTATACTTTGCGAACAAAATTCATGCTAAACAAGCAACCTTTTACTTGATAATTTTGACAAACTATAATTTTCTAGAATCATGCATCATAAGAATTATTTCATGCTTTGCACTTTCCATGATGATTCATTGCGAAGAGGATATGGGTTAATAGTGCGATATGTAGTTTATACATCTAGGCTTAAATGAAGTTTACTATTTTAATGGACATTAATCTAGTTTTTAAATCATTTCAATGCATAAGGCTATCTGCCAAAAATCCATTTATGCTTTCTTTATTTTGCAGATTTTATTGAAAGTATTAATGAATAAGTTCCTTCGTCGTGAACATCTAGGAGAAAATATATATCCTATTTCTAACAATTAACCTTGTGTGATTGAATTACAACAATACCAAATAAAAATTAGGAAGGAAAACCTGGGATTGGGGTGAGATGTCCATGTGGATGCCCGAAGATAACCCTCCCGCGACTGCGCCTTGGACTTTCTTAGGAGGCATCGCAATTGTAGTCTATCGGACGTGGAAGCAGCTTTACAACTCCTCTTTGGAATTCCACCCTCACTCCCTTGCACCATCCGTCGAAAGTAGTTTTAGAAGGTTCCCTCCTTGAAGTAGGGATTTCGAAAGAAGGGGTGTTTCAAAATCTTTTGCGGATAAGACCCAATAAAGCCATGGGAGGGGCTTAATGGCCTTGTAATGACTCGCACAAATGAGGAATGAAAAGGTGTGGAATCCCTTACGAGACTTTTTGAGTGGAAAAGGAAGGTGTCAAACGACCCTTAACATTCCTCTTTCTTTTACGTGTGGGAAAAGAAACAAGGTGCGGGAGAGTTCCAAGGGGTATTTTTGCATGGCCTAAGGGGGATTTTAACAAAACATGGGGGGAAAAGGAAATGTTATTTGGAGTAACCTTTTATGGAGGAAAAACCCTAAAGGGGAAACTCCAAGGAAAAAGTAGCCTTAAAGGTTATAAGTAAGGGTCT
The DNA here is from genome assembly GCF_053477565.2 of Lygodium microphyllum. Classification (NCBI taxonomy): domain Eukaryota; kingdom Viridiplantae; phylum Streptophyta; class Polypodiopsida; order Schizaeales; family Lygodiaceae; genus Lygodium; species Lygodium microphyllum. The sequence goes on along the minus strand of NC_141160.1, from coordinate 127,006,958 downwards.
AAGGACCCTTAGGGAAAATTTGGAGGACAGGGGTTTCAAGAGGCCACGGGAAGGGTTTCAAGATGCCTCAAGAGAAGGGAGGCTAAAAGAAATTTTTAAACACGGGGGGAAAGGGTTTCCAACATCCACGAGAAAGGGGATAAGGGGAGAAAGGGGGGCTTATGAGTTTAAACACAGGGGGGGGAAAGGTTTCCAACATCCACGGGAAAGGGGCTAAGGGGAGAAAAGGGGGCTTATGAGTTTAAACACCGGGGGGGGGGGGGGTAATAAGACCTTTTAGTTCTTTTGGGGGGGAAAGGGGGCTTATGAAGCTCCTTTTTAGAAGCTTCTAGAAGCTTCTACGTGTTGCAAGGGGAAAAAAACAGTGGAAATTGGACGCCGCGCTGACGAAGTGGCTGCAGGGTGCGATGGCGGAGGCCGATGATAGCCTGGCGATACTCGGCGTCTCCACCTCTCTCCTCTTGCAACAGCAGCGGCAGCCTCTCCATCTCCCTCTCGATCCCCTCATAGCAACAGGAGGCACAACCTTTTCTTCACGATCTCTGCCCCTCCATCGTATTTTAACCTGTGGCCCCCCCTCAATTATATAGGGGAGGGGATAAGATCCTCCTTCCCCTTGCGTGTCGATGGGTATGTAACATTGCCCTGGCAGCAAGGAGCTTGCCTACTTACTAATCCCCCTCTTCCTTCAGATCGACTGTCGGTTGGAGGAGAGGGAAAATTTTTAAAAATTTGCTTTTATATCATTAAAAGGAATTATCCCTATCATTATCCTACCCTTAAGAGGGTTTCATATATGAATGGTCTATTTATCCTTTTGGAGTTGTTACACATATAAGATAGGAAACATGTACATTTTAAAAGTTTGATACTTTGTGGATTATGATAACGTGAAGAAAGAACTTGAAGAAGTTGTATAATGCATGTTTCTATTTCCCTTGATGAGGAAAAATCCATCATGTAAACAAGGAAAAGAAAAGACTACATGTACTCCTCTCTCATATAAGATGCAAAATTAAAATGCAATTAACATCTTACATCAAGATAATTGTGACCCATCTATCTGACAATTGCTTGGAGTAGAAGAGTTTCAATGAGCAATTCATGATGTAATTGAAACCTTTAAATTTTTTCTTGCAACTTGTACTTGAGATAAACAATAATATCTTGACATTTGTATCATATAGGAGGAAATATGAAGATAAAAACTTATGTTTGTGAGAATGATCAAGGTATTGAGCATCAATCAACTTAACTTGGATCTCAGTAGTCTATAGTGCTTTTATCATGACTGAATCATGCTTAGCATATGACTACTTTTGTTTTTGTTGAAGTTCCTACTACAAATACATGGTAAAAGTGTGAATCAGGTGCCTCACAATATTGGCACAACTTGTAGCATACCCCATACTACACAAATTTTCATAGCGTTGGTGTTGATGACATGGACTATATGTTGAGAGAGAGAGAGAGAGTACGAGAGAGATACAAAATTAACTAATACTTCTAATTTGAACAAGTTCATGTATCAAATCATCACTTGTGCAAAGAATTCAATCAAGTATAAACAATGAAACAACTTATCTTCCTTGTTGTTGCTACGCATCCATAGCTCTGATACCATGTTGAGAGAGAGAGAGAGAGTACGAGAGAGATACACAAGACATGCTCCCAAAGAATGATTCATATTGATGTAGAGTTAGTATATATAGGTGAGACCCAAGTCAAGTGAGAGATGATATATATAGTTGTAACATCCCCACTCAAACAAAGGTCTCTTGCTGCGAGTGAAAAAACCCTTGGGGAGAACAAGGGAAAAACGCGAGCCCCTACACATACCTACGATACAAAAATAATTTACTATAAAATTTTCTTGAATACAATGATACATGCCTCAATCAGTGAGACAAGAACTTGGAACAATACCAAGTGCATGTCTTAATGAGCTAAAGCGAGCTTCACTAAGAGCTTTTGGGAAGATGTCTGCAACCATTTGATCACTAGGACAATGCTCCACCATAATGGAACCTTTCTTGACTTCATGCCGAACATAATGATAATGAATAGCAATATGCTTTGATTTACTATGTTGTATATAGTCTTTGGTAAGACTAATAGCACTTTGGATATCGCATCGAAGAGGTGTACTAGATGATGAAGGATGTCCCAAATCTACAAGTAGTTGTCGAAGCCAAACTAGCTCATGAGCTGCTAATGATGCAGCAACATATTGGGCTTCAGTTGTAGAAACCGCAACACATCGTTGTTTCTTGCTGGACCAAGAAACCAAACATCCATTTACAAAGAAACAATTCCCACTTGTAGATCACATGGATAAGTGTGAACTTGCCCAATCAGCGTCTGTATATCCAATAAGGTCAAGAGAAGTTGAAGAAGATAAAGAAGAATCCTCTCGACGACGATAAATAAGACCAAATTCCTTAGTACCCTTGAGGTACTTAAGAATACGTTTTGTAGCACTCCAATGAATAGTGGAAGGGGAAGAAAGATACTGTCCCAAAAAGTTAGCTGCAAATAAAATATATGGTCTTGTGTTTAAACCAATAAATTGAAGACAACCAACAAGATTAGCAAAAGTTGATGAATGGCTGATTCTTCATTGTGTGTTGTAGATGTACCCTTGGTAGAGCTTGAAAGAATGGGAGTGTTGGCAGAGTGCGCATTTGTCAACCCAAACTTCTTAACAATATCATTAATAAACTTTGTCTAGCGAAGAAGAAGAATGCCTTGTTGTCGGTGTCATTGAACTTGAATACCCAAACAAGAATGTATCTCACCAAGATCCACCATTTAAAATGCAGTCGATAAAAGCTTCTTCATAGCATCCAAGAAAGCAATATTATTTGACACAAGAATAGTATCATCAACACATAGAGCAAGAATAATAAAATATTTGTCCTCCCTTTTGATGTAAAGATTTGGATTAGCAAAACATGCAACAAAACCTTTAGATGTGAGGAACTGATCAATCTTAATATACCAAGCACGAGAGGCTTGCTTCAATCCATATAATGCACGATGAAGCTGGCATACAAGATGCTCCTTTCCTGCAATCATAAAACCTTCAGGTTGCTCCATATAGATTTCTTCTTCAAGATCTCCATTGAGAAAAGTCGTTTTAATGTCCATTTGGTGAATTTCTAGATCAAATAGTGTTGCAAAAGCCAAAATCATACGAATAGTTGTGGAGCGCACAACGAGAGAAAATGTTTCTTGATAATCTACTCCTGCAATCTGTGAGTAACCTTTTGCAACAAGTTGTGCTTTGAACTTATCAAACGAGCCATCAGCTTTGGTCTTGGTTTTATAAACCCATTTACATTTGATAGGAACACGATTTGGGGGACTTCAGTAAGAATCCATGTACCTTTGGAGATTAAAGAATCGTACTCAGCTTGCATAGCTTCTTGCCATTGATCCCTTTGAGACGAATTGATAGCTTCCATATATGATATTGGATCCTCTTGGACAGACATAGCATCATCAAAGACATCATATTCAATAGAATAGAATCCATGCTCTATCTCAATAGGAAGATCAACATAGATCTCCAAATTTTCATCAATCTTCTTTGGAGGTGAAGGAGGTTTATGATCATCAGAATTAGTAGAATCACAAAGCAAGTAAGGAAATGCACTAAGCAAAGACTATGTATCATCTGAAACATCTAACGACCATGTGCCACCCATAGTCTTCTCATCAAATATAGCATCACGACTAATGATAACCTTTTGAGAAGAAGGATCATAAAATTTGTAACCTTTGGAATGATCTGAATAACCAAGAAAAATAACCTTCAAACCTGGAGGATCCAAAGTGTCCTTGGGCACATGAATATAAGCAATGCAGCCAAATGTGTGAAAGTGAGAGACTGAAGGTGTCCTCCCTCTCCAAATTGTTATAGAAATTTTACCAGCAGGTGCAGTAGTTGGAAGATGATTTTGAATAAAAACAGCTGTTAGAAGTGCTTCAGTCCAAAACTTTCGAGACAAACCATAGTGTATAAGCATGCAATGTATAGCATTAAGAATCGTGAGGTTTTTGCGCTTAGCAATGCCATTTTGCTAAGGAGAATAAGGAACTGTAAACTCATGATGAATACCTTGATCCTTACAGAAGTCATCAAATAGATTGGATACATATTCACCGCCATTGTCACTGCGAAGCGTCTTTATAGAGAATCCAGTTTGAAGCTCCACACTTATCTTGTATTGTTTAAATACAGGTAAAGCCTCAGACTTATATCGAAGAAGATAGACATGTGTGTACTGTGAGAAATCATCAATAAAAGTTATAAAATATCGATATTGAGACTTTGAGGCAGGAAAAGAACCGCAAATATCGGTATGAACCAAATCCAAGAGAGCACAAGAATGTGATGAAGTAGAAGTGTGGAAAGGTGAACGATGGTGTTTTCCAAGTGCACAGTACTCACATATTCCCATACGTGGATGAGATTTAAGATCCATACCTTGCACAAGACCATGACGATGAAGATCAAGAATTTTGGCAAAATCTGATTGTGCAAATCGTTGATGCCATAATTTGCAATCTGCATCTCTAGGGGCAGTAACAACATTTGCAACTGTATCGTTCAATGATAGCTCAAATAGATTACCATGTCGAGGAGCCACTGCTATAGTATGCCCGCCTTTCTCTATACGACATTGATTATGATCAAAGCCAACAAACAAACCAAGATCAACTAGATGAGCAACAGAAATAAGATTTCTTTGCAAATATGGAACATGAAGAACTCCTCTTAATATTCTAGTGGATGAAACAGTCCCCAAATATAAATCACCCACTCCTTTGACTTGACAAGTCGTATCATCCACAAGGTAAACAAACTTCTTGACAGGAAGAGAATGATAATTGTGAAGCCACTACCATTGGTATGTCATGTTTCCAGTGGCACCTGAATCAACGATGAATAGAGAACCATCATGAACATGAAGTACCTTTTCTGGAGAGATATCATAATGGACGAAATTGAGCTCCTGATGAGTATGATCATCATCAGTTGAAGTTTGTTGAACAATATAAGCTTGAGAACGTTCTTCATCATATCTTCGTTTATAACAATGACGAGATGGATGATCTGTATGTGCACAATAATCACAAGGAGGAAAACTTTTGGACGAGCGAGGTTGCTTTGTAGTAACTCCATGCTCCTCATCATATTGACGTGCCCAGCAATCAGAAGCCACATGACCTTTCTTATCACAGTAAGAACAATTTTTGTTAGGATAAGCAAGACGAGAAGATTTACTACCGGGATTAGAGTGTCCACCCTGCTGAAAACGTGAAGCAGAACGCTTGTGAGCAACAAAAGCAACATCAAAATCCCTTTGTTCACGAGTGACCAAAACAACATCAAATTTTTCCAAATGATGCTCATGACGTTGAGAATATTCAATAAGAGATATACATGCTTTATCAAAGTGGATATCATCCTTGTTAGACAAAATAGTGATGATATTGTCATATAAAGGATCTTTGATGGTATGAAGAAGTTGAGTAACAATCTGATTTTTAGCAACAGGAGCGCCAGCAGCACCAAGCTGATTGATAATGTCTTTAAAAGCCTCGATATGAGAGTGCATAGAAGTACCAACCTTATATTGAAGATTCTTCAAACAAGTTTGGAGATATAAAATTTCGGTGACCGATTTCTTCTCAAACGTTGAGATAAGATACTCCCAAATAGCATGAGAGGTTTCCAGATGAAAGACATCCAAGATAAGTGAGTCAGGAAGTGCAGACAATATATAACGACGAGCCGCTTTGTCATGATGAATCCAATCAGTATGATCAATTTTCCATTGTTCAAATAATGGACCATCAATAATCACAGAATTGTTATTCATCACATCAATAGGTTGAACTGGGCAAGACAGGTTGCCCAAAACAATATCAAATAATTCGTCACCTTCAAGAATTAGCATCATCTTTGCTTTCCACCCAAGAAAGCCTTGTCCTTGGAAGAAGGGAACCGAACGTTGGTCAGACCGATATCCATTAACAATTACGCAATTGGCCATGCCTGTATGTCGAGAGAAAACAAATAAGATGAGATCGCAGAATCTGCAAACCATGATCAAGACGAGCGTAGTTGAGACACATGACAATCAAAATAGGGATATGCACGTAAGAACGGCGAAAAGTATTGAGTGACTAAAAAGAAAGCTCGAAATAGAGAGGCGTAATGTGCAAGACGAGATGACGCATATAAGAAAAGTGTTATTTCGGTCGAGCAAAGAACGTGAACGATAATAAAACATCGCTAAAAATAGCAAGATGTTTGCTTGTCGTAATCAACATCATTAATGAAGACGAGCGATTAATAAACTGTAATTGGGGATTAACGAACTGTAATTAGAAATACAGTTTTAAATAAAGAATCGCATATTCGAGCAGAATTGCTGTCTTGAATCCTGAACTGTCATAACTTTTGATCCAGAACTCCGATTGACAAGCGGTTTTGACAAGATTCGAGAGCACGACGAGAGCTACGCATTAGACTTGGTTTTGTTTTTAAAGACAAAATTAACTAATACTTCTAATTTGAACAAGTTCATGTATCAAATCATCACTTGTGCAAAGAATTCAATCAAGTATAAACAATGAAACAACTTATCTTCCTTGTTGTTGCTACGCATCCATAGCTCTGATACCATGTTGAGAGAGAGAGAGAGAGTACGAGAGAGATACACAAGACATGCTCCCAAAGAATGATTCATATTGATGTAGAGTTAGTATATATAGGTGAGACCCAAGTCAAGTGAGAGATGATATATATAGTTGTAACACTATAGAGGTGGCATTCACCATTGATAGTATGGTGGTGAAATTGCCATATATTAGTCTTATGGATGGTTCTTTGGGTATTTGTGTCAAGCCCTATGTGCACTAGATGGGAGAGCGTTTAGGATGTCAAAGAAGTAGGGAGGATTGAAATAGTGGTTAGAGATATGTGGAAGGCTATTGAAGAAAGCACCAAGTGGAGTAGTTAGAAAAATATCAAAGAGTACTAGCAAAGTCACTTGGGAACCATAGGGTGCCAAGGGAGGAATGGGAGGGTGGGAGACTCACACCTTTCCATATAAAAGACATTGCATGGAAGTGGAAGGTATTCTAGAGATGGCTACATGGTCATAAAGTATCATGGGGTGGGAAGTTGAAATCCCTAGTAATGTGATAGATCCCATCAGTACAATAAACTATCCATTAGTACTCATACTCATACTATCACCGTGTGTACTTTGATGAAGAAAGGATGGTGTTATGGAGATAAGAGGAGGGTCCCATGGGGCCTCTTGAGGAGGAATATTTGAAGGCCTCCAAGAAAACTCTATGGGCTCATTCTATCAATGAAGATTGTTGGTAGTCAAAGAAGGACCATTTAACACCATATTAGAGAATTTGGGAGTTTTCCAAGTCCCAAATTCAAACAAGTGATAAATATTTGACCACGAAGCTAATCTTGATCCATCTTTAAAAGTGGGACTTGAAAAGGTATCTTATATAGTATTTAGGGTAGACTCCATCTTTAAGTAAGACAACAAGATTTGACCATGTGGTCAAATAATAAAGGTATTGGGGGTTCCCAAAGTGCATGGAAATTCCCAAATTCCATAATATAGTATTATTCAATGATCAAGGTAAGTACCTAGAGGATGTATTCAAGGAAGGTCCATGGATCAATTGCCTTGAAGGATTGCAATAATGGTAGTTCAACTCAATGTGATCTCAAAGAAGAGGGAATGAGCCATAATAGTAGACAAGGTGATTGTTTATGCTAGGGAATGGATATTGATGATGAAGGATGGAAGAATATCCATAGAAATTTTGATGGGTAGATTCAATTGCTAAAATCAATATAATCATCTTACATGTTTAGAGGAAGTTCACCATCAACTTTTAAGAAAATGCATGTTGAGCAAAATGATGAAGGAGAAAGGAAAGGAGATATGCATATGACTAGCTCTTTACACATGATTTTTTCAAAGAAAATTTTTAAATATTTGATAATATAGAATCTAAAAGAGGAGCACCAATATCTTTTTTATTGGTTTTTATGTTCATAGAAAGAAATACAAAAGATGGATTTAAAAAATGTGTATCCAAATGATAAAATCTACCTATTGAAGGGATTTGAAGAGAAAAGAGAGATGAATTGTAGAGCAGAGACACTACAACAGAAATGAGGCATAGACACGCATGTTAGACGCGCAAAGTCGGGCGCGTCTATCATAGCGCCTATCACTGTGTGTACACATGCGTGCAAATAGACGCGGATTGTGCGTCTATATATCTGCGCAAATAGATGCTAATAGAGACGCGCCAACAGATGCACAATTATTTAACCACCTAAAATTGCAATTCACATTAAAAACCAATTTTAATAATTATTTAACCACCTGAAATTGATTCTTGAGCATGCACGTGTGCGCATGATAAAAACCATAGAATTAAGAAATATACACATTGAATCATTGAATTAAAAAAATAGAGTTAATGATTACTCGAAGTACCATTGGCATCCTCGAAGTGAGCAAGGACACCACAATCTTGGGTATTTATCTTTTCATCTTTACGTTGAGTTCGAAGATGTTTACCCTCACACCAAAGTGCATTGAATAATGTGCACTAGTCGTAAAAGATAATAGATCAAACTAGACATGCTGGACCCTCACAAGGTGTTCAAATAACTAGACATGCTGGACCCTCACGAGGTGTCTGTAGCAAAATATACTAGGTAGATGAAAGAGCCCTTAAGCTATGGTACACTTACTTGGGCCTTAAAACAAAGATCAGCATTACTCCTACTCTAGACTTGGATAAAAGTGCCAGTGAAGACTCGAGTGTTTTATGGCTCGAGACTCAATCTATGAATGGAAAAACATCACGTCCACATCTAGGTTCTATCCCACCCTTCAAGTTCAAAAAGGGCATGGGATTTGGAATTCTTGGCTTTTTTAAAGGCAAGCCAAAACCATTGAATAGTTTGATGGAAGGCCCTCCCTTTTTCTATTTTGAAAATATTGAGAACATTTCCAATTCAGAGTGGGAGACCATCAAACGGCATTTTAATGGCATAGATCCAGAGTTCACAGACTCTAGATATTTTTCAGCATGCTTTAGGCTAAGGTGGTTATGTTTATAACCTTCCAGTAGATGGAAGAAGGTTGATCCTTCCCCCTGCTCTCATGACAATCTTTGAGGTGCTTCAGAAAACAAAGAAGTATTGGCCCCCATGGGATCCGACAGAGAAGCTGAATTGCATAAACACACGGGGTGCCCCTAGCACTATATGTGGATTGATCAGAAAAATATTTTCTTCCCACAAAGAAAGCTAGCAATATACCTTCTTATCTTCAACATGAGATTGTCCTGGCATGCAAAATATGGAACTTGGTTTGGGTCTGCCCAGGCCAAGCTGCCCCACTTGAACCCCATGAGATTAAGCTGGTGCTTGGATATGATCGTGACTACACTTGAGGTTACTCTACACTTTCAGATCGGTATGATGCATTAGGCAACTCATTTCAGGTCAATACTATTGCGTACAGTCTTTCACCACTGAAAGAATTATATCTGCAAGGTTTAACAGTTCTGTCCTTATTCTCGAGCCTTGGTGGGAAAGAAGTGGCATTGCACAAATTGGGTATAATTTTGAAGGCTGTTGTTATTGTGGAGATCAATGATAAATGTAAAAACATAATAGCTAGCTAGTGGAACAAAACCTTCCCCACAAGCCGATTTCAAATGGAGAATGATGTTAGAGATCTTACTGATGATAAGTTGGCTGAGATTGTGGATGCAATGGGAAAGATTGTGGATGCCAATTCATAGCATGAGTAGATTGATGTAAATCAGTTGGCTTGTGCATATGCAAGCTATTCTAATCATGTCAAGGTGTACTTATAGCTCACATATCTTTGATTGATTGATGGATAATATGCCTTTCTCTATCTCTTTCGTGTACACCTTCATTGCATTATCTTTCTCTTGCTAAAAACCATTCATGCTTTATCCACCTATTGATACGTAAGTGGGATAATATGCAATTGTAAGTGGGATGGTATAGTAAGTCACTACATATATATGTGCCAATTGACTTGCCAATGTGTTATCTCTTATCCTCAAGCTTTGTTATATATGTCACCACATAGGTCAATTGATTCCCTAAATGCATGCATTGATTGGATAGGGCATGCCCTATACAAATGTGATTGGATAGGGCTTCATGATTGGATGTATATATAAATCAAAGGTTGACTTGTGCATTTGCAATATGTCACCACATAGGTCAATTGATTCCCTAATTATGCATGCATTGATTCCTTAAATTGTTCATGCGCGTCTGTAAGCGCGTGTAACAGGAATTATCTGCGCATATACACGCGCCATTACACGCGCTGACAGACGCACCACGCAAGTACAGAAATTTTTAAAAAAAATTGTGGCTTTATTTTCAAACCTGTGCTTTCGTGCGTTTTTTGCGCGTTTTCTACAGTTCGAGCTGGACATCACTACTCCTGTCTATCTATCACTTCATGAAGACAATGAGGCAAGGAAATAAGAGTAAAAAGAGGACAGGAGGAAAGAAGAGCCAAAGAGTAAAGAAGAAGAGCCAAACAGCAAAGAAGAGAACAAGATTGAAGCAACTTACCAAGGGAAGGGAGAAGGAGGACAAGGAGCTTGCAACCTAGCCGCCGCCACCCGTTGGAACAAGCAAAGAAGGTGAGTTATTCTTCTCTCTCTCAATCTTGTTTGGTTTCTCTATTTGTTTGTCTCTCTCTTCTCTCTCTTCACATGCTAGATCTTGTCATCTATGGAGGTTTTTTAGCTTTGTTTTTTAAGCAAGTTTAAGAAGAAATGGTGTGAATGTGCGCATCTATCAGCACGTCCAGATGACAGTGTAGACATGGCTGTAGACGCAGAAATAGACGCGCTGATAGACACCCACAGAGACGCCCTGACAGACGCAGACAGAGACGCAGGTATAGACACGCACAAAGACGTAGATATAGACGATGTATGTAATATGTTTTATCTGCACAGGGTAATATGATTTTTCTTGTGTAGATGTGGAATCCTGGATCCTCCAACACCCCATTCAACAAGGAGCAATTCATGGGGGAGATGACCAATTATCTTGGTCGCCGTCCCACTGCAGATGAGGTTTTCAGTGTGATGTCTGGGACACCTATCACATCTTTGCCTACACAGGGATCAGCTGAGGTACATGGATCGACCAAAGCACGTGCATTTGTGTATCGAGTGAGGCAGAGGGTAGTGCACATCGAGGGAGGAGGGAGAGTGGTGCGGGAGGACGAGGAGGTCGAGGGCTTTGTGGGGGTTGCCTAGGTGATGGCTCTCGATCACCCTCACCGAAAAATGAGAGAGATGAGCCTCCACAAATGTACTATTCTATCACTAATGTTGGTGGTATCTTGCATGACTTTGAGGGGAGGGAAGTGATAGCCTACTTGAGGAGTGTCGTGCATGCCACATACAAAGATTGCATGATTCCCTTCAAGCACCAGAAAAATGGTTTGTGGCAAGAGGTGCTGCGGGCAGTACATAAAAGGTACCCTAATCCTGAGAATTCACGATTCTCAAATGATTGGGGACGGGGTCAAAGGTGAGAGACACGCTTCATAACAAGAGGTCTCACCTTATGACGCGCCCCAAGGAGTCATTGCGGAGACAAGAGTAGGGGCGCCCTGGATATGGCCAACCACCCAATTGCCACCGCAAGGAGTGGAAAGAGGCCAAGAAGAGAGCAGCGGAGAAAATGACAAGTCGCCAGCATGCAGAGGCGCGACGTATCCAGATGGCAACCATGGGATCGTCGCATTATGGATTGGGTGGCAGGGAGTCATGGGAGGCTGAGTTTGTAAGTATTGTTTGTTTTTTTTTTAAAATTAAATTTTGTAATTTGTTTCACTTCATTATGTAGTGTGTTTTAATATGTTGTATGTTCAAATTGTTTTGTAGTATCAAATCGTTGGTAGGATGCCTACTCCTAGAGAGGTAGGCTACCATCGAGGTCATGACGGGGCGTCCACTTGGCATCATTTCTACGAGGAAGGACTCATCACGGAGGAGCAATATAATCACGCCATGAGGATTCCACCACCAGAAGAGGTATGTTTTATTTTTTACATGAAAAGTATAGACAACTCTAATTTATTGTTTGTAATGGTATTTATATACCTTAATTCTTTGTGTAGGTGAACCTTGATGCAGTTGAGGATAGCGAAGGGGGGACTAGCAGTAGCGGTGGCGGCAATGGCAATGGCACAGGCAGCGGTGGTGGTAGCAATGATGATGCCTCTTCTGAGAAGATATAGAGGAGCCCCATGCATGCATGCCTCCCCTTGGCTTGTAATTTTCATTTTTGATATGTATTACTTTCAGCTAGTGCTTGCGACCATGACGTCACAAGCACTAGAACTCATAATGTAAAAATGTTTCATCTATATATATGAAATTTTGTGTACTACATACATTGTTTTGTTTTCAGTATCCAATCTTCGAAATAATCCTTCTCTGTTATCCCTAAGCATACAATTTGATGTTGATGGGGGGAAAAAAACTAGAGAGCATGTGGCTTTGCAAGCCACATGCTCTCTGGTTTTTTTTTCATACTTCTGTTTTGCACGTCTATGAGCGTGTCTAAATTGCAGGATAAATGCACGTCTATTTTCGTCAAAAACTTTCAGAGTAAACGTTGTTTTAGATGCGTAGATACACGCTTGTATAGACACACAATATGAATATATCCACTTTTTTAAAAATATGATTATATATTTACGTAGCGCGTTTATACGCACGTCTCAAAGCGCGTCTAAATGTGCGTGTAACGCTAATCATAAGCGCGCTTTTAGACATGATTTTGTAGATGCGCAAATAGACACGTTAATAAATGCGCCCGACATTTTTTTTCACAATTCAAATATTGCGTCTACAAGCGCGTCTATGAACCCTTTTTGTTGTAGTGAGAGATAAGTTTGCAAATGTAAGGATGTGATGTCCCTTTTTAAGTTGTAGCTCCATTGGCCAATTATCAAAATACTAAGGATGTCGTGTCCCTTTTTAAGTTATAGCTCCATTGGCCAATGATTAAAATGTATCATTTTTCTTTTTTGTGTATTCATTTATACAATAAAGTTTTACCAATTATAGCTTAAGAGAAGTGTTTTGTATCTAAGTCTATTTATTGTGAATTACTTAATTGTTACATGTTAGCTTTGGTAGATGTAAATATGTTTTAAAGAAAACAAACCGAGAAGTCTTGGTTGTACGTTTGCAACTCAAAATGGAGGTGCCATTCTAGAACTAATAGCTCCCTAGTTTCTTAAATAGTTGAAAGTAGACCATCTATAAGCATGTTTATATTTGAATTTAATACATTTAAATTCAACACGATTATAGGCATGGATATGTGTCACACAAATAGATGTGCTTACCTACATACTCACAAGGCTTTTGTTAGTTCATAATATACCTCAGATTAGGTGTCAATGTGCTTATTCCCTTGTAGTATATAGATAAGTAGCCATGCAATAAATATGATGTTTATATGCAGGTTTATATATCATTCTATTTGCAAGTTTAATGCACATTCATATTGATAGATTGCAAATGAGAGGGATTTTCTTAAACAAGTTGTCTATTTTTTGAGGAAAAGTACTCTCATTTCATGCAACCATGCAAAACTAAATTACACCTACAATTGTGTTAATAAGTAGTGTATAGTATGAGTTTCTAGTCCAAGTTCAAAAATTACTTATACTATTACGTGCGGTTATGAGCATGACTATATACATGGTCATTAAAGTGCATCCACGAACTCCATCTATGCTTTCATTTTGTCGAAGTGAGAGAGACATATTTGCCACTTAGAGTTTTCATTTCAACCAAGAAGCACATGGTTTCATTACAACATCTCAAATTTTATTTGCTAGATTGTAGTTGTTAATGCAATATTTCTGTGTTCTTAAATGTGGTCTCCATATGTCATATTACACACAAATAACTTTTTCAACACACTTTCTTTTCTAGAAAAGTTTGCAAAAAATAGCTCTAGTTACATAATTGACTAGACAAGTTTGCAAAAACTAGCTTTGAGCCAAATATCTCTTGATGTCTTCTAATCAATATATTCAAATTAGCACATGTTAATGATGAGGAAACTCTCTAAGACTTTGCCAAGGTCCACAAATCTGGAATTTTTTAACTTTCTCCATGTGAATGGATATCCCTTTAAAACAAGATTCAAAATTTCTAGTATCCAAAAAAATCTAATAAGGTTTGCAAAAAGTTTACCACTCATCATTACTTTTCCTTATTACTATCATGATATTTTGTTATTTTAAAAAAATAAATGTGCCACATTAGTACGTTTTTACCAATCTTCTTAGATCCTTTGTTTGAGTATGTTCAAAATAACATGTATATATGAGGTGCTTAGATGGTAGAGACAAAGGATTGCATCAAGTTTGTACTAGAGACCCACTATCTACAAAGATGGGAATTCGAAGATGAAATAAGGACAAAACCAAATGGCAATGTATGATGTTAATTTATTCTAATATTTGATTCTAATTACCTTTGAGAAAATGAGTGGCCAATATGTCAATGTATTTTAATAATTTTTACGAAAATAAAGGGCCTTAAGATGTTATGATTAGGAGAGTTGAACATTAATTTGTCTTTTATTAAATGGGTCTCAATGATGGTCATCTAGAAATACAACTTCCACTTAGGATCGTGCTACAAAAATTTCATGTCTAGACTTTTCCAATGTCTAGTAAGCAAAGTTAGCTCCTTTTACAGCAAGTACAAAGCTTAAACGAGATGCCACATGCAACTCACTTTGTTTACTATACATCTAAAAAGTATAGCCAACAAAAAGTGTGACATCACCCTTGTTTTAAATGTGTCCATTCAAAAAGTTCTAGGGCCTGCAATCTCATATTGATATACTTTCCAAATATCGTTCCTTCTAACTTTCATGACCATTAAAGCTGAGCAACACATGGTAAGGGTTTGAAAAGCTCCAAAAGTGGCTTATCTAAGCCTATAAATTGAATATTACCTTGGCACCGCCATCCCATCTGGTGCGCAGATCGGACGCAGGTAGCTCACGTAGTGAATTCCCAAAGGTCCCCAAGAACAAAGCACTCTACTTTTTAGCACAAAAATCAATGTAAAAACAAGCACGACATGAGACAAGAGACAAATTGGGTTGAATCTCCCCCATGCCTTGTGTGAGCGCTTCACAAAGCATGTATTTAATATATATTTTCAATCTTTTTGCTCAAAAATAGCCCAATTACAAAAATATACAAGCTTTTAGCTTTTGAGTTTGCTTTCTACCAAAAATAGGAAAATAAAGCTAATGGACGGTGCCCAAAGAGTCTGGCACGCCCAATCTCAATGTCCAAATAAAAATAACATATCCAGGCGCATAAGCGCATACAAAATAATAATAAATAATCGATGTCTCTATAGACATAATCAAAATATAGGCGTGGCGCCTATCAAAATATAGTCGAAAGATCGGAAACTCGCTAGACTCCAATGCTTTCCTCCGCCACTGCTGCTATCTCTACACATCAACTGAAGCATTCACAATCGTTAGTAAAATAACACAATTAAACCGACAAAAGTGAATACCTAGCAGTCTTCAGCTACATAAATAAATCAACTGGTTAGAAATAAATCCTAACCTTAATTTATTACGAGTGCGCACTCTAAACTCATAAACGTTTATTAATTTAATATGCATTTTGCGGAATCACCCGCTATGGAATCACCCATGTACACACTAAATTAATGAAACGCCCGAAAAGGACAGGCGTCCCTATCAACTTCTCGCACAAAGAATCCTCTTTGCGTATGAGCCCCGGTCATCTAAGTTTACGGAATCCACCGTAAAACCTCACGGAATCCACCGTGGAATATGCCTCCTGGCATCATACCCCCGGGGTGGGATAGCAATTGACCTCAATTGCTATTAGCTCAATGTGGAGCTAACAGAGTGGGGAAAGCATTTAGGTCTCTAGCGTGCATCCATTGTGCTTCCTCTACAGGATGGTTCTTAAATTTCACGAGATATCTAGAGTACCTTCGGCCAGTTCTAGTGGTCATGTAATCAGTGTCTATAATGGCTTCTGGTTCAAGTATTTCAGTTTCTTCTTCTAGTAAAGGTGGGTTTTCATAGACAGGGTGGATAGGTAATTGTCCTCTAAATGGTCTCAATAAACTAATATGAAATGTATTATGAATTTTCCAATGTGATGGCAGTTCTAACTTGAATGCATTGTCATTAATTTTATGAATGATTCTAAATGGTCCGTAGAATCTAGGGGCTAATTTGACAACTGGATGTCTGTCTACACTTTGCAGTCTACGCTTTTCTATTCTAAGCCAAACATAATCATCAACTTTGAAATTCATGGCTTGTCTTTTCTTGTTGGCTTGTTTGGTATATGATTGTTGGGCTTTAGCAATCATATCCTTTACCTCATCAAAAATAGTGTTATGCATAACAGCAATATCATCGGCACTTTGTATTCTATTAGACAAAGATGCAACAGGTGTAGATAATCTATATCCATAAATAACTTCAAAATGTGCTTTCTTTGTAGATGTGTGCGGTGTATTATTGTATGCAAACTGTAGTAAATGTAAATGAGTATCCCATGTCTGAGGTTTAGAGATAGTGTATGCACGTAAAAGATCTAAAATAGTGCTATTTGTGGCTTCTGTTTGTCCATTTGTTTCTGGATGAAATGCAGATGAAAAATCAATCTTTGTGCCTAGATTTGCAAACAGTGTAATCCAGAAATTATTACAAAATCTAGAATCTCTATCTGAAATAATCACTTTCGGCAATCCATGGTGAGTAAAAACAGTTTTCAAAAATAACTGTGCTGCTTGTGATGCTGTTAAAGTTTTCTTACATGCAATGAAATATGCTTGCTTACTAAATCTATCTACAATTGTCCAAATCATGTCATGGTTAGATTTAGTATTTGGTAAGCCAGTAATGAAATCCATAGATATATGTTCCCAAGGTTTAGATGGAATAGATAAAGGCATTAATAACCCATACTGTTTACCATGATGTCTTTTTATTCTTTGACAAATCAGACATTCAGAAACAAAATTAGACACATCTGCATCCATATGCGGCCAATAAAAATCTTCAGTTAACATGCGTAATGTAGAAATGATACCTCTATGACCTTGATATGGGGGACAATGAATTTCATTCAAAACAAAAGATCGGAATGGAATAGTAACACACAGTCTCTTTTCAAAGAACATGAATCCATCATTATATGACAATGAATCAACAGGAATGAAATTATTTTGAACTAATTTTTGCCAATCAGAATGAAAAGTAATATCCTGGTGATATGTGTCTTTCATAGTAATCAAAGAATCAAAAGATATGATAGAAATGTTATGAATTGCAGGTCTTCTACTTAATGCATCGGCAACTACATTTTCTTTTCCAGGTTGGTATTGAATGATAGGATGGAAACTTTGAATGAATGAAGCCCATTTGATATGGCGGTCAGAAATTTGGGGTTGGCTAAGTAGATGTCTAATGCTTTGCTGGTCAGTCTTTATCATGAATTCTGAACCCATTAAATAATGCTTCCATTGTTTCAATGCTTGGACAACTGCTAAGAGTTCCTTGTCATAAGTGGAATATTTGAGCTCAGAGGGTTTCAGCTTAGAACTAGAATATGCTATTGGATGGTTATCTTGCATTAACACGGCTCCTATTCCTGATCCGCTAGCATCAGTCACAACTAAAAAGAATGGTCTGTTAAAGTCAGGCAATTGTAGGACAGGGGCATTGGTCAATGCATGTTTAAGTAAATCAAAGGATTTCTGTTGGTTTTCAGTCCATTGATAAACAATGCCTTTCTTAAGAAGTTTGGTCAGTGGTAAAGCAAGTAATGAGAAATTACGTACAAACTTCCTATAGAAACTAGCAAGACCAAGGAATGAGCGTAATTCATGTACATTTTTAGGAATAGGCCAATGCAATATTGCGTCAATTTTCTTAGGATCAACTTTTATTCCTTCTTCTGATACAATATGACCTAGATATTCTATTTCTGTGTTAAAGAATTCACTCTTGTCAGGATTTGCAAACAATTGATTTTCTTTCAGTAATTGAAAAACTAATGATAAATGTTCATAATGCTCTTTTTCACTTTGACTGAATACTAAAATATCATCAAAGAAAACAATCACACAATATTGATATTTTAGAAAAATACGGTTCATCATTCTACTGAAAGTAGCAGGTGCATTAGTTAATCCGAATGGCATAACTAAGAATTCGTAATGGCCAAACTGTGTCCTGAATGCAGTCTTAAATATGTCGGATCTATCTAACCTCACCTGATGATATCCAGATTTAAGGTCAATTTTACTAAATATAGAAGATCCTTGCAGTTTGTCCATAAGGTCATCAACTCTAGGTATAGGATACCTATTCTTTACAGTGATCTTGTTTAATGCTCGGTAGTCAATACACATCCGATAAGTATTATTCTTTTTCTTGACTAAGAGCACAGGTGCACCGAATGGGGAACTGCTAGGTCGAATTAAACCTCTATTTAGTAATTCTTCTACTTGACTCTGGATTTCTTTTTGCTCTATTTGATTGTGCCTATATGGGGCTTTGCAAGGTGGTTGTGTGCCAGGTATTAGGTCAATCTTATGGTCTTCTGGTCGTGATGGAGGTAAACCTGGTGGTAGGTCTTCTGCAAAACAATCCTTAAAATATGCAAGAAATTCCTTATGTCTAGGGTGCATATGAGTTTCTTTTGCGTGCAATTCATTCACCCAAATGAGATATGATTTAGTATTCTTGCGTAGTGCACGTTTTGCTTGAGTATGCGAAAGCAGTGGAAACATATGAGATGCATGCATACCAAATAATGTAATAGATTTTCCTTGAAAATTAATATTCATTGTGTGTGTGGAATAATCTATATTGGGATTATGTTGGTGTCTCCATGGCATTCCTAGAATAATGTCGCTAGACTGTAATGGGACAACTAAGAAATTTCTTCTTTCAATATATGGACCAATTTGAATTTCTAAATTTTGAACTTCTTGTGTGCCATTGTACCTAGTACCTAAAAATGCAGCTTTTATGCGATAGTGCGTAGGTACAGTATGCAATTTCAATTCCTTTACCAATTTTGCTGAAATAAAATCATGCGTACTACCGTCATCATGCAATACAGTTCTTTCTTTTCCATGCACCATACATTTCATAGTCAACAATGAATGTAAAGTAGGCATACCTGGTAAAGTGTCGGAAGTAGTAGTAGGATCATCTTCTTCTTCAGTGAAGTCCGGCATATCCTCATGCTCGTCTTCGTCCATAGCTCCAAGGTAGTTGATATGTGCTGATGGCTTCTTTGAATGACAATTTGCTGCGAGATGGCCTGGCTGGTGACACTTGTAGCATACGATAGGCTTGGCTTTGGTCACATTATTTGCAATGGCTGGGAGTCTGGGTATATTTGGATTTGCTTGTTGGATAGGCTTAGGATTTGGATTGACAGTGGATGGTAATGCAGGTGGTTTAGGCCAATTCTTACGGAAAGATGGTGATGAAAAACGACCTGGATTAAACCTTCTGAAATTTGAATTGAATTGTTTAGATCCATAATTACCGTTTGCTTGGAATGGCTGTGGTCGTCGATCTCTTCCACGTAACTTATCTTCAGTGTCGTGAGCTAAGGAGATGGCATCTTCAAGGGTAGCAGGCTTGAACATATTCACCTCAGCGTAGTAATGTCCAAGAAGTCCAGACATATACTTCCGCTTATGGGTCGTCTCTGGTACATCTTCAAGCATGCGTAGCTGTAAAAGTGCATTCCAAAAACGCTCTGTATACTGTGGTATAGGCTCACGGTCGCGTTGTTGAAGTAAATCCCATTGCTTGATTGCCTTCTCATGAAATTGCGGTGGAAGGAAATTTTGCATGAACTTCTTCTTGAAATCTTCCCATGTAGCAGGACATTCTATGCTCTTGCGGACGACAGTCCACCAAAGTGAAGCTCTATCTATCAGATGATTAGTAACACACTTGATTTTATCTTTCTCAGGATAAGTTTCCTCATGGAAATAGTCATCAAACTGGCTAATGAATGATAAAACAGTCTTTCCTTCTCTTATGCCATTGAAAGTGCGAAACTTGAAACTTCGTTTACTTATCTTGGATTCCTTGCGAATGGTTTGTGCTTCAAGAGTGGCGTCGATGGTACGGCGAATCAAATCTTCAGCTTGAGGTTCTTCTTTGTCAGTGGACGCTCCTTGTAGCTTTGTCAATTGCGCTTGCAAGGCTTGCCTAGCTCTTCGCTCTTCGTCCAATTGCAACATAATAAGATCCAGCTTTTGCTCCATGGTAGGCTCGGGTAGGTCGTCTTCAGCCATAGGATCATCCATATGTGGGGTAGTCATCCTGTAAAACTCAACAAACCTTTCTTACTCAAAATCAGTTAGCGGGATGAGCGTAGCTCAAATTTGGGGTTACAAAGCTATGTATTTTGGGTATTTTCTTCTTCAATTTTCAGAAATTCTGAAATATTTCTGTCTCTGTTTGCTGAAAGTACTTCAACGAACTTGTAGATAGGTAAAACAGCTTGCTGCGAACAACTTTCCAGTTCTGAGTTTTTGCAAACGAACAAGTCTTCTAGGAGTTTCGAGCGTTAGTCAGTTCTGATTTAGTCTAACTTGCAGAGTTGCAGACTTAGCAGACTTGCAGGGTTGTAGACTTGCTGGACTTAGCCGATTTGCAGGACTTGCAGTACTTGATTCCAAATGACTTACTGAACTTGTCTTCTGTAGTGCGAGACCCGGAGTTTTTTGACTTCTCTGCCTTCACTGACTTGCAGAGTATGGAGGGACTTAAGCTTAATTAGTTAAGCTTAAGCTTAAGAAGCTTAAGAAGGAGGAAAATAGGCCGCCGTTTTCTGATCGTGAGGGGGGGGGGGGTCCGTTTTTTCCGCCGAAAATTTCGGGATGATCTCCTCTTGCCACGATTTGAAGATTTGAAGCTAATCAAGCTTCTCTAATACCCTTTAGCTTTATGATTAAGCTTTTGATTAATAGGATTAAGAGCTTTTCTCACAGTTTCATCACGACTTGTTCATGGAGTTGAGGGAGTGGTCCTCCGCCGACAGAGAGTGGTCCTTCGCGATCTGAGAGTGGAAACAGGGGTTCTTGATCGCCAGAAGTCTGCCTGTATCGACGGTTCGCGACGAGATTGACTGTAGAGGCCGTTTGTTCCTGGAGCTCCGCCTTCGCCCGAGATTGGTAGCGATTGGAAGCCCTTGATCTCTGCTCCGCTCTGATACCACTGGTGCGCAGATCGGACGCAGGTAGCTCACGTAGTGAATTCCCAAAGGTCCCCAAGAACAAAGCACTCTACTTTTTAGCACAAAAATCAATGTAAAAACAAGCACGACATGAGACAAGAGACAAATTGGGTTGAATCTCCCCCATGCCTTGTGTGAGCGCTTCACAAAGCATGTATTTAATATATATTTTCAATCTTTTTGCTCAAAAATAGCCCAATTACAAAAATATACAAGCTTTTAGCTTTTGAGTTTGCTTTCTACCAAAAATAGGAAAATAAAGCTAATGGACGGTGCCCAAAGAGTCTGGCACGCCCAATCTCAATGTCCAAATAAAAATGACATATCCAGGCGCATAAGCGCATACAAAATAATAATAAATAATCGATGTCTCTATAGACATAATCAAAATATAGGCGTGGCGCCTATCAAAATATAGTCGAAAGATCGGAAACTCGCTAGACTCCAATGCTTTCCTCCGCCACTACTGCTATCTCTACACATCAACTGAAGCATTCACAATCGTTAGTAAAATAACACAATTAAACCGACAAAAGTGAATACCTAGCAGTCTTCAGCTACATAAATAAATCAACTGGTTAGAAATAAATCCTAACCTTAATTTATTACGAGTGCGCACTCTAAACTCATAAACGTTTATTAATTTAATATGCATTTTGCGGAATCACCCGCTATGGAATCACCCATGTACACACTAAATTAATGAAACGCCCGAAAAGGACAGGCGTCCCCATCAACTTCTCGCACAAAGAATCCTCTTTGCGTATGAGCCCCGGTCATCTAAGTTTACGGAATCCACCGTAAAACCTCACGGAATCCACCGTGGAATATGCCTCCTGGCATCACCATCTATGGACTCATGCACTTCCAAGCTCTCCACTCGCTACTTTTAGTACGTATAATCATTGTCTTACCGATTGGACTCTAATAAGAATGTGTGAACTAGCACTATCTCCATTATATAAAAACGTTACTAGGGTAATACATTACATGTTATACGGATCTACACACTCTCTCTCTCTCTCTCTCTCTCTCTCTCTCTCTCTCTCTCCATTGTTCAAAAGTATGCAAGAAGTAATGACCACAATCACATAAGTTTGACATGGTTGTTGTAGGCCCGTGAGAGATTGAAAAGACGCAAGTTACTCATCTGCCTAGTAGGATAGTGAGATCAAGGTATAGCAAAATAATGAACGTGTAATAAGTTATTGGTTTGGAAAACAAATATCGCTGAAAGATGAGGCGATGTTCTCATTGCTGGACATGGGAAGCCAGCCGATTATATTTGGCCCTAGTTATGGGAGATGCGGAACAATCTGGCAGGACGATCGAGGGGACGAGCTCCACTCTGCTTTCTTGCACCAGTAGTAGGCACTGTAGCACCCCTTAAC
This sequence comes from Lygodium microphyllum, assembly GCF_053477565.2. NCBI lineage: Eukaryota > Viridiplantae > Streptophyta > Polypodiopsida > Schizaeales > Lygodiaceae > Lygodium > Lygodium microphyllum. The sequence goes on along the minus strand of NC_141160.1, from coordinate 126,984,103 downwards.
ATTTTGCCAGTGCGTGAGGCAGACAGATCATCAAGGCCGGATGCGGTGTGGAAGCTGGTCGAGCTGGCCGTTGCGTCGAACAGGTAGCAGTCCGAGGAAGAGCTGGAACAAATCAACTGCACACATGCATGAAATACTATTTTACGATAAATGAAAGATTGAACTCAGGATATAACCTATATCCATCGACTGTGTTGAATTCAGGATGTCGATTCATGAAGTTACACATGCATGCATATTGAAGCAGCTGAATAGTTACTAATTCTTAGATGCTTACGGCGCTTGTATCGCTGCCTGCACCAGCGACCAAAGCCTGCACATCGTCAGCGCTTGATCCACAGCCGCCGATTGACAGAACCTGCGCCAGCCAGCCATGCATTGAATCAATATATAGAGAGATAAGGATTGGTTAGCTAAGGATATCCTTCATTGCAGGAGGAGGGAGACCAGAAGAAGTCGGTATGTATATACACATATCTAATATTGTACCTGGAAATCTTCCTTTTTCGACTTCCCTGAACTGCTGCTGGTGACGGTAGCGGAGAAGTCAAGGCTGCCGGTGTCTACCAACTGTTGGCAGAGAGAGAGCACGTCTCTGGCGGACACCGTGCCACTCAGCTCTACGCCCGTGCTCCCTAAAAGAGAGGCGGCCTCTTCCTGGGCTTCCTGGATGGCAGGGTCGTTATTGTTGCCGTCACCTCCGGTGCCACCTGGCGCACTGCCAGATGGTGGTGCCGGGGCCGGTGGCGATGGCGCCATTCTCTGGGGTGGACTTGTCGAAGATCCTACCGGTGCCATGCCAGGCTCGTCATCTGATGATCCGCCGCCCCCCTTGACCTCCACCGAAGGCGAAAGGTGGAATAGCCGCGCCAAGATCTCTCTGAGGCCGCTGTCCAGCAGCGGCCGGCGACGTCGATAATATTATGCTCATCATCGACGTCATCCAAACAAAGCCCAATAATACAGGACCATAGTTGTTTCGACGCACAAGGAACGCCAGGTGCTTGGGCACGGCCATGTTCTATCGATGTCTTACCCTGTTACTAGGATGTACAGCGGTGATCAGTACTGATCAATGATCATGGGCTCCTGCACGTCCTGGTTTGCAATATATCCTAAATCCCGTGTGGCGATCTGTACGTCCAGCCCTTCCAGTTGTCCTTTTATTGACGTTAAGAGATTCGTAATACCGATACAAATAATGCAGACCGGCCCCATACATGAACCTCTGCCATAGCTGTGTAGCACAATCTCAGCCGAATGGAGGGACGACCAAGGCCTAACAGGTTGTCCTACTTGGAATTATACCTGAAACTCACCACTAATAGGACCTAGAGCTGCTCGAGGTTAACCCTTCGATACGACGCACACCGCTAGCTGGCCGAATAGATAATGACCTTGGACCACCTCATCCCTGCGATTATCCCTTGGCTTGTATGGACAAGATTACACATAGGCCCTGCAGCTCCTCGAGATTAAACGTTGGATACGAAACACTCCAATAGAATAAGGCTTTAAACCTTCCTTCATGAACGTCGCCCCTTTTAGGCAGCCGATAGGTTGATAGAGAAAAATATGTAAAAGAAGAAGAGAAAAGAAAATATCATAAATACAATTTATTATATTCCACCACACTTTGGATAACCTCGTTGGCATCAATAACTTGAGCACCTCGTAGTTGTCAAACAGGGTTTATTAATCTATCTTGGGATTAGTAACCAAGATCTGCAACTAAGATAGCTCTTACCATCGTGAATTACAAATCTAACAATTCACTTTGCATTCTTCTTTGCTTTTTATCATTAGCATTACTCCCCTCCAATATGGGTGTAAGTCCCTTCACCCTCATTGTGAAAGGTAGCATGCATCAACTTGCGCCACCTTGGAATTGAAAGTAGTAGCTTCTCATTCATTAGGTTGGTCAATCTTGGTAGTCAAAGATAAATATACACTTGGATCTTGAGATAGATTGGAAGTAGTATCAAATTTTGTGTTTCTACATTTGCCATGGAAAACACTATTAGAGGGTAGTTATTGATTTTTTCATATTTTCTTGGTTGTCTCTTGTGGATTCTTTTAGTGGATTGAGTAGTTGCATTATCTTACTACTGCTTCAAGCTCTTTTATGTGAGCTTGGAGGACAAAGGACTGACCAACAAGTGCCTCACATTGTCACTTATTAAAATTCAATGGCTCCATCATGCCCTCCTTGGATTTTATCTTTTAAATTGAGTAGTAATACATGGACGTGGCTACTTTATTTCCTTCTCTTGGGTTTCTAACTTCCCAAGCACCACAGTTTCTTTATGTGGATTAGTAGCCATCTCAAGCAGGTTCTCTTCTAGAATTGCAAACTCAAGAGTCACAAGGAAGAGCTTTTTAGTCCCTAACTTGTTTGTTTTTGTTTGCTCAAGTGTTTGCTATGTGACCTAGTTCTCTATTTGGATTTTCCTCTTTGACTCCAATGGGAATCGAGCTATAGTCAATGGAGGTGGTTGTGTAGGCGCTTTAGGCAACCAAATGCATTACTTTCCTACATAATACCCTTGAGCATGTAGTAATGCTTTAGAAACCCATACGGCTTGGTGCTAACTCTCCATTGTTGCTTCCAATTATATGCAATGGGTATCCTCTTCCTTTTGGATATAATTCTAGTTCTAAAAGCTTTAAAGGTTGTTGTATTGTTCCTAGTATCTGGAGTATCTACTATTGTTCTAGGACGATTCCTACTATGTAGTTTTCTTTTGTCCTGATATGCCCTGAGTAGTTCCTTTGGAGCTCTCTAGCTATCCTCACTAGGATTTTGTTTTGACTCACACATAGACGTCTTGCTCACCGTGTGGGAAAGGACAAAGATTCCATTACTTAAATTGGTTACTATTTTGATACTTGGCAAGCTCGATTGTATCTAGTGTGCTACATAGTCCACTTCAAATTGGGTTGCATGATTGAAAGGTCTCCCAAGTATGACTTCCTTCCTCATAAGCTCTCCATTTCAAAGCACATAGAAAATGATGGGCATGCCTTTAGTCTCTCTATAGTCTAAAGAAATTTGCATCCACAGTAAGAGGAAATATGGTGATCTTCAATAAGTTTTCACATCGGCATTGGTTTGGATGCTAAGCTAAGTAGACCCTTTTATTGGAATATTATGATATATGTGACTAATGCTACATTCAATGCAACTTAGGTAAGCTTTTGTGGATTTATCAATATCCATCCCATCTACTAGTTGTGGCTTTGGCCTTTGTGTTGGTAGCTCAATCATTATGATCAGATAAATGGATGGGAACATATGCTCTTTGTTGACTTATTAGGCTTTAGGACTTTTAGACTTTTTACTCTAGTGCACATCATCTGAGTATCAAGCTCTCAATAGCTAAGTCTCTCCTTGCAATGATAAGTATTGGTGTATCTGATCTTCTGAGTTTTTGCTTTCTCTCTTGAACCTGTGAGCTTATTAGTTCTTCTTTGGTCTCTCAACTTTGTTTCTTGAACTTCCAACTTTGTCTCCTCAAAATCTTGACTTAGTGTCCTTCTCTTTGCTCTTGCACTAGATGCAATTGTTCGTAGATTTCCTTGATGTGTCTTTGTCATTCAATACTAGATCTTCATGGTCTATGCCCTTGATACTCCTAGATACTTGGGTATTGTGATCCAATTAACGTTGCAAGCTAGGATGTCATTGTGCTTGATCCTTGGTGGCACTAAGGTACATGAGTTGTTGGCCTTCAAACCAAAATGAACAATGAGTAACCAAGTGTATTTCTTGACATTGGTTTAAGGTCCTATGTCAATATCTTAAAATTAAGTCTCTCAAAAGATCTACTAGTCAATGAGTAAGTGAGACTCGCTGAAGGAAAATTGGAGCTAATGACATGGAAAGTTTTTGGCTCAAATATAATTCTTTGGTCTAATTACTCTCTTTGAATGTGATTTGTAGTGACTTAAATTTGTCTCAATACACATGGTCAACAACCTAGTTGCACTTCCCTCACTTATGCGTAGATGCCCAATGGTGGTATGGATTACAACCTAGGTGATACAGGCCTAGTGGTTGTGCCTAATGTAGTTTGACTTAAATCCTAGGGGTATAAACCTATGAATATTATACCTAGGGGTAGGTGTAAGGATGTGAGGACCCTAAACGTAGATGTCATCAAGTGTGCCAAATGCAAATAGCTAGGGCCTAAACTTAAAGGCTTGAAGTTTGCTACTAATTCTGTCTAAATATGCACACTCTATAAAGCAAGTTGCAAGTAGGCTAGGAGTGTTCTAATGTAACTGCACTTGCACACTTGTTTGCAAGAAATGTTAGTTAAAATGAAATGTGTCAAGTTCTACAAGTAAGCCCTAAGGGTGAAGCTCTACCTAAATATGCAAATGCTAGTGTTATTGTATAACAAGTATAGGACAGTTATAGTTGGAATCGAGGTCCACATGATCCAAACACAAGTCTTAAGAATTGGAAGTGCATAGAGGGTGCACCTTGCACTTAGTGCAAGGTATTGGGATCATATTGTGGTCATAGGTGGTGGATACTCCCAAATGGGAAAGGCTCTTACCCTTGCGGATTTACTTATGTGCCAAGAATGTTGTGCCCTTAAGAAAAAGGGATCATATCCTTACCAAAAGGAGGATTATCCTTAAGCAAGGGGATACATGAACACAAGGATCAATTGAAAAATGTTATACTTAGCAAAAGGAGGGTTCTTCTTAAAGAAAGGGATATAGAAGCAGAAGGACCAATGGAAAAATGATAGGACAAGTATGGAGTAGAGGTGTATGGGTGGGAGTTGAAATTGTACTATGGAACTATAAGGGTAGGGTGTGGAAGTCCTAGTGTGAAAATGCTGATGTGTATGAGTACTAATGTGTGAGAGCTAGTGTGCGAGTACTAGTGTACAAGTTCAAGTGTTGGAGTGTAAGCATGGAAGTCCTAATGTGGGGTTAGGGGTAGAGTGTGGTAGTAGGGTACCTACTATGGGGGAGATAGTGTAGGAGTGGGAATATAGTGTGGGAGTGTGGTACTAATATTGGAGTGGTAGTGTGAGATTAGAGTAGGGGGGAGTGCTAGGGTGGTGTGGGAGCATTTTGAGTGTAGCAATCCTACTATGGGATTGGGTCTAATGTGGGAATTCTTGTAGTTTGGGATTCCTAGTGTGGGAGCAGTTCTAATGTGGTTGTGGGTGGTTCTAGTGTGAGTGTTCGTACCATGAGAGGCCTCCTAGTATAGGAGCCCTAGTGTGGGAGTGGTTCTCGTATGGGAATCTTAAGGTTCTAGTGTGAAAGTACTTGTAGTATGGGAGTCATAATATGGAATTGGTTCTAGTGTGGAAGTGGTTCTTTAGTGAGAGTCCTAGTGTGGGAGTGGTTCTAGTGTGAGAGTCCTAGTGTGTTGCCACTTCTAGTAGCCATCTCCACTATTAGCAACCATCTCGCCAATTCTAGTAGCCATCTCCACCCAGGGGGTGCGCGTAATTTGTTGACCAACATTTAGACTATGTGAATTTTGTTGTAGAGGTGTGGATACTTAACTTGACAGCTCAATGCTTCTTGGGCTATGTAGGAGGTGGGTGCTAGGCGAGACTCCATGACAACAATAACTGACCTACTGATGCAAGTAACCAAAGTGGATAGGATCATGCATCTCAATAAATCATTATTACATGTTCATGTCAAATGAACACTAAGAGTAGAAATGCACAATTAAGCATTGTAGAAGAAAAGAAGTGCATGATGAAACTTTCTAATATAACTTGCTATAGAATGATAATATGTTGAGTGATACACTGGTGGTTATCTATGTATGCCAACTCCAATAAGATGAGCATACACTATGGGCATAGTCTCTTGAACTATCTTCATATGCATAACATGACAGCTTCAAGATACTATGAACATAGTCTCTTGATATTGACACTCATATCTTACTATCTTCAAGAGAGATTATGGACATAGTCTCTTGGACCACACTCATATCTTAATATGCACAACATCATGCAAGAAGTTAGTAGTCAAATAACTACTTAGAACAATAAAATGCAATGGGGGTTTTCCTAGTGTGATTGGAAGCACACTCAACCATTGTTTTGGTGTGGTTGGAAGAAAGAGAGAGAAAAGGGATAGGAAGCCCTATGAAAAAATTACTACTAACAAATAACTAAGAAACGAGAAACATTACTACAAAAAATAAATAAAAATTTTCCATTATTAATTCTTGGATAGTTGAGTAATCTACATTTAGATGATGAATGCATTTCTCTCCTTTTCATCTAAGGCTTATATTACTAGGGAAGCAGTAGGCCTTTAAATATCCATTTAGACCAACTTTTCAGCCACATCCATTAGGAAAAAAATGAACTCCTAAATGGGCCTTTTAGCCCCCCCTCTCTCCTCCTTAAAACAAGGAAAAGAGGAGAGAAGAATAGTAAAATAATCCTCCTCTCTCTCCAATTTTGCAATCTCATTTTTCCTTTTTTATATTATCTACAAAGATATACTTAGATTCCTTCTCTCTCCTCGTTCAAGAAGTCTTTTTCAACCAAATTTTATATTAAAAAAGGAGTTAGTTATGGGAGTGTGGTGCTTCGTTTTCAATGCAAAATGATTAGTAGATACGAGGTAATTGATTTTTTAATCAAGAACAAGGAAAATAAAAATTTGGAAGTTCCTTTTAAGATATTTTGGGGATTTTTTATATCCTAGCTTTTGGTCAAAAAACAAACCAACTGGCCAAATTGTAATATTTCGCGTGGAAAAAAAAAATGGGACTTACGGATTTTTTTAAAAAAATTCCCCCCCTTATCCCTCCAGCCGACTGACGAGCTGGAGGGGGAGGGAAATAGAAGGAGCTGTAAGCTCCTTGGTGGAGCCTGTGGAGGGAGGGAGGACATGCGAGCCAACACGCCATGAGGAAAGATCCCCCTCCCTCCACTATTTAAACGAGGGGAGGGGGCCGCTGTACGAGGAGGCTAGGCCATGACAGAAGAGCCGAGCGCCGCCATAACTCCGAACTGAAGGGAGGAAGACGAATCGCCACTGCCACGCCGACATCTACCCTCCACCATCGCCATCGATTGCTGCAGTGCGTCCAGTCCCGCCGATTTGCTGAATAAGCTTTTCCCCCCACGTGGAAGCTTTAGAAGCTTCCTGGGGGGAAGCTTCTAAAAGAACCTTCTTAGCCCCCTTTCAACCCCCCTTATGTTCTTCTTTAAACCCCCTTTGTTTTCCCCCCCTTCCCGGGTTTTTAAATCCCCCTTAAGGCCTTGTTTTCCCCCTCCCAGGTTTTTAATTCCCCCCCTAAGCCTTGTGTTTTTCCCCTCCGGATTTTAATCCCCCCAAAGTCCTTATTACCCTCCGGGTTTAAATTTTCCCGCCTAAGCCCCCTTATTTCCCCTCCCGGTTTTAATTTTCCCCTCTAAGCCCTTGCCCTTTTCCCCTCCTCATAGCTCTTTAGACTATTCAAGTCACACCCATAGGCCTACTTTGTCCTTAGGCTACCTTGCAGACTTCCATTCTCTTACATTAATTCCTTCACTCACTTTTTAGATCTTCTTGTGCAAGTGCTCTCTTAATTAAGCTTTGTGTTCTTAGTTTTATCAAACAAGCCAGTGTCCACACACTCCCATGTCTTAAAAATCTAATTCTTCATCATGGCCTCGTATGGTATTGCGTAAGGGAGAAATAGCCGTGTAAAAGATAAGGAAGGAGAAGACGGTGGAATTCCAAGAAGAAAAAGGAAAAGGCTATCTCACATTCGAACTACAATGCCGCCGAAGAAAGTCCAAGGTGTAGCTGCGGGAGGGTCATCTCCCGGTATCCATGTGGATATCTCACCTCAAAGCCAGGTTTTTCTTCTTGGTATCAATTCGGTTTTAAGTCGATCATGCAAAGAAAAATTGTTAAGGATACGATATATTTGTTTGAGTTATTTTTTAATGAAAAAGTTAGCTTATGAATGACAATGTATACAAATTAGCTTTCTTCAAATTGCATCAAGCATTATAAAATTATAGGCAAGATTAACCATTTACTATAAGTGTAGAAATCATATCTTGCACCATTAGTCTTATTCTTTTCGCAATGAATCATGGTAAAATGGCTAAATTCATGAAAGGTTTCTTTCGATGCTTAAAATTACTAGGGAGTTATCTTTGCTAGTTGCACATCTTAGCAAGACAACTGTTGTTATTTGGCATGAGTTCATCTTTTAAAAAAAAACGAAAGTTAAATGTTCGGAATTAACAAGTATAAAAATTAGATATACGAACTCATTTGGAAAGAAAATGTAATGGGGAATTGCTGGATGACACTCTATTAACACTTTTTCCCTACTATTTGAGAACTTCGGACTAATAAAGTGTGTATACACTAATTTCTCAGCTAGGCCTTTTGTCCCAAGGAGTATTGTCGCCTTTGTATCATCTTGGCATTATGCTATATGCCAAATTAAACTGTATTGATTGGGAAAGTTAATTGTCACAAGGATAGTAAAACCGTGACAAGACAAGTAAGATTACCTTCCACAAGCTAACCGAACCAATCTAAACATAGAAACATTCATACCCTAACACTTGACTACTTTCCTTACCGTAAGGACAATAATTTCATAAAGATAAGAAACTAGGGTTTGTCCCTAAATGAAGAAACCCTAGGCCTGACATACATCAACTTAAAGAATATAAACAGATTATTCCATCGCAGGACTTGCGCAACATGTATGAAATCATTTGGTGATTGATTCACAAGGAAAAAAGGAGAGAACACTTCCTTAGCAGTTTGCCATACAACTGGGTTGATCAATGGAAATGTTTGTGCTTGCTAGAGATTTTTAGGGCTCTGTTTGAATTATGAATTACAAATTAAAAAAAGTACCTATACTTCAGGTTAAAGGCCTGAAGGGAGAGGCAGCTTCAGTTACCCCCGACTGCCTGCCTAACCCTAACCAAGGGGGTTGTTGACCGCGCCAGGAACGTGGACCAAACCCGCTGTGGGAGGTCTTTCCGTTAAGCTCTACTTGGAGTAGGAGGACGCTTGGGTGCCAGGGGGGGCTTTGTCCGTAAATCCCTCGCCTTTCGGTTACTGCACAAGAGGCTAACGTGACTCGGGATTGGATCTCGAGGCCCGCATACTAGTTGACGGGCGGAAGCTTGGAATAGTGATCCTTGGAGATTACTGGTTAGCCTTCGGGCAGATCATGGAAAAGCTTACGGGTGGAACTCCTTGTATTTCAAAGATAAAATGATGAAATGTTAAAAGAACTTGCTTGATGTTGTTTTTATATGTCACGTGATAAGATTACGTGAAGGAACCAATGCTTAACAAGATTAATTAAAGAAGCTGATTGTTATATGTCAAATTAATGTGTTAGATAATTACATAACTAAAACAAACCGAGGAAAGTGCGGAGGATGGGCCATGGGTCCGTCCTACGGTTGGGTGGTCCCGGTTAGCCGGAAACTTTTCTCAAAAATCTCAAAGAACAGCGGAATGATCATCATCATCAAAAAGAATAATGAGAACGATGACCTAGAGTTACGTCTTACCCGATTTACGCTGTTTTAGGGGAACGGAATGGGACTATGCCTTATGGCAGAGAGGTTGAGCTTTGCATCCCTCTCGTTTCCCATTCTCCTTGAACCAAGTGCAGCGTGAATCCACTTCGGACCTAGCGTTTCTGCGTAAAGTAGTTTGCTCGGGTCTGACGCTAGTTGCTGTTAGCTAATGACCCATTAGGAAAACCCTAATTCCGGTCGATCCTAAGTGGGAACGGCTAGGATACTTCCGCTACATGGCAGACGCGGGAAAAACTAGATCGCAAAACCCGTAACATTTCATGGGAGTGCCGGGCGGAGCTTTCTAGACATCCTTTCCGATGGACTGCTAAGACGTGTCCTAGATGATACTAGGGGACACGTTACAGTTGGTATCAGAGCTGACCAACAACGAAATTGTTTTTATGAGATCTCAATAAAAATGAAGTAAAGAAATTGTTGCTGTCCAAATATTTCCTCATCTTCAATACTGTCTTGCAGAACTATGAAGCGTGAAACAAGTTTTTGGTATTTCAGGTCATGTTTATGACTGCAATGCATTCTCCGCTTTATAGACAAAGAATTGGGATGATGAACATCCTAGAGCAAATTTATAATCCATCACCTTTATACATAGAACAAAGATGGACGAGGTCTTCACGAATCTACTACATAGCTGCCCACCGGTTCGCTTATCTATAGACCAACCTAAAGAGGATCAAGTGGTTGGAAGACTTGAAAGTTGTGAAGCTGTTCATTTTTGTGGAAGCTCACGTAAATTCGACTTTACATATTCAAGGTCGGAGGGTTGAAATGAACTCATATGTATATGAGGAAGTAACCTGTGTAATCCCAGCCGACAGGATTAAAGTGTTGGGCCGCCATGAGAAGTATGGATTCCAATGAAAAGGGTATCCCGAACTTCCAATGAATTATCGATTCCTAAAGATCCATGACCCAAAACCCTACTATTACACAATTCCTATAGACAAATGCAATACAACGTTGTCGTATTGCTGTGCATTCGAGGTGTGTAAACCACCCAAAAGTCGTGTGTGTGATTTGATACTTTGTACATACTTAGTTGTTATGTTTGCTCTTTCATTCTATGCCGAAGACGGAGAAGAATAAGGAATTTTGGTAGACTGGTAACATGAGATGCAATCTCATGGACCACTTTGATTGTGACCAAGGGTTCGTTTGAAAGCTGTGGCAGCATAGGAGCATTCCCAATGGGCCAAGAGATACATGCTAAGATCATCCTAAGGGGCCTAGAAAGAGACTCTATTGTTGGTGACAAGCTCGTGGACATGTATGGAAAATGTGGCTTTGTCAAGGAAGGACGAGAAGCATTTAAGAAATTGACTGTCCATGATGTTATATCGTGGACAATAATGCTAGATGCCTATGTTCATAACGTGAAGGTGATATGGCTATGCGATGCTATGAGGAGATGCAACATCAAGGGGTGCATGCCAATTCTATTACATATGTTATTTACTTGAAAGCTTGTGCAACCATAGGAACAGGATAAGTCGACAGAAATTTGATTGAGGTCTTCATTAAAGGAAACGACAAAGATATGGTTGTGCCAAAGAGGCCCACAAAAGGAACAAATTTAGATGGCTATTTTTAGGAGCCGCTTTTCTGGAAAAAGGGGAGAGCTTTTTGAATCAAAAAGGGGGGGAAAAAGCATGGAGGAGAAGCTTTTTGGAAGGACGAATCGAGAAGTTTTTGGGATTACTGTGGAAGGGAGCAATTAAGCGAATATTATCAATTGTCATTACTTTTGCCTATCAATTTGGGTCTGGATGAGCCACCATTGATAGTGGCAAGCAAATAGACTGGTTGTTGATTTTTGAAAGGAAAGCGAGGAGGAATTCTGCAACTTTAGAAAGGAGGGGAATCGCAATCAAGGGCGGCTCTCTGCAATTTCGAAGGAGATTTACAGAAGAAGGAAGGAATAAGGAAAAAGCAATGCTAATCGAGAGAGGGGAAGTCTGTCGACTGGTGAAGAGGCTTCATCAATGATAAACATTTCTGAGTCCTTCACTCTGCTTTCCAAGATATACTGGGGCTTGATGTTTCTGAATTTGCTCCTTATGTATTTCAAATTCTAGCTCAGCTCAATGAAGCTCACAATCCACCACTTCCTGCAACTTAAAATCAAATAACAAAAAAGATTCTCTATTCCTATCTCCTGCGGCCATGAATTGAGAGAGAGTGGGGGCACCAAAATTCTCGTGGAGGTCTCAAGAACATAATTTTCCACCGAAGCGATTGAAGCGACAGAAGGAATCAAGGCGACGGAAGTCCTTCAGCTAAGTCTTTATGTCTGTTGTCGTCGAAGGCAGAACCATGGTGCAGGACACGGGCCTCCTCGTGTACACAGGCAGCCGCTCTATTGACCATGCCCATAATTCTGACCCGATCATTCACCTACCAAGAGAGAAGGAGAGAGCGATGAAAAAAAGAGGCCAGATTCCAGCAAGAGAGGGGACGCATCAATAAAATCTCTTTTCTCGTTGGTAGGGGCACAGAGGAGAAAGAAAAAAACAGGACAGAAGAAGGAGGAAGGCATTTTTGATGGTTTAGTAATGCTAGCTGATGAAAAGGATACACAATTCAATCAGCTTTCTTGAGTGCTCTCGACAGATCTCAGAGCTCTGTCTACCTGCAGAGACCAGTACAAGGAAGTGGGTAAGCCGTGTTCAGAATTGACAATGGATCAAGTATGAGAGAGTGCTAAATGGTGAGTCAGTGCCTGTAAAGGTTGACAAGGAGCTATTTGCACAGGTTTTGATAGAGGTGATAATTTGTGTGAGATCTGAGACAGCATCTTTAAGGATCATGTACATGGCATGGTGCTTGGCTCTGAAATATTGAGAGACTTCAGCGGCTCGATTGTTCAGGTTATTAAAGGTTTTAGTAAGGAGTCTCTTGTTTTACAACGGGCTATATCAGCAATCTCTTTGACCGACTCTCTAGATCTATGATTAGATACTATACAGACTAAGCAAGACAACTTCAGTAAGCATCTTTGTTTTCCACAAAGCTTGATTCAAGTCATCTATATTTCCTCCCATTGCAGACATTTGCACAAAAAGCCAAGACGCCAAATGTAAAAGAGAAAGTGTAACTTGAGTGTGCAACCCAGGAGGAATAGATTTTTAATCTTGCTGATGTTGTATGAACTCTGTTTTGAGCTCTTTTGAAGTGGAAGAATTTGAGTTACTTTTTCAGAATGTTCAGAATGTTGCTATTGCACAGTTAACCTTTGATGCAACCATTCTTGACTGGTTACTAGGCTTGCTGAAATATAAAGACTTTTTTTTATGGAGAAGACACAAAAGGCTCTCGGTCTGCAGAATTAACATTATGGTATAACATTAACGTCAGAGAAGTTGTTGTCATCAATCCTAGAAATACAATAAGAAAATCAGACAGTGTGTTCACAGGTCAATGGAGTCATAACAGGACTGCAGTATGTAATTCTTTTACAGCGATCAAAAGCTTGCTTTAAGCTTTGGCTGTTGAACTGTTTCATGCAATACAAGGTTCAATTGTACAGCTTAATCTGGGAACTTTAGAAAGTGGAGAACGTGTTGTGGAAGTTGCCACTGCAAGCTAATTTGGCTTTCTATTCGTCTTCAGTCATTAATAGAATTAAAAACAGAGACTTGACATCATTTTCTCATCTTGCTTATTCGCTTAAATTGAACTTCTATCTTGGAATTTCTCAAGGACCTCTGTGGTTGCGACTTTGCTTTCGAAACCCTTCCACATCTTTGGTGAGCCCAATGTGAAAGCGTCGCAGAAATTTCAGGATGGGAGATACTTCAGCCTCTATTTCAGCTTCTTCTACAACTCCAGCTGCGTCTACTTCAGCTCCATCAATGACTGCTGCGTCAAGTACTTCAACAGAGGATCTAAAGCAGATTTTACAGAATATGTCCATGTATATGCAGCTCCAAAATCAGCAAACACAATTGTATATGCAGCAACAACAACAATTGCATCAACAGTAGTTGTCTCAGCAAAGGCAACTCTATTCGGAGCAGGAGAATGCAAATAGCGCGACTAAGGCTATTGAAGCAGTTGAGAATGAGAAGAAGCTATTTGACGGGCGTAATGTTTCAGCATATTTGAAGACATATGAAATCAAGATGGGGTTTTTTGGAGTTCCTGCTGGACTTATGAGTAAGTACTTCCTTCGTCTTGTCACACCTGCTTTGAGGACAAAAGTGACTGATCTTTTTATTCAAAATACACATTGGCAAGATTTTAAGAAGGCCTTGAAAGAAGAATACTTCCTTGAGGACTTTGGTATGGCTACTCGGCGGTCATTCCGAGAGTGGGTCTACATGCCAAACAAAGGTCTCGCTGCTTTGGAGTTGATTCGAGAATTCGAAGAGAGGTATAGTCAGCTTGATGCCATTGAACAAAGAGCATTGGATGTTCAAAAAGTTGAGCTTTTCTTGCAAGCTGCAGATCCTGCTCTTCAAGAAGAATTGGGTGAGCTTCTTGAAGATCGCACAAAGCCTATGGGTCCTAAAACTGATTGGCAGGATGCTCAGGATGCAGTCTCGACTTTGACCAAGAGGAGGATATGGAAGACTCGCCTACAGAATGGTTCCATGACACCTACACCATCATCAGCTCCTATGCCTACTTCTATCCCTGTTATTTCTTCTCCTCCTCAGCCAATTTCTTGGCCTATGCCAGTGCCTACTGTTTCCACTCCACCTATTCCTCCTGTTCCACGACCGATGCCTACACCTTCTGCTCCAAAACCATCCGCTCCATCGGTACCTACTTCTCTTGATGACATAATCAAAGGCATCACAGATTTGACACTGGAGTCAGTCAAAGCGGAATTGGTGGGAAAGTTGAAGGAGCAGTTTGCTTCGACTGCACCTACTGCTTCTTCTAGCGCTCCTACTGCACCTAGGAGTGCTCCTAGTGCATCTAGGAGAGATCGGAGATGTATTTGGTGTGATAGTACAGAGCATCAACATTGCAGGGATTGTGACTCTTTCCAGGATGCAAGGAGGCAGAATTTGGTATATTGGGGGCAAGATGGTAAGATTTGGTTGACTGAGACAGGAGCTCCACTTACTACCAACTTTGGTAAAGGTGGAATGAAGACGTTAGTGGAGGACATGGCTGCGCGTACTTCTTATGTGACAGCTAGAGGTGATGCTTCTGCATATGGAGTTCAGATTGAGAAGGGATCAGAGACTCAGTCAGCGCTATGGACTTATGCTATGGAGACTGCAAACAAGGCAAAAATTCAGCAAACTATTTTGACTAGTGCAGGCTCTAGCATCAGATCAGAGACAGGTTGGGACTCGCTTGTTGACAGGTATTCTATTTATGCTTATTTGGCTAAGTCTCATGGTGCAGATGTACTTGTTGAGGAGAAGCGTAAGAGGGATGAAGAAAATCCAAGTGCAGCTAAGAAGACTAGAGGGGGTGAGTTTGTTACTCCACCTACTGCAGGACCGTCTTCAAGACCAGGGCCAGATCGACAGATGGAGGATGCTCAAAAGAGAGAAAAGAGGCAAGAGCCTAGAGAGAGAAAGCAGCCAGGATTCAGATTGATGTCGGATATTGAGACATCTACAGACATGAAGAAAATCTTTAATGATAAGATACTTGGCAGCGAGGTGACTTTCACTATTTCTAAGATTTTGGGCATCTCAAAAAGAGAGTTTCAGGATTAGTTTCAGGAGGTCCTGAAGAGGAAAAGACATGCATTGGCTACCACTGTTACACAGGGAGTTTTGATTGGGGAGTTGGATGAGGATGAGGATGAGGTTATGGTTGATAATGCTTCTGTTTTTCCGCAGGTAGAGAAGAGGGTTCAGCCTATGCATTATGCTGAAATTGATGAGCATGTCATGATACCGCGTAGTCACTTTTCGCGGAGCCATTGGGCTAGGGCAACTACAGAGACGATGGTAAAGATTGGAGAGAAACAGGTGCCTTATGTTGCATTGGTTGATCATGGTTAAGAGATTAATCTCATAGTTTGTGGAGTTTATGAGAGTAACAGATGACCTATGGATGTAGAGCATGGGTGGCGTATGAGAGCTGCCAATAACACTGCAGGTGATTTATATGCTGTTTGTCCTAGTGTCAGGGTTTCTATTGGTGATGTAGAGGAGGATTTCATTTCTTTGTGCAGGATTCATGCTCTTATCCCATAATTCTTGGTCAGCCATTCATTACAGAGATGCGCATGGAAACAAAGGTCATGGATGATGGATCTGCTTATGCACGGATTCGCAGTAAAGATGGTATGAGAGCAATTCAGTTTATGACTGTATGTGTGAACCATGTTAGAAACAGAGATACTCTTAGAGATGCACCTTTACCCACTGTGAGGGATTCGGGTTTTCATTAGGTACCGCCGTTTCGCGAGACGACGGTGGTACAGAGGAGAGGAGATTGGAGTTATCGCCTCCTGGCAGTAGTATTTTCTCCTCCGGTTTTGTTGGGATTTCAGCAAACAGTTCGATGAGTTATCAGAAGACTTCTAGGTTGCCTAGAGCTGCCAGGCAGTATATATGGAGGAAGGAGAAAATTTTGAAAAATGCAGGAATTTTGGAGGATGATGAGCACATAGATGGGATGTATGACAGTGTGATTTGTGCAGATACGATGACAGAGATGGGAGATATGCTGAAAACTGATATGCTGAATTGTCACAGTAATGTATTAGTGCAGTCCCTGGACATGTTTCATGAAATTGCAGATTTTATGTCACAAATTGAGTCAGAGGCTGAGGTAACTCAGCAAAGAGTGTTGAGTGCTGAAGAAATTCAGCAAACAGAGTTTCCAGCTGGTTATGATCAGATTTCAGAGAGACAGAGAGCTGAAAATTTTCAGCCAACAGAGTTTACTGCTGAAATATTTCAGCATTTAGAGTTTGGGGCTGTTCCTATGTAGTCCGTAGAGCAGAGGGCTGAGGATATTCAGCCATTGGAGTGCAGAATTGTTGATTTACAGCAAGATTTGTGTAATGCAGAAGAGCATAATGAAGCCAGGGTTGACACGAAATACAAAATTGTGGATAAGAAGGTGAAGCCGGTTGCTGTACCGCTTCCACCTGACAGTGATCAGCAAATAGAGAGGGCTGCTAAACAGTAAATTTTGAGGAATCTAGAGCATATTGGTCATAAATTTTCAGCAGAGACTCTTGCTGAATTGAAAATTGGAAATGGTGATTTCTTGTTACCCATAGAGAAGCAATGTTTTCAGGAGATGCTTGAGCGTCATGGAAGGGGATTTGCTTTTTTCCCACATGAGATTGGATGTGTGAATCCTGATATTGTTGCTCCTATGGTCATTTTTACTATTCCTCATATTCCATGGAATCTCCGACCTATTCCAGTGCCTAAAGCACACTTGCCAAAGCTGATTGATTTATTAAATGAGAAAATCAGGATGGGAATCCTTGAGCCTTCATCTGCACCATATTCAAACAGGTGGTTTACAGTTCCAAAGAAGAATGGTACTCTCCGATTTATTCAGGACATGCAGCCAGTGAACAGAGTTACTATCAGGAATGTTGGTATAGGTCCAGTTGTGGATGAGTTTGCAGAGGGATTTGCTGGACGTGCCATCTATTCTTTGGGTGATTTGTATTCAGGATATGATCAGTTTCAACTGGCTTTGGAAAGCAGGGACATAACCACCATGAGAACTCCTATTGGGCTTGTCAGGATGTGTACCTTGCCTCAAGGTGCCACTAATTCTGTTGCGCATATGATGAATGCCATGCATAAGGTCCTTCGTGATTACATACCTCAGCTTACTATGCCTTTCTTGGATGATGTACCCATTAAGGGGTGTGTAGAAGAAGAGAAGAATGAGAGTCTAAATGAGCAGGGATGCAGATATTTTGTGGCTGATCATATTTTAGCATGTGAGAAGATTTTGGCCAGGTTAGAAGAAGTGAACTTGACACTTTCAGGGCAAAAATCTATTTTTGGAGTGAATGAGGTTGTCATTGTTGGGCATATGTGTGGATATTATGGCAGAAAACCCTCACCTGATAAGGTGAATGCTATAGGCAAGATTGCGGAGTATTGTTCTACCACTTCAGAGGTATGGAGATTCATTGGAGCTTGTGTGTTTTATATGATTTGGATACCTCATTTTGCACACATAGCAGATTGTTTGTATCAGCTGCTTCGAAAGGGGTAGAAATTCTATTGGGATGAGAGCCACACTAGAGCCATGCGAAAACTGAAGAAGTTATTGCAGAATGCTCCTACTCTCAGGAAAGCGGATTATAATTGTGGAAGGCCTATTGTATTGACAGTTGACACTAGTCCAATTGGCATAGGTTGGGCTGTGGGTCAAGATGATGCAGATGGAAATAGGTATGCTATTCGGTTTGGGGCGAAAGTCCTAAACAAGAGATAGAGGAGATATCCGCAAATCAAGAGGGAGTTATTGGGGATTGTCACGGCTCTCAAATGTGACAAGGAGTACTTTATTGGAGCTTCAGTTGTGGTAGAGACAGATTGCTTGCCATTGATTGGTATGATTACGAGTTGCTCTACTCCGGATATAGCCATGTTGAGATGGATTGCATACATCAAGTCATTAAATCCGGAATTTAAACACATAGCAGGGAAGGATAATCCAGTGGCAGATATGTTGTCTAGAGCCAGATATGATGATGAGGAGACTCTACTTGCAGAAGAGGATGATGCAGAAATTTCAGCCACTATGGTTGATCATGTTTGTCATGTCTATGATATTGTGGCTTTCATAGAAGAACTCTATGTTGGAGATTGGTTGCAGATTGGCAGGTACCTTAGTACACTAAGCAAAAGAGATGAATGGACTGATGAAGAGTTCAAGAAGATCAGAAGGAAAGCCTATGGTTATTTTCTCAAGGACGGATTTCTTTGGAAGCATCCGAAGAAAAGAGGTGGATTACCTTTGCGGGTTGTCTGCAATAGAGAGACACAGTTACAAGTGATGAGGGAGTTTCATGAGAGTCCTTGGGCTGGTCATAGAGGAGTGTGGGCTACTTATGAGAAAATTAAGGAGAAATATTGGTGGAAAGGCATGTACAGAGATGTTTCTCACTTTGTTGAGACTTGCAGAGATTGTCAGATGTATTCGGTAGTGCGTCATCGAGATGAGCTTCATCTGACCTATCCGCTCTGCATTAACTATAAGTGGGTAGTTGACTTGGTTACCATGCCTATGGGTCTATGGCAGATGAGATACATTGTTTTGGCTAGAGAGGATCTTACCAATCATGTTGAGGGCAGATCTTTGAGAACGAAGACCACTAGTGCAGTGTGTAAGTTCTTATTGGAGGAAATTTTCTGTAGATATGGTTGTGTTGGTAAGATCACTGCGGATCGTGGTGAATTGGATGCAGATGAAGCTAGGGAGTTTTTCTCTCAGCTAGGAATCAAGTTGGCTCTAACTATAGCATATAATCCAGAGGGAAATGGGAAGAGTGAAAGAGGGCATCCGCCGATAGTGAAAGCATTAGCCAAAGCATGCAGAGGACGGATTGGAGAATGGCCGAGACTTCTACCATTTGCTTTGTGGGCTGATCGTATGACTCATAGTGTTACCACGGGATATATGCCTGCAGAGTTGATGTATGGTCAGAAACCTGTTATGCCGACTGAGACTTGTGCTTTGACTTGGTCAGTTTTACCTTGGCAGGAGGATTTGTCGAGAGAAGAGCTCTTAGCTCTTCAGATTCGACAGTTGGAGAGGAGACCTGAGGATATTCAGCTAGCTATTGACAGGTTGAAGGTTGCTAGACTAAGAAATAAGGACAGGTTTGACAGCAGGCATCGCTTGTGGCCTAGAGCAATAGAAGAGGGAGATTGGGTATTAGTCTTTGATAGCAGCCTTGAAAATCAACATATTGCACTTCAGAAGATGGTGAAAAGATGGTTTGGGCCGTACATAGTCAGACATGTCTTTGATAATGCAACATATGAGCTGACAGAATTGGATGGGACAGTGCTTAGAGTGCCTATTGCTAGAAAAAGAATCAAGATTTTCAAGAAAAGAGATGATGAGGATTATGCATTGGAAGAATTTTCAAGAGAAGAGCAACGAGAAGAAACTCCAATGGAAGACACAGATGATATGACAGATAATCTTGTTGATCTACCGGAAATGCATAATGAAGAGATTGATCTGTTTGTGGATCTTGATGATAATGATCATGGGTAGTTGGCCCATCCGGAGGATGCGCATGATTAGAGGGGGTGGATGTCGTATTTCTGCGCATTCGAGGTGTGTAAACCACCCAAAAGTCGTGTGTGTGATTTGATACTTTGTACATACTTAGTTGTTATGTTTGCTCTTTCATTCTATGTCGAAGACGGAGAAGAATAAGGAATTTTGGTAGACTAGTAACTTGAGATGCAATCTCATGGACCCCTTTGATTGTGACCAAGGGTTCGTTTGAAAGCTGTGGCAGCATAGGAGCATTCCCAATGGGCAAAGAGATACATGCTGAGATCATCCTAAGGGGCCTAGAAAGAGACTCTATTGTTGGTGACAAGCTCGTGGACATGTATGGGAAATGTGGCTTTATCAAGGAAGGACGAGAAGTATTTGAGAAATTGACTGTCCATGATGTTATATCGTGGACAATAATGCTAGATGCCTATGTTCATAATCGTGAAGGTGATATGGCTATGCGATGCTATGAGGAGATGCAACATCAAGGGGTGCATGCCAATTCTATTACATATGTTATCTACTTGAAAGCTTGTGCAACCATAGGAACAGGATAAGTCGACAGAAAGTTGATTTAGGTCTTCATTAAAGGAAACGACAAAGATATGGTTGTGCCAAAGAGGCCCACAAAAGGAACAAATTTAGATGGCTATTTTCAAGAGCCGCTTTTCTGGAAAAAGGGGAGAGCTTTTTGAATCAAAAAGGGGGGGGAAAAGCATGGAGGAGAAGCTTTTTGGAAGGATGAATCAAGAAGTTTTTGGGATTACTGTGGAAGGGAGCAATCAAGCGCATATTATCAAGTGTCATTACTTTTGCCTATCAATTTTGGTCTGGATGAGCCACCATTGATAGTGGCAAGCAAACAGACTGATTGTTGATTTTCGAAAGGAAAGCGAGGAGGAATTCTGCAACTTTAGAAAGGAGGGGAATCGCAATCAGGGGCGGCTCTCTGCAATTTCGAAGGAGATTTACGGAAGAAGGAAGGAATAAGGAAAAAGCAATGCTAATCGGGAGAGGGGAAGTCTGTCGACTGGTGAAGAGGCTTCATCAATGATAAACATTTCTGAGTCCTTCACTCTGCTTTCCAAGATATACTGGGGCTCGATGTTTCTGAATTTGCTCCTTATGTATTTCAAATTCTAGCCCAGCTCAATGAAGCTCACAATCCACCACTTCCTACAACTTAAAATCAAATAACGAAAAAGATTCTCTGTTCCTATCTCCTGCGGCCATGAATTAAGAGAGAGTGGGGGCACCAAAATTCTCGTGGAGGTCTCAAGAACATAATTTTCCACCGAAGCGATTGAAGTGACCGAAGGAATCAGGGCAACGGAAGTCCTTGAGCTAAGTCTTTATTTTTGTTGTCATCGAAGGCAGAACCATGGTGCAGGACACGGGCCTCCTCGCGTACATAGGCAGCCGCTCTATTGACCATGCCCATAATTCTGACCCGGTCGTTCACCTGCCAAGAGAGAAGGAGAGAGCGATGAAAAAAAGAGGCCAGATTCTAGCAAGAGAGGGGATGCATCAATAAAATCTCTTTCCTCGTTGGTAGGGGCACAGAGGAGAAAGAAAAAAACAGGACAGAAGAAGGAGGAAGGCATTTTTGATGGTTTAGTAATGCTAGCTGATGAAAAGGATACACAATTCAATTAGCTTTCTTGAGTGCTCTCGACAGATCTCAGAGCTCTATCTACCTGCAGAGACCAGTACAAGGAACTGGGTAAGCCGTGTTCAGAGTTGACAATGGATCAAGTATGAGGGAGTGCTAAATGGTGAGTCAGTGCTTGTAAAGGTTGCCAAGGAGCTATTTGCACAGGTTTTGATAGAGGAGATAATTTGTGTGAGATCTGAGACAGCATCTTCAAGGATCATGTACATGGCATGGTGCCTGGCTCTGAAATATTGAGAGACTTCAGCGACTCGATTGTTCAGGTTATTAAAGGTTTTAGAAAGGAGTCTCTTGTTTTACAACGGGCTATATCAGCAATCTCTTTGACCGACTCTCTAGATCTATGATTAGATACTATACAAACTAAGCAGGACAACTTCAGTAAGCATCTTTGTTTTCCACAAAGCTTGATTCAAGTCATCTGTATTTCCTCCCATTGCAGACATTTGCACAAAAATCCAAGACGCCAAATGTAAAAGAGAAAGTGTAACTTGAGTGTGCAACCCAGGAGGAATAGATTTTTGATCTTGCTGATGTTGTATGAACTCTGTTTTCAGCTCTTTTGAAGTGGAAGAATTTGAGTTACTTTTTCAGAATGTTCAGAATGTTGCTATTGCACAGTTAACCTTTGATGCAACCATTCTTGACTGGTTACTAGGCTTGCTGAAAGATAAAGACTTTTTTTTATGGAGAAGACACAAAAGGCTCTCGGTCTGCAGAATTAACATTATGGTATAACATTAACGTCAGAGAAGTTGTTGTCATCAATCCTGGAAATACAATAAGAAAATCAGATAGTGTGTTCACAGGTCAATGGAGTCATAACAGGACTGCAATATGTAATTCTTTTACAGCGATCAAAAGCTTGCTTTAAGCTTTGGCTGTTGAACTGTTTCATGCAATACAAGGTTCAATTGTACAGCTTAATCTGGGAACTTTAGAAAGTGGAGAACGTGTTGTGGAAGTTGCCACTGCAAGCTAATTTGGCTTTCTATTCGTCTTCAGTCATTAACATAATTAAAAACAGAGACTTGACATCATTTTCTCATCTTGCTTATTCGCTTGAATTGAACTTCTATCTTTGAATTTCTCAAGGACCTCTGTGGTTGCGACTTTGCTTTCGAAACCCTTCGACAACGTTATTCTCCCCAAACTGAATGTAATGATTGGATTATCATCACACGAGACGTTGTATAAGGCTACGCCCATGTAAATATAAATAAGGACTTCTTTTATCAATATCTGGCTGTGCATCAGAGTTGTTAAAAAGTTAAGTAGCTTCATGATTTACGAGATAGCTGAACTAAAGATAAGCTAATGTCAATTATCATATAATAATGTTAAGAAAACTTTTATCCAGGCACAACCCCAGGTACAGGTTCCAAATTCGCCCCCTACATCAAGTACTGCTGTGACCCAGGAGAAGAAGTTCCTCCTCAAGCAGATCAAGCCACCCGAGTTTGACGGGAGAGGCAGATTCGTCCAGTCTGATGCTGAAATTTGGATTGAATCTATGGAGGATTACTTTGAAGCAGCTGGTACTGCACCTACCAATCAGGCCATGCTCACCAAGTTAAAACTCACCAGCGAAGCCAGACTTTGGTGGAAACAATGGTGTAGGGATCAAGGGACTTCAGAGGGGTCCGTTACCTGGGAGAAGTTAAAGAAAGCCGTGCAGGGGAGATATTTGCCACCTGCATATCGTACACAGAAAATGAATGAGTTCTAGGAGCTAAAATAGCTTGGACTCACTCTGGACGCATACTACTCTAAATTCGTCTCACTTTTAAAGTATGCGCCACAGATGGACATGACGCAGCAGGTGTCCAAATTTTGCGCGGGCTTAAATCCACCCGTAAATACCCGTCTCGAATCTATGCGTCCATCAGATCTGCAGGATGCACTCATTCGAGCGGCGCCTATAATTCAGGAAGTGCAAGCTAGACCAAGGGGTAACAAAACTTGGTCCTATAGTGACCCAAACAGAGGAGCATTCAGACCTCAAGTGAAGAGAGTTCAAGGTCACAATCAGGGACAAAGGAAGAAAGCAAGGACAAATAACGTCAACAACTTTGCTCCTACTCAAAGTAATGGCCAAAACCTCCGATGTTTCCACTGCAACGAACCCAGTCACTTCAAGAGGCAATGTCCCAAGCTCAGCGGGGGACATCATCAAACGCCTTTCCAAGGTGCAGGCTGCGGTCAAGGAGCTGCCACCCGTGGAAGAGGAAGAACTGCCTGCATTGCCAATAGGCAAAGATGCGAAGAAGAAGAAGAGGAAGATCCAACTATGGAAGTAGAATTTGAAAGAGCGATAGTCCATGCCGCTTTACACAAGAAAGGGCCGAATCACCAGTTCTTGGTGATTCAAACACCGTCGGACTATCAAGGTATAGGTTTCAAAACCTTGATTGATTGTGGCAGTACACATTCCTTTATCTCACCAGCATGTGCAAAAAGATTAGGAATAGCCACAGTAGAAGCACCTACCCTGCTTGTGGAATTGGCAAACGGTCGTGAGGTAACTTGTACTAGGCAAATTGCTAAGGTGGAATTCTTTCTGGGAGGAAAGAAGACTTTAGTCAAATTCAGAGTCATGAATTTAGGTATCCATGAGTGTCTACTCGGGATGGATTGGCTTAAGCCTAATGACGCCCACATTCATTATGAAAAGGGTCAAGTTTCCTTTCGAAACTCTGAAAGGGAATTTGTCACAACTCAAGGTGAGGCAGGAGTGCCAAGAATTCAATTAGCCAAAGTATCTCGAATCATAAAAGGAGTCAGAAAAGGATTACCCGTTTACCTGATCAAACTCAACAAGTTAGATCAAAAGCAAGAGTCTCATGAAGGACCTTCTTGGCTAAAGGAATACGCTGACGTATTCCCTAAGGAATTGATTGAACTTCCGCCTCCAAGAGAAGTAGATCATGAAATTAAGCTAGTGCCTGGAGCTGCACCAATTGCAAAGAGACCTTATACAATGTCCATACTTGAAGCAATTGAGCTGAAGGAACAACTCAAGCAACTGTTGGATCAAGGTTACATCCGGCCTAGCAACTCACCATGGGGAGCTCCAGTACTATTCCAGAAAAAGAAAGATGGGACACTTCGACTATGTATTGATTACCGAGGGTTGAATCAATCAACAGTTAAGAACAAGTATCCTATTCCTAGAATAGATGAGCTTCTTGATCGTCTTCAAGGTGCAAAGATCTTCTCCAAGATTGATCTCAGGTCAGGTTACTATCAAATAAGGATCAAGGAAGAAGATATTCCAAAAACAGCCTTCAATACAAGATATGGGCACTTTGAGTTCTTGGTTATGTCATTCGGGCTTACAAATGCACCTACCACCTTTAATAGATTAATGCAGGATATTTTTAGACCATATCTTGATAATTTCATGCTTGTCTTCTTCGATGACACTTTAGTCTATTCTAAACAGGAAGAAGATCATGAACCTCAACATCCTTGAGACAATGAGGTCCCATAAGCTGTATGCAAAAATGAAGAAGTGTGCATTCTTCAAGCGTCAGATTGAATATCTGGGATTCATAGTATCATCAGAAGGAATATCAGTAGACCCAGCCAAAGTCAGAGATGTGCTTGAATGGCCAGTACCAGTATCCGTCAAAGAAATACGTAGCTTTCTTGGCTTGACAGGATGGTATAGGATCTTTATCAAAAACTATGCTTTGATTGCAGCACCTCTTACAGACTTACTAAAGAAGCAGACTTCCATTACATGGTCAACTTCCGAACAAAATAGCTTCGACAAATTGAAGCAAAGTTTGGTATCAGCACCTATTCTAAAACCTCCTGACCTCAATAAGGAGTTCGAGGTAGTAACTGATGCTAGCACTTATGCAGGAGGGTCATCCAGTAGCATACTCTTCAAGGAAATTGAAGAGTCATGAAAAGAATTATGCCACGCATGATCTGGAATTACTAGCTGTCATCTATGCTCTAAAGCTTTGGAGACACTACCTGTTAGGTAACAAGTTTACTCTAGTAACCGATCATAAGAGTCTCAAATGGATTTTTACCCAGAACGAGCTCAACATGAGGCAACGTCGATGGATTGAAGTGTTGGAGGAATATGATTTTGAAATCAAGTACCGACCAGGGAAAGAGAATGTAGTTGCCGATGCACTCAGTCGCAAGGCATTCCTAAATTCCCTAATCTTGCATAATCCATCAACGGCCAGATCTCTGGCTACAAAGGTATCTATGCCAAACAACCCTATACTTGAACTAGCTAGAGAGGAAGCATACCATGATTTGGCCTACCAAACAATGATAAAGGAAATATCTACCAAGGAGCAGAATCAGAAGTTGCAAGCTAAGTATCAGGAATTTTCCATTGATAATGGACTTGTCTACTACAGAACAAGGCTGCGTATACCAGCAAGCCAGTCACTTAAGCAGAAGATATTATGGGAAGCTCATGATTCCCCTTTCGCCGGACATCCTGGCTATGCAAAAACTCTTAATGCAGTTAGGAAGAGCTACCATTGGGAGAGGCTTAAAGGTGACGTTCTCAGATATGTCACTCAATATTTGTCTTGCCAACATATCAAGGCCGAACATGTCATGATGCCAGGGAAACTGCAACCGCTTGACATTCCCCAAATGAAATGGGAATCCATCAGTATGGATTTTGTTGTGGGCCTACCCCAAGTCCAAGGAGGATACAATTCCATTATGGTTGTGGTTGACATGCTTACCAAGGTTGCACACCTGATTCCAGTAAAGACAAACTATAAAGCCTCCGACATTGCAAGATTGTTTATCAAGGACGTCTATACTGCATCTCAGACGTGGATATACACGCGCTCTAACCAGAGGATTGCCTTTAGGGACGCATTTGAGAACGCGTCTATCCTACATTTTAGATGCGGTTATACAGCGCCAACCAGCTCTGATAAAAAATAATTTTCATTGCCTAAACATTATTGTGCTTATTATGTTTCTTTATATTGATAACTAAAGCAAACTAAGAACAAAAACACAATGGGCATGGGGTGTAGATCTAGTTTTTTAATCAACAATATATTTTTGCAATGATGAATGTGATCAAATTTTCTTGATTCATGATCAAATTTTTAGAAGCTTTAGCCTTCCAATGTAGTGAATAAGGTAGCATTATACTTTTGATACCATATTAGAGAATTTGGGAATCTTCCAAGCTCCACTTTCAAATAAGGAGTAAAGATTTGACCAAGTGGCTAAATCTTAACCCCATATTTGAGAGTGGGACTTGGGGGGATTTCTTATATAGTATCTAGGAAAATTTTCACCTCCAAGTGGCTTAATTTAGGGAATGAACAATAATTTAGTATTGTTATTAATTTCCATGTTTAATGTTCAAAGGCCAATGAATGAGAAGCATTATCACTTAAGTTTTATGCTCAATGTCTAAAGAAAGCTAGATTATTAGCACTTTCAAGTGCCATTAGCATCCATTTATTTTTTCTATGGGATTTTCACACCTTTGTTTCACTTAAATGGACCTTAGTAAGTGCTTGCAAAATACACTTGAAGAAAATAAAAATGTGTGAGCATGAAAAGTCTTCTCTTACATAATGATTCTAGGCTCACTGAATGATTTTTCATAATTAATGTTGGATTGGATCAAGGATTATGGCTCTTTGAAAATGTTTATGTGTGGATGAAGGTAATATATGATTTTTTGTATGCAAACAAATGTGATATAATGGAAAATGAGAAGTCAAGGAATTATTGGACTACAAAACACAATAGAAAATGAGCCATATTGGAATTTTTTATTTCTAAAATTGTATGAATTTTTCTTTTTCCTGTGTTTTTTTGTAGATGTCGCATCCTGGTTTATCTAGCAATGACCCAGATTTGGATCGCATGAATGATACATTGGGCTTGTTCGATAGAGGGGTCAATGCATTTTTTGGAGGTTTTCGTAGTAGGGACGACTTCATGGGAGAGATGAACAGACACCTTGGCTGCTCTCCCATAGTAGACAAGGTGTTCAATATCATGTCTGGAATGCCTTTGACGTCTTTGCCCAACACTACTTCCCAAACTCCAATGTAGGTACTCCACGTGCAGCACCTGTACATGCATTGGCTGAAGCACAAGCATCAATTGACGCACGTGCATTTGCAGAAGCACATGCATCCAGTGAGGCAGAGGGTAGTCAACAGAGAGGGACAAGGGAGAGTCGAGGGGGAGGACGAGGCTTGTGTGGGGGTTGCCTAGGAGGTGGCGAGCGATCACCATCACTAGAAGATCACGTAGAGGAGCCAATATGCTAGTACTATAGAGTTACAAATACTGGTGGCATCTTCCATGATGAAGAAGGAAGGGATGTAATGGCGTACATGAGGAGTGTCGTGCATGCGATATATAAAGATTGTTTCGTTTACTTCAAAAATCAGAAAAGCGTCTTGTGGCAGGAGGTGTTGAGGGCAGTCCATAGGAGGTACCCAAATCCTGAGGGTCAGTGATTCTCGGATGATTGGGGACGCACAAAAGTGAGGGATTTGCTTCACAAGAAAAGATCCCACCTCATGACACGCGCCAATGACTCACTGCGGAGACAAGAGGAGGGGCGTGGAGCCTATAGCCAACCACCTATGTGCCACCACATAGAGTGGAAGAAAGCCAAGAAGAAAGCAGCAGAGAAAGTGAAGAGTTGCCAGCACGCAGAGGCACGACGCATCCAAATGGAAATCATGGGATCGTCGCATTACGGATCAGGCAGTAGAGAGTCGTGGGAGGCAGAGTTTGTAAGTATATTTTGATATCTAGTTTTTTAACATTTATATTTCTTCCAATTATTTATATAATTTGTTCTAATACATAGTGTCTCATAATTGTTTGTATATATCATAATTGTTTTGTAAACTACTATCGTTGGTAGGATAACTACTCTTAGAGAGGTAGGTTACCATCGAGGCCATAACCGCATAGCCACATGGCTTCACTTCTATGAGGAGGGTCTCATCACTGAGGACCAATACAACCGGGCTATGAGGATTCGACAGCCAGAGGAGGTATGTTTTTCTTACTTTCCTATTAAAAGTATAGCTAATTATAACTTTTTCTCCACCATGTGTACGTAAGCAAACTTGATCTTTTGTGTGTGTAGGCAAACCCCGATATGGAGCATAGCGAGAAGGGGGATAGCGATGCTAGTAGCCATGGTGGTGCTAGCAAAGATGTTTCTTCTTCAGATTCGTAGAAGAGCACCATACCTCCTCTATGGCCTTGTTTTCTTGTATATCTATTATCCATCTTTGAGCCTACTGCTTGCGGCCACGCTTTAGGTCACAAGCACTTAAACTCCCGATGTAAATGCTTTTTATTTATAATGAATACATGGACATTTGTTTTTAATTCTCGTGCTTTCAGATCCATTGTCTTTTTCCCAAATGCACAATTTGATGTATGAGAGGGGGAAAAAAAAACCAGGGAGGATGTGGTTGCACATGTTCTCTGATTTTTTTTTCAGTTCTGTTTTGCGCGTTTATCTGCGTATCTAAATTGCAGAAAACAAGCAATTACAAGCGCATCTAAAATGCAGAGTATACACACTTATACATGCGCTACATAATTTAAATTGAAAAAAAGAAATTAAATATCTTTTTTTTAAAAGAAAATTTTTTGTTTTGCATTCATGTCTATGGGCGCTTGTAAAAGCACGTCTATGGGTGTGTCTATATGTGCGTCTAATTTGCCATGTAGACTTACTGGTAGATGTATAAAATAAATTAAATAAATAGAAATTTTGGTTTTTTTATGTGCTTGTATTCACGCGTATGTATGCACGTCTGTTACGCGTCTATTTCTGCGTGTAAATTTCTTCATACATGCGATTATAGACGCGAGTTTCTAGACACGCAAATAGATGGGTGGGTAGAGGCACCCGTAAGATTTTCTCTATATTCAAAAATCACATCTAAAAGTGCATCTAAGAGGCCTTTTTGTTGTAGTGTATGTTCAAATTGTTTTGTAGTATCATATCGTTGGTAGGATACCTACTCCTAGAGAGGTAGGCTACCATCGAGGTCATAACTGGGTGTCCACTTGGCAGCATTTCTATGAGGAGGGACTCATCACGGAGGAGCAATATAATCGTGACATGAGGATTCCACAACCATAAGAGGTATGTTTTATTTTTTACATGAAAAGTATAGGTAAATCTAATTTATTGTTTGTAATGGTATTTATATACCTTAATCCTTTGACCCTGATGCAGTTGAGGATAGCGAAGGAGGGACTAGTAGTAGTGGTGGCGGCAGTAGCACTGGCATCGGCAGCGATGGTGGTAGCGACGATGATGCCTCTTCTGAGGAGATGTAGAGGAGCCGCATGCATGCATGCCTCCCCTTGGCTTGTAGTTTTCATTTTTTATATGTATTACTTTCAGCTAGTGTTTGCGACCATGACCATGCTTGAGGTCACAAGCACTAGAACTCATCATGTAAAAATGTTTCATCTATATACATGAAATTTTGTGTTCTACATACATTGTTTTGTTTTCAGTACAAAAATCTTCGAAATAATCTTTCTTTATTTTCCCTGAGCATACAATTTGATGTTGATGGGGGGAAAAAAAAACCTAGAGAGCATGTGGCTTGCAAAGCCACATGCTCTCTAGGTTTTTTTTTCATACCTCTGTTTTACACGTCTATCAGCGTGTCTAAATTGCAGGAAAAGTGTGTGTCTATTATCGTCAAAAAATTTGTAGAGTACACGCCTTTTTAGACACGCAGTTACACGCGTGTATAGACACAGAATATTAATATATCTACTTTTTTATAAATATGATTATATATTTACCGAGCACGTCAATATGCGCATCTATATTTGGTCCTTAACTCAAGGCACTCCTCTGTGTCACATCATGGTCTGACACTGGGCACTATCCAGCACAACATTTTGGAAATTCGTCGTCATTGCCGTGAAGTGCATTTGTGGTGGTCATATAGTCTGCACTGCATCTCTATTCTGTGATTGATCATGTGGTCATAGGGCTTTTGAAGCCCACTCTATAGGCTCACTCATAACTAAGTAACTCATTGAACAATCCATCCCACATGTTGTAGTTGAGGAAAAACCTATTGACCTGCCTGCTAACCGTAATCCACCATAGCTCCTTCAACTTTAAGCTCCAAAATCCCATCATTTTCTCCCTTCTCCAAGCCTACTAGCGTTCTTGTTACTCTGATTTGAGTTCCTACTTAGTTCCAAAAAAATTTGGGCAGAAAAGTACTAAGGAGGGAAATATTTATGAAGATTGGAAGGATCAAGCAAGAGCAACAAACTAGTTTCTCTTAATGTTGCACTGCCATTACTTGTGTCCAAAGTCAGCTCATTTCTAAGAATTTTAGTGTTGATTTTCTACTTTTCCAATCACTCTAGCATTAAGAATTCATTCTCAGTTTCCCAACAAATATTTGGGCATGAAATTACCAAGGGCAGAAAGATTTGTGAAGATTGGAAGGCTCAAGCAATAACAACAAACTAGTTCCTCTTAATACTGCACTGCCATTGCTTGTGTCCAAATTCAGCTCATTTCTAAGAAATTTAGTGCTAATTTGTTGATGTTCCAATCACTCTAGCATGGCAAAAGACTCTTTGACATGTCACTTCAAAGGAGTGAGATTTCACACCTATTATCAAACATGCATAAAGCTTAAGAAAGGCCTATGGGACGTCACTAATGGACAAGAGAAGAAGCCCTAGGATGCAAGTACTTAAGTTGCATGGAAAAATAGTGACGACAAGGCTTAAGCCATCATAAAGCTTCAGTTTGACGACAATTATATCCACCATGTGAATACATGTGACACATCCGAGGACACTTGGAAAAGATTGCATACTTTGTTTGGTGCATAGAGTCAAAATCTTCAAAGTATGGTTTATTAATTGAATTTTTTAGATTAGACATGAGATCTAACACATCTCTTACAATACAATTGAATTGCATGGAAAGTCTCTTAACCCATCTTGCAAAGATCAATAGTAAAATGGATTAAAGATGTATGCATTGGTCTTCTGCTAAAAAGCTTGCCTCCAGATTATGATAATGTCTCCACTACTTTAATCAACATGCCAAATCCTAAAAAGCTTGCCTCCAGATTATGATAATGTCTCCACTATTTTAATCAACATGCCAAATCCTAAACTTGTTGACATTCAAGTCTCTTTGTTAGAAGAAGAAAAAAATATACAAAATAAAGATGAGACAAGTACTTCTAAGGATGAACAAGTGTTGTATGTTAGTAACAAATATGAAGGAAAAAAGGACCAGCTAGTTTATGACTTCTGCAAAAGAACCGCACATATTGAAAAGTTTTTTCATGCTAGGATGAGATCTCAGAAGGCCTACCTTGCAACTGTGAAGAAAGAAGACGATGAAGGTGAAGTAGAATAAGAAGAAGACCATTAGGAGCAAAAGGACAAGCCTCACCAGTCCTTCTATTCATACTACTTTCATAGAAATTTTAAAACCTTGTATAACCTTTCCCTAATGTTCCTTTCATAGGCTCGTAAAACTCCTCATGTAGCCTATGCACCACATCCTCTATACACTAAGTGAGGCCTTGTAACAATCAATGGATGTTTGCCATGTTTGTAGTATGCCCACACTTAGCAAGGTTCTGCTAATGATAGCCTTTGTACACTTAGTGCTTTTTTACGGTTGTGATTGAGGAGGGGGGTTGAGAGTTTTGGAAATCACACCCATTTGTATGCCTCTTTGTATGGTGGAGTAGTGGGTGAGGGAAATGCAAGAAATCTAGGAGAAGAGATTGAATCCCATAAGCACGGTGGTGGAAATTACTACCTACCTAGAAGACTATAAAACACTATACTTTCCTTTCATTTTAATTGCAATGTCATAGTACTTTTGTCCTTTAAGTTAGCTATGATTGTCCACTTACACAAGATTGTGTTTATGAGTCCAAGCTTCAATTTCGGAACCTAATTCACTTTTGTAGCAGTCAATTGTCATATCAATGTCTTCATGAGTCTTATCTTTATCTTCCATCCTCCATACCATGCTCTAGATCTGTGCTTTAATAAACAATTTAATGGGGAGAACGTATCAGCCTATCTACAAGTATATACAGACAAGATGATTTTTAATAGGATTCCTTGGTATGTATAGAGCATCTATTTTTCTTGTTTTTCTATGCATGCATTGCAAGAATGATTGGTTGACTTGTATCTAAGAGATGGTGATTGAGTTCCCTTCAAGAAGGCTCTTAGAGACGAATCTTTCCTTGAAGACTAGGATTAGTCACATGGAAGATGTTTATAGATTGGGTGGAAAAACTTGACAAGGGTCTTGCTACTATAGCCTTGTTGTGTGAATTTTAAAGCCGATATCCTCTATTCGATGTGAATGACCATTAGTTGATGGAAAGTCAAAAAGTTGAGTTAATCTTAAAAGCTATTGACCTTCTATTGTAGGAGAAATTGACTAATCAATTAGAAGATGAAACTTGAGAAATTGGGTTGAAATCTGAGTAGGCATATATAATCAATATTGCAAATGTGATGGTGAAGTAAGAAAAGCTAAAAACGAGGTTGGGAATAGGGTCTATGCATGCAGTTTCTATGATTATTCCTAAAATTACAACAAAATAATATGTATCAATGGTGGTTGAACAATCCGTTAGGCTTGCTGGCCCACCCAAAAAGGAGATGTTATGGATGAATTGGTAAAAACCTTATATGACCTGCACTAAAATATGACATACCTTAACTTGAAGGTTGTAAAATTGGATGAGAAAGTGGAAGAGAAGGGGGGGTAGCAATTTAAAGGCCTACTAGAAAAGGGTTTAAGAGACTATGTATATGGTGTGATAGCTTGCAACATGAAAAGGGAGAGTGTATGGCTGATCGTGATACAAAAGCAAAGAGCTTGGTGTTTTGGAAAGATGGATGTAACATGTCCTCTTAGTGTCATCCAGGACACGTCTTAGCAGTCCATCGGAAAGGATGTCTAGAAAGCTCCGCCCAGCACTCCCATGGAATGTTACGGGATTTGCGATCTAGGTCTTCCCGCGTCTGCCACGTAGCGGAAGTATCCTGGCCGTTCCCACTTAGGATCGACCAGAATTAGGGTTTTCCTAATTGGTCATTAACTAACAGCAACTAGCGTCGGACCCGAGCGAACTACTTTACGCAGAAACGCTAGGTTCGAAGCGGATTCACACTGCACTTGGTTAAAGGAGAATGGGAAACGAGAGGGATGCAAAGCTCAACCTCTCTGCCATAATGCATAGTCCCATTCCGTTCCCCTAAAATAACGTAAATTGGGTAAGACATAACTCTAGGTCATCGCTTTCATCGTTCATTTTGATGATCATCCCGCTGTTCTTCGAGATTTTTGAGAAAAATTCCCGGCTAACCGAGGCCACCCAACCATAGGACGGACCCATGGCCCATCCTCCGCACTTTCCTCGGTTTGTTTTTAGTTATGTAATTATCTAATATATCGATTTGACATATAACAATCAGCTTCTTTAATTAAAACATTAAGCACTAGTTCCTTCACGTAATCTTATCACGTGACATAGAAAAACAATATCAAGCAAGTTCTTTATTAACATTTCATCATTTTATCTTTGAAATACAATGAGTTCCGCCCGGAGGCTTGTCCATAATCCGCCTGAAGGCTATCCAGTAATCCGCAGGGATCACTATTCCAAGCTTCCGCCCATAAACTAGTATGCAGGTCTCCAGATCCAATCCCGAGTCACGTTAGCCTCTTGTGCAAGACCCGGAAGGCGAGGGATTTACGGCCAGAGCCTCCCTGGCACCCAAGCGTCCTCCTGCTCCAAGTAGAGCTCAACGGAGAGACCTCTCACGGCGGGTTCGGTCCACATTCCCGGCGCGGTCAACAACCCCCTTGGTTAGGGTTAGGTAGGCAGTCGGGGGTAACTGAAACTGCCTCTCCCTTCAGGCCTTCAACCTAAAGTATAGGTATTCATTTAATTTGTACTTCATAATTCAAACAGTGCTCAAAAAAAATCTCTAGCAAGCACAGACATTTCCATTAAAATCGACCGTGTTGTTTGGCAAACTGTTAAAGGAATTATTCTTTCCCTTTTGAGTGTATCAGCACTCGTTCCCAAGGTGTCTTGTAACTTGGTGGGATCCTTTATAGTCCGGGTTAGGGCGTACCTTATTAACCCAACTTGGTCAACCCTAAAGTTCATTAGATACTTTAGTTTCTGGTTTATAACTTTCCTTATTTAGAAGGATATTCACGAATACGTACTTTTGCAAGATAACTTGCATAAGGATATGCCATCCTTGTTGAGGTTATTTACCCTTTCGTCTTGTGAACCAGTCACAAGACTACATGACTTCATACTTGCTACGCAAGTCCTGCATTGAAATAATCCGTTTAAGTTTCTTTAAGCTGACGTATGTCGAACCTAGGGTTTCTTTTTAAGAACCTCTGGGACAAACCCTAGTTCCTTATGTTTACGACTTTATTGACCCTACAATAAGGAAAGTAGTCAAGTGCTTAAGGTATAAACGTTTCTTTGGTCTTTAATCATTTCCAAGGCATATTTTTCTCTTCAGCATGGTATTTCTAAGTTTAGATTGGTTTGGTTATCTTTTGGAAGGTAATATTGATCGCCTTGTCAAGGTTTTGCTATCCTTGTGACAATTGACATTCCAGTCGATACAGTTCAATTTAATCTTCCTTTTTCCTTGCAGACGAACTCATGTCAAATAACAATCATTTCCTTTGCTAAGATGTGCAATTAGCAATGATAACTTCCTAATAATTTGAGCAACGAAAGAAACCTTTCATGAATTTAATCATTTACAATGATTCGTTGCAAAAAGGAATAGGACTAACGGTACAAGATACAATTTCTATACCCTCAAGATTTAACTGAAATATACTACAATAGTAAATAGATAATCTTGCTCGTAATTCGTTATAATGCATGATGCTATTCGAAGGAAACTATGTTCTATACATTATCATTTATAAGCTAAACTCCTTCATTATAAATAACTCGGACAATTATATCCTATCCCTAACAATTTCTCTTTGCATGATTGACTTAAAACCGATTTAAAGCCAAGAAAAAAAACATGGTTTTGGGGTGAGATATCCATATGGATACCGGGAGATGACCCTCTCGCAGCTACTCCTTGGACTTTCTTAGGCGGCATCGCAGTTTGAATGTGAAGGTAGCTTTTACTCTTTCTTCCGAATTTCCACCGACTCTCTTTCGAGGCAAGGTACCGTTTGAATGGTTGATCATGAGAAGGAATGATAGGACCTTTAGATTCTTAGATTCTTCAGAAAGGCAAATATTTACAAAGCCTAAGAAGGCCCTATAGGGTCTATACTTGGCAAAAGGTTTATGGGTGAGTGTGGTTTTGCAACCACATGAACCCTTGGAGAACTTTGGCTTGGGGTAAAAGTATAGAAGGAAATTATTCTCTTCCCTTGCACTTCCTCTACCTTTTTCTTCTCCTTCCCTACTCCTCCTCCTTCACTCCTCTTTTTTTTCCTCCCTTTTTACCCTTCTACCTCCCTCTATTCCTTATTTCTTACCTCTTTTATCTTCTTCTACCCTATTTCACTCTACTCTTCTTTCTCTACTTTATCTTCTTCCACCGTACTCCTCTCTACTCTTCCTCCTTTACCCCTCTTCTATTCTTTATCTTCTCCCACCTTATTCCTCTCTACTCCTCATGGGACAACATCCGGGGCCCATGATGATGGTTTGGATTTGGGGTCCAGGGGGGGAAACTCTCTCTCTCTCTCTCTCTCTCTCTCTCTCTCTCTCTCTCTCTCTCTCTCTCTCTCTCTCTTCTTCTTCTTCTCTAAAATAAAATAAAATAAAATAAAATAAAATATACTGTACATCTATACTGTACAAAAAAAAAAAAAAAAAAAAAAAGGGTAGACAAAAAGGGAACACAAGGGATGAAAGGGGCTTAGCTAGCCCCCCCTTAGAAGCTTCTCTTTAGAAGCTTCCACGGCTTCTACGTGGCAGGGGGGAAAGGATTTGGCGCGGTGATGGCGTCCACGAACTGGCGTATCCTGGGAGGCAACGAGGGCCTGCGGGGTACTGGCTGTGGTGGAGGCCGCTCCTCCCTTTCACGTCCAACCTCTCCCTCAAGCTTGGCGCACTGGGTGATGGCACCCCTTCACGGCAGTCTCAAGATTCCCTCCCCTCTCATTCAACGGCGACCCTCTGCACTATACCCTTAGCCTAACCCTCTCTCTTTTCTCTGGCAGCAGCCCCCCCTTGAATTAAATAGGGGAGGGGAGGAGGATCCTCCCTCCCGACGTGGCGAGAGGCATGGCCTCCTACTCCCGCAAGCTCCCAGCGAGGAGCTTCCACCTCTTGCTATTCCCCTCCCCTTCCAGCACATTAGTCGGCTGGGGAGGGGAATAGAAAAATTCCATAGAATTATGTTTTTTTTTTTTGCGAACGTTACATTCTCTCCCCCTTAGAGGAATTGAGATGTCCTCATCTCGATGTAAAACTGGGGATATTGATGGTTGAGAGTGCCTTCATTTATCCAAGTGGCATCCTCTTTGGGATAGTCTTTCCATTGGACGAGGCATTCTCTCAAGGTTCTAGATCTTAGTTGTCTCTCCTTAACATCTAAGATCCTATCAAGCCTTAGTTCAAGAACTCCTTGGCTAGGCATTACAATTTGTTGATCGTCAAGTACATGATTAGGACTATGTACATATTTTTTTAATAGGCTGATATGGAATACATTGTGAACTTTTAGATTCTCAGGGAGTTGTAATCTATAAGCATTGGGTCCTAGGATTTTGAGGATTTTGTACGGCCCACAATACCTTGGACTTAGCTTCTTGCAATCTTCTAGGGAAGAGAACTCTTTTTAGGGCGTACGCGAATGAAGACCATGTCTCCTTCTTTGAAGACTCTTTCTTTACACTTCAAATCTGCGTATGTCTTTTGTCTATCCTTGGCCGCTTGTATGTCTTGTCTTATTGACTTTATTTGATCATTCATGTCTTCCAACATCTGTCTTGATGCTTCAACCCTTAGGGTTGGATCAGAAAAGTCTAGGGGACTTCGACAATCATGACCATACAATGCCTGGAAAGGGGTCATCTGAATGCTTTGTTGGTAAGAAGCATTGTAGGCAAAGTCTACCAAAGGCAGGTATTGAATCCACTTCCTGGGTTCTCGAGAGCAGTATGCCCTAAGCATATCCTCGATGACTTGATTTACTCGCTCTATTTGGCCATCTGTTTGGGGATGGTAGGCGGTGCTAAAACAGAGTCGAGTCCCAATAGCTTCAAAGATAACTCTCCAGAAGTGTGATGTGAAGAGAGAATCTCGATCACTAATGATTCTTCTAGGTAACCCATGTAGTTTGAATATCTCCTTGATAAAAAATCTTGCAATGTCGGAGGCTTTATAGTTTGTCTTTACTGGAATCAGGTGTGCAATCTTGGTAAGCATGTCAACCACAACCATAATGGAATTGTATCCTCCTTGGTCTTGGGGTAAGCCCACAAGAAAATCCATACTGATGAATTCCCATTTCATTTGGGGAATGTCAAGCGGTTGCAGTTTCCCTGGCATCATGACATGTTTCGCTTTGATACGTTGGCAAGACAAATACTCAGTGACATATTTGAGAACGTCACCTTTGAGCCTCTCCCAATGGTAGCTCTTCCTAAATGCATTAAGAGTCTTAGCATAGCAAGGATGTCCTACGAAAGGGGAATCATGAGCTTCCCATATTATCTTCTGCTTAAGTGACTGGCTTGCTAGTATACACAGCCTTGTTCTGTAGTAGACAAGTCCATTATCAATGGAAAACTCCTGATACTTAGCTTGCAACTTTTGATTCTGCTCCTTTGTAGATATTTCCTTTAGCATTGTTTGGTAGGCCAAATCATGGCATGCTTCTTCTCTAGCTAACTCAAGTATAGGGTTGTTTGGCATAGATACTTTTGTAGCTAGAGATCTGGCTGTTGATGGATTTTGCAAGATTAGGGAATTTAGGAATGCCTTGCGACTAAGTGCATCAGCAACTACATTCTCTTTCCCTGGTCGGTACTTGATTTCAAAGTCATATTCCTCCAACACTTCAATCCACGGACGTTGCCTCATGTTGAGCTCATTCTGGGTAAAGATCCATTTGAGACTCTTATGGTCAGTTACTAGAGTAAACTTGTTACCCAACAGGTAGTGTCTCCAAAGCTTTAGAGCATGGATGACAGCTAGTAATTCCAGATCATGCGTGGCATAATTCTTTTCATGACTCTTCAATTTCCTTGAAGAGTATGCTACTGGATGACCTTCCTGCATAAGTACACACCCCAAGGCAAGAATGCTAGCATCTGTTACTACCTTGAACTCTTTATGGAGGTGTGGAAGTTTTAGAATAGGTGCTGATACCAAACTTTGCTTCAATTTTTCAAAGCTATTTTGTTCGGAAGTCCACCATATAATGGAAGTCTGCTTCTTTAGTAAATCCGTCAGAGGTGCTGCAATCAAAGCATAGTTTTTGATGAAGACCCTATACCATCCTGTCAATCCAAGAAAGATGTGTATTTCTTTGACAGATACTGGTGTTGGCCATTCAAGCACATCTTTGACCTTGGCTGGGTCTACTAATATTCCTTCTGATGATACTATGAATCCCAGATATTCAATCTGACGCTTGAAGAATACACACTTCTTCATTTTTGCGTACAGCTTATGTGACCTCATTGTCTCAAGGACAATCCGAAGTTGAGGTTCATGATCTTCTTCCTGTTTAGAATAGACTAAAGTGTCATCGATGAAGACAAGCACAAAATCGTCAAGATATGGTCTAAAAATATCATGCATTAATCTATTGAAGGTGGCAGGTGCATTTGTAAGCCCGAATGACATAACCAGGAACTCAAAGTGCCTATATCTTGTATTGAAGGCCGTCTTTGGGATATCTTCTTCCTTCATTCTTATCCGATAGTAACCTGACCTGAGATCAATCTTGGAGAAGATCTTTTCACCCTGAAGACGATTAAGAAGCTCATATATTCTAGGGATAGGATACTTGTTCTTGATTGTTGATTGATTCAACCCTCGGTAATCAATACATAGTCGAAGTGTCCCATCCTTCTTTTTCTGGAATAGTACTGGAGCTCCCCACGGTGAATTGCTAGGCCGGATGTAACAGTTGCTTGAGTTGTTCCTTCAACTCAATTTCTTCTGGTATGGACATTCTATAAGGTCTCTTTGCAATTGGTGCAGCTCTAGGCACTAACCTAATCTCATGATCTACTTCTCTTTGAGGCGGAAGTTCAGTCAATTCCTCAGGGAATACGTCAGTGTATTCTTTTAGCCAAGAAGGTCCTTCATGAGACTCTTGCTTTTGATCTAACTTGTTGAGTTTGATCAGGTAAACGGGTAATCCTTTTCTGATTCCTTTTATGATCCGAGATACTTTGGCCAATTGGATTCTTCACACTCTTGCCTCACCTTGAGTTGTGACAAATTCCCTTTTAGAGTTTCGAAAGAAAACTTGACCCTTTCCACAGTGAATGTGGACGTCGTTTGGGCTTAAGCCAATCCATTCCGAGTAGACACTCATGGATACCTAAATTCATGGCTCTGAATTTGACTGAAGTCTTCTTTCCTCCCAGAAAGAATTCCACCTTAGCAGTTTTCCTGGTACAAGTTACCTCACGACCATTTGCCAATTCCACAAGCAGGGTAGGTGCTTCTACTGTGGCTATTCCTAATCTTTTTGCACATGCTGGTGAGATAAATGAATGTGTACTGCAACAATCAATCAAGGTTTTGAAACCTTTACCTTGATAGTCCGACGGTGTCTGAATCACCGAGAACTAGCGATTCGGCCTTTTTTTGTGTAAAGCGGCATGGACTGTCGCTCTTTCGAATTCTGCTTCCATAGTCGGATCTTCCTCTTCTTCTTCTTTGCATCTTTGCCTATTGGCAATGCAGGCAGTTCTTCCTCTTCCACGGGTGGCGGCTCCTTGACCGCGGCGTGCTCCTTGGAAAGGCGTTTGGCGATGTCCTCCGTTGAGCTTGGGACATTGCCTCTTGAAGTGACCGGGTTTGTTGCAGTGGAAACAACGGAGGTTTCGGTCATTACTTTGAGTAGGAACAAAGTTATTGACATTATTTGTCCTTGCTTTCTTTCTTTGTCCCTGATTATGACCTTGAACTCTCTTCATTTGAGGTTTGAGTGCTCCTCTGTTTGGGTCACTATAAGACCAAGTTTTGTTACCCCTTCGTCTAGATTGCACCTCCTGAATTATAGGCACCGCTCAAATGAGTGCATCCTGAAGATCTGATGGACGCATAGATTCGAGATGGGTATTTATTGGTGGATTTAAGCCCGCACAAAATTTGGACACCTGCTGCGTCATGTCCATCTGTGGCGCATACTTTAAAAGTGAGATGAATTTAGAGTAGTATGCGTTAAGAGTGAGTCCTAGCTATTTTAGCTCGTAGAACTCATTCATTTTTTGCGTGCGATATGCAAGTGGTAAGTATCTTCCCTGCACGGCTTTCTTCAGCTTCTCCCAGGTAACGGATCCCTCTGAAATCCCTTGATCCCTACACCCTTGCTTCCACCAAAGTCTAGCTTCGCCGGTGAGCTTTAACTTGGCGAGCATAGCCTGATTGGTAGGTGCAGTACCACCTCCTTCGAAGTAATCCTCCATGGATTCAATCCAAATTTCAGCATCAGTCTGGACGAATCTGCCTCTCCTGTCAAACTCGGGTGGCTTTATCTGCTTGAGGAGGAACTTCTTCTCCTGGATCATAGTAGTACTTGATGTAGGAGGCGAATTTGGAACCTATACCTGGGGTTGTGCCTGGATAAAGGTTTTCTTAACGCTATTATATGATAATTAACGTTAGCTTATCTTTCATTTTTAGTTCAGCTATCTCGTAAACAATGTAGCTACTTAACTTTTTAACAACTCTTATGCACAGCCAGATATTGATAAAAAGAAGTCTTTATTTGTATTTACATGGGCATAGCCTTTTTGAATACAACGTTGTCGTATTGCTGCACATTCGAGGTGTGAAAACCACCCAAAAATTGTGTGTGTGCTTTGATACTTTGTACATACTTAGTTGTTGTGTTTACATTTATTTTCTGCGTATGAGTATAGTGGGGAGGAGTTGGAGGCATAGTGGTGAACATGATGAGATGCTTTCAGCCTATGTTGAGCAAGGTCAAGTGGAAAGCACAACTGATGCTGGTGAACATGTTACACTTATTCGTTCAGGACTTTGTCTTCTCCTTCTCCAATTACATCAAAAATACCTAATGATACCAAACCTCCACATCCAGGAGTTGGAAAGAAGGAGGCCAAGCATTGAAACGTGCTATGAGAAGCATGGGGCATGGAGCACAGCTGGAGGCCGCATTCACTTATCTCTCGGCAGATTCTGCCTTCCAGGAAGAGCTTGCAGGAATCCTAAAGGATTACGTTGGGCGAGAATCACCACTTTATTTTGCAGAGAGATTGACAGAACATTATAAGCAAGGTCAAGACAAGGGGGGGCTCTTATTTATTTGAAAAGAGAGGATTTGAATCATACAGGTACTCACAAGATCAACAACGCCATTGGGCAAGCTTTGCTAGCTAAGCGGATTGGTAAAAACCGTATCATAGCAGAAACTGGTGCAGGGCAGCATGGAATTGCCACTGCTACAGTGTGTGCTCGCTTTGGGTTACAATGTGTTGTTTACATGGGCGCCAAAGATATGGAACGACAGGCTCTGAATGTATTCAGAATGAGACTCCTTGGAGCTGAGGTACGTGCTGTCCAATCTGGTACAGGTACATTGAAAGATGCAACATCAGAAGCAATAAGAGACTGGGTTACAAATGTAGAGACCACACACTATATTTTAGGGTCCGTAGCTGGACCTCACCCTTATCCAATGCTGGTGAGAGATTTTCACGCCATTATTGGCAAAGAGACTCGACGAGAGGCTCTAGATAAATGGGGAGGAACGGAAGGGAATAAAAAACACGGAAAAAGAGTCGCTAATTAGCGGATTCAAAAGCTAAGGAGGGAGGGAAAAGCAAGCGTGTGGGACATTGTACTCTATTCATAACCCTCACACACGAGGGACTTTCAAGGCAAGAAGTCACCATGGTTTGACATGGCGGTCTGTCATGGCTTCACTTCCTTCCCCGCTAACCACGGGGAAGAAAGTATGCTCGTGGTGATGCAACGTGATGCAATTGTAGACTCTGGCTATGCGTCAACAGCGCATGCAGCCCTCCTTTGCCTGTTCGCAGAGTTTCAGGATTTTCCAAATCGTGATCATCTGCCATGGTTGCTTCACGAGTTATGGAACAGGGTAGAGTGATTGCCATAGCAAATTAGTTTTCATGTGTTGCTGTTGTTAACAGGTGGCTCGTTACAGGGAGATGCCATTGCACCCATGGTCTTCTTTCTTTCTACAACGAGGGACTTTCAAGGCAAGAAGTCACCACTCTCTCTCTCTCTCTCGACAACGACATTGTACTCTATTCATAACCCTCACACACGAGGGACTTTCATAACCCTCACACACGAGGGACTTTCAAGGCAAGAAGTCACCATGGTTTGACATGGCGGTCTGTCATGGCTTCACTTCCTTCCCCGCTAACCACGGGGAAGAAAGTATGCTCGTGGTGATGCAACGTGATGCAATTGTAGACTCTGGCTATGCGTCAACAGCGCATGCAGCCCTCCTTTGCCTGTTCGCAGAGTTTCAGGATTTTCCAAATCGTGATCATCTGCCATGGTTGCTTCACGAGTTATGGAACAGGGTAGAGTGATTGCCATAGCAAATTAGTTTTCATGTGTTGCTGTTGTTAACAGGTGGCTCGTTACAGGGAGATGCCATTGCACCCATGGTCTTCTTTCTTTCTACCTTTTGGACTGGTTGCGATTGCCTTGAGGGGGTTTTGTTGGCACTCATCAGGCTCTGCAACATCAACAAAAATTCGCCTTCATTAGGAGCAAATATCATCGTCTGCAGAGTGAATTTCAGATCATGGGATCTACATGTCAATAACTTGCAGGGAATCATCCCCTCATCTTTTGAGAATCTCCCAAACCTCCTCAAACTGGACTTGTGAAATAATAACCTCGTGGGAAGTTTTCTTAATAACAGCTAAGCTTTGTATCCAATCTCTTTCCCCTTCTTATTATCCTGGAACATAAACTGAATTCTGTCTGAAAGGAAAAATTACAGAACAGGGTACTTTAGCTTGCCTTTTCCTCTGGTGTTGCATATACTTCAGACAAATACAAGTGTTGCAAGATCCCTTGGAAAGCCGTTCCTTACACAAATATCACTTATCTACCTGTATGACATGCTGAAGCCTAATCAAAATTTATTGATTGAGTTCTGGAATTGTTGTATGGCTATTAAAAATATATGACTCAGAGTTGAATGCTAGAACTAGTTTGATGATGAGTTTAATCTCTGACATTGGATTATTCTTTTGATTGATCTTCCATATTTACATATATCAAGGTCTTCTGAAGACGCGACTTTGCTTTCACAAACCTTTCGACATCTTTGGTGAACCCGACGTGAAAGCGTCGCAGAAATTTCAGGATGGGAGATATTTCAGTCTCTATTTCAGCCTCTTCTACAACTCCAGCTGCGTCTACTTCAGCTCCATCATTGACAGCTGCGTCAAGTACTTCAACAGAGGATCTAAAGCGGATTTTGCAGAATATGTCCATGTATATGCAGCTCCAAAATTAGCAAACACAACTGTATATGCAGCAGCAACAACAATTGCATCAACAGCAGTTGTCTCAGCAAAGGCAACTCTATTCGGAGCAGGAGAATGCAAATAGCGCGACTAAGGCTATTGAAGCAGTTGAGAATGAGAAGAAGCTATTTGACGAGCGTAATGTTTCAGCATATTTGAAGACATATGAGATCAAGATGGGGTTTTTTGGAGTTCCAGCTGGACTTATGAGTAAGTACTTCCTTCGTCTTGTCACACCCGCTTTGAGGACAAAAGTGACTGATCTTTTTATTCAAAATACACATTGGCAAGATTTTAAGAAGGCCTTGAAAGAAGAATATTTCCTTGAGGACTTTGGTATGGCTACTCGACGGTCATTCCGAGAGTGGGTCTACATGCCAAACAAAGGTCTAGTTGCTTCAGAGTTGATTCGAGAATTTGAAGAAAGGCATAGTCAGCTTGATGCCATTGAACAAAGAGCGTTGGATGTTGAAAAAGTTGAGCTTTTCTTGCAAGCTGCAGATCCTG
Source organism: Lygodium microphyllum (assembly GCF_053477565.2). Taxonomy (NCBI): domain Eukaryota; kingdom Viridiplantae; phylum Streptophyta; class Polypodiopsida; order Schizaeales; family Lygodiaceae; genus Lygodium; species Lygodium microphyllum. The sequence continues at coordinate 126,939,366 of NC_141160.1, read as the reverse complement.
CTCTTCAAGAAGAATTGGGTGAGCTTCTTGAGGATCACACGAAGCCTATGGGTCTTAAAACTGATTGGCAGGATGCTCAGGATGCAGTCTCGACTTTGACCAAGAGGAGGATATGGAAGACTCGCCTACAGAATGGTTCCATGACACCTACACCATCATCAGCTCCTATGCCTGACTGACATCTTTGGTGAGCCCAATGTGAAAGCGTCGCAGAAATTTCAGGATGGGAGATACTTCAGCCTCTATTTCAGCTTCTTCTACAACTCCAGCTGCGTCTACTTCAGCTCCATCAATGACTGCTGCATCAAGTACTTCAACAGAGGATCTAAAGCAGATTTTACAGAATATGTCCATGTATATGCAGCTCCAAAATCAGCAAACACAATTGTATATGCAGCAACAACAACAATTGCATCAACAGTAGTTGTCTCAGCAAAGGCAACTCTATTCGGAGCAGGAGAATGCAAACAGCACGACTAAGGCTATTGAAGCAGTTGAGAATGAGAAGAAGCTATTTGACGGGCGTAATGTTTCAGCATATTTGAAGACATATGAAATCAAGATGGGGTTTTTTGGAGTTCCTGCTGGACTTATGAGTAAGTACTTCCTTCGTCTTGTCACACCTGCTTTGAGGACAAAAGTGACTGATCTTTTTATTCAAAATACACATTGGAAAGATTTTAAGAAGGCCTTGAAAGAAGAATACTTCCTTGAGGACTTTGGTATGGCTACTCGGCGGTCATTCCGAGAGTGGGTCTACATGCCAAACAAAGGTCTCGCTGCTTTGGAGTTGATTCAAGAATTCGAAGAGAGGTATAGTCAGCTTGATGCCATTGAACAAAGAGCATTGGATGTTCAAAAAGTTGAGCTTTTCTTGCAAGCTGCAGATCCTGCTCTTCAAGAAGAATTGGGTGAGCTTCTTGAAGATCGCACAAAGCCTATGGGTCCTAAAACTGATTGGCAGGATGCTCAGGATGCAGTCTCGACTTTGACCAAGAGGAGGATATGGAAGACTCGCCTACAGAATGGTTCCATGACACCTACACCATCATCAGCTCCTATGCCTACTTCTATCCCTGTTATTTCTTCTCCTCCTCAGCCAATTTCTTGGCCTATGCCAGTGCCTACTGTTTCCACTCCACCTATTCCTCCTGTTCCACGACCGATGCCTACACCTTCTGCTCCAAAACCATCCGCTCCATCGGTACCTACTTCTCTTGATGACATAATCAAAGGCATCACAGATTTGACACTGGAGTCAATCAAAGCGGAATTGGTGGGAAAGTTGAAGGAGCAGTTTGCTTCGACTGCACCTACTGCTTCTTCTAGCGCTCCTACTGCACCTAGGAGTGCTCCTAGTGCACCTAGGAGAGATCGGAGATGTATTTGGTGCGATAGTACGGACCATCAGCATTGCAGGGATTGTGAATCTTTTTAGGATGCAAGAAGGAAGAATTTGGTATATTGGGGACAAGATGGTAAGATTTGGTTGACTGAGACAGGAGCTCCACTTGCTACCAACTTTGGTAAAGGTGGAATGAAGAAGTTAGTGGATGACATGGCTGCGCGTACTTCTCATGTGACAGCTAGAAGTGATGCTTCTGCACATGGAGTCCAGATTGAGAAGGGATCAGAGACTCAGTCAGCGCTATGGACTTATGCTATGGAGACTGCAAACAAGGGGAAAATTCAGCAAACTGTTTTGACTAGTGCAGGCTCTAGCATCAGATCAGAGACAGGTTGGGACTCGCTTGTTGACAGGTACTCTATTTATGCTTATTTGGCTAAGTCTCATGGTGTAGATGTACTTGTTGAGGAGAAGCGTAAGAGGGATGAAGAAAATCCAAGTGCAGCTAAGAAGACTAGAGAGGGTGAGTTTGTTACTCCACCTACTGCAGGACCGTCTTCAAGACCAGGGCCAGATCGACAGATGGAAGATGCTCAAAAGAGAGAAAAGAGGCAAGAGCCTGGAGAGAGAAAGCAGCCAAGGTTCAGATTGATGTCCGATATTGAGACATCTACAGACATGAAGAAAATCTTTAATGATAAGATACTTGGCAGTGAGGTGACTTTCACTATTTTTGAGATTTTGGGCATCTCAAAAAGAGAGTTTCAGGATCAGTTTCAAGAGGTTTTGAAGAGGAAAATACATGCATTGTCTACCATTGATACACACGGAGTTTTGATTGGGGAGTTGGATGAGGATGAGGATGAGGTTATGGTTGATAATGCTTCTGTTTTTCCGCAGGTAGAGAAGAGGGTTCAGCCTATGCATTATGCTGAAATTGATGAGCCTGTCGTGATACCGCGTAGTCACTTTTCGCGGAGCCATTGGGCTAGGGCGACTACAGAGACGATGGTAAAGATTGGAGAGAAACAGGTGCCTTATGTTGCATTGGTGGATCATGGTTTAGAGATTAATCTCATAGTTCGTGGAGTTTATGAGAGTAACAGATGGCCTATGGATGTAGAGCATGGGTGGCGTATGAGAGCCGCCAATAACACTGCAGGTGATTTGTATGCTGCCTGTCCTAGTGTCAGGGTTTCTATTGGTGATGTAGAAGAGGATTTTCATTTCTTTATGTAGGATTCATGCTCTTATCCTATAATTCTTGGACAGCCATTCATCACAGAGATGCGCATGGAAACGAAGGTCATGGATGATGGATCTGCTTATGCACGGATTCGCAGTAAAGATGGTATGAGAGCAGTTCAGTTTATGACTGTGTATGTGAACCATGTTAGAAACAGGGATACTCTCAGAGATGCACCTTTGCACACTGTGAGGGATTCGGGTTTTCATTAGGTACCATTGTTTCGCGAGACGACAATGGTACAGAGCAGAGGAGATTTGAGTTCTCGCCTCCTGGCAGCAGTGTTTTCTCCTTCGATTTTGTTGGGATTTCAGCAAAAAGTTCGATGAGTTATCAGAAGACTTCTAGGTTGCCTAGAGCTGCCAGGCAGTATATATGTAGGAAGGAGAAAAATTTGAAAAATGCAGGAATTTTGGAGGATGATGAGCACATAGATGGGATGTATGACAGTGTGATTTGTGCAGATACGATGACAGAGATGGGAGATATGCTGAAAACTGATATGCAGGATTGTCACAGTAATCTATTAGTGCAGTCCCTGGACATGTTTCATGAAATTGCAGATTTTGTGTCACAGATTGAGTCAGAGGCTGAGGTAACTCATCAAAGAGTGTTGAGTGCTGAAGAAAATCAGCAAACAGAGTTTCCAGCTGGTTATGATCAGCTTTCAGAGACACAGAGGGCTGAAAACTTTCAGCCAACAGAGTTTACTGCTGAAATATTTCAGCATTCGGAGTTTGGGGTTGTTTCTATGCAGTCCATAGAGCAGAGGGCTGAGAATATTCAGCCATTGGTGTGCAAAATTGCTGATTTACAGCAAGATTTGTGTAATGTAGAAGAGCATAATGAAGCTAGGGTTGACACAAAATACAAAACTGTGGATAAGAAGGTGAAGCCGGTTACTGTACCGCTCCCACCTGACAATGATCAGCAAATAGAGAGGGCTGCTAAATAGCAAATTTTGAGGAATTCGAAGCATATTGGTCATAAATTTTCAGCAGAGACTCTTGCTGAATTGAAAATTGGAAATGGTGATTTCTTGCTACCCATAGAGAAGCAATGATTTCAGGAGATGCTTGAGCATCATGGAAGGGGATTTGCTTTTTTCTTGCATGAGATTGGATGTGTGAATCCTGATATTGTTACTCCTATGGTCATTTTTACTATTCCTCATATCCCATGGAATCTCCGACATTTTCCAGTGCCTAAAGCACACTTGCCAAAGCTGATTGATTTATTGAATGAGAAAATCAGGATGGAAATTCTTGAGCCTTCATCTGCACCATACTCAAACAGGTGGTTTACAGTTCCAAAGAAGAATGGTACTCTCCGATTTATTCAGGACATGCAGCCAGTGAACAGAGTTACTATCAGGAATGTTGGTATAGGTCCAGTTGTGGATGAGTTTATAGAGGTATTTGCTAGACGTGCCATCTATTCTTTAGGTGATTTGTATTCAGGATATGATCAGTTTCAGCTGGCTTTGGAAAGCAGGGACATAACCACCATGAGAACTCCTATTGGGCTTGTCAGGATGTGTACCTTGCCTCAAGGTGCCACTAATTCTGTTGCGCATATGATGAATGCCATGCATAAGGTCCTTCGTGATTACATACCTCAGCTTACCATGCCTTTCTTGGATGATGTGCCCATTAAGGGGTGTGCAGAAGAAGAGAAGAATGAGAGTCTAAATGAGCAGGGATGCATATATTTTGTGGCTAATCATATTTCAGCATGTGAGAAGATTTTGGCCAAGTTAGAAGAAGTGAACTTGACACTTTCAGGGCAAAAATCTGTTTTTGGAGTGAATGAGGTTGTCATTGTTGGGCATATGTGTGGATATTATGGCAGGAAACCTTCACCTGATAAGGTGAATGCTATAGGCAAGATTGCGGAGTATTGTTCTACCACTTCAGAGGTACGGAGATTCATTGGAGCTTGTGTGTTTTATATGATTTGGATACCTCATTTTGCACACATAGCAGATTGTTTATATCAGCTGCTTCGAAAGGGGCAGAAATTCTATTGGGATGAGAGCCACACTAGAGCCATGCGAAAATTGAAGAAGTTATTGCAGAATGCTCCTACTCTCAAGAAAGCGGATTATAATTGTGGAAGGCCTATTGTATTGACAGTTGACACTAGTCCAATTGGCATAGGTTGGGTTGTGGGTCAAGATGATGCAGATGGAAATAGGTATGCCATTCGGTTTGGGTTGAAAGTCCTAAACGAAAGACAGAGGAGATATCCGCAAATCAAAAGGAAGCTACTGGGAATTGTCACAGCTCTCAAATGTGACAAGGAGTACTTTATTGGAGCTTTAGTTGTGGTAGAGACAGATTGCTTGCCATTGATTGGTATGATCACGAGTTGCTCTACTCCGGATATAACTATGTTGAGATGGATTGCATACATCAAGTCATTAAATCCAGAATTTAAACACGTAGCAGGGAAGGATAATCCAGTGGCAGATATGTTGTCTAGAGCTAGATATGATGATGAGGAGACTCTACTTGCAGAAGAGGATGATGCAGAAATTTCAGCCACTATGGTTGATCATATTTGTCATGTCTATGATATTGTGGCTTTCACAGAAGAACTCTATGTTGGAGATTGGTTGCAGATTGGCAGGTACCTTAGTACACTAAGCAAAAGAGATGAATGGACAGATGAAGAGTTCAAGAAGATCAGAAGGAAAGCCTATGGTTATTTTCTCAAGGACGGATTTCTTTGGAAGCATCCGAAGAAAAGAGGCGGATTACCTTTGCGGGTTGTCTGCGATAGAGAGACACAGTTACAGGTGATGAGGGAGTTTCATGAGAGTCCTTGGGTTGGTCATAGAGGAGTGTGGGCTACTTATGAGAAAATCAAGGAGAAATATTGGTGGAAAGGCATGTATAGAGATGTTTCTCACTTTGTTGAGACTTGCAGAGACTGCCAGATGTATTCGGTAGTGCGTCATCGAGATAAGCTTCATCCGACCTATCCGTTATGCATTCATTATAAGTGGGTAGTTGATTTGGTTACCATGCCTATGGGTCTATGGCAGATGAGGTACATTGTTTTGGCAAGAGAGAATCTTACCAATCATGTTGAGGGCAGATCTTTGAGAACGAAGACCACTAGTGCAGTGTGTAAGTTCTTATTGGAGGAAATTTTCTGCAGGTATGGTTGTGTGGGTAAGATCACTGCGGATCGTGGTGAACTAGATGCAGATGAAGCTAGGGAGTTTTTCTCTCAGCTAGGAATCAAGTTGGCTCTAACTACAGCATATAATCCAGAGGGAAATGGGAAGAGTGAAAGAGGACATCCGCCGATAGTGAAAGCATTAGCCAAAGCATGGAGAGGATGGATTGGAGAATGGTCGAGACTTCTACCATTTGCTTTGTGGGCTGATCGTATGACTCATAGTGTTACCACAGGATATATGCCTGCAGAGTTGATGTATGGTCAGAAACCTGTTATGCTGACTGAGACTTGTGCTTTGACTTGGTCAGTTTTACCTTGGCAGGAGGATTTGACGAGAGAGGAGCTCTTAGCTCTTCGGATTCGACAGTTGGAGAGGAGATCAGAGGATATTCAGCTAGCTATTGACAGGTTGAAGGTTGCTAGACTAAGGAATAAAGACAGGTTTGACAGCAAGCATCGCTTGCGGCCTAGAGCAATAGAAGAGGGAGATTGGGTATTGGTCTTTGATAGCAGCCTTGAAAATCAGCATACTGCACTTCGGAAGATGGTGAAAAGATGGTTTGGGCCATACATAGTGTAACGTGTCCACTAGAGTCATCTAGGACACGTCTTAGCAGTCCATCGGGAAGAATGTTTAGAAAACTCCGCCTGGCACTCCCATGGAATGTTACGGGTTTTGCAATCTAGGTCTTTCCGCGTCTGCCACGTAGCGGAAGTATCCTGGCCGTTTCCCACTTAGGATCGACCGGAATTAGTGTTTTCTTGTTTGGTCACTAGCTAACAGCAACTAGCGTCAGACCCGCGCGAACTACTTTACGCAGAAGCGCTAGGTCCGAAGCGGATTCACGCTGCACTTGGTTCAAGGAGAATGGGAAACGAGAGGGATGCAAGGCTCAACCTCTCTGCCATAAGGCATAGTCTCATTCCGTTCCCCTAAAACAGCGTAAATTGGGTAAGAGGTACCTCTAGGTCATCGTTCTCGTTATTCGCTTTGATGATGATGATCATCCTGTTGTTTTTCAAGATTTTTGAGAAAAGTTCCCGGCTAACCGGGACCACCCATCCATAGGACGGACCCATGGTCCATCCTCCGCACTTTCCTCGGTTGTTTTAGTTATGTAATTACCTAACACATTAATTTGACATATAACAAACAACTCCCTTGATTAATCCCGTTAAGCACTGGTTCCTTCACGTAATCTTATCACGTGACATAGAAAAACAATATCAAACAACTTCTTTATTATCATATCATCATTTAACTTTGAAATACAAGGAGTTCCGCCCGTAGGCTTGTCTATAATCCGCCCGAAGGCTTATCCAGTAATCCGCTAGGGATCACTATTCCAAGCTTATGCCCGTAGACTAGTATGCGGGCCTCGAGATCCAATCCCGAGTCACGTTAGTCTCTTGTGCAGGACCCGGAAGGCGAGGGATTTACGGCCAGAGCCCCCCCTGGCACCCAAGCGTCCTCCTGCTCCAAGTAGATCACAACGGAAAGACCTCTCGTGGCGGGTTCGGTCCACGTTCCCGGCACGGTCAACAACCCCCTTGGTTAGGGTCAGGCAGGCAGTCGAGGGTAACTGAAGCTCGCCTCCCTTCAGGCCTTCAACCTGAAGCATTTATATATCTTTTCATCCTTTAGTTCCTTGAGCAAACAATGCAAACAGTGCTTTCTAAACTGTTACAAGCACAATCAATTTCAGTGATTGTTTATTTGGCAAACTGTTAAGAAGTGAATCCTTCTCTCCGAATGCATCCAGCATTCGATCCGAAATCGATTGCAACTTGGCAAGATTCCTATTGTCCTTGGGTTAGGATCATACCCTATTAACCCAACTTAACCAATGCCTTAGGTTTTATTAATAGTAAATCCCGGCGGCCATGTCGCTTTAATTTATTGATTAATCATTTGCGTCCAAGCAAATACCTAACTTCCCTTAACTTGGCAAATTTTCCCTAATGAGGGCGATGTAACAGGATGACTACCCATCCCCTTGCAAGTTAAACTTGCGCAAGAACCTGCCAACCTCATTCCAAGGATTGGCAAAACTTTCTTGTGATCAAACCACAAGGCTATGCGACGTTGCAACTTGTTGCACAAGTGTCGCCTCCATTCCAAGAGATCATTTCACTTTTGAATGGTGTTTTCTGGTCAAGAATTATGATTAGACTCGAAGTAGGGTTTAGGGCGTCTTCTCACTCACCCAATCCTAATTGCACTAGACCGACAACGTTCGGTCCCAGGGATTCCAACTCAAACCAAGTTCTAGCACTAGGTCGAATGATCCTTAGGGTAGAAACCCTAGATCATTATTTGCGTGCGTGTCCCATTGGCTCAATTTCTCTGGGAAGGTGGGTAGGACCTTTGGGTTTGAGGACTTCGACTTGGTGTCCAATTACGTTACTTGGCCACATCTCTAACGTGCCAAGCCCTAGCTAGTACTTGAGGTTTTTATTGAATCGGCTAGCTATGCCTATACGAAACCCTAGCAGTCGTGATACTACAAATGACTTGGGTAAATTGACCTACTTGTCTTTGACAAGGACAATTCTTTCCTAGAGATGATATACTTTATCTAAAGTAGGAAAATAGTTGCAAAATGCTACAATACATGTAAACCTGTAATACATTACTTTCACATGCCATAAGATCCGTAGTAGTCCTATCCCTTCCTTTTAGTTAAAGTCAAAAGGCAAGATAATTTGAAGAGTAATCTACATAGGGCTTACTAGGATTTAGGTCAAGGGATAACACCTACAACCTTGTGTCTAAGTATTTGCATTTCATGCTTTTATAAGCCATGCAATCATTCCTAAATGTTACATGATGAAATGAAGTTTGCGAAAGTAAAAGTGCGACCCTTAGATACAACAACATCGTAAGTGAAGTTCATGCAATACTAAGGCAAGAGTCGATTTAATTTATTTGCAAGCATCATCCTCCATGCCATTTATAAGATCGGGGTTCTTTATCATGCCGTGAAACAGAAGTTAATAAATCCCTCACGTGAATCATAACGAAGGGAGTTATTGACTAAATGCAAAAAAAAATACTCCTTTCCTACATGACCAATGCACTTTAACAATAATCCTAGGCCATATGTGGCTTCCACTTGGAAGATGCATGACGAGACCGTTTGCAACTAAGTTCACAAGGAGAATAAGTGCTTTTCATTCATAACTTTGTAGATGCATGATATGCACGGATCCTTTATCTATAATTTATCGAATGTACTATTATCACTACCCATGAATTAATGATAACGTAGTATGAATTTCCCTATGGAGTTAAGCGTATTTAAAACATCTCTTCATGTGGGAATATATTTACGGAACCTGGATTTGTGGATCCCCGGTGATATCCACGTGTAAGTCCGGGGAAGAACCTCCCACAGGTCCGCCTTGTGTCTTCTTGGGCGCCATTGTTGATGACTCTAACTCCGCGGATTCCTCCTATCCTTGGCAAAACAACCTCCACGTCTATCCGCTTCTCCCTTATGCCGGAATACCCGTCACAAGGTGTGGGATTTTAAGCTCACTGGGTAAAGACCGCGTGCACAGGGCTTAGGGCCTTCCCTTTAGAAGCTTCTAGGAAGCTTCTATCCTTTACAGAAAACGTGGGTGGGAGAAGTAATGATTGGGGGGGAAATTTTACGACGGCAGGGGGAAAAAGAAATTGTGAAGAAGACCCCTGTGATCGTGGCGGCAGCCTCGCGGAAACTGGTGCAGCACGGCAGCGTTCATCAACGCGTCGGCCTATCCCTCCTCGGATGCAGCTCGATGACTGCCGGCCTGAGCAGGCGGCGACCCCAGGCTCCACTTCGCAATCCTCCTCTCCTCCTCTGCATGGCGATGAGTTGTCAGAGCCTCCTCCTCCTCAGCACGGCAACTAGTATCCCCCCCCTCTGCACGTAAGCGGTTGTTTATATAGGCATGGGGGGGGGAGAGAAGGGCTCCCCCACGTGGCCCCTTGCATGGGTTCCCCCCCCTCCCATGCAGCCCACGACTCATCCATCTTAGTTAGGCATCATTATCTTCCCTCAGCCACGCTTCGGCTGAGGGAAAAAAAAGAAAAAGAAATTTACCTAAATTCCCATTATTATCCCTTGTCCTCCTCCCAAGAGGAGGTTCTTATGGGAAATATACGGTTTCGAAAAACCGTGACTTGTATGGACTCAGTGGAGGTGTGTTAGTTTAGATTATCCCGTCCGAAACTTCACTGTAACCTTATTATTTCCCTGAAACTTCGCATGGCCGGAAATATTACATTCTCTCCCCCTTAGAAGAATTGAGATGTCCTCATCTCGAGCTAAATTGGGGATATTGTTGGTTGAAGGTGCCTTCGTCTATCCAAGTAGCATCTTCCTCGGGATAATCCTTCCACTGGACAAGATATTCTCTCAAGGTTCGGGATCTTAACTGTCTCTCCCTAACATCTAGAAGTCTATCCGGCCTTAGCTCAAGGACTCCTTGACTAGGCATTACAATTTGTTGGTCATCAAGCACATGATTAGGGTTGGGCACATATTTTTTTAAGAGACTAATATGGAATACATTGTGAACTTTTAGGTTATCCGGAAGTTGCAATTTATAAGCATTGGGTCCCAGGCATTTGAGGATTTTATACGGCCCACAATACCTTGGACTTAGCTTCTTGCATTCTCCTAGAGATAGAGAACTCCTTTTCGGGTGTACACGAATGAAGACCATGTCTCCTTCTCCGAAGACCCTCTCTTGGCGTTTCAAATCCGCATATGCCTTTTGTCTATCTTTGGTTGCTTGTATGTCTTGTCTTATTGACCTTATTTGGTCATCCATGTCCTCCAACATTTTTCTTGAAGCTTCCACTCTTAAGGTTGGATTAGAAAAATTTAGGGGACTTCGACAATCATGACCATACAATGCCTGGAAAGGGGTCATTTGAATGCTCTACTGGTAAGAAGCATTGTAGGCAAATTCCACTAACGGCAAGTACTGAATCCACCTCTTCGGATCCCGACAGCAGTATGCCCTAAGCATATCCTCAATGATTTGATTTACTCGCTCTGTTTGTCCATCCGTTTGGGGATGGTAGGCGGTGCTAAAACAGAGTTGAGTTCCAATAGCTTCAAAGATAGCTCTCCAGCAGTGTGAAGTGAAGAGAGAATCTCGATCGCTAATGATCCTTCTAGGTAACCCATGTAGCTTGAATATCTCCTTGATAAACACTCTTGCAATGTCGGAGGCTTTATAGTTCGTCTTTACTGGAATCAGGTGTGCAACCTTAGTAAGCATGTCAACTACAACCATAATGGAGTTGTATCCTCCTTGGACTTGGGGTAAGCCCACCACAAAATCCATACTGATGAATTCCCATTTCATTTGGGGAATGTCAAGTGGTTGCAATTTTCCTGGCATCATGACATGTTCAGCCTTGATACGTTGGCAAGACAAACATTCAGTGACATATTTGAGAACGTCACCTTTGAGCCTCTCCCAATGGTAGCTCTTCCTAACTGCGTTAAGAGTTTTTGCATAGCCAGGATGTCCTGCGAAAGGGGAATCGTGAGCTTCCCATAATATCTTATGCTTAAGTGACTGGCTTGTTGGTATACATAGCCTTGTTCTGTAGTAGACAAGTCCATTATCAATGGAAAATTCCCGATACTTAGCTTGTGACTTCAGATTCTGCTCCTTGGTAGATATTTCCTTTATCATGGTTTGGTAGGCCAAATCATGGCATGCTTCCTCTCTAGCTAGTTCGAGTATAGGGTTGCTTGGCATAGATACCTTTGTAGCCAGAGATCTGGCCGTTGATGGATTCTGCAAGATTAGGGAATTTAGGAATGCCTTGCGACTGAGTGCATCGGCAACTACATTCTCTTTCCCTGGTCGATACTTGATTTCTCCTCCAATACTTCAATCCATCGACGTTGCCTCATGTTGAGCTCGTTCTGGGTAAAAATCCATTTGAGACTCTTATGATCGGTTACTAGAGTAAACTTGTTACCCAACAGGTAGTGTCTCCAAAGCTTTAGAGCATGGATGACAGCTAATAATTCCAGATCATGCGTGGCATAATTCTTTTCATGACTCTTCAATTTCCTTGAAGAATATGCTACTGGATGACCTTCCTGCATAAGTACACACCCCAAGGCAAGAATGCTGGCATCAGTTACTACCTCGAACTCCTTATTGAGGTCAGGAAGTTTTAGAATAGGTGCTGATACCAAACATTGCTTCAATTGGTCGAAGCTATTTTGTTCGGGAGTTGACCATGTAATAGAAGTCTGCTTCTTTAGTAAGTCGGTAAGAGGTGCTGCAATCAAAGCATAGTTTTTGATAAAGACCCTATACCATCCTGTCAAGCCAAGAAAACTGCGTATTTCTTTGACGGATACTGGTATCGGCCATTCAAGCACATCACTGACTTTGGCTGGGTCTACTGATATTCCTTCTGATGATACTATGAATCCTAGATATTCAATCTGACGTTTGAAGAATGCACACTTCTTCATTTTTGCATACAGCTTATGAGACCTCATTGTTTCAAGGACAATCTGAAGTTGAGGTTCATGATCTTCTTCCTGTTTAGAATAAACTAAAGTATCATCGAAGAAGACAAGCACAAAATCATCAAGATATGGTCTAAAAATATCCTGCATTAATCTATTGAAGGTGGCAGGTGCATTTGTAAGCCCGAATGACATAACCAAGAACTCAAAGTGCCCATATCTTGTATTGAAGGCCGTTTTTGCAATATCTTCATCCTTGATCCTGATTTGATAGTAACCTGACCTGAGATCAATTTTGGAGAAGATCTTTGCACCTTGAAGGCGATCAAGAAGCTCATCTATTCTAGGAATAGGATACTTGTTCTTGACTGTTGATTGATTCAACCCACGGTAATCAATACATAGTCGAAGTGTCCCATCTTTCTTTTTCTGGAATAGTACTGGAGCTCCCCATGGTGAGTTGCTAGGCCGGATGTAACCCTGATCTAACAGTTGCTTGAGTTGTTCCTTCAACTCAATAGCTTCTGGTATGGACATTCTATAAGGTCTCTTTGCAATTGGCGCAGCTCCAGGCATTAGCCTTATTTCATGATCAACTTCTCTTGGAGGTGGAAGTTCAGTTAATTCCTCAGGGAATACGTCAGCGTATTCCTTTAGCCAAGAGGGTCCCTCATGAAACTCTTGCCTTTGATCTAATTTGTTGAGCTTGATCAGGTAAACAGGTAATCCTTTTCTAACCCCTTTTATGATCCGCGATACTTTGGCTAACTGGATTCTTGGCACTCCTGCCTCACCTTGAGTTGTAACAAACTCTCTTTCAGAGTTTCGAAAGGAAACTTGACCCTTTCCACAGTGGATGTGAGCGTCATTAGGCTTAAGCCAATCCATCCCGAGTAGACACTCATGGATACGTAAATTCATGACTCTGAATTTGATTGAGGTTTTCTTTCCTCCCAGATAGAACTCCTCCTTAGCAGTTTGCCTGGTACAAGTTACCTCACGACCGTTTGCCAATTCCACAAGTAGGGTGGGAGCTTCTACTGTGGCTATTCCTAATCTTTTAGCACACGCTGGTGAGATAAAGGAATGTGTACTGCCACAATCAATCAAGGTTTTGAAACCTTTACCTTGATAGTCTGACGGTGTTTGAATCACCGAGAACTGGCGATTCGGGCCCTTCTTGTGTAAAGCGGCATGGACTGTCGCTCTTTCGAATTCCGCTTCCATAGTCGGATCTTCCTCTTCTTCTGCTTCACATCTTTGCCTATTGGTAATGCAGGCAGTTCTCCCTCTTCCACGGGTGGCGGCTCCTTGACCGCGGCCCGCACCTTGACGGTGACCCTCGCTGAGCTTGGGACATTGCCTTTTGAAGTGACCGAGTTCGTTGCAGTGGAAACATCGGAGGTTTCGGCCATTACTGTGAGTAGGAACAAAGTTATTGACGTTATTTGTCCTTGCTTTCTTCCTTTGTCCCTGATTGTGGCCTTGAACTCTCTTAACTTGGGGTCTGAATGCTCCTCTGTTCGGGTCGCTATAAGACCAATTCTTAATACCCCTTGGTTTAGCTTGCACTTCCTGAATTATAGGTGCCGCTCGAATGAGTGCATCTTGAAGATCTGATGGTCGCATAGATTCGAGACGAGTATTTACAGGTGGATTTAAGCCCGCGCAAAATTTGGACACCTGCTGCGTCGTGTCCATTTGTGGCGCATACTTTAAGAGTGAGACAAATTTAGAGTAGTATGCGTCAAGGGTGAGTCCTAACTGTTTTAGCTCATAGAACTCATTCATTTTCTGTGTACGATATGCAGGTGGCAAATATCTCCCCTGCACGGCTTGCTTTAACTTCTCCCAGGTAACGGACCCCTCTGAAGTCCCTTGATCCCTGCACCATTGTTTCCACCATAATCTAGCTTCACCGGTGAGTTTTAATTTGGCGAGCATGGCCTGATTGGTGGGAGCAGTATCAGCTGCTTCGAAGTAATCCTCCATAGATTCAATCCAAATTTCAGCATCAGACTGGACGAATCTGCCTTTCCTGTCAAACTCGGATGGCTTTATCTGCTTGAGGAGGAACTTCTTCTCCTGGATCACAGCAGTACTCGATGTAGGGGGCGAATTTGGAACCTGTACCTGGGGTTGTGCCTGAGTAAAAGTTTTCTTAACATTATTGAATGATAATTGACATTAGCTTATCTTTAGTTCAGCTATCTCGTAAATCATGAAGCTACTTAACTTTTCGTAACAACCCTGATGCACAATCAGATATTGATAAAGGAAGTCCTTATTTATATTTACATGGGCGTAGCCTTATACAACATCTCATGTGATGATAATCCAATCATTACATTTAGTTTGGGGAGAACAACGTTGTATTGGATTTGTCTACAGGAACTGTGTAATAGTAGGGTTTTGGGTCATGGATCTTTAGGAATCGATAATTCATCGGAAGTTCAGGATATTCTTTCCGCTGGAATCCATACTTCCCATGGCGGCCCAACACCTTAATCCTGTCAGCTGGGATTACACGGGTTACTTCCTCATATACATATGAGTTCAATTCAACCCTCCGACCTTGAATATGCAAAGTCAAATTTACGTGAGCTTCCACAAAAATGAACAGCTTCACGACTTTCAAATCTTCCAACCACTTGATCCTCTTTAGGTTGGTTTGTAGATAAGCGAACCGATGAGCAGCTATGTAGTAGATTCCTGAAGACCCAGTCCATCTTCGTTCTATATATAAAGGTAATGGATTATAAATCTGCTCCAGGATGTTCATCATTTCAACTCTCTGCCTATAATGTGGAGAATGCATTGCAGTCATAAACATGATCCGGAACACCAAAAACTTGTTCCACGCTTCATAGTTCTGCAAGACAGTATTGAAGATGAGCAACAATTTCTTTACTTCATTTTATTGAGATCTCACGAAAACAATTCCGTTGTTGGTCGGCTCTGATACCAATCGTAACGTGTCCACTAGAGTCATCTAGGACACGTCTTAGCAGTCCATCGGGAAGAATGTTTAGAAAACTCCGCCCGGCACTCCCATGGAATGTTACGGGTTTTGCAATCTAGGTCTTTCCGCGTGTGCCACGTAGCGGAAGTATCCTGGCCGTTTCCCACTTAGGATCGACCGGAATTAGTATTTTCCTGTTTGGTCACTAGCTAACAGCAACTAGCGTCAGACCCGCGCGAACTACTTTACGCAGAAGCGCCAGGTCCGAAGCGGATTCACGTTGCACTTGGTTCAAGGAGAATGGGAAACGAGAGGGATGCAAGGCTCAACCTCTCTGCCATAAGGCATAGTCCCATTCCGTTCCCCTAAAACAGCGTAAATTGGGTAAGAGGTACCTCTAGGTCATCGTTCTCGTTATTCGCTTTGATGATGATGATCATCCTGTTGTTTTTCAAGATTTTTGAGAAAAGTTCCCGGCTAACCGGGACCACCCATCCATAGGACGGACCCATGGTCCATCCTCCGCACTTTCCTCGGTTGTTTTAGTTATGTAATTACCTAACACATTAATTTGACATATAACAAACAGCTCCCTTGATTAATCCCGTTAAGCACTGGTTCCTTCACGTAATCTTATCACGTGACATAGAAAAACAATATCAAACAACTTCTTTATTATCATATCATCATTTAACTTTGAAATACAAGGAGTTCCGCCCGTAGGCTTGTCTATAATCCGCCCGAAGGCTTATCCAGTAATCCGCTAGGGATCACTATTCCAAGCTTCTGCCCGTAGACTAGTATGCGGGCCTCGAGATCCAATCCCGAGTCACGTTAGTCTCTTGTGCAGGACCCGGAAGGCGAGGGATTTACGGCCAGAGCCCCCCTTGGCACCCAAGCGTCCTCCTGCTCCAAGTAGATCACAACGGAAAGACCTCTCGTGGCGGGTTCGGTCCACGTTCCCGGCACGGTCAACAACCCCCTTGGTTAGGGTCAGGCAGGCAGTCGGGGGTAACTGAAGCTGCCCCTCCCTTCAGGCCTTCAACCTGAAGCATTTATATATATTTTCATCCTTTAGTTCCTTGAGCAAACAATGCAAACAGTGCTTTCTAAACTGTTACAAGCACAATCAATTCCAGTGATTGTTTATTTGGCAAACTGTTAAGGAGTGAATCCTTCTCTCCGAATGCATCCAGCATTCGATCCGGAATCGATTGCAACTTGGCAAGATTCCTATTGTCCTTGGGTTAGGATCATACCCTGTTAACCCAACTTAACCAATGCCTTAGGTTTTATTAATAGTAAATCCCGGCGGCCATGTCGCTTTAATTTATTGATTAATCATTTGCGTCCAAGCAAATACCTAACTTCCCTTAACTTGGCAAATTTTCCCTAATGAGGGCGATGTAACAGGATGACTACCCATCCCCTTGCAAGTTAAACTTGCGCAAGAACCTGCCAACCTCATTCCAATGATTGGCAAAACTTTCTTGTGATCAAACCACAAGGCTATGCGACGTTGCAACTTGTTGCACAAGTGTCGCCTCCATTCCAAGAGATCATTTCACTTTTGAATGGTGTTTTCTGGTCAAGAATTATGATTAGACTCGAAGTAGGGTTTAGGGCGTCTTCTCACTCACCCAATCCTAATTGCACTAGACCGACAACGTTCGGTCCCAGGGATTCCAACTCAAACCAAGTTCTAGCACTAGGTCGAATGATCCTTAGGGTAGAAACCCTAGATCATTATTTGCGTGCGTGTCCCATTGGCTCAATTTCTCCGGGAAGGTGGGTAGGACCTTTGGGTTTGAGGACTTCGACTTGGTGTCCAATTACGTTACTTGGCCACATCTCTAACGTGCCAAGCCCTAGCTAGTACTTGAGGTTTTTATTGAATCGGCTAGCTATGCCTATACGAAACCCTAGCAGTCGTGATACTACAAATGACTTGGATAAATTGACCTACTTGTCTTTGACAAGGACAATTCTTTCCTAGAGATGATATACTTTATCTAAAGTAGGAAAATAGTTGCAAAATGCTACAATACATGTAAACCTGTAATACATTACTTTCACATGCCATAAGATCCGCAGTAGTCCTATCCCTTCCTTTTAGTTAAAGTCAAAAGGCAAGATAATTTGAAGAGTAATCTACATAGGGCTTACTAGGATTTAGGTCAAGGGATAACACCTACAACCTTGTGTCTAAGTATTTGCATTTCATGCTTTTATAAGCCATGCAATCATTCCTAAATGTTACATGATGAAATGAAGTTTGCGAAAGTAAAAGTGCGACCCTTAGATACAACAACATCGTAAGTGAAGTTCATGCAATACTAAGGCAAGAGTCGATTTAATTTATTTGCAAGCATCATCCTCCATGCCATTTATAAGATCGGGGTTCTTTATCATGCCGTGAAACAGAAGTTAATAAATCCCTCACGTGAATCATAACGAAGGGAGTTATTGACTAAATGCAAAAAAAAATACTCCTTTCCTACATGACCAATGCACTTTAACAATAATCCTAGGCCATATGTGGCTTCCACTTGGAAGATGCATGACGAGACCGTTTGCAACTAAGTTCACAAGGAGAATAAGTGCTTTTCATTCATAACTTTGTAGATGCATGATATGCACGGATCCTTTATCTATAATTTATCAAATGTACTATTATCACTACCCATGAATTAATGATAACGTAGTATGAATTTCCCTATGGAGTTAAGCGTATTTAAAACATCTCTTCATGTGGGAATATATTTACGGAACCTGGATTTGTGGATCCCCGGTGATATCCACGTGTAAGTCCGGGGAAGAACCTCCCGCAGGTGCGCCTTGTGTCTTCTTGGGCGCCATCGTTGATGACTCTAACTCCGCGGATTCCTCCTATCCTTGGCAAAACAACCTCCACGTCTATCCGCTTCTCCCTTATGCCGGAATACCCGTCACAAGGTGTGGGATTTTAAGCTCACTGGGTAAAGACCGCGTGCACAGGGCTTAGGGCCTTCCCTTTAGAAGCTTCTAGGAAGCTTCTATCCTTTACAGAAAACGTGGGTGGGAGAAGTAATGATTGGGGGGGAAATTTTACGACGGCAGGGGGAAAAATAAATTGTGAAGAAGACCCCTGTGATCGTGGCGGCAGCCTGGCGGAAACTGGTGCAGCACGGCAGCGTTCATCAACGCATCGGCCTATCCCTCCTCGGATGCAGCTCGATGACTGCCGGCCTGAGCAGGCGGCGACCCCAGGCTCCACTTCGCAATCCTCCTCTCCTCCTCTGCATGGCGATGAGTTGTCACAGCCTCCTCCTCCTCAGCACGGCGACTAGTATCCCCCCCCTCTGCACGTAAGCGGTTGTTTATATAGGCATGGGGGGGGGAGAGAAGGGCTCCCCCACGTGGCCCCTTGCATGGGTTCCCCCCCCTCCCATGCAGCCCACGACTCATCCATCTTAGTTAGGCATCATTATCTTCCCTCAGCCACGCTTCGGCTGAGGGAAAAAAAAGAAAAAGAAATTTACCTAAATTCCCATTATTATCCCTTGTCCTCCTCCCAAGAGGAGGTTCTTATGGGAAATATACGGTTTCGAAAAACCGTGACTTGTATGGACTCAGTGGAGGTGTGTTAGTTTAGATTATCCCGTCCAAAACTTCACTGTAACCTTATTATTTCCCTGAAACTTCGCATGGCCGGAAATATTACATTCTCTCCCCCTTAGAAGAATTGAGATGTCCTCATCTCGAGCTAAATTGGGGATATTGTTGGTTGAAGGTGCCTTCGTCTATCCAAGTAGCATCTTCCTCGGGATAATCCTTCCACTGGACAAGATATTCTCTCAAGGTTCGGGATCTTAACTGTCTCTCCCTAACATCTAGAAGTCTATCCGGCCTTAGCTCAAGGACTCCTTGACTAGGCATTACAATTTGTTGGTCATCAAGCACATGATTAGGGTTGGGCACATATTTTTTTAAGAGACTAATATGGAATACATTGTGAACTTTTAGGTTATCCGGAAGTTGCAATTTATAAGCATTGGGTCCCAGGCATTTGAGGATTTTATACGGCCCACAATACCTTGGACTTAGCTTCTTGCATTCTCCTAGAGATAGAGAACTCCTTTTCGGGCGTACACGAATGAAGACCATGTCTCCTTCTCTGAAGACCCTCTCTTGGCGTTTCAAATCCGCATATGCCTTTTGTCTATCTTTGGTTGCTTGTATGTCTTGTCTTATTGACCTTATTTGGTCATCCATGTCCTCCAACATTTGTCTTGAAGCTTCCACTCTTAAGGTTGGATCAGAAAAATTTAGGGGACTTCGACAATCATGACCATACAATGCCTGGAAAGGGGTCATTTGAATGCTCTGCTGGTAAGAAGCATTGTAGGCAAATTCCACTAACGGCAAGTACTGAATCCACCTCTTCGGCTCCCGTTAGCAGTATGCCCTAAGCATATCGTCAATGATTTGATTTACTCGCTCTGTTTGTCCATCCGTTTGGGGATGGTAGGCAGTGCTAAAACAGAGTTGAGTTCCAATAGCTTCAAAGATAGCTCTCCAGCAGTGTGAAGTGAAGAGAGAATCTCGATCGCTAATGATCCTTCTAGGTAACCCATGTAGCTTGAATATCTCCTTGATAAACACTCTTGCAATGTCGGAGGCTTTATAGTTTGTCTTTACTGGAATCAGGTGTGCAACCTTAGTAAGCATGTCAACTACAACCATAATGGAGTTGTATCCTCCTTGGACTTGGGGTAAGCCCACCACAAAATCCATACTGATGAATTCCCATTTCATTTGGGGAATGTCAAGTGGTTGCAATTTTCCTGGCATCATGACATGTTCAGCCTTGATACGTTGGCAAGACAAACATTCAGTGACATATTTGAGAACGTCACCTTTGAGCCTCTCCCAATGGTAGCTCTTCCTAACTGCGTTAAGAGTTTTTGCATAGCCAGGATGTCCTGCGAAAGGGGAATCGTGAGCTTCCCATAATATCTTATGCTTAAGTGACTGGCTTGTTGGTATACATAGCCTTGTTCTGTAGTAGACAAGTCCATTATCAATGGAAAATTCCCGATACTTAGCTTGTGACTTCAGATTCTGCTCCTTGGTAGATATTTCCTTTATCATGGTTTGGTAGGCCAAATCATGGCATGCTTCCTCTCTAGCTAGTTCGAGTATAGGGTTGCTTGGCATAGATACCTTTGTAGCCAGAGATCTGGCCGTTGATGGATTCTGCAAGATTAGGGAATTTAGGAATGCCTTGCGACTGAGTGCATCGGCAACTACATTCTCTTTCCCTGGTCGATACTTGATTTCTCCTCCAATACTTCAATCCATCGACGTTGCCTCATGTTGAGCTCGTTCTGGGTAAAAATCCATTTGAGACTCTTATGATCGGTTACTAGAGTAAACTTGTTACCCAACAGGTAGTGTCTCCAAAGCTTTAGAGCATGGATGACAGCTAATAATTCCAGATCATGCGTGGCATAATTCTTTTCATGACTCTTCAATTTCCTTGAAGAATATGCTACTGGATGACCTTCCTGCATAAGTACACACCCCAAGGCAAGAATGCTGGCATCAGTTACTACCTCGAACTCCTTATTGAGGTCAGGAAGTTTTAGAATAGGTGCTGATACCAAACATTGCTTCAATTGGTCGAAGCTATTTTGTTCGGGAGTTGACCATGTAATAGAAGTCTGCTTCTTTAGTAAGTCGGTAAGAGGTGCTGCAATCAAAGCATAGTTTTTGATAAAGACCCTATACCATCCTGTCAAGCCAAGAAAACTGCGTATTTCTTTGACGGATACTGGTATCGGCCATTCAAGCACATCACTGACTTTGGCTGGGTCTACTGATATTCCTTCTGATGATACTATGAATCCTAGATATTCAATCTGACGTTTGAAGAATGCACACTTCTTCATTTTTGCATACAGCTTATGAGACCTCATTGTTTCAAGGACAATCTGAAGTTGAGGTTCATGATCTTCTTCCTGTTTAGAATAAACTAAAGTATCATCGAAGAAGACAAGCACAAAATCATCAAGATATGGTCTAAAAATATCCTGCATTAATCTATTGAAGGTGGCAGGTGCATTTGTAAGCCCGAATGACATAACCAAGAACTCAAAGTGCCCATATCTTGTATTGAAGGCCGTTTTTGCAATATCTTCATCCTTGATCCTGATTTGATAGTAACCTGTCCTGAGATCAATTTTGGAGAAGATCTTTGCACCTTGAAGGCGATCAAGAAGCTCATCTATTCTAGGAATAGGATACTTGTTCTTGACTGTTGATTGATTCAACCCACGGTAATCAATACATAGTCGAAGTGTCCCATCTTTCTTTTTCTGGAATAGTACTGGAGCTCCCCATGGTGAGTTGCTAGGCCGGATGTAACCCTGATCTAACAGTTGCTTGAGTTGTTCCTTCAACTCAATAGCTTCTGGTATGGACATTCTATAAGGTCTCTTTGCAATTGGCGCAGCTCCAGGCATTAGCCTTATTTCATGATCAACTTCTCTTGGAGGTGGAAGTTCAGTTAATTCCTCAGGGAATACGTCAGCGTATTCCTTTAGCCAAGAGGGTCCCTCATGAAACTCTTGCCTTTGATCTAATTTGTTGAGCTTGATCAGGTAAACAGGTAATCCTTTTCTAACCCCTTTTATGATCCGCGATACTTTGGCTAACTGGATTCTTGGCACTCCTGCCTCACCTTGAGTTGTAACAAACTCTCTTTCAGAGTTTCGAAAGGAAACTTGACCCTTTCCACAGTGGATGTGAGCGTCATTAGGCTTAAGCCAATCCATCCCGAGTAGACACTCATGGATACGTAAATTCATGACTCTGAATTTGATTGAGGTTTTCTTTCCTCCCAGATAGAACTCCTCCTTAGCAGTTTGCCTGGTACAAGTTACCTCACGACCGTTTGCCAATTCCACAAGTAGGGTGGGAGCTTCTACTGTGGCTATTCCTAATCTTTTAGCACACGCTGGTGAGATAAAGGAATGTGTACTGCCACAATCAATCAAGGTTTTGAAACCTTTACCTTGATAGTCCGACGGTGTTTGAATCACCGAGAACTGGCGATTCGGGCCCTTCTTGTGTAAAGCGGCATGGACTGTCGCTCTTTCGAATTCCGCTTCCATAGTCGGATCTTCCTCTTCTTCTGCTTCACATCTTTGCCTATTGGTAATGCAGGCAGTTCTCCCTCTTCCACGGGTGGCGGCTCCTTGACCGCGGCCCGCACCTTGACGGTGACCCTCGCTGAGCTTGGGACATTGCCTTTTGAAGTGACCGAGTTCGTTGCAGTGGAAACATCGGAGGTTTCGGCCATTACTGTGAGTAGGAACAAAGTTATTGACGTTATTTGTCCTTGCTTTCTTCCTTTGTCCCTGATTGTGGCCTTGAACTCTCTTAACTTGGGGTCTGAATGCTCCTCTGTTCGGGTCGCTATAAGACCAATTCTTAATACCCCTTGGTTTAGCTTGCACTTCCTGAATTATAGGTGCCGCTCGAATGAGTGCATCTTGAAGATCTGATGGTCGCATAGATTCGAGACGAGTATTTACAGGTGGATTTAAGCCCGCGCAAAATTTGGACACCTGCTGCGTCGTGTCCATTTGTGGCGCATACTTTAAGAGTGAGACAAATTTAGAGTAGTATGCGTCAAGGGTGAGTCCTAACTGTTTTAGCTCATAGAACTCATTCATTTTCTGTGTACGATATGCAGGTGGCAAATATCTCCCCTGCACGGCTTGCTTTAACTTCTCCCAGGTAACGGACCCCTCTGAAGTCCCTTGATCCCTGCACCATTGTTTCCACCATAATCTAGCTTCACCGGTGAGTTTTAATTTGGCGAGCATGGCCTGATTGGTGGGAGCAGTATCAGCTGCTTCGAAGTAATCCTCCATAGATTCAATCCAAATTTCAGCATCAGACTGGACGAATCTGCCTTTCCTGTCAAACTCGGATGGCTTTATCTGCTTGAGGAGGAACTTCTTCTCCTGGATCACAGCAGTACTCGATGTAGGGGGCGAATTTGGAACCTGTACCTGGGGTTGTGCCTGAGTAAAAGTTTTCTTAACATTATTGAATGATAATTGACATTAGCTTATCTTTAGTTCAGCTATCTCGTAAATCATGAAGCTACTTAACTTTTCGTAACAACCCTGATGCACAATCAGATATTGATAAAGGAAGTCCTTATTTATATTTACATGGGCGTAGCCTTATACAACATCTCATGTGATGATAATCCAATCATTACATTTAGTTTGGGGAGAACAACGTTGTATTGGATTTGTCTACAGGAACTGTGTAATAGTAGGGTTTTGGGTCATGGATCTTTAGGAATCGATAATTCATCGGAAGTTCAGGATATCCTTTCCGCTGGAATCCATACTTCCCATGGCGGCCCAACACCTTAATCCTGTCAGCTGGGATTACACGGGTTACTTCCTCATATACATATGAGTTCAATTCAACCCTCCGACCTTGAATATGCAAAGTCAAATTTACGTGAGCTTCCACAAAAATGAACAGCTTCACGACTTTCAAATCTTCCAACCACTTGATCCTCTTTAGGTTGGTTTGTAGATAAGCGAACCGATGAGCAGCTATGTAGTAGATTCCTGAAGACCCAGTCCATCTTCGTTCTATATATAAAGGTAATGGATTATAAATCTGCTCCAGGATGTTCATCATTTCAACTCTCTGCCTATAATGTGGAGAATGCATTGCAGTCATAAACATGATCCGGAACACCAAAAACTTGTTCCACGCTTCATAGTTCTGCAAGACAGTATTGAAGATGAGCAACAATTTCTTTACTTCATTTTATTGAGATCTCACGAAAACAATTCCGTTGTTGGTCGGCTCTGATACCAATCGTAACGTGTCCACTAGAGTCATCTAGGACACGTCTTAGCAGTCCATCGGGAAGAATGTTTAGAAAACTCCGCCCGGCACTCCCATGGAATGTTACGGGTTTTGCAATCTAGGTCTTTCCGCGTGTGCCACGTAGCGGAAGTATCCTGGCCGTTTCCCACTTAGGATCGACCGGAATTAGTATTTTCCTGTTTGGTCACTAGCTAACAGCAACTAGCGTCAGACCCGCGCGAACTACTTTACGCAGAAGCGCCAGGTCCGAAGCGGATTCACGTTGCACTTGGTTCAAGGAGAATGGGAAACGAGAGGGATGCAAGGCTCAACCTCTCTGCCATAAGGCATAGTCCCATTCCGTTCCCCTAAAACAGCGTAAATTGGGTAAGAGGTACCTCTAGGTCATCGTTCTCGTTATTCGCTTTGATGATGATGATCATCCTGTTGTTTTTCAAGATTTTTGAGAAAAGTTCCCGGCTAACCGGGACCACCCATCCATAGGACGGACCCATGGTCCATCCTCCGCACTTTCCTCGGTTGTTTTAGTTATGTAATTACCTAACACATTAATTTGACATATAACAAACAGCTCCCTTGATTAATCCCGTTAAGCACTGGTTCCTTCACGTAATCTTATCACGTGACATAGAAAAACAATATCAAACAACTTCTTTATTATCATATCATCATTTAACTTTGAAATACAAGGAGTTCCGCCCGTAGGCTTGTCTATAATCCGCCCGAAGGCTTATCCAGTAATCCGCTAGGGATCACTATTCCAAGCTTCTGCCCGTAGACTAGTATGCGGGCCTCGAGATCCAATCCCGAGTCACGTTAGTCTCTTGTGCAGGACCCGGAAGGCGAGGGATTTACGGCCAGAGCCCCCCTTGGCACCCAAGCGTCCTCCTGCTCCAAGTAGATCACAACGAAAAGACCTCTCGTGGCGGGTTCGGTCCACGTTCCCGGCACGGTCAACAACCCCCTTGGTTAGGGTCAGGCAGGCAGTCGGGGGTAACTGAAGCTGCCCCTCCCTTCAGGCCTTCAACCTGAAGCATTTATATATATTTTCATCCTTTAGTTCCTTGAGCAAACAATGCAAACAGTGCTTTCTAAACTGTTACAAGCACAATCAATTCCAGTGATTGTTTATTTGGCAAACTGTTAAGGAGTGAATCCTTCTCTCCGAATGCATCCAGCATTCGATCCGGAATCGATTGCAACTTGGCAAGATTCCTATTGTCCTTGGGTTAGGATCATACCCTGTTAACCCAACTTAACCAATGCCTTAGGTTTTATTAATAGTAAATCCCGGCGGCCATGTCGCTTTAATTTATTGATTAATCATTTGCGTCCAAGCAAATACCTAACTTCCCTTAACTTGGCAAATTTTCCCTAATGAGGGCGATGTAACAGGATGACTACCCATCCCCTTGCAAGTTAAACTTGCGCAAGAACCTGCCAACCTCATTCCAATGATTGGCAAAACTTTCTTGTGATCAAACCACAAGGCTATGCGACGTTGCAACTTGTTGCACAAGTGTCGCCTCCATTCCAAGAGATCATTTCACTTTTGAATGGTGTTTTCTGGTCAAGAATTATGATTAGACTCGAAGTAGGGTTTAGGGCGTCTTCTCACTCACCCAATCCTAATTGCACTAGACCGACAACGTTCGGTCCCAGGGATTCCAACTCAAACCAAGTTCTAGCACTAGGTCGAATGATCCTTAGGGTAGAAACCCTAGATCATTATTTGCGTGCGTGTCCCATTGGCTCAATTTCTCCGGGAAGGTGGGTAGGACCTTTGGGTTTGAGGACTTCGACTTGGTGTCCAATTACGTTACTTGGCCACATCTCTAACGTGCCAAGCCCTAGCTAGTACTTGAGGTTTTTATTGAATCGGCTAGCTATGCCTATACGAAACCCTAGCAGTCGTGATACTACAAATGACTTGGATAAATTGACCTACTTGTCTTTGACAAGGACAATTCTTTCCTAGAGATGATATACTTTATCTAAAGTAGGAAAATAGTTGCAAAATGCTACAATACATGTAAACCTGTAATACATTACTTTCACATGCCATAAGATCCGCAGTAGTCCTATCCCTTCCTTTTAGTTAAAGTCAAAAGGCAAGATAATTTGAAGAGTAATCTACATAGGGCTTACTAGGATTTAGGTCAAGGGATAACACCTACAACCTTGTGTCTAAGTATTTGCATTTCATGCTTTTATAAGCCATGCAATCATTCCTAAATGTTACATGATGAAATGAAGTTTGCGAAAGTAAAAGTGCGACCCTTAGATACAACAACATCGTAAGTGAAGTTCATGCAATACTAAGGCAAGAGTCGATTTAATTTATTTGCAAGCATCATCCTTCATGCCATTTATAAGATCGGGGTTCTTTATCATGCCGTGAAACAGAAGTTAATAAATCCCTCACGCGAATCATAACGAAGGGAGTTATTGACTAAATGCAAAAAGAAATACTCCTTTCCTACATGACCAATGCACTTTAACAATAATCCTAGGCCATATGTGGCTTCCACTTGGAAGATGCATGACGAGACCGTTTGCAACTAAGTTCACAAGGAGAATAAGTGCTTTTCATTCATAACTTTGTAGATGCATGATATGCACGGATCCTTTATCTATAATTTATCAAATGTACTATTATCACTACCCATGAATTAATGATAACGTAGTATGAATTTCCCTATGGAGTTAAGCGTATTTAAAACATCTCTTCATGTGGGAATATATTTACGGAACCTGGATTTGTGGATCCCCGGTGATATCCACGTGTAAGTCTGGGGAAGAACCTCCCGCAGGTGCGCCTTGTGTCTTCTTGGGTGCCATCGTTGATGACTCTAACTCCGCGGATTCCTCCTATCCTTGGCAAAACAACCTCCACGTCTATCCGCTTCTCCCTTATGCCGGAATACCCGTCACAAGGTGTGGGATTTTAAGCTCACTGGGTAAAGACCGCGTGCACAGGGCTTAGGGCCTTCCCTTTAGAAGCTTCTAGGAAGCTTCTATCCTTTACAGAAAACGTGGGTGGGAGAAGTAATGATTGGGGGGGGAAATTTTACGACGGCAGGGGGAAAAAGAAATTGTGAAGAAGACCCCTGTGATCGTGGCGGCAGCCTGGCGGAAACTAGTGTAGCACGGCAGCGTTCATCAACGCGTCGGCCTATCCCTCCTCGGATGCAGCTCGATGACTGCCGACCTGAGCAGGCGGCGACCCCAGGCTCCACTTCGCAATTCTCCTCTCCTCCTCTACACGGCGATGAGTTCTCAGAGCCTCCTCCTCCTCAGCACGGCGAGTAGTATCCCCCCCCTCTACAGGTAAGCGGTTGTTTATATAGGCATGGGGGGGGGGGAGAGAAGGGCTCCCCCACGTGGCCCCTTGCATGGGTTCCCCCCCCTCCCATGCAGCCCACGACTCATCCATCTTAGTTAGGCATCATTATCTTCCCTCAGCCACGCTTCGGCTGAGGGAAAAAAAAGAAAAAGAAATTTACCTAAATTCCCATTATTATCCCTTGTCCTCCTCCCAAGAGGAGGTTCTTATGGGAAATATACGGTTTCGAAAAACCGTGACTTGTATGGACTCAGTGGAGGTGTGTTAGTTTAGATTATCCCGTTCGAAACTTCACTGTAACCTTATTATTTCCCTGAAACTTTGCATGGCCGGAAATATTACACATAGTCAGACATGTCTTTGATAATGCAACATATGAGCTGACAGAATTGGATGGGATAGTGCTTAGAGTGCCTATTGCAGGAAAAAAGATCAAGATTTTCAAGAAAAGAGATGATGAAGATTATGCATTGAAAGAATTTTCAAGAGAAGAGCAACGAGAAGAAACTTCAATGGAAGAGACAGATGATATGACAAATAATCTTGTTGATCTACCGGAAATGCATAATGATGAGATTGATCTGTTTGTGGATCTTGATGATAACGATCATGGGTAGTTGGTCCATCCGGAGGATGCGCAGGATTAGAGGGGGTGGATGTTGTATTGCTGCGCATTCGAGGTGTGAAAACCACCCAAAAATTGTGTGTGTGCTTTGATACTTTGTACATACTTAGTTGTTGTGTTTACATTTATTTTCTGCGTATGAGTATAGTGGGGAGGAGTTGGAGGCATAGTGGTGAACATGATGAGATGCTTTCAGCCTATGTTGAGCAAGGTCAAGTGGAAAGCACAACTGATGCTGGTAAACATGTTACACATATTCGTTCAGGACTTTGTCTTCTCCTTCTCCAGCTACATCAAAAATACCTAATGATACCAAACCTCCACATCCAGGAGTTGGGAAGAAGGAGGCCAAGCATTGAAACGTGCTATGAGAAGCATGGAGCATGGAGCACAGCTGGAGGCCGCATTCACTTATCTCTCGGCAGATTCTGCCTTCCAGGAAGAGCTTGCAGGAATCCTAAAGGATTACGTTGGGTGAGAATCACCAATTTATTTTGCAGAGAGATTGATAGAACATTATAAGCAAGGTCAAGACGGGGGGGCCTCTTATTTATCTCAAAAGAGAGGATTTGAATCATACAGGTGCTCACAAGATCAACAATGCCATTGGGCAAACTTTGCTGGCTAAGCAGATTGGTAAAAACCGTATCATAACAGAAACTGGTGCAGGGCAGCATGGAGTTGCCACTGCTACAGTGTGTGCTCGCTTTGGGTTACAATGTGTTGTTTACATGGGCGCCAAAGATATGGAACGACAGGCTCTTAATGTATTCAGAATGAGACTCCTTGGAGCTGAGGTACGTGCTGTCCAGTCTGGTATAGGTACGTTGAAAGATGAGACATCAAAAGCAATAAGAGACTGGGTTATAAATGTAGAGACCACACACTATATTTTAGGGTCCATAGCTAGACCTCACCCTTATCCAATGCTAGTGAGAGATTTTCACGCAATTATTGGCAAAGAGACTCGACGACATGCTCTAGATAAGTGGGGAGGAACGGAAGGGAAAAAAAAACATGGAAGGAGAGTCGCTAATTAGCGGATTCAAAAGCTAAGGAGGGAGGGAAAAGCAAGCGTGTGGGACGAAAAGGAAGGAAGGCGAGGCTAATCTGGGAGAGGAAAAGTCTGACGACTGTTGATGAGGCTTCATCAATGAGAAAATTTTGGGAAATCCTGGACTCTGCTGCTCCACTGGGGAAGAAAAGCTAATTTGTGACGAGAGTGCGTGACAGATAGGAAAACGTGATACACACACACAGACATTTGTTTTCTGCTTCCTTGTTCGTTAGCAATTCTGCTTTCGTTGGCCCAACGAGGTTTCAGTACCTCAATTCATAATGCTTATCTTCAAGGAAGAAAGGAGGAATCGTCACCTGCTCTAGGGAAAAACGGAAGAAGAAGTCGTCAATTGGAAGGAAGGAACGAAGAGAAGAGAGTAAAAAAGAAAAACAAAAACTGGCGTGAAAAGAGATGGAGAATTCTGAGAGACGGGAGATAGACAATTCTCAATGCTAAGGCTGAACCGAAGCTTCCTATTTACAGGCACACCCCGCTCTCTGTCTCTCGACAACGACATTGTACTCTGTTCATAACCCTCACACACGAGGGACTTTCAAGGCAAGAAGTCACCATGGTTTGACATGGCGGTCTGTCATGGCTTCACTTCCTTCCCCGCTAACCACGGGGAAGAAAGTATGCTCGTGGTGATGCAACGTGATGCAATTGTAGACTCTGGCTACGCGTCAACAGCGCATGCAGCCCCTCCTTCGCCTGTTCGCAAAGTTTTAGGATTTTCCAAATCGTGATCATCTGCCATGGTTGCTTCACGAGTTATGGAGCAGGGTAGAGTGATTGCCATAGCAGATTAGTTTTCATGTGTTGCTGTTGTTAACAGGTGGCTCGTTACAGGGAGATGCCATTGCACCCATGGTCTTCTTTCTTTCTACCTTTTGGACTGGTTGCGATTGCCTTGAGGGGGTTTTGTTGGCACTCATCAGGCTCTGCAACATCAGCAAAAATTTGCCTTCATTAGGAGCAAATATCATCATCTGCAGAGTGAATTTCAGATCATGGGATCTACATGTCAATAACTTGCAGGGAATCATCTCCTCATCTTTTGAGAATCTCCCAAACCTCCTCAAACTAGACTTGTGAAATAATAACCTCGTGGGAAGTTTTCTTAATAACAGCTAAGCTTTGTATCCAATCTCTTTCCCCTTCTTATTATCCTGGAACATAAACTGAATTCTGTCTGAAAGGAAAAATTACAGAACAGGGTACTTTAGCTTGCCTTTTCCTCTAGTGTTGAATATACTTCAGACAAATACAAGTGTTGTAAGCTCCCTTGGAAAGCCGTTCCTTACACAAATATCACTTATCTACATGTATGACATGCTGAAGCCTAATCAAAATTTATTGATTGAGTTCTGGAATTATTGTATGGCTATTAAAAACATATGACTCAGAGTTGAATGCTAGAACTAGTTTGATGATGAGTTTAATCTCTGACATTGGATTATTCATTTGATTGATCTTCCAGCTTGACATATATCAAGGTCTTCTGAAGACGCGACTTTGCTTTCACAAACCCTCTGACAACTTTTCATGTAATGATAAGCCAATCGTTACATTCAGTTTGGGGAGAACAACGTTGTATTGCTTTTGTCTACTGGAACTGTGTAATAGTAGGGTTTTGGGTCATGGATCTTTAGGAATCGATAATTCATTGGAAGTTGAGGATACCCTTTCCGTTGGAATCCATACTTCTCATGGCGGCCCAACACTTTAATCCTGTCGGCTGGGATTACACGGGTTACTTCCTCATATACATATGAGTTCATCTCAACCCTCCAACCTCGTATATGTAGAGTTGAATTTAGGTGAGCTTCCACAAAAACGAACAGCTTCACGACCTTCAAGTCTTCCAACCACCTGATCCTCTTTAGGTTGGTTTGTAGATAAGCAAACCGGTGGGCGGCTATATAGTAGATTCCTGAAGACCCCGTCCATCTTCGTTCTATGTATAGGTATTCATTTAATTTGTAATTCATAATTCAAACAGCGCTAAAAAAAAATCTCCAGCAAGCACAAACATTTCCATTAAAATCGATCGTGTTGTTTGGCAAACTGTTAAGGAATTATTCTTTCCCTTTTGAGTGTATCAGCACTCGTTCCCAAGGTGTCTTGTAACTTGGCGGGATCCTTTATAGTTTGGGTTAGGGCGTACCTTATTAACCCAACTTGGTCAACCCTAAAGTTCATTAGATACTTTAGTTTCCGGTTTATAACTTTCCTTATTTAGAAAGATATTCACGAATACGTCCTTTTGCAAGATAACTTGCATAAGGATCTGCCATCCTTGTTGAGGTTATTTACCCTTTCGTCTTGTGAACCAGTCACAAGACTACATGACTTCATACTTGCTATGCAAGTCCTGCGTTGAAATAATCTGTTTAAGTTTCTTTAAGCTAACGTATGTCGAACCTAGGGTTTCTTTTTAAGAACCTCAGGGACAAACCCTAGTTCCTTATCTTTACGACTTTATTGACCCTACAATAAGGAAAGTAGTCAAGTGCTTAAGGTATAAACATTTCTTTGGTCTTTAAATCATTTCCAAGCCATATTTTTCTCTTCAGCATGGTATTTCTAAGTTTAGATTGGTTTGGTTATCTTTTTGAAGGTAAGATTGATCGCCTTGTCACGGTTTTGCTATCCTTGTGACAATTGACTTTCCAGTCGATACAATTCAATTTAATCTTCCTTTTTCCTTGCAAACGAACTCATGCCAAATAACAATCATTTCCTTTGCTAAGATGTGCAATTAGCAATGATAAATTCCTAATAATTTGAGCAACGAAAGAAACCTTTCATGAATTTAATCATTTACAATGATTCGTTGCAAAAAGGAATAGGACTAACGGTGCAAGATACAATTTCTATACCCTCAAGATTTAACTGAAATATACTACAATAGTAAATAGATAATCTTGCTCGTAATTCGTTATAATGCATGATGCTATTCGAAGGAAACTATGTTCTATACATTATCATTTATAAGCTAAACTCCTTCATTATAAATAACTCGGACAATTATATCCTATCCCTAACAATTTCTCTTTGCATGATTGACTTAAAACCGATTTAAAGCCAAGAAAAAAAAACATGGTTTTGGGGTGAGATATCCATATGGATACCGGGAGATGACCCTCTCGCAGCTACTCCTTGGACTTTCTTAGGCGGCATCACAGTTTCAATGTGAAGGTAGCTTTTACTCTTTCTTCCGCATTTCCACCGACTCTCTTTCGAGGCAAGGTACCGTTTGAATGGTTGATCATGAGAAGGAATGATAGGACCTTTAGATTCTTAGATTCTTCGAAAACAGAAAGATTTACAAAGCCTAAGAAGGCCCTATAGGTTCTATACTTGGCAAAAAGTTTGTGGGTGAGTGTGGTTTTGCAACCACATGAACCCTTGGAGAACTTTGGCTTGGGGTAAAAGTATAGAAGGAAATTATTCTCTTCCCTTGCACTTCCTCTACCTTTTTCTTCTCCTTCCCTACTCCTCCTTCAGTCCTCTTTTTTTTCCTCCCTTTTTACCCTTCTACATCCCTCTATTGCTTCTTTCTTACCTCTTTTATCTTCTTCTACCCTATTTCACTCTACTCTTCTTTCTCTACTTTATCTTCTTCCACCCTATTCCTCTCTACTCTTCCTCCTTTACCCCTCTTCTATTCTTTATCTTCTCCCACCTTATTCCTCTCTACTCCTCATGGGACAACATCCGGGGCCCATGATGATGGAGGGCTACCGTACTGGTTGTGGTGGAGGCTGCTCCTCCCTTTCAGGTCCAACCTCTCCCTCAAGCTTGGCGCACTGGGTGACGGCACCCCTTGACGGCAGTCTCAGGTTTCCCTCCCCCTCTCATTCAATGGCAACCCTTTGCACTATACCCTTAGCCTAACCCTCTCCCTTTTCTCTGGCAGCAGCCCCCCCTTGAATTAAATAGGGGAGGGGAGAAGGATCCTCCCTCCCGACGTGGCAAGACGCATGGCCTCCTACTTCGGCAAGCTCCCAGCGAGGAGCTTCCACCTCTTGCTATTCCCCTCCCCTTCCAGCACATCAATCAGCTGGGGAGGGGAATAAAAAAATTTCATAGAATTATGTTTTTTTTTTTTGCGAACGTTACAATAGAAATTTTCATGCAATTGAAAAAGGGTTGCCTCTTGAGCTAAACTTTGGGAAAGGGGGTATGTAGAAGTGGTTGGAAGAGTTGGTAGCAAGAAATGCATTTGTAGTCATAGATGCTGGCATGTATGGATTGGAACTTGAGAAATCATATGGTTCTTTACATGCATATAATGTTGATGAAAAATTTGTAGTATGGTCATTTTCTTGGGTTGTGAAAAGAAGGAGAAGACAACAAGGGCTAAATCGACAAGTGCAAGTTAGATCATATGGGATAAATGTGCATGGGATGCTCCTATTGATTCATCTATTGCATATGCATATTTGACTAAGGTGCAGAATATGGATGCTATTGTCAAGGAAAAGAGAAAGGATGAGGATGTAGGTCCTTCCATTGTAGATCCTTTGGCACATGACACGAAGCAAGATGGAGCAACAGAAGGCTAGTAAAAAAGCTAGTCCAAAAATGTAATTGAAGATGTCTCACATGAGAAGAAGCATGAGGGGACAAAGAGAATCGAGGACTGTGGTTACGCTTGACATAGAGATAGAAACCAACATAAAGAAAGTGCTTGAGGAATGAAGTCTTGAAAATAGAGTTAAAATCATAATGGATGAGGTTCTTGGCATTGCTAAGCATGAAGTCCATGACAAAGATAATAGATATCATTAAGTGGAAAATGCATTTGTAAGAAAACTACTCAAGCACTATTAAAAGTTAAAGAAGACATGGATTCAGAAGGTGTTCACTTGGAATCTACTGATGATTTCCTTTCTATCATAAAATAGGTTGATATCAAAAATGGGCTATATGAGGAAAGAATGATGTTATGGAGAAAAATGTTATGGTGGGCAATACTATACATAAGGGAGTTGAGCACTAGTATGTTCATGAGGAAGAGGATGTTCACTTTCTTCCTAACAACCAATACTCTCATATTATGCACTAGGGCAAGATCTACAATTGAAACTATTGTAAAGATAGGGGAGGAAGAGATACCATGTATTTCTCTCTTGGACCATGGGTCCAAAATTAATGTTATGGCTTGTAGTGTGTATGAGAATAGTGCATGGCTAGTGGATATGGATCCTTGCTAGTGTATGTTGACTACACACAACTCATCAAGGGATTTTTATGGTGCATGTCCAATTGTTCCAATGACTATTGGAGATGTCCAAGATGAATACGACTTCTTTGTGCAAGATTCATGTAGTTATCCAGTTATCTTAGGGAAACCATGGATTATGGAATAAAGGATGGAATCTAAGGTGATAGATGACGATTCTTGTTATGGTTGTGTGTGAAGCAAAGATAGAAAAAGGGCAGTTAAATTTGTAACTATATGTGTTAATCATCCTCATAATTGGAATACATTTAGAGATTATCCGATTTCATGTAATGATGGAGAACTCAAGGGTTTTTAGATAGCATTATTATAAATGGAGGCTATGGCATTGCTACTTGGAAGATGTTTTTACTTCCAAGAAAAGGATAAAATATATTTGTGGTTAGTTTTCAGGAATGGACAACAAGCAATGTAGGTAGATTCAAGGGTATTGTAGCCATGTGCAAAAATGAAAAGGGTTATGTACATCATGCTGAAAAAGAGTTAAAGAAATATGGTATTTTGGTTGTTTGCAAATGACTATATTTTGGGGCTATTTGCAAAGTTTTAATTTTATTGATACATTGATTGAAATTATTGTAGTAGTTAATGCTGAAAATAGGGTTGAAAACATGTAATTCATGTATCTACTTCAATGGAGATGTTTGATGTCATGAGTGAATTAATTGGACAAGAATCTAAAAGTTTGAAAAAGAGGGTTGACACATTGGTGGACACAAAATGTAAAATGGTTGACAAAACGTTATGCTTGTTTCTTTGCGTTTATCCCTAACCATGCTGGGCTGAATGAGATAGTGTCTAAACAACTAAGTCTTCGTAGAAAGAGTTGAATCTTGGATATAATGGGTTTCTCTTGCGAACAAAAAGATATTATTTTATGTAGATATTATCAAAGCATGAAAAGGATTTTGCATTTTAGCATGTCATTAGGGGCAAAAACGCTTCAAAAATGGCACTTGTAAGAAAGTGATTAAGTTGCTAATTAGTTGAGGTTTAGAAAGAATAAAACCTCTAAATTTGGTTGTCCAGATGTGATTAATGAGAGAATATTTGGTTCATTGAAGAGGTCGGCCATTAATTGCCCTCATCTTTTAATCCAGGTCAGGGGTCACCTTTTCGGCCGTTTTTGTCTTGGAACTCGAGAGATTTTGTATTTTCAAGATTTTCATATGAACTTCGCATTTGTTTGCTCCCGCATTTTCTTTCTACACACTATTCTCTTTTACCATTCTTTTTGTTGCACTTGCTTCTATCACTATGAGATTCTTGCTCGGTTCATTTGCTAGAATGTCTAGCAATACTACTTCAAATAACACAGGCACAAGCACACGCAAATACAAGCTAACTATTCAGCTAGATCCGATTTACACATCTTGGAGAAGTATACATCATCGAGTATTGATAGATGAGATTGAAGCCAACAGGTTGCGAACACAAGGAATGAAGCATATAGATTTGTGGGTGGACGGAAATATTTATCCCAGGGATCCTTCTACAGGTAAACCACCTCCTTTTTTCAATGTCCATGACTATATAAGATATGCTGGAGAAGGTTACAATGGAATGCTTGGCTACTGTATGAGGTTATACTCTGCATCTTACACATATATAGCTCAAATGCATGAAATGAAAAAAGCATTAGAAACTACACAAACAAATATTTTAGAGTTGAGAAGTCAGATTGATATTTTGAAAAATGTTAACAAGTCATTGCAGGATAAGCTAACACGCTTGAGAGAAACTCCAATAGGATTTAGAGAGAGGAAGAGACCATTAAAAAATATAACCAGCTTGTGTGAGAGAGCAAAGAAAATGAGACTAAATCTTACAAAGAAATATGTCTCTAACATATTAGGCATAAATATCCGAGAGAATAAGGAAAGAATCAAACTTTTGAAGGAAACCATGAATAAGAAAGATATTTTGAGGATTCTTAAGTCACCCGAAAATGCGGATTTGAGAGATCCAACTCTCAAAGAGTTAGTGAAGGATTTAAAAGGCATAGTGAAAGCAAATGAAATCGTAGAGACATGTGATACTGTGGGTATAAGTCGAAAAGGTTATCATGCTATCTCTGGATTATGGTTTAAAAATCTTAAACGCAATAGGGTAACTATATTTGGATTGCCCCGAGCCCTTGCAGTTTCGACTGCAAGAATTGCCATGAATCGCAAGATTCCACATGTTTTTGGAGATTACATTCACATCGAAAGGTCTGTGTCCTATGAAAAACAAAAAAAAGGCATTTTTTAATTACAATGCGTTTAACAATATATGGGTTGATCTAAAAAATGTGCAAATTGCAATGGTTCACATGTATAAAATCACAGTAGAAGAAAGTTATGGTGTTCTAAAGTTTGCCTTGAAGTTGGATAAAGCACAAATTCAAAAGGGACAGAAGATGGAAAGAATTAGCATTTGCCTCATGAACATGGCATTGGACCATAGCAATGGTGAGGGCCAAGCTCCATTGCATAAGATCCAATCCGAGATGGAGATTTGGTGGATTAGTGCAGCCCATGTACCAATTGAAAATCATCAAACGTTGAAATGGTTGTTCAACCATACAGGTATTCCAAATATCATTAAGTCTAAAAGTGAAGGAAAAATGTTGGTAGTTGATGGGGTTGGTAAATTTAATGTGGAATGGCATATGAGTGCTGATTTGAAAACTATCAAATGTATGCTTGGAATATGTAATGGTGCAAATGCAAAATATCCTTGCATTTATTGCATGGAAAGTATTGGATCCAAAGATTGGAGTAGTTTGCGACCAGTAAGAAGAGCCCCAAATAGAGACTCTATAGATTTGAGTAAATTTAAAAACATAGAAGACATCTGGGATCCCATTCTTTCCATCTCTCTTAAGAATGTTCATATTTGTACTTTGCATGCAGAGATTAGAATAATCGATAAGCTTCTCAGGTTGCATCTTGACTACGCATATTCCATTAAGCCATTATCTTTATCAGATGAGTGTATTGATAAATGCGAGGCATTACTATCGAAAATGGGATTTCATGGGGGCCAAGTTCACTTGAGAAAGGATCGAATACTTTTAGGAAAAACAAGAGATATCTTGGCCGATGTCTCTATGGGAGGCTCAAAAGCCTGACGATTCTTAGGAAACCATTTCAGGAAAGCAAGTGAATGCGGCTTGGGAGTGTTGGAGAGAGCTATGTGAAATCACAACAAATGTTGCAAGCACGCCGATGCTTGCGTTTCTTAGAATGGAGGTCTGGATACACCTTGATGTTTTTCTGAAACTCCTCAGGCAACATAAGACAACATATACATATGCGGAAGAGTTCAAAAGATCAATCACAAAGCTTGTTCAGGCGATAAAAGAGACATGGGGAGAAAAATATATCACTTTTTATTTGGTAAAGTAACAATTATTTAATATGGGCTTATTTTGACAGGTTTTGCAATTGGTATAAAATTAGTGTTACTTTGTATTGCAGCATATTCTTCATATTCATGGACCTTACTTCGTGGAGGAGCATGGCCCCTTAGCAACTTATAGTAACCAAGGCATGGAAAAATCCCACTATCAAGCACGCACAAGTTATTTTCGAAGCACAAGGCATGGGAGAGGAGTTACAAAAAGCAATGCTTTGGAGGAGCTATTCAATTGGTTTTTTCGACGACAACTTCAAAGAATGCATATAAAAGACGGCAATGACACATGAGCAATCGCACTTTTATATATAAGAAAGAATCTATACAAAGCTAGTTTTCCAAAACTCTTACATTCTCTTCCTCCTCAGGAATCTTTCCTCTATAACGTAGAAATTTTTTTCTCTTGTAGCCAGCTATAGATTTTACATCAGTTCGGTTTGCAGCCAAGGCGTAGGATGTGAACGCCAAAAAGTATCCTACTCTAGAAGCAGAGTAACCAGGGCCATAGCCAAAAATCCTAATTGCTGCAGTCTTTTCCAAAAACATTACTTTGTGGGCATTATATTGTAATCCTGAGAAACCTAGAAGCCTTGTAAGAGCTTTAATACAAAGTATGGGCCATGCTGCATCCTCTAAGAAACTACTATGAAGTAATAAAAAGGAATCAGGGTCAATCCTAGCCAAGTAGTGGCCGAGTGCAATGTCTTTCAATGTACTACCACCAACTCTCAATCCTTTGGCACGTCCCAAGAAGTTATATGTATCAGCAATCTCCAACTGCAAATAAAACCCATACTGAATGAGCATGAAATGCAAACCTACCAATGTGTAAAAGCAAATTCAAAATTATCTTACCACTTGATTTTTATCGTACTCCAATTTAACTGGATTCCATAAATTTATTGATGATGATGTCTCATTGGTGTTAATCAATTCTTTAACATATTCAAACTCCTCTCTTCCAAAATTGAAAATCCCAAGTTGGCTTTGAATGCGATCAAAGTCCTCATCAGTAATACTCAACTCTTTCTCAGCTTCTTTGGCCTTTTCAAAACAAAGAGAGAGAGCCTCACCTACATCAATAAACTTATCGTCTAGAGTTTCTTTATCAAGTTTGAGTATCTCTTCCTTTGATTCATTCTCTGTGTCAATTATCCCATTTGCAGCATCAGAAGCCTCTGCAATAATTGCTAGACAATAATCTTCCCTGAGATTGAAAAGTTTTTGAATATCTGACAGTAAAATGTACTCCTTGTCGTTGAAAGGTATAGATGGTGAAGAAGGAACAGTATGGTGAGAACTCTCATCAGTTGGAGGGTTTGTATCTCCTTGGCTCTCCTCAATGATAGTCTCATCTTTGAAGTGAGCAACATCCAAATTCTCAGCAATAGAAGCCTCAAAATCTGCAGCTACAACCTCCTCTGTTTCCTTTTCATCTGCCATATCATCTAACATACAAAAGATGGCAGACTTTGCTCCTTCCAACTGTTGCTCATCAGCTTTCACAGGATATTTGACAAGGGTGAAAACAATAAAAGCAGCAGATTTTCTCATCATCTTGCAGTTTTTGGAATGAGTGGAGCACAATATGTCTCTTGAATAAAACCTCTCCAGAGAGTGGGCACCACACTTCTTAGTAAACACTGACTTTTCATTTCCTGTTGACCCAATGGGAACATGGACATATTCAATTGTGCCAACTTCAATAGAAGGACCTGCAAGATTTTCAAACTCCAAAAAGTCCTCCAAAATATATTTTTTACAAGATTTCAAAACACTGTCAAGGTCCCAATCAGGATTAAAGACATTCTTCACAACTCCATAGAATGAGAGATCCATTCCATTCTGAAGGATAAAATCAAGAAGCCTCTCTAATGGAGTGATATCAGTAAGCTCTGATACTCCTTGACCTCTCATTACCGACTTTCGCTTCCTTGGAGATGTACTTGGCATTCTCACACTGGTGGCAGAGCATGGAGAAGAAACAGAATGCATAGGCTCCTCACATGTTGATGCCCTTGAGCCTTTTGAAAGCCTTCTTCTTTTGCCAGTTCCTAGAAAAACCTTGGAGCCTAGGAATTCTGTGGGTTCAGACATGTTTCCAACTTGTTCCGATACGGCGCGATAAGACTGAAACACTTGACACGGATGTGCCTCCTCACGCCGTATCAGTGATTCCAGCAAGAACCTTAGCGAAAGAGCCCCAACTGTAAGGACAGGAGAAGAGAGAGCCAAAATCAGTGATCACCCAACCTCAGGCACTATGAGCTTAGGAGGCACGCTGAAGGAAGACTCTGCAGAACACCCAAAACGACGCGAACAGACAAAAGCGCAGAAGACAAACACTCGCTCTCGCGCCATTTTAGAAGAAGAGATAGAGGTCCACAAAGAAACCAAAAAAAGCCGTACGGATTAGGGA
This sequence comes from Lygodium microphyllum, assembly GCF_053477565.2. NCBI lineage: Eukaryota > Viridiplantae > Streptophyta > Polypodiopsida > Schizaeales > Lygodiaceae > Lygodium > Lygodium microphyllum. The sequence continues at coordinate 126,899,111 of NC_141160.1, read as the reverse complement.
CACACCCTTATGTAGGCGCGCAATAATGCCACCTGGCACTATCTGTTGGGCTTCGACACGTGGCAATAGCCGTTCGCCAACACGTGGACCTAGTCGACACGTAGCATATGCACGATATGCACAAACACGTGGCACAATCAGCGTCAGACACGTGTCATGATTGATGTGGGTATATAAGGGGTTATTTTGCCTACGTGTACACTTTACATTTCTCGAGCTCTTCCGCCTTGCTTGCCGATACGGTGCGATCCAAGCCTTGCGTCTTCTGCATTCTATTCTCTCGCATTGTATCGGTTCATCCTCCTTACTTCCGAACGAGTGTCTCTTTGCTGATTTCTTTGCTTCGGTGGTCAAAATAAGTTGTGCCGATACAGAGCAAGGACGTTCATCCGAGGCTTTCGTAACCTCCCCCTCGCGTCATATCGGCCTTGTGTCATCTCCAATACGGAGCGAGGGCATGTTTACGTAGTCTTCGTTTTCTCCATATTGTGCCATATCGGCATTTTTCATCTCGTCTTTGATACGACGCGATTGTCCTCTCCAATACGGAGCGAGGGTGAGCTTCCATTGCCTTCGTATTCCTCCTATTGCGCCATTTTGGCATTTCTTTTCTTGTCCTCTCCAATATGGAGCGAGGGCGCGCTTCCATACTCTTCGTATTCTTCATATCGCGTCGTATCGGCATTTCTCTTTTCATCCCTTCTCGCGCCGTATAAGGCCTGTTGCATTTACAGATTTTTACTATTTCACTTTTTGTCCTTCTGGTTCTTGTATTTGTTTCTTTGGATAGCAAGGACAAAGCAAACTGCAAGAAGAGTGTATCTGGATAGGAAGGACAGTGGGGGTAGAAGAAAGTTACAATTTGATGAATCTGAGGAGGAGCCCTCTTCAAATTTTGCTGAAGCTGGGCCATCACAGGCCCCAGAGCATTTTACCATAGAAATCCCCCCTACACCAGGTGTTGGCCTAACATCTTCCATGGAGTTAAAGAATTTTAGTGCAGTGAATGTTTCTTCTCTTGAAGTTGAGGAAGCAAAGGGTGAGACTTGCCCTATGAAAGATTCATCCCCTGCAATTGCACCTGAGTCTACATGATCTGCTCAGGCCACTGAACCTCCCAAGCCACAAAAGAGAAAGAGGAAGTCCCGGTTCTTCTATATGCAGAGATGTTTCAGTGAGATCAGGAAATCCCAGAGAGCTACACAGCATGTCATTTCAAAGGCTGCTTTTATAAGAGTCATTAAAGAGATCTCTGATAGATTGTCTCAAGTGGCAACTGTCTCTTGTCTAAATAAGAAGTGGCAACTCTCAGCCATTCTTGCCCTACAAGAGGCCGCAGAGGATTTTGTCATTGATTTCATGAACGATGCTTACATTGCTGCCGCCCATACTCATAGAATTACCCTTATGAATAAGGATTTCAGCATCATCAGCAGAATCAGGTATAGGTTCGATAAAGTGCTGAGGCCCTTGCCTTCCAACGATCAAAAAGCCCTTGAAATCCTTAACATTCCCCCGAAATTGTCTAGGAAAGGGAAAAAGCCAATGGTTGAGGATGTAACTCACCTTTACTCTACAAGGGGTGCCACCCAGCAGGAGTCTTTCTTGAGTGAAAAAAATCAGGAGGTGTTGGAAATTGAAGACGAAGTTTACAAGAGGAAAGCCGCATCACTTGCTCCCGTCAACAACGAGAGGATGGGCAAATTGTTTGGGCAGATACTTGTGAATGTTTCTGCAGAACCTGAGGAGGAATATCTTAGTATATCTCCCGAGGACAAGCCCATGTTGGAAAAAAGGGATGTCCAACTATCTGACTCCGTTGTTTTTTGTTGCATAAGGTAAGGCTTATATTTTTTGTTTTTTTTTGCGTAAGGTAAGTCTTATAGGTTCAAGTATATTTTAGATGTAATTTGTATTGAATAGCTTTTGCTATTGACTGCAGGGCATTGGTCTCCTCTCTCACTCTCGATATCCGTAGAACCGTATATATTGTTGATCCACTTCTCTTTGTGGAACTATTTGCAAAATCTGAGTCTAATATTTCACCATTTTTTCGTAGCTTCGATAGTGTGACAAATTACCACATCTTTTTTCCTTATGTAGAAATGTATTTTTCTTTTTCTGTAGAGAAAAATTTATATTCATTTGATTTCACCCTTCTACTCACCTCTATTATGAATTTGCAAAGGGGAGTCTCATCTATATTAATTGTCTTACAAGAGAAATTATCTTTATGAACTCTCTCAGCGGTGTTCATGGCCAAGCACAAATGTATGTTGAAAGAAAATTACTTTGATTTTATTTACAAAAAATATTTTAAGCTTACAAAGCTTCCTTTTGCAGTGATGGTAGACTTGTTTCTACATTTTTCGATACTACATATGAGGATCTTGCTGATCCTCAAAGGCCTTATACGTTTCTTCTACAAGAAGTTCCATTGCAAAGCAATGCGCATTCTTGTGGATGGAGAGTTATCTCAAATATTTGCAGAACAGTGAATTCAAAGTTGTTACAAATAGAAGGAGTGAATGTAAGTTAATTTCATTTGATGTTTGTGTAACCCTTATCATGATTTCTTTTCACTAACTTATAGCATTTATTCTTACAGTGTAGAGACTATCCTGATTCATATGTTTGGTGGATAAGGAAGAGATGCATTGAGCTGATTCTGGACAAGGCAATCACACCATATGATCCTGACTCCCCTCTTCCTCCCAAAACTTCAATGGCCAAGGGCACAAGCAAGGGAAAGGGCAAGGGAAAGGGTAAGGACAATGGCAATGGCAAGGTCAATATGAACCCTTAAAAGCTAGTTTATGATCAATTTTGTGATCAAACTAGTATTTGGTATATATTACGTAAGGATATGTTAACTTTTTTTATTTTAAAATTATGGTAAGGAATTAATAAATTAAAATAAAAAGTCACAAAAGGTTAAAAAAATATAACAAAAAAGGTTACATATGGATATGTAAAACATGCAATGAGTGCTCATAGGGACAGTTAGGTACAGCAAAATAGAGCATATAGAGACAAAAACACGGCTAGGTAGTACACAAAGGTAGAAGAGAAAGTAACTAGCATCAAGCTCCATGCCAAAGAGAAGCATCTAAAGGAAATACTAATGTAATTTGAGGCCCTAACATCTAAGCACATGATGCACACACTACAAAAGAAAGGCCCTATAGACGCGCACTGTACATGTGAAATAGCGGACGCGTTTATCAGCGTGTGTATTCGCGCTAGTATATAGAATGTGTCTATATACCCGTGCTTTTAAGCGCGCCTATAGATGTGAAAATAAATGCACATATTTTTCATTTCTTATAAAGTCCCTAAATATGACCAAACATCTTAAGAGCTAGTATTTTTTTGAATACATTACCAACTTTACTTCTTTCTAAGTATTACAAATATACATCCATTCGTTCAAAGCTAATTATATATGCTACAATGAATTATCAATCTCATCTTGAATGAGATCGGCCCTTGCTAGATTATCTACCTCTAGGTCTATGTTACCAATAGGCAATGAAACAAATAATTCTATCCCACTGTCAGATGTATTGCTATGCTCAATTTCTTCATCATCATCTGCAACCATATTGTTATCCTCTTCTGCGCTTCCTTGAACATCCTCGCGGGGATCATCTTGCACTACATCATGAATATCATCGATCATGGCATCATCATGTGCATCATCATTGATTGTTGGATTGTCATCAACTATCTTTATGTTGATAGCATTGCCATATATTGGTTTTGAATGATTAGATATGGGGATGACGTGCCACCATCGACTATTGTTTACTATTGGGTGATACACAACCTGCATTTAAAAAACGAAAAGTAAGCAACTAAGATATTTATTGTATTTTGAGAATGTATCAAGAAGTAATATATATAAAAATAAATAGCTTCTAATATACCTGCTCGCATTGTTGAGATAGTACGAATGTGTCATTCTTGCCTTGGTGAAATTTTGTAGAGTCAATCACTACAAAACCACTTGGATGACATCTAATTGTGCAATGCTCACCCGTTGTTACTACTTCTTTAAGCCACTTCACATCTAGTACATATATAAAAAATCGCCTAAAGTCAAGCTTCAAAATATCTTAGATCAAGCCACAATAACCTTCCATGGTGCCATTGGTATCTTGGAAGTTTACAAGGATACCACAATCGTGGGTATTTCTCTTATCATCTATACGTTGAGTTCGAAAATGTTTGCCTTCACACCAAATAGCATTAAACAATGTGCACTAGTAGTACATTGTTGAGATCATATTAATGATTTAGTTAAAGATAAAACATGTGAAATTATTATATTATATATAACTAAAGATAATTTAATTATAAGTATATCTCATCTTTGATAAGCAACCTCGTGCATATTCCCACTCCTCTTGTGATATATCCATCACCTCCTCTTTTTTCATCTTCTCCATTTTTTCATGTACTCAATCTATATCAATATGATGTGGAAGTGTACTTAAATGTTCTGGATATGGGACATTATGTCCATATCTAGCACGAAATACTTGCCTTTCGCTTACTCTTCTTTCCCTTGCTTCTTTATATAGTGTCACCCATTTGCTCATTACTTCGCTGTTAAGCATACAAAATACATTTAACTTACGAAGTTCCTCTTTCATTAGCACTTTTCTCCTTCCTTTTCCTTGAGGTATTATAGAGGTCATCCTCAAATCTTCATCATCTTTCCATAGTCATGGTAAAGAGGGGTCCACTTTAGTAAGATATTTAGAGATACGTACAAGGGATGATTGCATTAACCAATCCTCAGCCATACTTTCCTCGGGCCGTGCATTTTGCCTCATAATCTTTTAGGGTTTTCATAAAGCGCTCTAGAAAAAACATCCACTTGCATGAACTACCCCACAAATTGTGATCTCATCAATCAAATGCACAAGTGTACTTGAGTAGTCAAAATGGAGCGAGAAAAAGTTTCCTCCACCAAAAAAACCACCTCAATGGACAATACTCGAGCCTCTTGCAACGTATTTGGATCAATTTTCTTCAAACTCACAAATCTACCAACATGCAATTGAGAACGGTGATTAGTTTTGTCCATAAATTCAAGTGGGTTTACTATGTGATGTACGTAATATGTAAACTAAAAAATAAGTATTAAGTATACATACCTCGTGAGCTCACACATCTTGTTAATGATATCAAGCACATCTTTCGAAACACAATTAGATATGCTAGTAGGAAGGATGAACTGTATGTAAATATTCATACATTCTTAATTAGTCTACATCGTTACTCAACAAATTAATATATTTATGGCTATGAAAAATCTTACCTGATTGCCAATTGTGAGACTTTAAACTGGATAGTTTCTCCACACCTCTTTTCTTTTTCTTTATGAAGGCTCCCTTGAGGCATCTCATATATCGTGTGGGAGTTCGAAAGCTACATATCTGTTGTTTCACCATCTTTTCTTCGGTCTTCAACAACATCCAAGGTGCACGCAGTAACTCGATCTTTCCTCTGGGTCCGATGTGTGGCCAAGCTCGTCTCATACGTCCAATGCTACGTAAATCCTCCCTTACATTGATAGAATCACAAGCCCCGATTAAGGGATCCCATAATGTAGAGGCAACATTCTTAAATATATGCATGGGGTCCAACAGGTGATTGATCTTGAGTTTAGTCCAATATGGGAGACGAGAAAATATGAAGAATCTAAGGCCCAAACAATATATTATTTCTTGTTCTCATAATGGAGTGTACTTTAAAGACAAAAAAAAGAAAAGAAGTAAACTAGTTACTAACTCATGCATATTTAGGGTGATCAATAGGAAGAAAACGATAATGATTGTCATAGATAACCTTCTTCAAGCGTGTCGGTCTAGAAGAAACCAGAGAGGGACCACAAATTGGACATGCATGATATCTTGATGTAGTTAAATCTATAAAAACAAGTGGGTTAATGATTACATATATTTGATTAAGGGTAAGAATAAATAAAATAGAGTATGTAACTACTTGAACACTCTCCATAGCATGGTCCACAACAACATGCCCTTTAAAGTGAAATTTCTAGGGGACAATGATGCATTCACGATTCTCTGATGATTTTGGGGACGGTCAAAGGTGAGAAACGCACTTCATAACAAGAGGTCTCACCTTATAACGCACGTCATGGAGTCACTATGGAGACAAGAGTAGGGGTGCCCTGGATATGGCCAACCACCCAATTGCCACTGCAGGGAGTGGAAAGAGGCCAAGAAGAGAGCAACAGAGAAAAGGACAAGTCGCCACCATGCAAAGGCTTGATGTATCCAGATGGCAACCATGGGATTGTCGCACTATGGATCGAGTGGCAAAGAGTCATGGAAGGCTAAGTTTGTAAGTATTATTTTATTTCTTTTTTTAAATTAAATTTTGTAATTTGTTTCAATTCATTATGTAGTGTGTTCTAATACGTTGTATCACTATAACAGAAACGAGGCATAGACGCATATGTTAGACGCGCAAAGTCGGGCGTGTCTATCATTGCGTCTATATGTGCGTGTAAAAGAGCATTTAAATAGACACGAATTTTGCGTCTATATATATGCGTAAATAGACGCAAATATAGACTCATCTTGAGACGCGTAATTATTTAACCACCTAAAATTGGACTTAATATAATAAAAAAACCAGAGTTAAAAGTTTTTTTTGCATTGCTCTCTAATGAATGGCAGTTCCTCCAGTTGACAAGCCTGATATAAGTAATTAGCGGCAACACAAACCTTATTATACAATTAGTAGCAAGCATTGTATGTATCTCGTAATTTCTCTACTTAAAGATGATAAAAAATACTTCCTTTTTATTATAGAAAATTCAATTTAGCTTTAAACTTGACTATTGATTTTTATTGAGTATGCACATGTGCACATGATAAAAACCATAGAATTAAGAATACACATTGAATCATTAAGTAAATTAAGTATGTTACAGTAAATGATCCATGTCATCTTCAATGAGATCAGCCCTTGCTAAACTATCTACTTCTAGGTCTATGTTACCAAGAGGTAACGAAACAAATAAGTCTATCCCACTATCAGATGTGTTGCTATATTGCTCAATAACTTCATCAATATCATCAACAACAATCACATTATTTTCCTCTTCTGCGTTTCCTTGAACATCCTCGCGACGTTCATCTTGTACTATATCACACATATCATCCATTATGGTGTCATCATGTACATAATCATTAATTGTTGGATTGGCATCTGCTATCTCTATGTCGGTAATATTACCATATATTGGTTTTAAATTATTAGATATAGTGATGGCATACCACCATCGGTTATTACATACCATTGGATAATACACAACCTGTATTTGAAAAACAAAAGCAAGAAACTTAAATACTTATTATATTGTGTATATGTATCACATGTATACATATAAAAAATTTAGCTTTTGCATATATAGTTGCTCGCATTGTTGAGGTAGTACTAATGTGTCATTCTTGTTTTGGTGAAATTTTGTAGAGTCAATGATTACAAAACCACTTAGATGATGTCTGATTGTGCAATGCTCACCATTTGTTACCACTTCTTTAAACTACTTCACATCGAGTACATATATAAATAATCGTCTCAAGTCAAGCTTCAGAATATCTTGGATCAAGCCACAATAACCTTCCATGGTACCATTGGCATCCTCGAAGTGAGCAAGGACACCACAATCTTGGGTATTTCTCTTTTCATCTATACGTTGAGTTCGAAGATGTTTACCCTCACACCAAATAGCATTGAATAATGTGCAATAGTAGTAAAAGATTAAGATCAAACATGTCAATTATTTATATAAAATATTACTTATAGAAACAAATTAATTGATAGTATATCTCACCTTTGATAAGTAACCTTGTGCGTATTCCCACTCTTCTTGAGATATATTAATTTCCTCCTCTTTTTCCATTCTCTCCATTTCCACATGTAACCAATCTATATCAATATGACGTGGGAGCGCATTTAGATGATCTAGAAATGAGACATTAGGTTCATATCTGGTGCGAAATGCTTGTCTTTTGCTTTTTCTTCTTGCCCTTGCTTCATTATATAGTGTCACCCCTTTGCTCATTACATCACTATTGAGCACACAAAAATTATTTAACTTACGAAGTTCTTCTTTTGTTAGCACTTTACTCATTCCTTTTCCTTGAGATATTATAGAGGTTATCCTCAAGTCTTCATCATCTTTCCAAAGTCGTGGTTGAGAGGGGTCCACTTCAGCAAGACATTCAAAGATATAAACAAGGGATGATTGCACTAACCAACCCTCAACCATGCTTCCCTCAGGCCGTGCTTTTTGCCTCACAAAATCTTTCAAGGTTTTCATAAAGTGCTCAAGAAAAAACATCCACCTTGCATGAACTGCCCCACAAAGTGCGATCTCATCAATCAAATGTACGAGTAAATGTAATTGAGTAGTCAAAATGGATCGATGAAAAATTTCCTCCACCAAACAAACCACCTCAACACATAATACTCGAGCATCTTGCAATTGGTTTGGATCAATTTCCTTCGAGCTCACGTATCTGTCAGGATGTATTTGAGAATTATTTATTTTTGTGTAGAAATTCAAAGATATATAATGAAAAAATTCAATGTATACACACCTCACAAGCTCTCCCATCTTGTAAATGATATCACGTACATCTTTGGATACATAATGGGATATGCTAGTAGGAAGTACGAATTGAATGTAAACAATATTCATAGATCAAATGATTAGTTGAGGAAAAAGTCATCATACCCCAAAGTTTACACATAGTTACTCCACTAATTACTATATTCATGGTTAGAGATACCCTTACTTGTATCATTTTGTGCCAATTGTGGGACTTCAAACCAGATAGTTGCTCCACACCTCTTTTCTTTTTCTTTATGAAGGCTCCCTTGAGACATCTCATACATCCTGTGGGTGTTCGAAAGCTACATATTTGTTCCTTCACTATTTTTTCCTCGTTCTTTGACAACATCCAAGGTGCATGAGGTAGCTCAATCTTTCCTCTGGGACCAATGTGTGGCGAGGCTCGTCTCATGCGACCAATGTTATGTAAATCCTCCCTTACATTGACTAAATCACGAGCCCCTATCAAGTGATCCCATAATGTAGATACAACATTTTTTAATATATCCATGGGGTCCAACAAGTGATTGATCTTGAGTTCAGTCCAATACGAAAGACGAAAAAATATAGAGAACCTAACAAACAAACAATATATTATATAAGCAATTCATCATGCTAAATACTTTAAAGTCAATCGAGAGAAATACACTTCTTACCGACTCATGTCAAGTGGAGGGTGGCTATTGGCATTAATCCATCTCTCCTTCCGATCTCGAATGGTTAGAGATTGTGGAGTCATTCCATTAGTAGGGAGAACATATTTGGGATGGTCAATAGGAAGAAATCGATGATGATTGTCATAGATAACCTTCTTTAAACGTGCCGGCCTAGAGGAAACTAGAGAGGGACCACAAATAGGACATGCATGATATCCTGATGACAAACAAGTGAAATAATAAAATACAATTGATTCAAGTTTTGAATTTCAAATATAGATTTATATACATGTACCTGAACACTCTCCGTATCCTAGAAAGTCATGCATGGTCCACAACAACATGGCCTTGAATGTGAAATCTCTAGAGGATGCAGATGCGCTTGTATCTTGCACCTCAATACCTTCCCATAACATTTCTAACTCTTCAATCAAAGACTCTAAGTAAATGTCCATGTTTTTTACCTTCTGCTTTCCAGGAATTAGAAGGGACAACATTACATGTCCCTTTTTAATTGCCATGGATGGAGAAATATTATAGTACACCAATAACACTGGCCATACACTGTATGATGTGATTTTGATGCCAAATGGATTGATTCCATCCATACCTAAACCAGATCTCAAACTTCTTGGCTCTTCTTTGAAAATGGGCCATAAATTGTCTATATGTTGCCATGCCGTTGTGTCTACAAGGATCCTCCATTTTCCATCACTTGAACGATGACTAGCATGCCATGACATGAGCTTTCCAATAGACTTATACTTGAACATAAGTTGAATACGTGGAACAATCAAAAAATGTCGCGAAACCTTACGAGGCACATCTTTTGACTTCATCTCCACTTCATACCTCGATTTGCCACAAACAGGACACTCTTGTGCGAACTCATGAATCCCATGAAATAAGACACAATCATTGACATATGCATGGATCTTGACATAATCGAGGCCTCCCAGAGATGTCAAGAAATGTCTGGCTTGCTCTCTCTTAGTTGGCAATTTGTTTCCTTTTCGAAGCATTTGTGATAATAACTTACATATATTTTTAAAAGTGAGTTAAAAACCACCAACATATATTTTTGTCTGATTTTAAAATAGAACAATTAATATTATGATTCATAAGCCAAACTGAATTGATATCTACTTCAATAACGCATTCAAACTGACATTACTCCATGCATAAATTGTTTGCAAGTTAAGTATCTCGAGGGAGGCACGAAGAACGGAGTACGTACAACCTTTATACAATGGAGTAGATGACGCTACGTATAGTGGATCATCTGGCTTCGTAGAGTGACCTTCTCCCTGAATTGGTTGGGAAAATAGATGGTGTACCATGTTGTCCAAAATCTCATCCTCTACAACTTGATGGGGCATTTCATGAGGGATATTATCATGGTCGTCATTCTCCACTATTCTTGAAGAATCGGCCTCCTCGCGTCGACGTTTTGCAGCCTTTGGATACCCGAGAGGGAGTATCTGAGGATGTGGCACCGCATCCTGCTCAACCACAAAAGGGAGTTTTATGTATGTTGATATATATTGAGTAACATAGACTAGCACTCTTAGTGTTAAAAAAAAACAATGAATACCGGTGTTTTTTCTCGGTCCCATTCTCCATACATGCTGAGGTGTGACATTGCAACTCGATGTGCTCAAAAAATACACCCTCGACAACGATCACACATGCATTTAATTTTTTGTCGTAGCCATGCATCTCGATTATGAAGACGTAATGTTTCATCCTCACTTGAGGATGTGCTCGTTGACTCATCACCATGCACCGCACTAGGTGATGATGACGACATGATTAAACCTAATTCATGACAACATCAAAATATTTGTCATTTATATGTTTACATAAAAACTTTAAGCTAGCGTAGTAATTATTCTAAGATCTCAATTTTAAATACACAAAAATTAGCATAAATACATAAAAACTTATGATAAGAACTTACTATCAAAACTTATCTAAAAAACAAAAAATTATGATAAAAGCTAAATGCGTGTCTATATCTACGTTTACCTATGCGTCTAAATTTGCATCTATTTACGCATCTAACTTTGCGTCTATACGCACGTTTACGTAAACTTACACGCTCATATACATGCGAAGATAGACGTAAACGTCAAAATTTAAAAGATCTTTAAATAATTTCTTTTCAAACTGCACCTTTTCTTTCTTGCATTTTTTGCAGTTCTGAAGCTCGAGTTTAGCCAACATGTAGTCTCTTCATGCCTCACCTCCTCATGACTCACCTCTTCTTTCATTTCAAGGAGACAAGAGGGGAAAAAGGAAAGCCAAGGAGAGGAAGAAAGAGAGAACAAGAGAGAGGAGAACAAGAGGAAGAAGAAGCAAAGGGAGGAGACAACAAGCAGCAAGCAAGCATCAAAGGAGAGTAACTCACCAAGGAGAGGAAGAAGGAGAAGGAAGAAGTGCCACCACCCACCACACCAAACACCCAAGGTGAGTCCTCTCTCTCTCTCTCTCTCTCTCTCTCTCTCTCTCTCTCTCTCTCTCTCTCTCTTTGTATTAGGATCTATGATTGCATTTTGTATAGCACAAATAAATCATGAATGGCGGTCGTCGGACTGAAATCAACCGATTAAGCGCGTTTGCCAACGCATCTACAATTCAGTACATACGCAGGGATAGACGCAAAGCTATGTTTGTTGTCATTGCGTCTGAGGCCGCGTCTTAGAGCACGTGTATTCAGCATCGGAGATGCGAGAATACACGCGCTCTGCATAGAAGAAACTTTGACTTCAGAGTTGCGTCTCCAGGCGCATGTATCCTACATGTGAGACGCGGGAATACATGCACCCTGCCCAGAAGCTTTGACTTTAGAGTCGCGTCTCTAAGCATGTGTATTCTGCAGTCCAGACAGGAGGATACATGGGCGCCAGAAGCATTTACCTAGAAATCGCATCTGATAGTGCATCTATACTACATCTCGGATGCGGATATACACGTGCTCTAACCAGAGGGTTGCCTTTAGGGACGCGTCTGAGAGCGTGTCTATCCTGCATTTTAGACGCGGTTATACACACACCTGCCAGCTTTGATAAAAAACAATTTTCATTGCCTAAACGTTATTGTGCTTATTATGTTTCTTTATATTGATAACTAAAGCAAACTAAGAACAAAAACACAATGGGCATGGGGTGTAGATCTAGTTTTTTAATCAACAATATATTTTTGCAATGATGAATGTGATAAAATTTTCTTGATTCATGATCAAATTTTTAGAAGCTTTAGCCTTTCAACGTAGTAAATTAGGTAGCATTATACTTTCGATACCATATTAGAGAATTTGGGAATCTTCCAAGCTCCACTTTCAAATAAGGAGTAAAGATTTGACCAAGTGGCTAAATCTTAACCCCATATTTGAGAGTGGGACTTGGGGGGATTTCTTATATAGTATCTAGGGAAATTTTCACCTCCAAGTGGCTTAATTTAGGGAATGAACAATTAGTATTGTTATTAATTTCCATGTTTAATCTTCAAAGGCCAATGAATGAGAAGCATTAGCACTTAAGTTTTATGCTCAATGTCTAAAGAAAGTTAGATTATTAGAACTTTCAAGTGCCATGAGCATCCATGTATTTTTTTCTATGGGATTTTCACACCTTTGTTTCACTTAAATGGACCTTAGTAAGTGCTTGTAAAATATACTTGAAGAAAATGAAAATGTGTGAGTATCAAAAGCCTTCTCTTATATAATGATTCTAGGCTCACTGAATGATTTTCCATAATTAATGTTGGATTGGATCAAGGATTATGGCTCTTTAAGAATGTTTATGTGTGGATGAAGGTGATATATGATTTTTTGTATACAAACAAATGTGATATAATGAAAAATGAGAAGTCAAGGAATTATTGGAATACAAAACACAATAGAAAATGAGCCATATTGGAATTTTTTATTTGTGGAATTATAAAAATTTATCTTTTTCCTATGTTTTTTTTGTAGATGTCACATCCTAGTTCATCTAGCAATGACCCAGATTTGGATCGCATGAATGATACATTGGGCTTGTTCGATAGAGGGGTCAATGCATTTTTTGGAGGTTTTCCTAGTAGGAAAGACTTCATGGGAGAGATGACCAAACACCTTGGCCGCTTTCCCAAAGCAGACAAGGTGTTCAATGTCATGTTTGGAAAGCCTCTAATGTCTTTTCCTAGCACTACTTTCCAAACTCCAATTGTAGGTACTCCACGTGCAGCACCTGTAAATGCATCAGCTGAAGCACAAGCGTTAGCCGACACACGTGCATCTGCAGAAGCATGTGCATCCAGCGAGGTAGAGGGTATTCAACATAGAGGGAGGAGGGAGAGTCAAGGGGGAGGACGAGGCTTGTGTGAGGGTTGCCTAGGAGGTGGCGAACGATCACTCTCACCTGAAGATCACGTAGAGGAGCCTGTACGCCAGTACTATAGAGTTATAGATACTGGTGGCATCTTCCATGATGATGAAGGTAGGGATGTAATGGCATACATGAGGAGCGTTGTGCATGCGACGTATAAAGATTGTCTCGTTTACTTCAAAAATCAGAAAAGCGGCTTGTGGCAGGAGGTGTTGAGGGCAGTCCATAGGAGGTACCCAAATCTTGAGGGTCAGCGATTCTTGGATGATTGGGGACGCACAAAAGTGAGGGATTTGCTTCACAACAAAAGATCCCACCTCATGACACGTACCAAGGACTCACTATGGAGGGACTCACTACGGAGACAGGAGAAGGGGCATGGAGCCTATAGCCAACCACTTATGTGCCACCGCATAGAGTGGAAGAAAGCTAAGATAAAAGCAGCAGAGAAAGTGAAGAATCGCTAGCACGTAGAGGTGCGACGCATCCAAATGGAAACCATGGGATCATCACATTATGGATCGGGCGGCAGGGAGTTGTGGGAGGTAGAGTTTGTGAGTATATTTTGATATCTAGTTTTTTAAATTTTATATTTTTTTCAATTCTTTATATAATTTATTCAAATACATTGTGTCTCATAATTGTTTGTATATATCATAATTGTTTTGCAGACTACTATCGTTGGTAGGATACCTACTCCTAGAGGGGTAGGTTACCATTGAGACTATAATCACGTAGCCACATGGCTTCACTTCTATGAGGAGGGTCTCATCACTGAGGACCAATACAACCGGGCTATGAGGATTCGACAGCCAAGAGAGGTATGTTTTTCTTACTTTCCTATTAAAAGTATAGGTAATTATAATTTTTATCCACCATGTGTACGTAAGCAACCTTGATCTTTTGTGTGTGTAGGCGAACCCTAATGTGGAGCATAGCGAGGGGGATAGTGATGCTAGTAGCCATGGTGGTGCTAACGAAGATGTTTCTTCTTCAGATTCGTAGAGGAGCACCATACCTCCTCTATAGCCTTGTTTTCTTGTATATCTATTATCCATCTTTGAGCCTACTACTTGTGGCCACGCTTTAGGTCGCAAGCACTTAAACTCCCCATGTAAATACTTTTTATCTATAATGAATACATGGACATTTGTTTTCAATTCTGGTGCTTTCAGATCCATTGTGTTTTTTCCAAATGCACAATTTGATGTATAGGAGGGGAACACTCTGGTTTGTTTTTTCCAGTTCTGTTTTGCACTTCCATCTGCACGTCTAAATTGTAGAAAACGCGCATTTACAAGCACGTCTAAAATGCAGAGTACACGTTCTCATACACGCGCTACATAATTCAAATTTAAAAAAGGAAATTAAATATCTTTTTTTAAAAAGGAGATTTTTTGTTTTGCGTTCGCGTCTATGGGCGCTTGTAAAAGCGTGTCTATGGGGATGTCTATATGCCTGTCTAATTTGCCATGTAGACGCATTGGTAGATGCACAAAATAAATTAAATAAATGCACGTCTGTCATGCGTGTATATGCACATCTATTACGTATCTATTTCTGCGTGTAAATTTTTTCATACATGCGATTATAGACGCGAGTTTGTAGATGCGCAAATAGATGGGTGGGTAGACGCGCCCATAAGATTTTCTCTATATTCAAAAATCGCGTCTAAAAGTGCCTCTAAGAGGCCTTTTTGTTGCACTGTATGTTTAAATTGTTTTGTAGTATCATATCATTGGTAGGATGCCTACTCCTAGAGAGGTAGGCTACCATCGAGGTCATAACCAAGCGTCCACTTGGCAGCATTTCTACGAGGAGGGACTCATCCACGGAGGAGCAATATAATCATGCCATGAGGATTCCACAACCAGAAGAGGTATGTTTTATTTTTTGCATGAAAAGTATAGGTAACTCTAATTTATTGTCTGTAATGGTATTTATATACCTTAATCCTTTATGTAGGTGAACCCTGATACAGTTGAGGATAGCAAAGGGGGGACTAGCAGTAGTGGCACCGGCACCGGCACCGGCACCGGCACCGGCACTGGCAACGGTGGTGGTAGTGACGATGATGCCTCTTCTGAGGAGATGTAGAGGAGCCCCATGCATGCATGCCTCCCCTTGGCTTGTAGTTTTCATTTTTGATATGTATTACTTTCAGCTAGTGCTTGTGACCATGACCATGCTTGAGGTCACAAGCACTAGAACTCATCATGTAAAAACGTTTCATCTATATATATGAAATTTCCTATTTTACATACATTGTTTTGTTTTCAGTACAAAAATCTTAGAAATAATATTTTTCTATTTTCCCTAAGCATACAATTTGATGTTGATGGGGGAAAAAAAACCAGAGAGCATGTGGCTTGCAAAGCCACATGCTCTCAGGTTTTTTTTTCATACCTCTATTTTGCGCGTCTATCAGGGCATCTAAATTGCAAAAAAATGCGCGTCTATTATCGTCAAAAATTTGCAAAGTACATGCCTTTTTAGATGCGTAGTTACACACGTGTATAGACACAGAATATGAATATATCTACTTTTTTATAAATATGATTATATATTTACGGAGCGTGTCAATATGCACGTCTATATGCATGTGTAAGTTTCACTATAAGCGCACTTTTAGACGCGAAATTTTAGACACAGAAGTAGACGCGATAATAAATGCGCCTGACATTTTTAACACAGTTCAAATATTGCGTCTATAAGCGCGTCAATGGAGCCTTTTGTTGTCGTGACATCTATTCCCTCCAAGATGTTACAAGCTATCAAGATGAACAATTCAAATCTCGACTCGACAGCTCACAGTATTTAGTTTGGAGTACAATTGCCTCTAGTGAACTGTACAAATGGGTGCCTATTACTTGGAAATCCTAGCGGGAAAAGTTTATGCTCACCAAATCCTGCAACCTCTATTTTGGGCCCTCATGGATCTCTAACTTTTGTACAATAGCCTCCATTATTCCCTACTCCTAGCACTCCCTTCAATTCCTCTGACCCATGCCTCGTTTGACTCTACCCCTTGCATCTAGAACTCTCTATTCCACCCATTCCACTAGACACTCAATGCAACCCCACAGTGGTACCCCTAATCTAGCATAAGATTCATGAGTTCCGAAAGATGAAGGATACATTGAAGAATGACTCATGTGGAAAATGCATGCAATCTAGGAGAAGAGACTGAATCCCATAAGCATAGTGGTGGAAAGTGCTACCAACCACCCCATAAGACTATAAAGCAATCCACTTGCGTATCATTTAAATGTAATGTCATAGTATTTTTGTTCTTTTAGTCATGTTTCATTGTCCACTTACACAAGATTGTGTTTATGAGTCAAAGCTTCAATCTTGGAACCTAATTCACTTGTGTAATAGTCAGTTGTCATATCTATGTCTTCATGAGTCTTGCTTTTATCTTCCATCCTCCATAGCCATACTCTAAATCCATGCTTTAGTCAACATGGTATCAAAGACATGGTGAGCATGGCTCAACTTAGCAAACTTCTCTCTCAAGTGCTCTTCATCTTTGGTCAGCTCATGAGCTCATTCCTTACTTCCACTCCACTTTTCCTTTCATGGCAACCCTAGTTAGCTTGTGCCCTATCTCCTTTGAGCTTCTGGATCTCTCAAACTGCAGCATATCTTCAAGTTATTTCTTCTATGGATTTGGTCTTTAACTCAAGGCACTCCTCTATGTCACATCATGGTCTGACACTAGTCACTATCCAGCACAAGATTTTGGAAATTCATCGTCATTGCCGTGAAACGCGCTTGTGGTGGTCATATAGTTTGCATTGCATCTCTATTCTATGATTGATCCAGTGGTTATACGGCTTTTAAAGCCCACTCTATAGGCTCACTCATAACTAAGCAACTCATTGAACAATTCATCCTACATGTTGTAGTCGAGGAAAAAGCTGTTGACCTGCCTGCTAACCGTAATCCACCATAGTTGCTTCAACTTTAAGCTCCAAAATCCGATCATTTTCTCCCTTCTCCAAGCCTACCAGAGTTCTTGTTACTCTGATTTGAGTTCCTACTCAGTTTGGAAGATTGGAAGGCTCAAGCAAGAGCAACAAACTAGTTTCTCTTAATGCTGCACTGCCATTACTTGTGTCCAAAGTCAGCTCATTTCTAAGAATTCTGGTGTTGATTTTCTACTGTTCCAATCACTCTAGTATTAAGAATTCCTACTCAGTTTTCGAGAAAATATTTTGGCATCAAATTAGCAAGGGTAGAAAGATTTGTGAAGATTGGAAGGCTTAAGCAACAACAGCAAACTAGTTCCTCTTAATACTGCATTGCCATTGCTTGTGTCCAAATTCAACTCACTTCTAAGAAATTTAGTGCTAATTTGTTGATGTTCCAATCACTCTAGCATGGGAAAAGACTCTTTGACATGCCACTTCAAAGGAGTAAGGTTTCACACCTATTATCAAACATGCATAAAGCTTATCTTGATGAAGAAAGGCCTATGGGCCATCACTAATGGACAAGAGAAGAAGCCCTAGGATGCAAGTATTTAAGTTGCATGGAAAAATAGTGACGACAAGGCTTAAGCCATCATAAAGCTTGAGTTTGACGACAATTATATCCACCATGTGGATACATGTGACACATCCGAGGACACTTGGAAAGAATTGCATACTTTGTTTGGTGCATAGAGTCAAAATCTTCAAAGTATGGTTTATTAATTGAATTTTTTTAGATTAGACATGAGATCTAACACATCTCTTACAATACAACTGAACTGCATGGAAAGTCTCTTAACGCATCTTGCAAAGATCAATAGTAAAATGGATTAAATATGTATGCATTGGTGTTTTGCTAAAAAGCTTGCCTCCAGATTATGATAATGTCTCCACTACTTTAATCAACATGCCGAATCCTAAACTTTTTGACATTCAAGTCTCTTTGTTAGAAGAAGAAAAAAAGATATAAAATAAAGATGAGACAAGTACTTCTAAGGATGAACAAGTTTTGTATGTTAGTAACAAATACGAAGGAAAAAAGGACCAGCAAGTTTATGACTTCTGCAAAAGAACCGCACATATTGAAAAGTTTTTTCATGCCAGGATGAGATCTCAGAAGGCCTACCTTGCAACTGTGAAGAAAGAAGACGATGAAGGTGAAGTAGAATAAGAAGAAGACCATTAGGAGCAAAAGGACAAGCCCACCAGTCCTTCTATTCACATTACTTTGATAGAAATTTTAAAGCCTTGTATAACCTTTCCCTAATGTTCCTTTCATAGGCTTGTAAAACTCTTCATGTAGCCTATGCACCACATCCTCTACACACTAAGTGAGGCCTTGTAACAATCCATGGATGTTTGCCATGTTTTTAGTATGCCCACACATAGCAAGGTTGTACTAATGATAGCCTTTGTACACTTAGTGTTTTTTTACGGTTGTGATTGAGGAGGGGGGTTGAGAGCTTTGGAAATCACACCCATTTGTATGCCTCTTTGTATGGTGGAGTAGTGGGTGAGGGAAATGCAAGAAATCTAGGAGAAGAGATTGAATCCCATAAGCACGGTGGTGGAAATTACTACCTACCTAGAAGACTATAAAACACTATACTTTCCTTTCATTTTAATTGCAATGTCATAGTACTTTTGTCCTTTAAGTTAGCTATGATTGTCCACTTACACAAGATTGTGTTTATGAGTCCAAGCTTCAATTTCGGAACCTAATTCACTTTTGTAACAGTCAATTGTCATATCAATGTCTTCATGAGTCTTATCTTTATCTTCCGTCCTCCATACCATGCTCTAGATCTATGCTTTAATAAACAGTTTAATGGGGAGAACGTATCAGCCTATCTACAAGTATATATGGACAAGATGATTTTTAATAGGATTCCTTGGTATGTATAGAGCATCTATTTTTCTTGTTTTTCTATGCATGAATTGCAAGAATGATTGGTTGACTTGTATCTAAGAGATGCTGATTGGGTTCCCTTCAAGAAGGCTCTTAGAGAGGAATCTTTCCTTGAAGACTAGGATTAGTCACATGGAAGATGTTTATATATTGGGTGGAAAAACTTGACAAGGGTCTTGCTACTATAGCCTTGTTGTGTGAATTTTAAAGCCGATATCCTCTGTTCGATGTGAATGACCATTAGTCGATGGAAAGTCAAAAAGTTGAGTTAATCTTAAAAGCTATTGACCTTCTAGTGTAGGAGAAATTGACTAATCAATTAGAAGATGAAACTTGAGAAATTGGGTTGAAATCTGAGTGGGCATATATAATGAATATTGCAAATGTGATGGTGAAGTAAGAAAAGCTAATAACGAGGTTGGGAATAGGGTCTATGCATGCACTTTCTATAATTATTCCTAAAATTACAACAAAATAATATGTATCAATGGTGGTTGAACAATCCCTTTGGCCCACCCAAAAAGGAGATGTTATGGATGAATTGGTAAAAACCTTATATGACTTGCACTAAAATATGACATACATCAACTTGAAGGTTGTAAAATTGGATGAGAAAGTGGAAGAGAAAGGGGGGGTAGCAATTTCAAGGCCTACTAGAAAAGGGTTTAAGAGACTATGTATATGGTGTGATAGCTTGCAACATGAAAAGGGCGAGTGTATGGCTAATCGTGACACAAGAGCAAAGAGCTTGGTGTTTTGGAAAGATGGAAAATTTCATAGATGCTGGCATGTATGGATTGGAACTTGAGAAATCATATGGTTCTTTACATGCATATAAAGTTGATGCAAAATTTGTAGTATGATCATTTTCTTGGGTTGTGAAAGGAAGGAGAAGACAACAAGGGCTAAATCGACATGTGCAAGTTAGATCATATGGGATAAATGTGCATGGGATGCTCCTATTGATTCATCTATTGCATATGCATATTTGACTAAGGTGCAGAATATGGATGCTATTGTCAAGGAAAAGAGAAAGGATGAGGATGTAGGTCCTTCCATTGTAGATCCTTTGGCACATGACACGAAGCAAGATGGAGCAACAGAAGGCTACTAAAAAAGCTAGTCCAAAACATGTAATTGAAGATGTCTCACATGAAAAGAAGCATGAGGGGACAAAGAGAGTCGAGGAATGTCGTTACGCTTGACATAGAGATAGCAACCAACATAAAGAAAGTGCTTGAGGAATGAAGTCTTGAAAATAGAGTTAAAATCATAATGGATGAGGTTCTTGGCATTGCTAAGCATGAAGTCCATGACAAAGATAATAGATATCATTAAGTGGAAAATGCATTTGTAAGAAACCTACTCAAGCACTATTAAAAGTTAAAGAAGACATGGATTCAGAAGGTGTTTACTTGGAATCTACTGATGATTTCATTTCTATCATAAAATAGGTTGATATAAAAAATGGGCTATATGAGGAAAGAATGATGTTATGGAGAAAAATGTTATGGTGGGCAATACTATACATAAGGGAGTTGTGCACTAGTATGTTCATGAGGAAGATGATGTTCACTTTCTTCCCAACAACCAATACTCTCATATTATGCACTAGGGCAAGAGCTACAATTTAAACTATTGTAAAGATAGGGGAGGAAGAGATACCATGTATTTCTCTCTTGGACCATGGGTCCAAAATTTATGTAATGGCTTGTAGTGTGTATGAGAATAGTGAATGGCTAGTGGATATGGATCCTTGCTAGTGTACGTTGACTACACACGACTCACAAGGGATTTTTATGGTGCATTTCTAATTGTTCCAATGACTATTGGAGATGTCCAAGATGAATACGACTTCTTTGTGCAAGATTCATGTAGTTATCCAGTTATCTTAGGGAAACCATGCATTATGGAATAAAGGATGGAATCTAAGGTGATAGATGTGAAGCAAAGATAGCAAAAGGGCAGTTAAATTTGTAATTATATGTGTTAATCATCCCCGTAATTGGAATACATTTAGAGATTATCCGATTTCATCTAATGATGGAGAACTCAAGGGTTTTTAGATAGCATTATTATAAATGGAGGCTATGGCATTACTACTTGGAAGATGTTTTTACCTCCAAGAAAAGGATAAAATATATTTGTGGTTGGTTTTCAGGAATGGACAACAAGTAATGTAGGTAGATTCAAGGGTATTGTAGCCATGTGCAAAGCTAAAAAGGGTTGTGTACATCATGTTGAAAAAGAGTTAAAGAAATATGGTATTTTGGTTGTTTGCAAATGACTATATTTTGGGGCTATTTGCAAAGTTTTAATTTTACTAATACATTGGTTGAAATTATTGTAGTAGTTAATGTTGAAAATAGGGTTGAAAACATGTAATTCATGTATCTACTTCAATGGAGATGTTTGATGTCATGAGTGAATTAATTGGGCAAGAATCTAAAAGGCTGGAAAAGAGGGTTGAGGCATTGGTGGACACAAAATGTAAAATGGTTGACAAAAGGTTATGCTTGTTTCTTTGCGTTTATCCCTAACCATGCTGGGCTAAATGAGATAGTGTCTAAACAACCAAGTCTTCGTGATATCCGAATGGTGTAGGGCACAAATTTACTGCAAAAACATTGAAAGAGTTGAAGCTTGGATATAATGGGTTTCTCTTGTGAACAAAAACTTGACAAGGGTCTTGCTACTATAGCCTTGTCGTGTGAATTTTAAAGCCGATATCCTCTATTCGATGTGAATGACCATTAGTCGATGGAAAGTAAAAAATTTGAGTTAATCTTAAAAGCTATTGACCTTTTGTTGTAGGAGAAATTGACTAATCAATTAGAAGATGAAACTTGAGAAATTGGGTTGAAATCTGAGTGGGCATATATAATGAATATTGCAAATGTGATGGTGAAGTAAGAAAACCTAAAAACGAGGTTGGGAATAGGGTCTATGCATGCAGTTTCTATAATTATTCCTAAAATTACAACAAAATAATATGTATCAATGGTGGTTGAACAATCCGTTAGGCTTGCTGGCCCACCCAAAAAGGAGATGTTATGGATGAATTGGTAAAAACCTTATATGACCCGCACTAAAATATGACATACCTTAACTTGAAGGTTGTAAAATTGGATGAGAAAGTGGAAGAGAAGGGGGGTAGCAATTTAAAGGCCTAGTAGAAAAGGGTTTAAGAGACTATGTATATGGTGTGATAGCTTGCAACATGAAAAGGGCGAGTGTATGGCTGATCGTGATACAAAAGCAAAGAGCTTGGTGTTTTGGAAAGATGGAAAATTTCATGCAATTGAAAAAGGGTTGCCTCTTGAGCCAAACTTTGGCAAAGGGGGTATGTAGAAGTGGTTGGAAGAGTTGGTAGCAAGAAATGCATTTGTAGTCATAGATGCTGCCATGTATGGATTGGAACTTGAGAAATCATATGGTTCTTTACATGCATATAATGTTGATGAAAAATTTGTAGTATGGTCATTTTCTTGGGTTGTGAAAAGAAGGAGAAGACAACAAGGGCTAAATCGACAAGTGCAAGTTAGATCATATGGGATAAATGTGCATGGGATGATCCTATTGATTCATCTATTGCATATGCATATTTGACTAAGGTGCAGAATATGGATGCTATTGTCAAGGAAAAGAGAAAGGATGAGGATGTAGGTCCTTCCACTTTAGATCCTTTGGCACATGACACGAAGCAAGATGGAGCAACAGAAGGCTACTAAAAAAGCTAGTCCAAAACATGTAACTGAAGATGTCTCACATGAGAAGAAGCATGAAGGGACAAAGAGAGTCGAGGACTGTCGTTACGCTTGACATAGAGATAGCAACCAACATAAAGAAAGTGCTTGAGGAATGAAGTCTTGAAAATAGAGTTAAAATCATAATGGATAAGGTTCTTGGCATTGCTAAGCATGAAGTCCATGACAAAGATAATAGATATCATTAAGTGGAAAATGCATTTGTAAGAAACCTACTCAAGCACTATTAAAAGTTAAAGAAGACATGGATTCACAAGGTATTCAGTTGGCATCTACTGATGATTTCATTTCTATCATAAAATAGGTTGATATCGAAAATGGGCTATATGAGGAAAGAATGATGTTAGGAAGAAAAATGTTATGGTGGGCAATACTATACATAAGGGAGTTGAGCACTAGTATGTTCATGAGGAAGAGGATGTTCACTTTCTTCCTAACAACCAATACTCTCATATTATGCACTAGGGCAAGATCTACAATTGAAACTATTGTAAAGATAGGGGAGGAAGAGATACCATGTATTTCTCTCTTGGACCATGGGTCCAAAATTAATGTAATGGCTTGTAGTGTGTATGAGAATAGTGAATGGCTAGTGGATATGGATCCTTGCTAGTGTATGTTGACTACACACAACTCATCAAGGGATTTTTATGGTGCATGTCCAATTGTTCCAATGACTATTAGAGATGTCCAAGATGAATACGACTTCTTTGTGCAAGATTCATGTAGTTATCCAGTTATCTTAGGAAAACCATGCATTATGGAATAAAGGATGGAATCTAAGGTAATAGATGATGATTCTTGTTATGGTTGTGTGTGAAGCAAAGATAGCAAAAGGGCAATTAAATTTGTAACTATATGTGTTACTCATCCTCGTAATTGGAATACATTTAGAGATTATCCGATTTCATCTAATGATGGAGAACTCAAGGGTTTTTAAATAGCATTATTATAAATGGAGGCTATGGCATTGCTACTTGGAAGATGTTTTTACCTCCAAGAAAAGGATAAAATATATTTGTGGTTAGTTTTCAGGAATGGACAACAAGCAATGTAGGTAGATTCAAGGGTATTATAGCCATGTGCAAAGCTGAAAAGGGTTATGTACATCATGCTGAAAAAGAGTTAAAGAAATATGGTATTTTGGTTGTTTGCAAATGACTATATTTTGGGGCTATTTGCAAAGTTTTAATGTTATTGATACATTGGTTGAAATTATTGTAGTAGTTAATGCTGAAAATAGGGTTGAAAAGCATGTAATTCATGTATCTACTTCAATGGAGATGTTTAATGTCATGAGTGAATTAATTGGACAAGAATCTAAAAGTTTGGAAAAGAGGGTTGAGGCATTGGTGGACACAAAATGTAAAATGGTTGACAAAAGATTACGCTTGTTTATTTGTGTTTATCCCTAACCATGATGGGCTGAATGAGATAGTGTCTAAACAACTAAGTCTTCGTGATATCCGAATGGTGTAGGGCATAAATTTACTGCAAAAACATTGAAAGAGTTGAATCTGGGATATAATGGGTTTCTCTTGCGAACAAAAAGAGATTATTTTATGTAGATATTATCAAAGCATGAAAAGGATTTTACATTTTAGCATGTTGAAATTGGCTCCAATGGTGAACTTTATAGTGCTACATGTTCCATGGAATCTCAAAACCAATTCTTATGCCTGATGCATACTTTCCTAAGCTGATTAAGCTCTTAAATGAGAAAATTTGAATGAAGAATTTGGAGCCATATTTAGCTCCATACTCTAATCATTGGTTTACATGCCCAAAGAAGAATTGGGCATTGTGGTCTATATAGAATACGCAATGAGTCAACAACGTGACAATAAGGAATGTAGTTGCCTGGTCTATTGTAGATGAGTTTGCAGAGACCTTTGTTTACAAGGATATTTATTCCATGGGAGATTCATACTCTCACTACAATCAATTTCGGCTTGCATTAGAGAGCTAAGATATCACTACTATGAAAACACCACTTGGCTTAGTATGCATGCGTACCCTTCCATAGGGGGCGACTGACTCAATTATCCATATGATGAATGCGATGCATAAGGTCTTGAGAGACTATATCCCCACAGTCATGATGCCCTTTCTTGATGGTGCCCCTACTAAGGGCTAGGAGATGCAACAAAAGAACGAGGAGTTGGATGAGAGGGGTTGCAAGATGTTTATTGCTGACCACATAATTGATTGCAAGAAGATTTTGAATCAATTAGAGGAAGTGCATATCACTTTGTTGCATGAGAAATCTATCTTTGGTATTGAGGAGGTGCTAATTGTAGATCACATGTGTGGCCCCTACGGATAGGATCCTTCACTAGTTAAGATTGATAGCTATGCTCTAATATATTAAAAAGTCATGAGGTTTCTTAGTGCATGCATCTTCTATTTGATATGGATCGCTCATCTTGTGCATGTGGATGAAAGCCTTTATTAGTTATTGAATATATAGGGTATAATATACCCTATACAACCCATATATATTACATGCGCGTGATGCAGAGGATGTGCATACAGTAACATCCCCGAGATTTCAAATGGGTAGTTGATTTGGTCACTATCCCTATAGGTTTATTGTAGATACGGTACCTCGTGCTTATTTGTGAAGACCTCATAAATCAAGTAGAAGGAAAAGCGCTTAGGACAAATACTAGTTAGGTAGTGTTTACATTTCTCTTGGAATAGATTTTGTGTTGGTGTGGGTGTTTTGGAAAAACTATAGAAAATAGGGCTGAATTGGATGCAGATGAAGTATGGGAGTTCTTTCTCTTGCTTGGTGATAAAGCTGGTTCTTAAAACTAGGCTGGAAAAAGTGAACATGGACATCCATCTATCATTAAGGCCTTGGCAAAGTCATATGGAGGGAAGATGAAAGAGTGGCAACAATGAATTCTCTGAATGCTTTGTGGGTTGATAGAACAAGTCCATATATCCCTCTAAGATACAAAAAAATGGGGATCACATGTCACCATCTATTATTCTCCCCCATTAGTTGAAAGATAACCTACTGAAGCATAAATAGAAACAATGATTATAATGATAGTGCAAACAATTATAGTCATGGTAAGAGAGAGCAAGAGGATAATCATGGTAGAGGAGACAAAGATTATAATAGATGATAATGCAAAACAATGATTATCATGGTAGAGGAGACATACATCATCATAATGCTATCACACATCATGAGCACAATCCTGTAGACATGACTCTTGCATAACTCCATGAATGTCAATTTATTTATTTTTAAATCACTACAAGAGAGCACAAATATTGATATGATTGGACATGCTTTCATGAATTCTTCTACAATCATATTCATAGGGTTATATTTAGAAATGTGTTTAACCTATATATTTAATGTGCTCATAAATGTGCATAGAAGCATAACATAAATAATAAAAATACATTAAAATGCATTCATGACTCATTATAATTTTCTAACTATTATCAAGAGAGAGAAGGGAAAAGAGTCAAAAGATAGAGGAGACATGAGAGGACACATGTAGAGCTATCATGAACATAATGTACATTTTAATCATCTTCTTCTCATGAAAAAGGTAAAATTTCTTTTTCTTGTTTCTATAGTTCTATTTCTTCTTAGAAACATAGAGCCCCTATTTATTTTTTGTGTTCTTTTTTTCATAAACATGACCATTCAAGAGAGAAAACATTGCTCAAGAGACTTTCTTTTTCTCAAAAAATAAGGTAGGGCTTATTATTATTATTATTCTTTTTGTGAAGAGCATATAGTCCTAATCTATCTTTTGTGTTTTTCTTCTCAAGAGCACAACTATCAAGAGAGAAAGGATCATTCATGTGAAAGGAAACTGCACTGAAGCCCAAGAAAAAAATATTTTTGTTCCTAGTATCTTTCATTATTTTTACAATGTATAGAATTTCTTTTAATAGTACATTAAATCTTTTTTTTTTGTAGTATGTAATATATTTATTCTTGGTGTAGTTCTTTTGTATAAAGCATTCTACATTAATGCATTTAGAGAATCATGTCAAGGTGTGGTTATAATGTAGTTAGTTGCAATGATAAACACTCTTGTAAACATAGTTATCAACTACTATATTTTGTAGTTAGACTAGAAATCGCATCGCATTCCATAGTTATAGTTGTTCTTACTTGAGATTTCTATGTATCATTTGTCTTAAAATGTACCATTAACCCTCGGGGAAGTTATTATATGTATATCCTCTACATCACGTATATTCAAGACCTATTTATAAATATACTTATTTGTGAATTTTTCTTGAATAAAACATAACCATTTTTTATTCAATCTGTAAATTATCCCTTCATATTACACCCTTCTGAATGTAAAAAATGTAAAAAAATGGTATTTAAAAAATACATTGTTTTGAACCTATGTGATGCACATATATATTCATGAGTAATTTACCTGAGCATTCAACATGCTATAGAATGCCCTATTAGATGCCCTATTAAACATGCTATTAAACACCTCAATAAACTTTATTTTGGAACTACTAGGATAATTTTAATGAAACTCTAAGATTATTTTAGTTCTACTTTGTAAATTTAGCTATTTTTAGGATCAACTAGTTTATATCTAGTTTTGGATCTTTACTTTGGAATACTTTTGTTAGATTCTCTGTATACATGGATAAAAATCATTACTAAGTCCTCAAGCTTGATAGGTGGTATTCATCAAAATGAAATTT
The DNA here is from genome assembly GCF_053477565.2 of Lygodium microphyllum. Lineage (NCBI taxonomy): Eukaryota > Viridiplantae > Streptophyta > Polypodiopsida > Schizaeales > Lygodiaceae > Lygodium > Lygodium microphyllum. The sequence continues at coordinate 126,871,060 of NC_141160.1, read as the reverse complement.
GGAGTATGGTGATGTTAGACAATGTAGAAAACTTAGTAAGTGTGGATTTTTTATGAAATACTAAGGCCATGTGCTTTCAGATTCATATTGTTGAAATTGCATGATTGACAAAACCTATTAAAGGCCGCTCAAGGGTGCATTCATCATCATGGTTGTAGCACCATAGCGTTATTTATTAGTGAAGAAAAGCTTACTCTAAACCCATCAATTGATGTTGTCATAGCCCAATACCTCTATACTTTAGTATAGTTCCAATTTTTTGGGTGGGTAAGAAAGTTTTATAAACTAACACTATGATAAGGTGTAATTACCCCATGGGTCACAGAGTGGGCAAGGATGTGGTCTATGTACAAAAGAGTGTGGGAGTCTACTGGATAGTGTAAGCCTTGGGTCCTTGAGCCATACTTTTTCATTTTAGCCATTTTAAATTGGCTATGTAGATCAAGGAGTTGTGATCCCTATGGTCATATTTACTATCCCACATCTACCATTGAACTTGCAGATGATACTAATGCCAAATACTTATTTCCCTATTCTCGTGGAATTACTAAATGAGAAGATTTAGATGGGTATTTTAGAGCCTTAATCAGCCCCTTACTCAAATAGATGGTTCATTGTACCTAACAAAACTGAGACTTTGAGATTCATTTAGGATATGCAGCCGATTAATAAGATGACCATGAGAAATGTGCGAGAAAGTCCTATTGTTGATGAATTTGTATAGGCATTTGATGGAAGAGCACCTGCATCTGTACTGAATTGTAGACGCACTGGCAAACACACTTAGTTGGCTGATTTCAATCTGACGACCGCCATTCATGATTTATTCGTGCTATATAAAATGCAACCGTAGATCCTAATACACATAGAGAGAGAGAAAGAGAGAGAAAGAGAGAGAGGACTCACCTTGGGTGTTTGGTGTGGTGAGTGGTGGCGCTTCTTCCTTCTCCTTCTTCCTCTCCTTGGTGAGTTACTCTCCTTTGATGCTTGCTTGGTGCTTATTGTCTCCTCCCTTTGCTTCTTCTTCCTCTTGTTCTCCTCTCTCTTGTTCTCTCTTACTTCCTCTCCTTGGCTTTCCTTTTTCCCCTTTTGTCTCTTTGAAATGAAAGAAGAGGTGAGTCATGAGGAGGTGAGGCATGAAGAGACTGCATGTCGAGTAAACTCGAGCTTCAAAACTGCAAAAAATGCAGGAAAGGAAAGGCGTAGTTTGAAAAGAAATGATTTAAGTATCTTTTGAATTTTGACGTTTGCGTCTATTTTCGCATGTATATATGTGTCTAAGTTTACGTAAATGTGCGTATAGACGCGAAGTTAGACGCGTAAATAGACGCACATTTAGACGCATAGGTAAATGTAGATATAGATGTGCATTTAGCTTTTATCATAATTTTTTGTTTTTTAGATAAGCTTTGATAGTAAGTTCTTATCATAAGTTTTTATGTATTTATGATAAGTTTTGTGTATTTAAAATTGAGATCTTATAATAATTAATACACCAGCTTGAAGTTTTTATGTAAATATATGAATGACAAATATTTTGATGTTATCATGAATTAGGTTTAATTATGTCGTCGTCATCACCTAGTGCGGTGCATGCTGATGAGTCAACGAGCACATCCTCAAGTGAGGATGAAACATTACGTCTTCATAATCGAGATGCATGGCTACGATGAAAAATTAAATGCATATGTGATCGTTGTCAAGGGTGTATTTTTTGAGCATGTCAAGTTGCAATGTCACACTGTAACGTGTCCGCTAGAATCATTCCGGACATGTCTTAGCAGTCCATCGGGAAGGATGTCTAGAAAGCTCCGCCTGGCACTCCCTTGGAATGTTACGGGACTTGCGATCTAGGTCTTCCCGCGTCTGCCACGTAGCGGAAGTATCCTGGCCGTTCCCACTTAGGATCGACCTGAATTTGGGTTTTCCTGTTTGGTCATTAGCTAGCAACAACTAGCGTCAGACCCGAGCGAACTACTTTACGCAGAAACGCCCGGTCTGAAGCGGATTCATGCCGCACTTGGTTCAAGGAGAATGGGAAACGAGAGGGATGCAAGGCTCAACCTCTCTGCCAAAAGGCATAGTCCCATTCCGTTCCCCTAAAACAGCTTGAATCGGGTAATCGGTAATTCTAAGTCATCGTCCTCGTTACTTGTTTCGGTGATGTTGATTATCCTTCTGTTCGTCGAAGACTTTGAGAAAAGTTCCCGGCTAACCGGGACCACCCATCCGTAGGACAGACCCATGGTCCATCCTCCGCACTTTCCTCGGTTTGTTTTAGTTATGTAATTACCTACCACATTAGTTTGACATATACAAACAGCTTCTTTGATTAACCCTGTTATGCACCGGTTCCTTCACGTAATCTTATCACAGGACATAAAGAAAAAAATGTCAAACAACTCCTTTATTATCATTATATCCTTTTATCTTTGAAATACACGGAGTTCCCGCCCGTAGGCGTATTCATAATCCGCCCGAAGGCTATCCAGTAATCCTTCAGTGATTACTATTCCAAGTTTCCGCCCGTAGACTAGTATGCGGGCCTCGAGATCCAATCCCGAGTCACGTTAGTCTCTTGTGCAGGGCCGGGAAGGCGAGGGATTTACAGCCAGAGCCCCCTCTGGCACCCAAGCGTCCTCCTGCTCCAAGTAGAACTCAACGGAGAGACCTCTCACGGCGGGTTCGGTCCACGTTCCCGGCGCGGTTAACAACCCCCTTGGTTAGGGTCAGGCAGGCAGTCGGGGGTAACTGAAGCTGCCTCTCAGGCACCAACCTGAAGCTTTAGATATATTTTCATCCTTTAGTTCATTGAGCAAACAATGCAAACAGTCCTTTCTAAACTGTTACAAGCACAATCAATTTCAATGGTCGTTTAGCTGGCAACTGTTAAGGAGTGATTCCTTTTCTCCGAATGCAACCCGCATTCGATCCGGAATCAATTGCAACTTGGAAAGATTCCTATCATTCTTGGGTTAGGGTCATACCCTACCAATGCTTAAGGTTCTGTTGTGGCAGGATCCAGCGACCATGTCGCTTTAGTTTATTGTCGGGTCATTCGCAAATACCTAACTTTCCTTTTCCTTGGCAATTATTCCCCAAGAAAAGTGAGTAACAGGATGATTACTCATCCTCTTGTAAATTAACTTGTCAACCTCATTTCGAGAGGTGACAAAACTCTCTTGTGGACAAATCTCAAGTCTATACAATGTTGCAGCTTTTTGCACATGTATTGCATCAAATTCCACGGGATCATTCCATTGCTTAGTGTTTTCCGTACACAGACTTTACCCCAGCCGAGTAACAGGGTTTTAGGGTATCCTCCAATTCATTCCTAATTAGGTTGACCCATGGTTCTAGAAATATGCAACTCCATCGGAGTTTCGTCATGATCCTTAGGATAAAACCTTAGATCATTTCATACATGAACATTCCATTTGCTTCGACATTTTGTGAACGTGTGTAGGATCATTAGATTCACGGTTTTTGTCTAAAGCTAGGTCGAATTATTATTGCACTAAGTTCTAGTTAGCACTTGGAATACCTTTCATTCCGACGGAGCCATACCCATGATTAGGTTACTTAGTCACTATCTTGCGACGAGGATGATCCTTCTAAAGGTAATAACTAAATCTAACGGAGAGCAATAGATACAATACTACCAAAACGCGTAAACATGCGATTGATTGCCTCTACGTATCACATGGTTCATGATAACATTATCTTTCCTTAGTAAGGTAAAATGCTTGCCAATCTGTACGCTAACTTTCCTAGGTCCTATTAGGACTTACCTCAAATAATCAAGCCTCTTGCAAGTCCATAGATCATGTTTGTGCCCTTCTATTCCTCTTCGAATAACATCTCATGGGTGTTAACTTTTCCTCATGAATCATTACAAGGAAGATCTATCTAAAAATGGGACATACCATCAATCTTTCCATGCCTAGAAAAAGGGTGTACCTCAATAATTTCAACCTTGAAATGAGGCAATAGTAGTCCTAGGCTTGTCACTTTTGAATATACAAAAAGGAAACTTGCTAATAAGGTCCTACAAATGCATAGACACCTTATGCTCTTTTCATTCATTCCTTTGAACGTACCAATGATCAATTTCCATATCTTAAGCTATTTCTAATAATGTTCAAATAGCCAATTCATGTCCCAATTGCATTTAACTTAACTAGTTGCATTTGACATGCATAAGTGCCTCCTAATCCATGAAGTTATCGTGACTAATTCAATACTTCTGTGTGGAAATCCAAATAGATAAAACCTGGACTTGTGAATTCCGGGAAATGCCATCGCGAATTCGATTTCCAGTTAGCCTTTGTGGATTTCAACTTTTGGCCTTGGCTTGCAATCTTATGACCTTGGCCCGCCTCCCTTGTATGCGCAACTCTCTTTGATATATGGCTTCCTTGATCGAAGTTCCGACTTGCGGAATTTGCCTTGGGAACGCCTTAGGGTTCTTATGAGATCCCCTTGACAATGGAGATTTGAGAGCTTTAATCCACCTTCAAATTCTGGGATAAAAATGGGCTGATGAAGGGCTTCCCGTGTCGCCTCCTTCTCTTCAAAGTCCCCGGGGCTGTGGATAGACTTATGGGGAAAAGGTAGTGGGAAGGGGGCTTAAGAAGACCCCTTAGAAGCTTCTCTAAAGAAGCTTCTAAAAAGCTTCTGCCTGCGACGTGCGACGTGGAGGGGGGTGGTGATTTGGCGTGGCGGCGGACTGGGCGCAGCATGGCGGCTGGCGACGGCGACCTCCTCTCCCTCTCACGCTTGTCCTCCCTTCCCCCTTCTCATAGCCACCCCTTCCTTCACGGCAGCAGCAGCCCATTCAGCCGTCCTCCTTCCTTCTACACGGCCCGTTCTCTTCCTTCATCCACGGCCGCCTGGCACTTCCTCATGACAGCCTTCTTCCGTCCTCCACTTCGTTCACGGCAGCTTCCGACCATTGTTTCCCCCTTCACGACAGCGACCTCCTGCAACACGCGGTCCGACCTCCTCCCTCTCACAGCCATGTCCTCCCTTTCCCCCCAAGAGGGGGTTCTTATAGCCCAAGGAGGGGAGAGGGGACTACCCACGTGGTCAATTGCATGTCTCTCTCCCTCTCCCTTCACATGCTAGCCCATCCCCTTTCCCCCAGCCACACATCGGCTGGGTTTAAAAAAAAAATTGCACTAATTCCACCTTTATCCCCTTATCCTCCTCCCAAGAGGGAGTTTTCCCGCGACTATGCCGGTTCTCAATCTCAGCCTCGTATTTACAATGTGGCGGCCTTATTTTTGAGTATACACGGTATGGATAATGCTACCAATAATACGATGTAGGTGATACCCTTGCACAGGATTTACACGGCGTGCGGGAAGTCAATATTTACGGCACGCAGTGTGCGGAAATATTACATTCTCTCCCCCTTAGAAGAATCGAGATGTCCTCATCTCGAGGTAAACTGGGGATATCGAAGATTGAGAGAGCTTTCATCCATCCAGGTAGCATCCTCCTTAGGATAATCTTCCCACTGGACGAGGCATTCTCTCAAGGTTCTGGATCTCAGTTGTCTCACCCTAGCATCTAAAATCTTGTCCGGCCTTAGTTCAAGGACTCCTTGACTGGGCATTACAATCTGTTGGTCATCAAGTACATGATTAGGGTTAGGTACATACTTCATTCTTCAATAGACTGCTATGGAATACTTTATGAACCTTTAGGTTTTCAAGGAGTTGTAGTCTATAAACATTAGGTCTTAAGCACTTGAGGATCTTGTATGGTCCACAATACCTTGGACTTAGCTTCCTGCAATCTCCTAAGGATAGAGAACTCTTCCTTGGGCATACGTGAATGAAGACCATGTCTCCTTCCTCAAATATTCTATCTTGACACGTTAAATCTGTGTATGCCTTCTGTATACCCTTCGCAGCTCTGATGTCCCGAGAAAGTGAAATCATGAGCTTCGCACAATATCTTCTATTTAAATAATTGGCTTGCTCGTATACATACTCTCGTCCTATAGTAGACAAGTCCACTATTAACAGAGAATTCACGATACTTAGCCTCTAGCTTTTGTTCTTGGTCCTTGATAGAGACTTCCCTTAGCATCCTTTGATAGGCTAGATCATGGCATCCTTCCTCTCTAGCTAGCTCAAGTATTAGGTCGTTTACCTCTGTAGCTAGAGATCTAGCTATTGATAGATTTTGCAAGGTTAGTGAATTAAGGAATGCCTTGCGACTGAGTGCGTCAACAACTACATTCTCTTTCCCTGGTCGATACTTGATCATATTCCTCTAATACTTCAATTCATCAACGTTGCCTCAGGTTGAGCTCGTTCTGGGAAAAAAAATCCATTTGAGATTCTTATAATCTGTTACTAGAGTAAACTTGTTACCCAAAAAGGTAGTGTCTCCAAAGCTTTAGAGCATGGCTGACAGCTAATAACTCCAGATCATGCGTGGCATAATTCTTTTCGTGACTCATCAATTTCCTCGAAGAGTATGCTGATGATGAGCACATATCTTAGGGCGAGCATGCTAGTATCAGTTACTCTCTCTACTCCTTACTGTGGTCTAGAAGTTTTAGGATCGGTGCTGATACCAAACTTTGCTTCAATCTATCGAAGCTAGTTTGTTTGGCAGTTGACCATGCAATGGATGTTTGCTTCCTCAATAATTCTGTCAAAGGTGCTGCAAGCAAAGCATAGTTTTTGATAAAGATCCTATACCATCTTGTCAAGCCAAGAAAACTGCGTATCTCTTTGACAGATACTGGTATTGGCCATTCAAGCACATCTCTGACTTTGGCCGGATCTACTGATATTCCTTCAGATGATACGATGAATCCTAGGTATTCAATCTGATGTTTGAAGAATGCACACTTCTTCATTTTTGCATACCGCTTATGAGACCTCATTGTCTCCAACACAATCCGTAGTTGGGGTTCATGATCTCCTTCCTGTTTAGAATAGACTAAAATGTCGTCAAAGAAGACAAGCACAAAATCATCAAGATATGGCCTAAAAATATCCTGCATTAATCTATTGAAAGTGGCAGGTGCATTTGTAAGGCCGAATGACATAACCAGAAATTCAAAGTGCCCATATCTTGTATTGAAGGCTGTTTTTGGAATATCCTTATCCTTGATCCTGATTTGATAGTAACCTGACCTGAGATCAATTTTGGAAAAGATCTTTGCACCTTGAAGGCGATCAAAAAGCTCATCTATTCTAGGAATATGATATTTGTTCTTGACTGTTGATTGATTCAACCCACGGTAATTAATACCTGGTGAAGTGTTCCATCTTTCTTTTCTGGAACAGTACTGGTGCTTCCCATGGTGAACTGTTAGGACGGATGTAGCCCTAATCTAGTAGTTGCTTGAGTTGTTCCTTCAACTCAATTGCTTCCGATATAGACATTCTATAGGTTCTCTTCACAATTGGCACAGCTCCTATTACTGGCTTGATCTCATGATCTACTTCTCTTTGAAGTGGGCATTCTGTTAACTCTTCAGAAACTACGTCCACGTATTCCTTCAGTCAAGTGACCAATTCACTTTACTTCTTTATCAATATTCATAGTCAAGAAAATCGGGAAAAAGTTTTATTCCATTCATATCAGCGTAGCCCTTACAATTATTTCTTGGGGCGATGGAACAAGTTAATACATCAATTCGAGGAGAATAAGATATTATTGCATTCAGCTACAGGAACTGAGTAGTAGTATGGATTGGAGTCATTGATTTTCAGGAATCGATAGATCATCGGAAGATTAGGGTATCTTTTCCTTTGATATCCCTTCTTCACATGACGTCCCAAAACCTTGATTCGGTCGGCATGGATTCTTTGAATCACTTCCCCGTACACATACTTATTCTGGTTAACCCTTCGACCTCCGACCCGTAGGGTCATGTTTGCGTGAGCCTCAATAAAGACGAACAGCTTTACGATCTTCAAATCCTCCATCCACTTGATTCTCTTCAAGTTAATTTGAAGGTACGCAGGTTGATAGGCAGTTATGTAATAGATCCCTGTAACACCCATCCATCTCCATTCCACGTACACAGGTGATGGATTGTAAATACGGTCTAAGATGTTCATCATCTCAACCCTTTGTCGATAATCCGTGGAATGCATCGCGGTCATAAACATGACTTGGAACACTAAGAACCTGTTCCATGCTTCATAATTCTGGAAGACAGTAACCAAAGTAAGAAAATGTTTGGGACACAACATTCGCTTTACTTCTTCTTATTAAAATTTCCTAAAAACAAGTCCTTTGTTGGTTTGCTCTGATACCAACTGTAACGTGTCCGTTAGAATCATTCCGGACATGTCTTAGCAGTCCATCGGGAAGGATGTCTAGAAAGCTCCGCCTGGCACTCCCATGGAATGTTACGGGACTTGTGATCTAGGTCTTCCCGCGTCTGCCACGTAGCGGAAGTATCCTGGCCGTTCCCACTTAGGATCGACCTGAATTTGGGTTTTCCTGTTTGGTCATTAGCTAGCAACAACTAGCGTCAGACCCGAGCGAACTACTTTACGCAGAAACGCACGGTCTGAAGCGGATTCATGCCGCACTTGGTTCAAGGAGAATGGGAAACAAGAGGGATGCAAGGCTCAACCTCTTTGCCAAAAGGCATAGTCCCATTCCGTTCCCCTAAAACAGCTTGAATCGGGTAATCGGTAATTCTAAGTCATCGTCCTCGTTACTTGTTTCGGTGATGTTGATCATCCTTCTGTTCGTCGAAGACTTTGAGAAAAGTTCCCAGCTAACCGGGACCACCCATCCGTAGGACAGACCCATGGTCCATCCTCCGCACTTTCCTCGGTTTGTTTTAGTTATGTAATTACCTACCACATTAGTTTGACATATACAAACAGCTTCTTTGATTAACCCTGTTATGCACCGGTTCCTTCACGTAATCTTATCACAGGACATAAAGAAAAAAATGTCAAACAACTCCTTTATTATCATTATATCCTTTTATCTTTGAAATACATGGAGTTCCCGCCCGTAGGCGTATTCATAATCCGCCCGAAGGCTATCCAGTAATCCTTCAGTGATTACTATTCCAAGTTTCCGCCCGTAGACTAGTATGCGGACCTCGAGATCCAATCCTGAGTCACGTTAGTCTCTTGTGCAGGGCCGGGAAGGCGAGGGATTTACAGCCAGAGCCCCCTCTGGCACCCAAGCGTCCTCCTGCTCCAAGTAGAACTCAACGGAGAGACCTCTCACGGCGGGTTCGGTCCACGTTCTCGGCGCGGTTAACAACCCCCTTGGTTAGGGTCAGGCAGGCAGTCGGGGGTAACTGAAGCTGCCTCTCAGGCACCAACCTGAAGCTTTAGATATATTTTCATCCTTTAGTTCATTGAGCAAACAATGCAAACAGTCCTTTCTAAACTGTTACAAGCACAATCAATTTCAATGGTCGTTTAGCTGGCAACTGTTAAGGAGTGATTCCTTTTCTCCGAATGCAACCCGCATTCGATCCGGAATCAATTGCAACTTGGCAAGATTCCTATCATTCTTGGGTTAGGGTCATACCCTACCAATGCTTAAGGTTCTGTTGTGGCAGGATCCAGCGACCATGTCGCTTTAGTTTATTGTCGGGTCATTCGCAAATACCTAACTTTCCTTTTCCTTGGCAATTATTCCCCAAGAAAAGTGAGTAACAGGATGATTACTCATCCTCTTGTAAATTAACTTGTCAACCTCATTTCGAGAGGTGACAAAACTCTCTTGTGGACAAATCTCAAGTCTATACAATGTTGCAGCTTTTTGCACATGTATTGCATCAAATTCCACGGGATCATTCCATTGCTTAGTGTTTTCCGTACACAGACTTTACCCCAGCCGAGTAACAGGGTTTTAGGGTATCCTCCAATTCATTCCTAATTAGGTTGACCCATGGTTCTAGAAATATGCAACTCCATCGGAGTTTCGTCATGATCCTTAGGATAAAACCTTAGATCATTTCATACATGAACATTCCATTTGCTTCGACATTTTGTGAACGTGTGTAGGATCTTTAGATTCACGGTTTTTGTCTAAAGCTAGGTCGAATTATTATTGCACTAAGTTCTAGTTAGCACTTGGAATACCTTTCATTCCGACGGAGCCATACCCATGATTAGGTTACTTAGTCACTATCTTGCGACGAGGATGATCCTTCTAAAGGTAATAACTAAATCTAACGGAGAGCAATAGATACAATACTACCAAAACGCGTAAACATGCGATTGATTGCCTCTACGTATCACATGGTTCATGATAACATTATCTTTCCTTAGTAAGGTAAAATGCTTGCCAATCTGTACGCTAACTTTCCTAGGTCCTATTAGGACTTACCTCAAATAATCAAGCCTCTTGCAAGTCCATAGATCATGTTTGTGCCCTTCTATTCCTCTTCGAATAACATCTCATGGGTGTTAACTTTTCCTCATGAATCATTACAAGGAAGATCTATCTAAAAATGGGACATACCATCAATCTTTCCATGCCTAGAAAAAGGGTGTACCTCAATAATTTCAACCTTGAAATGAGGCAATAGTAGTCCTAGGCTTGTCACTTTTGAATATACAAAAAGGAAACTTGCTAATAAGGTCCTACAAATGCATAGACACCTTATGCTCTTTTCATTCATTCCTTTGAACGTACCAATGATCAATTTCCATATCTTAAGCTATTTCTAATAATGTTCAAATAGCCAATTCATGTCCCAATTGCATTTAACTTAACTAGTTGCATTTGACATGCATAAGTGCCTCCTAATCCATGAAGTTATCGTGACTAATTCAATACTTCTGTGTGGAAATCCAAATAGATAAAACCTGGACTTGTGAATTCCGGGAAATGTCCACGTATGCTCGGGGTGAACCTTCCGCATCGCACCTTGTGATCTTTTTACATGCCATCGCGAATTCGATTTCCAGTTAGCCTTTGTGGATTTCAACTTTTGGCCTTGGCTTGCAATCTTATGACCTTGGCCCGCCTCCCTTGTATGCGCAACTCTCTTTGATATATGGCTTCCTTGACCGAAGTTCCGACTTGCGGAATTTGCCTTGGGAACGCCTTAGGGTTCTTATGAGATCCCTTTGACAATGGAGATTTGAGAGCTTTAATCCACCTTGAAATTCCGGTTTTAGGAAGGATTGTGTGGGCCTTACGATGATGTCCGTGGAAAAAGGGCTCTTGCGAATGGGCCTTGCAAGAATGGGCCTTTAGAGTTCTTCTTCTTCTTCCAAAAATGCAAGGACCGGCCTTGGGGGGGATTGGTGGGGAAGGACCTTTATAGTCTTCCTCTTTTACTCTTCCAAAATCCTGAGGGTTAATGATATTGTGGAAAGGTGTTGAGGACCCCTCTTCTTCTCTACAAGATCTGAGCCTAGAGGGCTCGTGGAAAATCGGTGAGAAGGTTCGTCGCCTCCTTCTCTTCAGAGTCCCGGGGGTGTGTGGATAGACCTATGGCAATGTAGTAGGAAGGACTTTTGTCACCTCCTTTTCTTCAAATTCCGGGATAAAAATGGGCTGATGAAGGGCTTCCCGTGTCGCCTCCTTCTCTTCAAAGTCCCCGGGGTTGTGGATAGACTTATGGGGAAAAGGTAGTGGGAAGGGGGCTTAAGAAGCCCCCTTAGAAGCTTCTTTAGAGAAGCTTCTAAGAAGCTTCTGCCTGCGACGTGCGACGTGGAGGGGGGTGGTGATTTGGCGTGGCGGCGGACTGGGCGCAGCATGGCGGCTGGCGACGGCGACCTCCTCTCCCTCTCACGCTTGTCCTCCCTTCCCCCTTCTCATAGCCACCCCTTCCTTCACGGCAGCAGCAGCCCGTTCAGCCGTCCTCCTTCCTTCTACACGGCCCGTTCTCTTCCTTCATCCACGGCCGCCTGGCACTTCCTCATGACAGCCTTCTTCCGTCCTCCACTTCGTTCACGGCAGCTTCCGCCCATTGTTTCCCCCTTCACGACAGCGACCTCCTGCAACACGCGGTCCGACCTCCTCCCTCTCACAGCCATGTCCTCCCTTTCCCCCCAAGAGGGGGTTCTTATAGCCCAAGGAGGGGAGAGGGGACTACCCACGTGGTCAATTGCATGTCTCTCTCCCTCTCCCTTACATGCTAGCCCATCCCCTTTCTCCCAGCCACACATCGGCTGGGTAAAAAAAAAAATTGCACTAATTCCACCTTTATCCCCTTATCCTCCTCCCAAGAGGGAGTTTTCCCGCGACTATGCCGGTTCTCAATCTCAGCCTCGTATTTACAATGTGGCGGCCTTATTTTTGAGTATACACGGTATGGATAATGCTACCAATAATACGATGTAGGTGATACCCTTGCACAGGATTTACACGGCGTGCGGGAAGTCAATATTTACGGCACGCAGTGTGCGGAAATATTACACACACCTCAGCATGTATGGAGAATGGGACTGAGAAAAATCACCGCTATTCATTGTTTTTTTTTAACACTAAGATTGCTAGTCTATGTTACTCAATATATATCAACGTACCTGAAACTCCCTTTTGTGGTTGAGCAAGATATGGTGCCACATCCTCAGATGCTCCCTCCCGAGTGTTGAGAGGCTGCAAAATGTCGACGCGAGGAGGCGGAGTCTTCAAGAAAAGTGGAGACTGACGACCATGATAGTAGCCCTCATGAAATGCCCCATCAAGTTGTAGAGGATCATGAGATTTTGGACAACATGGTACACCATCTATTTTTGCAACCGGTTCAGGGAGAAGGTCACTCTACAAAGCCAGATGATCCACTATACGTAGCATCATCTACTCCATTGTATGAAGGTTGTACGTACTCTGTTCTTCGTGCGTCCCTCGAGATACTTAACTTGCAAACAATTAATGGATGGAGTAATGTCAGTTTGAATGCGTTATTGAAGTCGGTATCAATTCAATTTGGGTTATGAATCATAATATTAATTGTTCTATTTTGAAATCAAACACAAATATATGTTGGTGGTTTTTAAACTCACTTTTAAAAATATATGTAGGTTATTATCACAAATGCTTCCAAAAGAAAACAAATTGCCAACTAAGAGAGAGCAAGCAAGACATTACTTGACATCTCTGGGAGGCCTCGATTATGTGAAGATCCATGCATGTGTCAATGATTGTGTCTTATTTTGTGGGATTCATGAGTTCACATGAGAGTGTCCTGCTTGTGGCAAATCAAGATACGAAGTGGAGATGAAGTCAATGGATGTGCCTCGTAAGGTTTTGCGACATTTTCCGATTGTTCCACGTATTCAACTTATGTTCAAGTGTAAGTCTATTGAAATCTTATGTCATGGCATGCTAGTCATCGTTCAAGTGATGGAAAATGGAGGATCCCTGGAGACACACCGACATGGAAACATATAGATAATTTGTGGCCCGTTTTCAAAGAAGAGCAAAAAAATTTGAGATTTGGTTTAGGTATGGATGGAATCAATCCATTTGGCATCAAAAGCACATCATACAATGTATGGCCAGTGGTATTGGTGAACTATAATATTCCTCCATCCATGGCAATTAAAAAGGGACATGTAATGTTGTCCCTTCTGATTCCTGGAAAGCACAAGGTAAAAAACATGGACATTTACTTAGAGCCTTTGATTGAAGAGTTAGAATTGTTATGGGACGGTATTGAGATGCAAGATACAAGCGCGTCTACATCCTCTTGATATTTCACGTTGAAGGCAATGTTGTTATGGACCATGCATGACTTTCAAAGATATGGAGAGTGTTCAAGTACATGTATATAACTCTATATTTGAAATTCAAGACTTGAATCAATTGCATTTTATTAATTCACTTGTTTGTTTAGGTTTAACCACATCAGGATATCATGCATGTCCTATTTGCGGTCCCTCTCTAGTTTCCTCTAGGCCGACACGTTTAAAGAAGGTTATCTACGACAATCATCATCGATTTCTTCCTATTGACCATCCCAAATATGTTCTCCCTACTAATGGAATGACTCCACAATCTCTAACCATTGGAGATTGGAAGGAGAGATGGATTAATACCGACAGCCACCCTCCACTCGGCATGAGTCGGTAAGAAGTGCATTTCTCTCGATTGACTTTAAAGTATTTAGCATGATGAATTGTTTACATAATATATTGTTTGTTTGTTAGGTTCTCTATATTTTCTCGTCCTTCGTATTGGACTAAACTCAAGATCAATCACCTGTTGGACCCCATGCACATATTCAAAAATGTTGTATCTACATTATGGGATCACTTGATAGGGGCTCATGATTCAATCAATATAAGGGAGGATCTATGTAACATTGGTCGCATGAGACGAGCCTGGCCACGCATTGGACCTAGAGGAAAGATTGAGCTATCCCATGCACCTTGGATGTTATCAAAGAACGAGGAAAAAATAGTGAAGGAATAAATATGTAGCTTTCGAACACCCACAGGATGTATGAGATGTCTCAAGGGAGCATTCATAAAGAAAAAAAAAAGAGGTGTGAAGCAACTACTTGGTTTGAAGTCCCACGATTGGCACAAAATGATTCAAGTAAGGGTATGTCTAACCATGAATATAGTAATTAGTGGAGTAACTATATGTAAACTTTGGGGTATGATGACTTTTTCCTCAACTAATCATTTAATCTATGAATATTGTTTACATTCAGTTCGTACTTCCTACTAGCATATCCCATTGTGTATCCAAAGATGTACATGATATCATTTACAAGATGGGAGAGCTTGTGAGGTGTGTATATATTGTCTTTTTTCATCATATATATTTGAATTTCTACACAAAAATAAACAATTCTCAAATATATCCTGACAGATACGTGAGCTCGAAGGAAATTGATCCAAAGACATTGCAAGATGCTCGAGTATTATCTGTTGAGGTGGAGGAAATTTTCCCTAGATCCATTTTGACTACTCAATTACATTTATCATACATTTTATTGATGAGATCGCACTTTGTGGGGTAGTTCATGCAAGGTGGATGTTTTTTCTTGAGTGCTTCATGAAAACCTTGAAAGATTTTATGAGGCAAAAAGCACGGCCTGAGAGAAGCATGGTTGAGGGTTGGTTAGTGCAATCATCCCTTGTTTATATCTCTGAATATCTTGCTGAAGTGGACCCCTCTCAACCACGACTATGGAAAGATGATATTGAAGACCTGAGGATGACCTCTATAATATCTCGAGGAAAAGGAATGAGTAAAGTGCTAACAAAAGAAGAACTTCGTAAGTTAAATAGTTTTTGTGTGCTCAATAGTGATATAATGAGCAAATGGGTGACACTATATAATGAAGCAAGGGCAAGAAGGAAAAGCAAAAGACAAGCATTTCGCACCAGATATGGACATAATGTCTCATTTCCAGATCATCTAAATGCGCTCCCACATCATATTGATATAGATTGGTTACATGAGGAAATGGAGAGAATTGAAAAAGAGGAGGAAATTAATATATCTCAAGAAGAGTGGGAATACGCACGAGGTTGCTTATCAAAGGTAAGACACTATCAATTGATTTGTTTCTATAAGTTATATTTTACATAAATAATTGGGATGTTTGATCTTAATCTTTTACTACTAGTGCACATTATTCAATGCTATTTGGTGTGAGGGTAAACATCTTCGAACTCAACATATAGATGAAAAGAGAAATACCCAAGATTGTGGTGTCCTTGCTCACTTCGAGGATGCCAATGGTACCATGGAAGGTTATTGTGGCTTGATCCAAGATATTCCTGATCAAGCTTGACTTCATACGATTCTTTATATATGTACTGGATGTGAAGTGGTTCAAAGAAGTGGTAACAAATGGTGAGCATTGCATAATCACACGTCATCCAAGTGGTTTTGTAATCATTGACTCCACAAAATTTCACCAAAACAAGAATGACACATTACTACTACCTCAACAATCCGAGCAAGTATATATGCAAAAGCTAAATTTTTTATATGTATATATGTGATATATATACACAGTATATAAGTATTTAAGTTTCTTGCTTTTGTTTTTCAAATAAAGGTTGTGTATCATCCAATGGTAAACAATAACCGATGGTGTTATGTCATCCCTATATCTAATCGTTCAAAACCAATATATGGTAATATTACCGACATAGAGATAGCAGATGACAATCCAACAATTAATGATGATGTACATGAGGACACCATAATGGATGATATGCGTGATATAATACAAGATGAACCTCGGAGGATGTTCAAGAAAATGCAGAAGATGACAATAATGTGATTGTCCATGATATTGATGAAGTTATTGAGCAATATAGCAACACATTTGATAGTGGGATAGACTTATTTTTTTCGTTATCTCTTGGTAACATAGACCTAGAAGTAGATAGTTTAGCAAGGGCTGATCTCATTGAAGACGAGATGGATCATTCACTATAACATACTTAATTTGCTTAATGATTCAATGTGTATCCTTAATTCTATGGTTTTTATCATGCGCACACGTGCATACTCAAGAATCAATAGTCAAGTTTAAAGCTAAATTGAATTTTCCATAATAAGAAGGAAGTATTTTTAATCATCTTCAAGTAGAGAAATTACGAGATACATGCAATGCTTGCTACTACTGATTGTATAGTAAGGTTTCTGTCGCTTGCCACTAATTACTTATATCAGGCTTATCAACTAGAGGAACTGCCATTCATTAGAGAGAAATGCAAAAATAATTATTCTCTGTTTTTTTTATTATATTAAGTCCAATTTCAGGTGGTTAAATAATTACGCGTCTGGAGACGCGTCTATATTCGTGTCTATTTATGCATATATATGGATGCAAAATTCACATCTATTTACATGCTCTTTTACATGCACATATAGACATAATGATAGACGCGCGACTTTGCACGTCTAACATGCGCGTCTATGCCTTGTTTCTGTTGTAGTGATACAATGTATTAGAACACACTACATAATTAATCAAAAAAATTTACAAAATTTAAAATTTTTAAAAATTTAAATAATACTTACAAACTCAGCCTCCCATGACTCCTTGCCACCCGATCCATAATGCGACGATCCCATGGTTGCCATCTTGATACGTCGCACCTCTGCATGCTGGCGACTTGTCCTTTTCTCTGCTGCTCTCTTCTTGGTCTCTTTCCACTCCCTGTGGTGGCAATTGGGTGGTTGGCCATATCCAGGGCACCCCTACTCTTGTCTCCGTAGTGACTCCATGGCATGTGTCATAAGGTGAGACCTCTTGTTATGAAGCACGTCTCGCACCTTTCACCATCCCTAATCATCAGAGAATCGTGAATTCTTGGGATTAGGGCACCTTGTATGTACTGGCCGCAACACCTCTTGCCAAAAACCATTTTTTTGTTGCTTGAAGGGAATCATATAATCTCAGTATGTGGCATGCACGACACTCCTCAAGTAGGCGATCACTTCCCTCCTCTCAGGGTTATGCAAGATACCACCAACATCAGTGTGATAGAGTAGTACATTTGTGGAGACTCACCTTTCTCATTTCCCGGTGAGGGTGATCGAGAGCCACCTCCTAGGCAATGCCCACAAATCCCTCGACCTCCTCGTCCTCCTGCATGACTCTCCCTTCTCCGTTGACAAGCACTACCCTCTACCTCACTCGATGCACGTGCTTCTCCAGATGCATGTGCTTCGGTCGATCCATGTACTTCAGCTGATCCCTCTGCATCAGTTGATCTATGTGTATGCATAGTGCATGCAATACTTGTTAGTAGAGGTGTACCAATGTTTGGACTACCAAGGTTTGGTGTTTGTGTGGCAATGCTAGGCAAAGGTGTGATAGGTGTCCTAGACATGACACTGAAAACCTCCTCTATAGTGGGAGGGCGACCAAGATAATTGGTCATCTCCCCCATGAATTGCTCCTTGTTCGGAAAACCTCCAAAAAAGCTACTAACATCTCTAGAAAACTCCGCTAAGGTATTTTGTATCTTGGATGTTGTCGAAGACCGAAGAAAAGATGGTGAAACAGCAGATATGTAGCTTTCGAACTCCCACAGGATATATGAGATGCCTCAAGGGAGCCTTCATAAAGAAAAAGAAAAGAGGTGTGGAGCAACTATCCAGTTTAAAGTCTTACGATTGGCACAAAATGATTCAGGTAAGGATTTTCATAGCCATAAATATATTTAACTAGTGGAGTAACTATGTAGACTAATTAAGAATGTATGAATATTTACATACAGTTCATCCTTCCTACTAGCATATCCCATTGTGTTTTGAAAGATGTGCATGATATAATTTACAAGATGGGTGAGCTTACGAGGTATGTATACTTTATACTTATTTTTTAGTTTACATATTACGTACATCACATAGTAAACCTACTTGAATTTATGGACAAAACTAATCACTATTCTCAATTGCATGTTGGTAGATTTGTGAGTTTCAAGAAAATCGATCCAAATACGTTGCAAGAGGCTCAAGTATTGTTGATTGAGGTGGTTTGTTTGGTGGAGGAAACTTTTCCTCACTCCATTTTGACTACTCAAGTATACTTACTCGTGCATCTGATTGATGAGATCGCAATTTGTGGGGTAGTTCATGCAAGGTGGATGTTTTTTCTAGAGCGCTTTATGAAAACCCTAAAAGATTATGTGAGAAAAAATGCACGGCCCGAGGGAAGCATGGCTGAGGGTTGGTTAGTGCAATCATCCCTTGTACGAATCTCTAAATATCTTACTAAAGTGGACCCCTCTTTACCACGACTATGAAAAGATGATGAAGATTTGAGGATGACCTCTATAATACCTCAAGGAAAAGAAAGGAGCAAAGTGCTAATGAAAGAGGAACTTCATAAGTTAAATGTATTTTGTGTGCTTAACAGCGAAGTAATGAGCAAATGGGTGACACTATATAAAAAAGCAAGGGCAAGAAGAGTAAGTGAAAGGCAAGCATTTCGTGCTAGACATGGACGTAATGTCCCATATCCAGAACATTTAAGTACACTTCCACGTCATATTGATATAGATTGGGTACATGAAAAAATGGAGAAGATGAAAAAAGAGGAAGCGATGGATATATCGCAAGAGGAGTGGGAATATGCACGAGGTTTCTTATCAAAGGTGAGACATACTTATAATTAAATTATCTTTAGTTATATATGATATACTAATTTCACATGTTTTTATCTTTAACTAAATCATTAATATGATCTCAACAATGTACTACTAGTGCACACTATTCAATGCTATTTGGTGTAAAGGCAAACATTTTCGAACTCAACGTGTAGATGATAAGAGAAATACCCACGATTGTGGTATCCTTGTAAACTTCCAGGATACCAATGGCACCATGGAAGGTTATTGTGGCTTGATTCAAGATATTTTGAAGCTTGACTTTAGGCGATTTTTTATATATGTACTAGATGTGAAGTGGTTTAAAGAAGTAGTAATAACGGGTGAGCATTGCACAATTAGACATCATCCAAGTGGTTTTGTAGTGATTGACTCTACAAAATTTCACCAAGGCAAGAATGACACATTCGTACTACCTCAACAATGCAAGCATGTATATTAGAAGCTATTTATTTTTATATATATTACTTCTTGATACATTCTCAAAATACAATAAATATCTCAATTGCTTACTTTTCATTTTTTAAATGCAGGTTCTGTATCACCCAATAGTAAAAAATAACCGATGGTGGCATGTCATCCCCATATCTAATCGTTCAAAACCAATATATGGCAATGCTACCAACATAGAGATAGTTGATGACAATCCAACAATCAATGATGATGCACATGATGATGCCATGATCGATGATATTCATGATGCAGTGCGAGATGATCCCCGCGAGGATGTTCAAGGAAGCGCAGAAGAGGATAACAATATGGTTGCAGATGATGATGAAGAAATTGAGCATAGCAATACATCTAACAGTGGGATAGACTTATTTGTTTCATTGCCTATTGGTAACATAGACCTAGAGGTAGATAATCTAGCAAGGGCCGATCTCATTCAAGATGAGATTGATCATTCATTGTAGCATATATAATTAGGTTTGAATGATTGGATGTATATTTATAATACTTAGAAAGAAGTAAAGTTGGTAATGTATTCAAAAAAATACTAGCTGTTAAGATGTTTGGTCATATTTAGGGACTTTATGAGAAATAAAAAATATGTGCATTTATTTTCACATCTATAGGCACGTTTAAAAGTGCGGGTATATAGATGCGTTCTATATACTAGCGCGAATAGACACGCTGATAAACGCGTCCGCTATTTCGCATGTACAGTTACATTAGTATTTTCTTTAGGTGCTTCACTTTGGCATGGAGCTTGATGCTAGTTACTTTCTCTTCTACCTTTGTGTGCTACCTAGACGTGTTTTTGTCTCTATATGCTCTATTTTGCTATACCTAACCGTCCCTATGAGCACTCATTGCATGTTTTATATATCCATATGTAACCTTTTTTGCTATATTTTTTTGACCTTTTGTGACTTTTTATTGTAATTTATTAATTCCTTACCATAATTTTAAAATAAAGAAAGTTAACATATCCTTACGTAATATATACCAAATACTAGTTTGATCACAAAATTGATCATAAACTAGCTTCTAAGGGTTCATAAAATGCATTTATTAGAATTAGTCATTATGAAAATTTATAAAATATATTCAAGCTATATGAATTTCAATGGTATAATTTAGAATTTTTATAAATAAAACTATGATGCACAAGCTATGGCGCATGCTTCCTAATAAGGTAGTTGTTGAAGCTTATATTAGAGTAAGCCTTCTATAGGTCCTTAAACATAAATATTGAGATAGAAATGTAGGAATACATATTTCGACCATCATACTAATGTCTTAAGGCTCCCTTCCATTACAATATTGATCTTGATATTGTCCTATTTGATGATAGTGGATTATATCATTACATCTTTTGTATCTAATTCATGTTCAATTATTTTCTCAGCCATTCCTATAAAGCATATCAAGTGTATATGTAATACACTATACACGCATACATATATACAAATTCTAGAGATAATAAGAGACAAAGACTCAAAATTTACCACTTGATTGAAATCATATTATGCTATAACAAAGACACAATAAATATGAGCTTGATTTGTATTTGAAATGGGTAGATAAATTGAAAGGGAAAAATATATTGCATTTTCATGGCCTCAACAAAACTCCAGCATTATTTGCATGATGATGTAGTGAAAATCATACTTTTTTATGCTTGCATCTATACAAAACATATTTTATTTTATTTTATAAAGTATATACATTTATGTAAAAATGTAAATATATAAGATTTTTAGCTAGCTTATAAGTGTCTTTTGCTCATCATCTCAAATTGTCAAAGTTGGAGTTTATCATTGGTTTCACATTTGTGGATGTATTGCTATAATGCACTAGTCATGTTCCTGAAGTAAACACAAGAACACAAGAAATTAGCATCAAGAAAAATGGAAAAAAAGAGCTTGACAAGACTTTCATTTTAGTAATTATACATGGTAAGAAATATTAACGAAGAGAAAGAATAATGTTCATTTACCTATTCTCAATGGTACCTTATAAATTCATTTAAGATCTTCCAATCATTTTCATCAAATTCATATTTGTTATTGTTACAATTATATGTGAGATTTGTGAGGGCAATGATACTTTCAACATCTACCATATCAAGGTCCATCAAATAATATGTAGAAATCCTTGATCCCTTTGATTTTTGATACCATCCAAGTTGAAATCCAAGTTGAACCCTCTCTTATACTCCACATAGGCACTGATTAGTTTTCTCCTCATCTTTTGAACTTGTCCACCACAGATTGGCTGTTTTTTTTCCTCATACTTCTTGAAGAGCTTGCTTTTGATGATCTTGTGATCTTTCCATTCGTATTTTCATATTGGAAGAACACATCACAATTTGAACCAATTCCAAATAGGTTATCATTTTTTTGAGTTTTATACTTGTCATCTATACTATAGTATACCCCTTACTGCACCCTTATAATACTATCTTTAGACAATATGATATTTTCACAAATCCACATGTTTCAATCCCATTTATATGTAACTCTGCAAAACCTGAGGGTTGACACTAGTACATTGGGTTCTTTTGAATAATGGGGCATATTCGATCTCTACCTCAATATGCAGCTCCTTTTTTCTTGTATTCATTTTACTATTAATAGAAATGGGGAGCCTACTTGGTTGTCACAAGATTTAGAGTGGAGATGCACAGAGAGGCACACAAAAGTGCCAAGGGAAAGCAGGGTGTAAGTAATTCACTTTGTTAATGAAGGTTGCATAAACACAGAGAAGAGGTCACAATAAAGCCATGAGAGAGTATAGATATGGGAGGGAATAACTCAGAGGGTAGGGATGTCCAAGACTTTTCGTATTTTAGATATTTCTATTTTGCCTCCAAAACCATCTCCAAAAAACACAAAATTTGACTAGTTGGTTTGTTTTTTAACCAAAATCTAGGATATAAAAAATTTCCAAAATATATTAAAAGAAACTTCCAAAATTTTATTTTCCTTGTTCTCGATTAAAAAATCAATTACCTCGTATCTACTAATCATTTTGCATTGAAAACGAAGCACCACACTCCCGTAACTAACTCCTTTTTTAATATAAAATTTGGTTGAAAAAGACTTCTTGAATAAGGAGAGAGAAGGAATCTAAGTATATATTTGTAGATAATATAAAAAAAGGAAAAATGAGATTGCAAAATTGGAGAGAGAGGAGGATTATTTTACTATTCTTCTCTCCTCTTTTCCTTCTTTTAAGGAGGAGAGAGGGGGGGCTAAAAGGCCCATTTGTGAGTTCATTTTTTTCCTAATGGACGTGGTTGAAAAGTTGGTCTAAATGGATCTTTAAAGGCCTACTGCCTCCCTAGTAGTATAAGCCTTAAATGAAAAGGAGAGAAGTGCATTCATCATCTAAATGTAGATTACTCAACTATCCAAGAATTAATAATGGAAAAAAATAATATATTTTTTGTAGTAATGTTTCTCGTTTCTTAGTTATTTGTTAGTAGTAATTTTGCATACGGCTTCCTATCCCTTTTCTCTCTCTTTCTTCCAACCACACCAAAACAATGGTTGATTGTGCTTCCAATCACACTAGGAAAACCTCCATTGCATTTTATTGTTCTTAGTAGTTATTTGACTACTCACTTCTTGCATGACGTTGTGCATATTAAGATATGAGTGTGGTCCAAGAGACTATGTCCATAATCTCTTGAAGATAGTAAGATATGAGTGTCAATATCAAGAGACTATGTTCATAGTATATTGAAGCTATCATGTTATGCATATGAAGATAGTTCAAGAGACTATGCCCATAGTGTATGCTCATTCTTATTTGAGTTGGCATACATAGATAACCACCAGTGTACCACTCAGCACATTATCATTCTATAGCAAGTTATATTAAAAAGTTTCATCATGCACTTCTTTTCTTCTACAATGCTTAATTGTGCATTTCTACTCTTAGTGTTCATTTGACATGAACATGTAATAATGATTTATTGAGATGCATGATCCTATCCACTTTGGTTACTTGCATCAGTAGGTCACTTATTGTTGTCATTGAGTCTCGCCTAGCACCCACCTCCTACATAGCCCAAGAAGCATTGAGCCGTCAAGTTAAGTATCCACACCTCTACAACAAAATTCACATAGTCTAAATGTTGGTCAACAAATTACGTGCACCCTCTGGGTGGATATGGCTACCAGAATTGGCAAGATGGTTGCTAATAGTGGAGATGGCTACTAGAAGTGGCAGCATACTAGGACTCTCACACTAGAACCACTCCCACACTAGGACTCTCACTAAAGAACCACTTCCACACTAGAACCAGTTCCATATTATGACTCCCATACTACAAGTACTTCCACACTAGAACCTTAAGATTCCCATACTAGAACCACTCCCACACTAGGGCTCCTATACTAGGAGGCCTCTCATGGTATGAACACTCACACTAGAACCACCCACAACCACATTAGAACTGCTCCCACACTAGGAATCCCAAACTATAAGAATTCCCACATTAGACCCAATCCCATAGTAGGATTACTACACTCAAAATGCTCCCACACCACCGAGCACTCCCCCCTACTCTAATCCCACACTACCACTCCAATATTAGTACCCACACTCCCACACTATATTCCCACTCCTACACTATCTCCCCCATAGTAGGTATCCTACTACCACACTCTACCCCTAACCCCACATTAGGACTTCCATGCTTACACTCCCATACTTGAACTTGTACACTAGTACTCACACACTAGCTCTCAGACATTAGTACTCATACACATCAGCATTTTCACACTAGGACTTCCACACTCTACCCTTATAGTTCCATAGTACACTCTTGAACTTGCACTCCCATACTAATTTCAACTCACACCCATACACCTCTACTCCATACTTGTCCTATCATTTTTCCATTGGTCCTTGTGCTTCTATATCCCTTTGTTTAAGAAGAACCCCCCTTTTGCTAAGTATAACATTTTTCAATTGATCCTTGTGTTCATGTATCCCCTTGCTTAAGGATAATCCTCCTTTTGGTAAAAGGATATGATCCCTTTTCCTTAAGGGCACAACATTCTTGGCACATAAGTGAATTCGCAAGGGTAAGAGCCTTTCCCATTTGGGAGTATCCACCACCTACGACCACAATATGATCCCAATACCTTGCACTAAGTGCAAGGTGTACCCTCTATGCACTTCCAACTCTTCAGACTTGCCTTTGGATCATGTGGACCTCGATTCCAACTATAAATATCCTAGACTTATTATACAATAACACTAGCATTTGCATATTTAGGTAGAGCTTCACCCTTAGGGCTTACTTGTAGAACTTGACACATTTCATTTTAACTAACATTTCTTGCACACAAGTGTGCAAGTGCAGTTACATTAGAACACTCCTAGCCTACTTGCAACTTGCTTTATAGAGTGTGCATATTTAGACAGAATTAGTAGCAAACTTCGAGCCTTTAAGTTTAGGCCCTAGCTACTTGCATTTGGCACACTTGATGACATCTACGTTTAGGGTCCTGACATCCTTACACCTAACCCTAGGTATAATATTCATAGGTTTATACCCCTAGGATTTAAGTCAAACTGCATTAGTCACAACCACTAGGCCTGCAATATCACCTAGGTTGTAATCCATACCACCATTGCGCATCTACGCATAAGTGAGGGAAGTGCAACTAGGTTGTTGACCATGTGTATTGAGACAAATTTAAGACACTACACATCACATTCAAAGAGAGTACTTAGACCAAAGAATTATATTTGAGCCAAAAACTTTCCATGTCATTAGCTCCAATTTTCCTTGAGCTAGTCTCACTTACTCATTGACTAGTAGATCTTTTGAGAGACTTAATTTTAAGATATTGACATAGGACCTTAAACCAATGTCAAGAAATACACTTGGTTACTCATTGTTCATTTTGGTTTGAAGGCCAACAACTCATGTACCTTAGTGCCACCAAGGATCAAGCACAATGACATCCTAGCTTGCAACGTTAATTGGATCACAATACCCAAGTATCTAGGAGTATCAAGGGCATAGACCATGAAGATCTATTATTGAATGACAAAGACACATCAGGAAAATCTACGAACAATTGCATCTAGTGCAAGAGCAAAGAGAAGGACACTAAGTCAAGATTTTGAGGAGACAAAGTTGGAAGTTCAAGAAACAAAGTTGAGAGACCAAAGAAGAATTGATAAGCTCACAAGTTCAAGAGAGAAAGTAAAAACTCACAAGATCAGCTACACCAATACTTATCATTGCAAGGAGAGACTTAGCTATTGAGACCTTGATACTCAGATGATGTGCACTAGAGTAAAAAGTCTAAAAGTCCTAAAGCCTAATAAGTCAACAAAGAGCATATGTTCCCATCCATTTATCTGATCATAATGATTGAGCTACCAACACAAAGGCTAAAGCCACAACTAGTAGATGGGATGGATATTGATAAATCCACAAAAGCTTACCTAAGTTGCATTGAATGTAGCATTACTCACATATATCATAATATTCCAATAAAAGGGTCTACTTTGCTTAGCATCCAAACCAATGCCGATGTGAAAACTTATTGAAGATCACCATATTTCCTCTTACTGTGGATGCAAAATTCTTTAGACTATAGAGAGACTAAAGGCATGCCCATCATTTTCTATGTGCTTTCAAATGGAGAGCTTATGGGGAAGGAAGTCATACTTGGGAGACCTTTCAATCATGCAACCCAATTTGAAGTGGAGTATGTAGTACACTAGATACAATCGAGCTTGCCAAGTATCAAAATAGTAACCAATTTAAGTAATGGAAACTTTGTCCTTTCCCACAGGGTGAGCAAGACGTCTATGTGTGAGTCAAAACAAAATCTTAGTGAGGATAGCCAGAGAGTTCCAAAGGAACTACTTAGGGCACATCAGGACAAAAGAAAACTACATAGTAGGAATCCTCCTAGAACGATAGTAGATACTCCAGCTACTAGGAACAATACAACAACCTTTAAAGCTTTTAGAACTAGAATTATATCCAAAAGGAAGAGGATACCCATTGCATATAATTGGAAGCAACAATGGAGAGTTAGCACCAAGCCGTATGGGTTTCTAAAGCGTTACTACATGCTCAAGGGTATTATGTAGGAAAGTAATGCATTTGGTTGCCTAAAGTGCTTGCAGAGCCACCTCCATTGACTATAGCTCGATTCCTATTGAAGTCAAAGAGGAAAATCCAAATAGAGAACTATGTCACATAGCAAACACTTGAGCAAAGAAAAACAAACAAGTTAGGGACTAAAAGCTCTTCCTTGTGACACTTGAGTTTGCAATTCTAGAAGAGAACCTGCTTGAGATGCCTACTAATCCACATAAAGAAACTGTGGTGCTTGGGAAGTTAGAAACCCAAGAGAAGGAAATAAAGTAGCCACGTCCATGTATTACTACTCAATTTAAAGGATAAAATCCAAGAAGGGCATGATGGAGCCATTGAATTTTAATAAGTGACAATGTGAGGCACTTGTTGGTCAGTCCTTTGTCCTCCAAGCTCAAACAAAAGAGCTTGAAGCAGCAGTAAGATAATGCAACTACTCAATCCACTAAAAGAATCCACAAGAGACAACCAAGAAAATATGAAAAAATCAATAACCATCCTCTAATAGTGTTTTCCATGGCAAATGTAGAAACACTATATTTTAGACTACTTCCAATCTGTCTCAAGATCCAAGTGTATATTTATCTTTGACTACCAAGATTGACCAACCTAATGAATGAGAAGCTACTACTTTCAATTCCAAGGTGGCACAAGTTGATGCATGCTACCTTTCATGATGAGGGTCAAGGGATTTACACCCATCTTGGAGGGGAGTAATGCTAATAATAAAAAGCAAAGAAGAATGCCAAGTGAATTGTTAGATTTGTGATTCACGATGGTAGGAGCTATCTTAGTTGCAGATCTTGGTTACTAATCCCAAGATAGATTAATAAACCTTGTTTGACAACTACGGGGTGCTCAAGTTATTGATGCCAACGAGGTTATCCAAAGTGTGGTGGAATATAATAAATTTTATTTATCATATTTTCTTTTCTCTTCTTCTTTTACATATTTCTCTCTATCAACCTATCGGCTGCCTAAAAGGGGCGACGTTCATGAAGGAAGGTTTAAAGCCTTATTCTATTGGAGTGTTTCGTATCCAACGTTTAATCTCGAGGAGCTGCAGGGCCTATGTGTAATCTTGTCCATACAAGCCAAGGGATAATCGCAGGGATGAGGTGGTCCAAGGTCATTATCTATTCGGCCAGCTAGCGGTGTCCGTCGTATCGAAGGGTTAACCTCGAGCAGCTCTAGGTCCTATTAGTGGTGTGTTTCAGGTATAATTCCAAGTAGGACAGCCTGTTAGGCCTTGGTCGTCCCTCCATTCGGCTGAGATGGTGCTACACAGCTATGGCAGAGGTTCATGTATGGGGCCGGTCTGCATTATTTGTATCGGTATTACGAATCTCTTAACGTCAATAAAAGGACAACTGGAAGGGCTGGACGTACAGATCGCCACACGGGATTTAGGATATATTGCAAACCAGGACGTGCAGGAGCCCATGATCATTGATCAGTACTGATCACCGCTCTACATCCTAGTAACAGGGTAAGACATCGATAGAACATGGCCGTGCCCAAGCACCTGGTGTTCCTTGTGCGTCGAAACAACTATGGTCCTGTATTATTGGGCTTTGTTTGGATGACGTCGATGATGAGCATAATATTATCGACGTCACCGGCCGCTGCTGGACAGCGGCCTCAGAGAGATCTTGGCGCGGCTATTCCACCTTTCGCCTTTGGTGGAGGTCAAGGGGGCGGCGGATCATCAGATGACGAGCCTGGCATGGCACCGGTAGGATCTTCGACAAGTCCACCCCAGAGAATGGTGCCATCGCCACCGGCCCCGGCACCACCATCTGGCAGTGCGCCAGGTGGCACCGGAGGTGACGGCAACAATAACGACCCTGCCATCCAGGAAGCCCAGGAAGAGGCCGCCTCTCTTTTAGGGAGCACGGGTGTAGAGCTCAGTGGCACGGTGTCCGCCAGCGACGTGCTCTCTCTCTGCCAACAGTTGGTAGACACCGGCAGCCTTGACTTTTCCGCTACCGTCACCAGCAGCAGTTCAGGGAAGTCGAAAAAGGAAGATTTCCAGGTACAATATTAGATATGTGTATATACATACCGACTTCTTCTGGTCTCCCTCCTCCTGCAATGAAGGATATCCTTACCTAACCAATCCTTATCTCTCTATATATTGATTCAATGCATGGCTGGCTGGCGCAGGTTCTGTCAATCGGCGGCTGTGGATCAAGCGCTGACGATGTGCAGGCTTTGGTCGCTGGTGCAGGCAGCGATACAAGCGCCGTAAGCATCTAAGAATTAGTAACTATTCAGCTGCTTCAATATGCATGCATGTGTAACTTCATGAATCGACATCCTGAATTCAACCTCGAATTCAACACAGTCGATGGATACAGGTTATATCCTGAGTTCAATCTTTGATTTATCGTAAAATAGTATTTCATGCATGTGTGCAGTTGATTTGTTCCAGCTCTTCCTCGGACTGCTACCTGTTCGACGCAACGGCCAGCTCGGCCAGCTTCCACACCGCATCCGGCCTTGATGATCTGTCTGCCTCACGCACTGGCAAAATGATAAGGGGTGCTACAGTGACTACTACTGGTGCAAGAAAGCAGAGTGGAGCTCGTCCCCTCGATCGTCCTGCCAGATTGTTCCGCATCTCCCATAACTAGGGCCAAATATAATCGGCTGGCTCCTCATGTCCAGCAATGAGAACATCGCCTCATCTTTCAGCAATATTTGTTTTCCAAACCAATAACTTATTACACGTTCATTATTTTGCTATACCTTGATCTCACTATCCTACTAGGCAGATGAGTAACTTGCGTCTTTTCAATCTCTCACGGGCCTACAACAACCATGTCAAACTTATGTGATTGTGGTCATTACTTCTTGCATACTTTTGAACAATGGAGAGAGAGAGAGAGAGAGAGAGAGAGAGAGAGAGAGAGTGTGTGTGTGTAGTTCCGTATAACATGTAATGTATTACCCTAGTAACGTTTTTATATAATGGAGATAGTGCTAGTTCACACATTCTTATTAGAGTCCAATCGGTAAGACAATGATTATATGTACTAAGAGTAGGGCGTGGAGAGCTTGGAAGTGCATGAGTCCATAGATGGGATGGCAATGCCAAGGTAATATTCAATTTATAGGCTTAGATAAGCCACTTTTGGAGCTTTTCAAACCCTTTCCAGGTGTTGCTTAGCTTTAATGGTCATGAAAGTTAGAAGGAACTATATTTGGAAAGTATATCAATATGAGATTGCAAGCCCTAGAGCTTTTTGAATGGACACATTTAAAACAAGGGTGATGTCACACTTTTTGTTGGCTATACTTTTTAGATGTATAGTAAACAATTGAGTTGCGTGTGGCATCTCGTTTAAGCTGTGTACTTGCTGTAAAAGGAGCTAACTTTGCTTACTAGACATTGGAAAAGTCTAGACATGAACTTTTTGTGGCACGATCCTAAGTGGAAGTTGTATTTCTAGATGACCATCATTGAGACCCATTTAATAAAAGACAAATTAATGTTCAACTCTCCTAATCATAACATCTTAAGGCCCTTTATTTTCTTGATTTCATAACATCTTAAGGCCCTAATCATAACAAAATATCATGATAGTAATAAGGAAAAGTCATGATGAGTGGTAAACGTCTTTTTGCAAACCTTATTAGATTTTTTTGGATACTAGAAATTTTGAATCTTGTTTTAAAGGGATATCCATTCACATGGAGAAAGTTAAAAAAATCCAGATTTGTGGACCTTGGCAAAGTCTTAGAGAGTTTCCTCATCATAGACATGTGCTAATTTGAATATATTGATTAGAGGACATCAAGAGATATTTGGCTCAAAGCTAGTTTTTGCAAACTTGTTAGGTCAATTATGTAACTAGAGCTATTTTTTGCAAACTTTTCTAGAAAACAAAGTGTGTTGAAAAAGTTATTTGTGTGAAATATGACATATGGAGACCACATTTAAGAACACGAAAATATTGCATTAACAAGTACAATCTAGCAAATAAAATTTGAGATGTTGTAATGAAACCATGTGCTTCTTGGTTGAAATGAAAACTCTAATGGGCAAAGATGTCTCTCTCACTTCAACAAAATGAAAGCATAGATGGAGTTAGTGGATGCACTTTAATGACCATGTATATAGTCATGTTCATAACCACACGTAATAGTATAAATAATTTTTGAACTTGGACTAGAAACTCATACTATACACTACTTATTAACACAATTGTAGGTGTAATTTAGTTTTGCATGGTTGCATGAAATTAGAGTACTTTTCCTCAAAAAATAGACAACTTGTTTAAGAAAATCCCTCTCATTTGCAATCTATCAATATGAATGTGCATTAAACTTGCAAATAGAATGATATATAAACCTGCATATAAACATCATATTTATTGCATGGCTACTTATATATATACTACAAGGGAATAAGCACATGACACCTAATCTGAGGTATATTATGAACTAACAAAAGCCTTGTGAGTATGTAGGTAAGCACATCTATTTGTGTGACACATATTCATGCCTATAATCGTGTTGAATTTACATGTATTAAATTCAAATATAAACATGCTTATAGATGGTCTACTTTCAACTATTTAAGAAACTAGGGAGCTATTAGTTCTAGAATGGCACCTCAATTTTGAGTTGCAAACGTACAACCAAGGCTTGCTTGGTTTGTTTTCTTAAAAACATATTTACATCTACCAAAACTAACATGTAACAATTAAGTAATTCACAATAAATAGACTTAGATAGAAAACGCTTCTCTTAAGCTATAATTGGTAAAACTTTATTCTATAAATGGATATATTTTTTTAAAAATGATACATTTTAATCATTGGCCAATGGAGCTATAACTTAAAAAGGGACATGACATCCTTAGTATTTTGATAATTGGCCAAGGGAGCTACAACTTAAAAAGGGACATCACATCCTTACATTTGCAAACTCACTTCTCCGATCTACAATTCATCTCTCTTTTCTCTTCAAATCCCTTCAATAAGTAGATTTTATCATTTGGATACACATTTTTTTAATCCATCTTTTGCATTTGTTTCTATGAACATAAAAACCAATAAAAAAGATATTGGTGCTCCTCTTTCAGATTCTATATTATCAAATATTTAAAAATTTTCTTTGAAAAAATCATGTGTAAAGAGCTTGTCATATGCATATCTCCTTTCCTTTCTCCTTTATCATTTTGCTCAACATGCATTTTCTTAAAAGTTGATAGTGAACTTCCTCTAAACATGTAAGATGATTATATTGATTTTAGCAATTGAATCTACCCATCACAATTTCTGTGGATAGTCTTCCATCCTTCATCATCAATATCTAATATTCCCTAGCATAAACAATCACCTCGTCTACTATTATGTCTCATTCCCTCTTCTTTGAGATCACATTGAGTTGAACTACCGTTATTGCAATCCTTCAAGGCAATTCATCCATGGACCTTCCTTGAATGCATCCTCTAGGCACTTACCTTGATCATTGAATAATACTATATTATGGAATTTGGGAATTTCCATGCACTTTGGGAACCCCCAATACCTTTATTATTTGACAACATGGTCAAATCTTGTTGTCTTACTTGAAGATGGAGTCTACCCTAAATACTATATAAGATACCTTTTCAAGTCCCACTTTTAAACATGGATCAAGATTAGCTACGTGGTCAAATATTTATCACTTGTTTGAATTTGGGACTTGGAAAACTCCCAAATTCTCTAATATGGTGTTAAATGGTCCTTCTTTGACTACCAACAATCTTCATTGATAGAATGAGCTCATAGAGTTTTTTTGGAGGCCTTCAAATAATCCTCCTCAAGAGGCCCCATG
This sequence comes from Lygodium microphyllum, assembly GCF_053477565.2. NCBI lineage: Eukaryota > Viridiplantae > Streptophyta > Polypodiopsida > Schizaeales > Lygodiaceae > Lygodium > Lygodium microphyllum. The sequence continues at coordinate 126,838,582 of NC_141160.1, read as the reverse complement.
GGACCCTCCTCTTATCTCCATAACACCATCCCCTCTTCATCAAAGTACACACGGTGATAGTATGAGTATGAGTACTAATGGGTAGTTTATTGTACTAATGGGATCTATCGCATTACTAGGGATTGCAACTTCCCACCCCATGATACTTTATGACCATGTAGCCATCTCTAGAATACCTTCCACTTCCATGCAATGTCGTGTATATAGAAAGGTGTGAGTCTCCCACCCTCCCATTCCTCCCTTGGCACCCTATGGTTCCCAAGTGACTTTGCTAGTACTCTTTGATATTCTGCTAACTACTCCACTTGGTGCTTTCTTCAATAGCCTTCCACATACCTCCAACCACTATTTCAATCCTCCCTACTTCTTTGACATCCTAAACTCTCTCCCATCTAGTGCACATGGGGCTTGACACAAATACCCCAAGAACCATCCATAAGACTAATATATGGCAATTTCACCACCATACTATCAATGGTGAATGCCACCTCTATAGCCCATGTCATCAACACCAACACTATGAAAATTTGTGTAGTATGGGGTATGCTACAAGTTGTACCAATATTGTGAGGCACTTGATTCACACTTTTACCATGTATTTGTAGTACGAACATCAACAAAAACAAAAGTAGTCATATGCTAAGCATGATTCAGTCATGATAAAAGCACTATAGACTACTGAGATCCAAGTAAAGTTGATTGATGTTCAATACCTTGATCATTTTCACAAACATAAGTTTTTATCTTCATATTTCCTCCTATATGATACAAATGTCAAGATATTATTGTTTATCTCAAGTACAAGTTGCAAGAAAAAAATTTAAAGGTTTCAATTACATCATGAATTGTTCATTGAAACTCTTCTACTCCAAGCAATGGTCAGATAGATGGTTCTCAATGATCTTGATGTAAGATGTTAATTGCATTTCAATTTTGCATCTTATATGAGAGAGGAATACATGCAGTCTTTTCTTTTCCTTGTTTACATGACGGATTTTTCCTCATGAAGGGAAATAGAAACATGCATTATACAACTTCTTCAAGTTCTTTCTTCACATTATCATAATCCACAAAGTATCACACTTTTAAAATGTACATGCTTCCAATCTTATATTTTTCTTTAAATTCTGCGAATGGTATGGTTACATTGAAAGCTAATGAAGCCAATCGCTTCATAATAAACTAGCCACAATAGAGGATATTGCAAGGTGATTCCTACATAAATGTAATTCTCCAGTTTTCTTTTGCCTTCTCAATACATATCCCCTGCTTTCTCAAATTCATCTTCTAAAGTATCCAACTCACAGCGAACGTATAGCCAATAGACATGTCACCACCACCCAAGACAAGAAACAACACTTCCACGGTTAAAAAAAGGAAACCCCCATGATTTTTAGTTTGCAATAGATGGGCAAACATTTATTAGTTGATCAAAGGTGAAGAGTCTGGAAAATTGGGTGGATGTTGTGAGAAAGCATGATTTTGGGTGAATTTCAAGCCAAATTATATAAATTTTTGGATATATGACTTTCTTTGAGTTTTCAAGCCCAAAAATTTAACCCAATGACCGAGAAAACCTTTAAAATGTAGCATTTGGGCTAAATTTTGTCCCTAATTTTTACCTGAACACTTTTTAATCATAAACACCTCCTTAATATGACATTGCCTAGTACAATCTATAGTCAATATTCCATAATAACTAGCTAGGGATCCAAAATCACAATGGCTGTCCGATCCGATCGAATGGCCAACTTCCAATCTCACATGTTCACCTAAACTCCTTCCACAAAACATGTAAGAAAATTTCCAAGAAAATACATTGTGTGTCATGGACATGCCATGATCAAGAGTATGGATTAATTCTTTCTCATGCCATGTGAATCCACAACCCATGCACATGCACCCTTAACATGACATCCTCAAGCCAACCATGCCAACCTACCCTTGCCATGTTAATGTATAACCTTCTAGAATATATGCCATGTCATTGCTTACATCATTGATGATATCATCATGGAACATTCTAGAACTTCTTTAGTTGCGCTCCAACACCTATAAAAGGAGGGGCTTTCCATAGAGTTCCTTAGTGTTACCAATGCCAGTCTTGGGAGCTCAAGGAGTCAAGATTTCCAAGTAGGTTACTTTGAGTTCTAGTTCTAGTTCTCATCTAATCATGATATCTAGTCTTGTCTTGTCTTCCATTATACTCATGTTGTCTTGTCACCTTGTAATCTCATAGTACGAGATCTTATGTAGTATTGTCTTGTATCTTGTTCATCCCCATTGAGGGAGATGTTCGAATATTGATATCTTTTATCCATACCTACAGTTGTGGGCTGTGGGATCCTTCATATGCTATTGAGTCCTATTGTCTATACCTACGGTCCGAGGTTGTGAGATTTTTCGTATCTTCTTAAGTTATCATTGAACCTTATGCCCCTACATCATATTATCTTGAAATTAGAAATCTTGTAACAAATCTTGCATCTAGTCTTGTCTCTCCAGCAGAGTATAGTGCTCCCATAACAATTCAACAAGACTACTTTCTAGACCTACTAAGCACTATGGAGGCAACCCTTGAGAGATTCATGGCCTCCCTTCAAAACCTCCAACAAAAAATTCAAGACTTCAATAAATGATAGGCACAACTTCAAATAGAACACCCTATGCATCTAGCCCTACACTTCAAGAGATGCAAGACAAGATTGGAGACTTAGAGAACAACATAGGAAGTGATCAGAGGATTCAATGTGTTTATCCACCCCGAAAAAAAGAACCCAAGATCATCATGGTAGAGAAGTTCAATGCCGACCCTTCAAAGTTTTGAGGATTCCTACAACAAATAAATCTCTATATCTACATACAACTTGATAGGTATCTAGATGATGCTTCCAAGGTTGGACTCATTGGGACTTTACTTTGTGGTCAAGCTATATCGTCGTCCCAATCTTGGAAAAGAATATGCCACTGCTTCATAGCTATAAGGCATTTCTTTGCAAGCTCTCTTCCACATTTGGAGATACAGACATTGATCAAGTAGCAGAAATGAAACTTTAGAAGCTATGACAAGGTAACTGCCATGCCTCTACGTATGCATCTGAAATTAGGCAATTAATCTATGACCTCACTTGACATGATGAATATTTTATCAATCAATTCACACTTAGCTTACTCTACAAGATATGGTTACTTCTTTGGAACATTTTGATACTGGTCTTATGTCCAAATGTGTAGAATTAGATCATGGACAACAAGTATACTTTGTACAAAGCTAGGATGAAGAGGATTATTCCATAGATCTTGGACATCAAATCAATGGGAATCTTTGAGATGACATCAAGGACATTATGCTCACTATTCTTGCTGAGGTGAAAACACTCGAGGATTATATCATGCAAGCCATCTAGTATGATAATACATTGTTCAAGAGGAAGCAAGAAAATCAAGAAGAAGTAAGGCATTGCCAATGGAACCCAGCCCTAATCAGAGACCCCTAGTACTCCAAAAGACCAATGCTACACCAGTTAAAGTCATGGATGGAAGACCTCTATCATTTAGAGATATTACCTCAATATGACCAAGAAAACTTGTCAGAGAGAGAACTAGGGAGAGAGAAAGAGGAGAGAAGACTGCAGAAGAGAGAGAAGAAAAGTGACGAGGAGAGAGAAAGACTAGATTTAGAGAGAGAAAGACATGAAAGAAGGGGAAGCCATAGAAGTTGTGAGCAAGAAGGGAGAGAAAGATTGTAATTGTATTAATGTGTCAAAAAGATGTAATTGAGAGAACTAGGGAGAGAGAAATAGGAGAGATAAGACTACAGAAGAGAGAGAAAGACTACAGGAAGAGAGAGAAGAAGAGTGATGAGGAGAGAGAAAGACATGAAAGAAGGGGAAGCCATAGAAGCTGTGAGCAAGAAGGGAGAGAAAGATTGTAATTGTATTAATGTGTCAAAAAGATGTAATTGAGAGAACTAGGGAGAGAGAAATAGGAGAGATAAGACTACAGAAGAGAGAGAAAGACTACAGGAAGAGAGAGAAGAAGAGTGACGAGGAGAGAGAAAGACTAGATTTAGAGAGAGAAAGACAGGAAAGAAGGGGAAGCCATAGAAGTTGTGAGCAAGAAGGGAGAGAAAGATTGTAATTGTATTATTGTGTCAAAAAGATGTGTAAAATTACATATCCTCTCCTTTTATACCAATGTCAGTGTGACATGGCATAATATCAATATTATTTACACTAATTCCTTATTCTCAGCTTCTTACAATCCATCCCCACTCAAAAATGAATTTTTTGTCCTCAAAAACAAATATCGGACTTATTGGTATAGCCAAGTAATGGGTTGCAGAGTACTACTCTGTACAGCATTACAAGTGGTAAAAGAAAAGATTACCTAATATTCAATAGCAGTACTAATCTATACAGAGGGTCAAAATCAGCCTATAGCAACCCGGATCAAAAGGGAAAGTGGTATCGTTGCCATGCATTGGATCAACTTTCATAAGATCAAAGTCAAGTACAGCTGGAAGCATGATCATCATGATGGTATTCACTAACTCTTCCATAAGCCTCTCAGGCATCACCATGCTCTGTATGACTGAAGCATATGAGGCTGAAGTCACCATTGCATGATGATCATCCAAATCCACATGCTTTCCATGATCTGCTTTCTTGAACTGAGCTTCTTGTGGTGGATTCATACCAAAATGGTCTTCAACAAGATCTTCTCCATCCTTTGTATCATAATATTCAAATACCAAGAATATTTTGGCAGACTTTGCCCTGCATGTGGCTTGGTCATTACAAGATAGTGGCTTAGCACATCGATAGCATAAGCCCGCAGCATGCAATTCCCGTATCATATCACTAGTAAGGTGTCTAAAACGTTTAGCCTTAGATAGCAATTTACACACCTGCTCATCACCATTGGTCGACTCTATAATAGTTTTGGCATGCTGCTCATAGACATCTTGCTGCTCATATAAAATAGATGGTTGTCCATGCTCATCATGTACAACAAATAGGTGTCCATGCTCATGACAATAATGCTCATGCTGTCCATACTGCATATGGTGATAATAGCCGTGCTGCGCATTAGAGGGACAATTTGGTTGAGCATATGCATTTTCTTCCACTAATGTTTGCTGCTCACATACATAAGCATGCTGCCTTTGATCATTGATCCCATAGCATTGGTCATGCTGTCCATAATCTCTATTAAAATACATGTCACAAAACATTCATGCTGTTGTCCAAATACATCTATTTGTTGATGACTACTACCAAAACTTTGGTCATATTGTTGCCCATAAACATGTTGTCCAAGATTGCATGAAGACTGTCCAACATGATTACAATGATGTCCTTGCATCCTAGGCTGTCCATAAGTATGATGATTGGCAAGTCCATGAGCATAGGTATTGGCATAATGTCGGTCATAATCACTTGCTTGCTGTTGATCAAACCTAGAAGGGTACTGATAAGCATAACCATTTCTGTCACATCCATAAGAACTGGGATGGTCAACGAAGACTTAGTTGTTTAGACACTATCTCATTCAGCCCATCATGGTTAGGGATAAACACAAATAAACAAGCATAATCTTTTGTCAACCATTTTACATTTTGTGTCCACCAATGCCTCAACCCTCTTTTCCAAACTTTTAGATTCTTGTCCAATTAATTCACTCATGACATTAAACATCTCCTTTGAAGTAGATACATGAATTACATGCTTTTCAACCCTATTTTCAGCATTAACTACTACAATAATTTCAACCAATGTATCAATAACATTAAAACTTTGCAAATAGCCCCAAAATATAGTCATTTGCAAACAACCAAAATACCATATTTCTTTAACTCTTTTTCAGCATGATGTACATAACCCTTTTCAGCTTTGCACATGGCTATAATACCCTTGAATCTACCTACATTGCTTGTTGTCCATTCCTGAAAACTAACCACAAATATATTTTATCCTTTTCTTGGAGGTAAAAACATCTTCCAAGTAGCAATGCCATAGCCTCCATTTATAATAATGCTATTTAAAAACCCTTGAGTTCTCCATCATTAGATGAAATCGGATAATCTCTAAATGTATTCCAATTACGAGGATGAGTAACACATATAGTTACAAATTTAATTGCCCTTTTGCTATCTTTGCTTCACACACAACCATAACAAGAATCATCATCTATTACCTTAGATTCCATCCTTTATTCCATAATGCATGGTTTTCCTAAGATAACTGGATAACTACATGAATCTTGCACAAAGAAGTCGTATTCATCTTGGACATCTCTAATAGTCATTGGAACAATTGGACATGCACCATAAAAATCCCTTGATGAGTTGTGTGTAGTCAACATACACTAGCAAGGATCCATATCCACTAGCCATTCACTATTATCATACACACTACAAGCCATTACATTAATTTTGGACCCATGGTCCAAGAGAGAAATACATGGTATCTCTTCCTCCCCTATCTTTACAATAGTTTCAATTGTAGATCTTGCCCTAGTGCATAATATGAGAGTATTGGTTGTTAGGAAGAAAGTGAACATCCTCTTCCTCATGAACATACTAGTGCTCAACTCCCTTATGTATAGTATTGCCCACCATAACATTTTTCTTCCTAACATCATTCTTTCCTCATATAGCCCATTTTCAATATCAACCTATTTTATGATAGAAATGAAATCATCAGTAGATGCCAACTGAATACCTTGTGAATCCATGTCTTCTTTAACTTTTAATAGTGCTTGAGTAGGTTTCTTACAAATGCATTTTCCACTTAATGATATCTATTATCTTTGTCATGGACTTCATGCTTAGCAATGCCAAGAACCTTATCCATTATGATTTTAACTCTATTTTCAAGACTTCATTCCTCAAGCACTTTCTTTATGTTGGTTGCTATCTCTATGTCAAGCGTAACGACAGTCCTCGACTCTCTTTGTCCCTTCATGCTTCTTCTCATGTGAGACATCTTCAGTTACATGTTTTGGACTAGCTTTTTTAGTAGCCTTCTGTTGCTCCATCTTGCTTCGTGTCATGTGCCAAAGGATCTAAAGTGGAAGGACCTACATCCTCATCCTTTCTCTTTTCCTTGACAATAGCATCCATATTCTGCACCTTAGTCAAATATGCATATGCAATAGATGAATCAATAGGATCATCCCATGCACATTTATCCCATATGATCTAACTTGCACTTGTCAATTTAGCCCTTGTTGTCTTCTCCTTCTTTTCACAACCCAAGAAAATGACCATACTACAAATTTTTCATCAACATTATATGCATGTAAAGAACCATATGATTTCTCAAGTTCCAATCCATACATGGCAGCATCTATGACTACAAATGCATTTCTTGCTACCAACTCTTCCAACCACTTCTACATACCCCCTTTGCCAAAGTTTGGCTCAAGAGGCAACCCTTTTTCAATTGCATGAAATTTTCCATCTTTCCAAAACACCAAGCTCTTTGCTTTTGTATCACGATCAGCCATACACTCGCCCTTTTCATGTTGCAAGCTATCACACCATATACATAGTCTCTTAAACCCTTTTCTACTAGGCCTCTAAATTGCTACCCCCCTTCTCTTCCACTTTCTCATCCAATTTTACAACCTTCAAGTTAAGGTATGTCATATTTTATTGCGGGTCATATAAGGTTTTTACCAATTCATCCATAACATCTCCTTTTTGGGTGGGCCAGCAAGCCTAACGGATTGTTCAACCACCATTGATACATATTATTTTGTTGTAATTTTAGGAATAATTATAGAAACTGCATGCATAGACCCTATTCCCAACCTCGTTTTTAGGTTTTCTTACTTCACCATCACATTTGCAATATTCATTATATATGCCCACTCAGATTTCAACCCAATTTCTCAAGTTTCATCTTCTAATTGATTAGTCAATTTCTCCTACAACAGAAGGTCAATAGCTTTTAAGATTAACTCAAATTTTTTACTTTCCATCGACTAATGGTCATTCACATGGAATAGAGGATATCGACTTTAAAATTCACACGACAAGGCTATAGTAGCAAGATATTGATGATGAAGGATGGAAGAATATCCACAGAAATTGTGATGGGTAGATTCAATTGCTAAAATCAATATAATCATCTTACATGTTTAGAGGAAGTTCACCATCAACTTTTAAGAAAATGCATGTTGAGCAAAATGATGAAGGAGAAAGGAAAGGAGATATGCATATGACTAGCTCTTTACACATGATTTTTTCAAAGAAAATTTTTAAATATTTGATAATATAGAATTTGAAAGAGGAGCACCAATATCTTTTTTATTGGTTTTTATGTTCATAGAAAGAAATGCAAAAGATGGATTTAAAAAATGTGTATCCAAATGATAAAATCTACCTATTGAAGGGATTTGAAAAGAAAAGAGAGATGAATTGTAGAGCGGAGAGGTGAGTTTGCAAATGTAAGGATGTGATGTCCCTTTTTAAGTTGTAGCTCCATTGGCCAATTATCAAAATACTAAGGATGTCATGTCCCTTTTTAAGTTATAGATCCATTGGCCAATGATTAAAATGTATCATTTTTTTAAAAATGTATTCATTTATAGAATAAAGTTTTACCAATTATAGCTTAAGAGAAGCGTTTTCTATCTAAGTCTATTTATTGTGAATTACTTAATTGTTACATGTTAGTTTTGGTAGATGTAAATATGTTTTTAAGAAAACAAACCGAGCAAGTCTTGGTTGTACATTTGCAACTCAAAATGGAGGTGCCATTCTAGAACTAATAGCTCCCTAGTTTCTTAAATAGTTGAAAGTAGACCATCTATAAGCATGTTTATATTTGAAATTAATACATGTAAATTCAACACGACGATTATAGGCATGGATATGTGTCACACAAATAGATGTGCTTACCTACATACTCACAAGGCTTTTGTTAGTTCATAATATACCTCAGATTAGGTGTCAATGTGCTTATTCCCTTGCAGTATATAGATAAGTAGCCATGCAATAAATATGTTGTTTATATGCAGGTTTATATATCATTCTATTTGCAAGTTTAATGCACATTCATTTTGATAGATTGCAAATGAGAGGGATTTTCTTAAACAAGTTGTCTAGTTTTTGAGGAGAAGTACTCTCATTTCATGCAACCATGCAAAACTAAATTACACCTACAATTGTGTTAATAAGTAGTGTATAGTATGAGTTTCTAGTCCAAGTTCAAAAAGTACTTATAGTATTACCTGTGGTTATGAACACGACTATATACATCGTCATTAAAGTGCATCCACTAACTCCATCTATGCTTTCATTTCGTTGAAGTGAGAGAGACATCTTTGCCAATTAGAGTTTTCATTTCAACCAAGAAGCACATGGTTTCATTACAACATCTCAAATTTTATTTGCTAGATTGTAGTTCTTAATGCAATATTTCTGTGTTCTTAAATGTGGTCTCCATATGTCATATTTCACACAAATAACTTTTTCAACACACTTTGTTTTCTAGAAAAATTTTCAAAAAATAGATCTAGTTACATAATTGACTGGACAAGTTTGCAAAAACTAGCTTTGAGCCAAATATCTCTTGATGTCCTCCAATCAATATATTCAAATTAGCACATGTCTATGATGAGGAAACTCTCTAAGACTTTCCAAGGTCCACAAATTTGGATTTTTTAAACTTTCTCCATGTGAATGGATATCCCTTTAAAACAAGATTCAAAAATTCTACTATCCAAAAAAATCTAATAAGGTTTGCAAAAAGTTTACCACTCATCATGACTTTTCCTTATTACTATCATGATATTTTGTTATTTTAAAAAAATAAATGTGCCACATTAGTACGTTTTTACCAATCTTCTTAGATCCTTTGTTTGAGTATGTTCAAAATAGCATGTATATATGAGGTGCTTAGATGGTAGAGACAAAGGATTGCATCAAGTTTGTACTAGAGACCCACTATCTACAAAGATGGGAATTCGAAGATGAAATAAGGACAAAACCAAATGGCAATGTATGATGTTAATTTATTCTAATATTTGATTCTAATTACCTTTGAGAAAATGAGTGGCCAATATGTCAATGTATTTTAATAATTTTTAAGAAAATAAAGGGCCTTAAGATGTTATGATTAGGAGAGTTGAACATTAATTTGTCTTTTATTAAATGGGTCTCAATGATGGTCATCTAGAAATACAACTTCCACTTAGGATCGTGCTACAAAAAGTTCATGTCTAGTCTTTTCCAATGTCTAGTAAGCAAAGTTAGCTCCTTTTACAGCAAGTACAAAGCTTAAACGAGATGCCACATGCAACTCACTTTCTTTACTATACATCTAAAAAGTATAGCCAACAAAAAGTGTGACATCACCCTTGTTTTAAATGTGTCCATTCAAAAAGCTCTAGGGCCTGCAATCTCATATTGATATACTTTCCAAATATCGTTCCTTCTAACTTTCATGACCATTAAAGCTGAGCAACACATGGAAAGGGTTTGAAAAGCTCCAAAAGTGGCTTATCTAAGCCTATAAATTGAATATTACCTTGGCAATACCATCCCATCTATGAACTCATGCACTTCCAAGCTCTCCACGCCCTACTCTTAGTACGTATAATCATTGTCTTACCGATTGGACTCTTATAAGAATGTGTGAACTAGCACTATCTCCATTATATAAAAACATTACTAGGGTAATACATTACATGTTATACGGATCTAAACACACACACACACACTCTCTCTCTCTCTCTCTCTCCATTGTTCAAAAGTATGGAAGAAGTAATGACCACCTCTCTCTCTCTCTCTCTCCATTATTCAAAAGTATGCAAGAAGTAATGATCACAATCACATAAGTTTGACATGGTTGTTGTAGGCCCGTGAGAGATTGAAAAGACGCAAGTTACTCATCTGCCTAGTAGGATAGTGAGATCAAGGTATAGCAAAATAATGAACGTGTAATAAGTTATTGGTTTGGAAAACAAATATCGCTGAAAGATGAGGCGATGTTCTCATTGCTGGACATGAGGAGCCAGCCGATTATATTTGGCCCTAGTTATGGGAGATGCGGAACAATCTGGCAGGACGATCGAGGGGACGAGCTCCACTCTGCTTTCTTGCACCAGTAGTAGGCACTGTAGCACCCCTTATCATTTTGCCAGTGCGTGAGACAGACAGATCATCAAGGCCGGATGCGGTGTGGAAGCTGGTCGAGCTGGCCGTTGCGTCGAACAGGTAGCAGTCCGAGGAAGAGCTGGAACAAATCAACTGCACACATGCATGAAATACTATTTTACGATAAATGAAAGATTGAACTCAGGATATAACCTATATCCATCGACTGTGTTGAATTCAGGATGTCGATTCATGAAGTTACACATGCATGCATATTGAAGCAGCTGAATAGTTACTAATTCTTAGATGCTTACGGCGCTTGTATCGCTGCCTGCACCAGCGACCAAAGCCTGCACATCGTCAGCGCTTGATCCACAGCCGCCGATTGACAGAACCTGCGCCAGCCAGCCATGCATTGAATCAATATATAGAGAGATAAGGATTGGTTAGCTAAGGATATCCTTCATTGCAGGAGGAGGGAGACCAGAAGAAGTCGGTATGTATATTACACATATCTAATATTGTACCTGGAAATCTTCCTTTTTCGACTTCCCTGAACTGCTGCTGGTGACGGTAGCGGAGAAGTCAAGGCTGCCGGTGTCTACCAACTGTTGGCAGAGATCGAGAGAGCACGTCGCTGGCGGACACCGTGCCACTCAGCTCTACACCCGTGCTCCCTAAAAGAGAGGCGGCCTCTTCCTGGGCTTCCTGGATGGCAGGGTCGTTATTGTTGCCGTCACCTCCGGTGCCACCTGGCGCACTGCCAGATGGTGGTGCCGGGGCCGGTGGCGATGGCACCATTCTCTGGGGTGGACTTGTCGAAGATCCTACCGGTGCCATGCCAGGCTCGTCATCTGATGATCCGCCGCCCCCTTGACCTCCACCAAAGGCGAAAGGTGGAATAGCCGCGCCAAGATCTCTCTGAGGCCGCTGTCCAGCAGCGGCCGGCGACGTCGATAATATTATGCTGATCATCGACGTCATCCAAACAAAGCCCAATAATACAGGACCATAGTTGTTTCGACGCACAAGGAACACCAGGTGCTTGGGCATGGCCATGTTCTATCGATGTCTTACCCTGTTACTAGGATGTACAGCGGTGATCAGTACTGATCAATGATCATGGGCTCCTGCACGTCCTGGTTTGCAATATATCCTAAATCCCGTGTGGCGATCTGTACGTCCAGCCCTTCCAGTTGTCCTTTTATTGACGTTAAGAGATTCGTAGTACCGATACAAATAATGCAGACCGGCCCCATACATGAACCTCTGCCATAGCTGTGTAGCACCATCTCAGCCGAATGGAGGGACCAAGGCCTAACAGGTTGCCCTACTTGGAATTATACCTGAAACACACCACTAATAGGACCTAGAGCTGCTCGAGGTTAACGTCCCTTCGATATGACGCACACCGCTAGCTGGCCGAATAGATAATGACCTTGGACCACCTCATCCCTGCGATTATCCCTTGGCTTGTATGGACAAGATTACACATAGGCCCTGCAGCTCCTCGAGATTAAACGTTGGATACGAAACACTCCAATAGAATAGAATAAGGCTTTAAACCTTCCTTCATGAACGTCGCCCCTTTTAGGCAGCAGATAGGTTGATAGAGAGAAATATGTAAAAGAAGAAGAGAAAAGAAAATATGATAAATAAAATTTAGTATATTCCACCACACTTTGGATAACCTCGTTGGCATCAATAACTTGAGCACCCCGTAGTTGTCAAACAGGGTTTATTAATCTATCTTGGGATTAGTAACCAAGATCTGCAACTAAGATAGCTCCTACCATCGTGAATTACAAATCTAACAATTCACTTTGCATTCTTCTTTGCTTTTTATCATTAGCATTACCCCCCTCTAAGATGGGTGTAAGTCCCTTGACCCTCATCATGAAAGGTAGAATGCATCAACTTGCGCCACCTTGGAATTGAAAGTAGTAGCTTCTCATTCATTAGGTTGGTCAATTTTGGTAGTCAAAGAAAAATATACACTTGGATCTTGAGACAGATTGGAAGGAGTCTCAAATTTAGTGTTTCTACATTTGCCATGGAAAACACTATTAGAGGGTGGTTATTGATTTTTTCATATTTTCTTGGTTGTCTCTTGTGGATTCTTTTAGTGGATAGAGTAGTTGCATTATCTTACTGCTGCTTCAAGCTCTTTTGTTTGAGCTTGGAGGACAAAGGATTGACCAACAAGTGCCTCATATTGTCACTTATTAAAATTCAATGGCTCCATCATGCCCTCCTTGGATTTTATCTTTTAAATTGAGTAGTAATACATGGACGTAGCTACTTTATTTCCTCCTCTTCGGTTTCTAACTTCCCAAGCACCACAGTTTCTTTATGTGGATTAGTAGCCACATCAAGCAGGTTCTCTTCTAGAATTGCAAACTCAAGTGTCACAAGGAAGAGCTTTCTAGTCCCTAACTTGTTTGTTTTTTTTTGCTCAAGTGTTTGCTATGTAACCTAGTTCTCTATTTGGATTTCCCTCTTTGACTCCAATGGGAATCAAGCTATAGTCAATGGAGGTGACTGTGTAGGCACTTTAGGCAACCAAATGCATTACTTTCCTACATAATACCCTTGAGCATGTAGTAACGCTTTAGAAACCCATACGGCTTGGTGCTAACTCTCCATTGTTGCTTCCAATTATATGCAATGGGTATCCTCTTCCTTTTGGATATAATTCTAGTTCTAAAAGCTTTAAAGGTTGTTGTATTGTTCCTAGTAGCTGGAGTATCTACTATCGTTCTAGGAGGATTCCTACTATGTAGTTTTGTTTTGTCCTGATATGCCCTGAGTAGTTCCTTTGGATCTCTCTGGCTATCCTCACAAGGATTTTGTTTTGACTCACACATAGATGTCTTGCTCACCCTGTGGATAAGGACAAAGTTTCCATTACTTAAATTGGTTACTATTTTAATACTTGGCAAGCTCGATTGTATCTAGTGTACTACATAGTCCACTTCAAATTGGGTTGCATGATTGAAAAGTCTCCCAAGTATGACTTCCTTCCCCATAAGCTCTCCATTTGAAAGCACATAGAAAATGATGGGCATGCCTTTAGTCTCTCTATATGTAACGTGTCCACTAGAATCATCCAGGACACGTCTTAGCAGTCCATCGGAAAGGATGTCTAGAAAGTTCCGCCCGGCACTCCCATGGAATGTTACGGGTTTTGCAATCTAGGTCTTCCCGTGTCTGCCACGTAGCGGAAGTATCCTGGCCGTTCCCACTTAGGATCGACCGGAATTAGGGGTTTTCCTGTTTGGTCATTAACTAGCAGCAACTAACGTCAGACCCGAGCGAACTACTTTACGCAGAAACGCCAAGTCCGAAGCGGATTCATGCTGCACTTGGTTCAAGGAGAATGGGAAACGAGAGGGATGCAAGGCTCGACCTCTCTGCCATAAGGCATAGTCCCATTCCGTTCCCCTAAAACAACGTGAATCGGGTAATAGGTAATTCCAAGTCATCGTTCTCGTTATTTGTTCCGGCGATGATGATCATCCCTCTGTTCGTTGAAGATTTTTGAGAAAAGTTTCCGGCTAACCGGGACCACTCATCCATAGCACAGACCCATGGTCCATCCTCCGCACTTTCCTCGGTTTGTTTTAGTTATGTAATTACCTACCACATTAATTTGACATATATCAAACAGCTTCTTTGATTAACCCTGTTAAGCACTGGTTCCTTCACGTAATCTTATCACAAGACATAAAGAAAACAATGTCAAACAACTTCTTTATTATCGTTTTATCCTTTTATCTTTGAAATACAAGGAGTTCCGCCCGTAGGCTTGTATCGGTCTAATTACTCTCTTTGAATGTGATTTGTAGTGACTTAAATTTGTCTCAATACACATGGTCAACAACCTAGTTGCACTTCCCTCACTTATGCGTAGATACCGAATGGTGGTATGGATTACGACTTAGGTGATACAGGCCTAGTGGTTGTGCCTAATGAGTTTTCACTTAAATCCTAGGGGTATACACCTATGAATATTATACCTAGGGGTAGGTGTAAGGATGTGAGGACCCTAAACGTAGATATCATCAAGTGTGCCAAATGGAAGTAGCTAGGGCCTAAACTTAAAGGCTTGAAGTTTGCTATGAATTCTGTCTAAATATGCACACTCTATAAAGCAAGTTGCAAGTAGGCTAGGAGTGTTCTAATGTAACTGCACTTGCACACTTGTGTGCAAGAAATGTTAGTTAAAATGAAATGTGTCAAGTTCTACAAGTAAGCCCTATTAAGGGTGAAGCTCTACCTAAATATACAAATGCTAGTGTTATTGTATAACAAGTCTAGGACAGTTATAGTTGGATTCGAGGTCCACATGATCCAAAGGCAAGTCTTAAGAGTTGGAAGTGCATAGAGGGTGCACCTTGCACTTAGTGCAAGGTATTGGGATCATATTGTGGTCATAGGTGGTGGATACTCCCAAATGGGAAAGGCTCTTACCCTTGTGGATTTACTTATGTGCCAAGAATGTTGTGCCCTTAAGGAGAAGGGATCATATCCTTACCAAAAGGAGGATTATCCTTAAGCAAGGGGATACATGCACACAAGGATCAATTGAAAAATTTTCTACTTAGCAAAAGGAAGGTTCTTCTTAAACAAAGGGATATAGAAGCACAAGGACCAATGGAAAAATGATAGGACAAGTATGGAGTAGAGGTGTATGGGTGGGACCTGAAATCAGTATGGGAGTGCAAGTTCAAGAGTGTACTATGGAACTGTAAGGGTAGAGTGTGGAAGTCCTAGTGTGAAAATGCTGATGTGTATGAGTACTAATGTGTGAGAGCTAGTGTGCGAGTACTAATGTACGAGTTCAAGTGTGGGAGTGTAAGCATGGAAGTCCTAATGTGGGGTTAGGGGTAGAGTGTGGTAGTAGGGTACCTACTATGGAGGAGATAGTGTAGGAGTGGGAATATAGTGTGGGAGTGTGGGTAATAATATTGGAGTGGTAGTGTTGGATTAGAGTAGGGGGGAGTGCTAGGGTGGTGTGGGAGCATTTTGAGTGTAGCAATCCTACTATGGGATTGGGTCTAATGTGTGAATTCTTGTAGTTTGGGAGTCCTAGTGTGGGAGCGGTTCTAATGTGGGTGTGGATGGTTCTAGTGTGAGTGTTCGTACCATGAGAGGCCTCCTAATATAGGAGCCCTAGTGTGGGAGTGGTTCTAGTATGGGAATCTTAAGGTTCTAGTTTGGAAGTACTTGTAGTATGGGAGTCATAATGTGGAACTGGTTCTAGTGTGAAAGTGGTTTTTTAGTGAGAGTCCTAGTGTGGGACTGGTTCTAGTGTGAGAGTCCTAGTATGGGAGTGGTTCTTTAGTGAGAGTCCTAGTGTGGGAGTGGTTCTTTAGTGAGAGTCCTAGTGTGGGAGTGGTTCTTTAGTGATAGTCCTAGTGTCGGAGTAGTTCTAGTGTGAGAGTCCTACGATGTTGCCACTTCTAGTAGCCATCTCCACCATTAGCAACCATCTTGCCAATTCTTGTAGCCATCTCCACCCAGGGGGTGCGCGTAATTTGTTGACCAACATTTAGACTATGTGCATTTTGTTGTAGAGGTGTGGATACTTAACTTGACAGCTCAATGCTTCTTGGGCTATGTAGGAGGTGGGTGCTAGGGAAGACTCAACGACAACATTAACTGACCTACTAATGTAAGTAACCAAAGTGGATAGGAGCATGCATCTCAATAAATCATTATTACATGTTCGTGTCAAATGAACACTAAGAGTAGAAATGCACAATTAAGCATTGTAGAAGAAAAGAAGTGCATGATGAAACTTTCTAATATAACTTGCTATAGAATGATAATGTGCTGAGTGATAAATTGGTGGTTATCTATGTATGCCAACTCCAATAAGAATGAGCATACACTATGAGCATAGTCTCTTGAATTATCTTCATATGCATAACATGATAGCTTCAAGATACTATGAACATAGTCTCTTGGACCACACTCATATCTTAATATGCACAACGTCATGCAAGAAGTGAGTAGTCAAATAACTACTTAGAATAATAAAATGCAATGGAGGTTTTCCTAGTGTGATTGGAAGCACAATCAACCATTGTTTTGGTGTGGTTGGAAGAAAGAGAGAGAAAAGGGATAGGAAGCCCTATGAAAAAATTACTACTAACAAATAATTAAGAAACAAGAAACATTACTACAAAAAATATATTATTTTGTTTCCATTATTAATTCTTGAATAGTTGAGTGATCTACATTTAGATGATGAATACACGTCTCTCCTTTTCATTTAAGGCTTATACTAATAGGGAGGCAGTAGGCCTTTAAAGATCCATTTAGACCAACTTTTCAACCACTTCCATTAGGAAAAAAATGAACTCACAAATGGGCCTTTTAGCCCCCCCTCTCTCCTCCTTAAAACAAGGAAAAGAGGAGAGAAGAATAGTAAAATAATCCACCTCTCTCTCGAGTTTTGCAAACTCATTTTTCCTATATATTATCTACAAAGATATACTTAGATTCCTTCTCTCTCCTCATGCAATAAGTCTTTTTCAACCAAATTTTATATTCAAAAAGGAGTTAGTAACGGGAATGTGGTGCTTAATCGAGAACAAGGAAAATAAAATTTTGGAAGTTCCTTTTAAGATATTTTGGGGATTTTTTATATCCTAGATTTTGGTCAAAAAACAAACCCATTGGTCAAATTTCGTGTTTTTTGGAGATGTTTTTGGAGAAAAATAGAAATATCTAAAATACAAAAAGTCTTGGACATCCCTACCCTCTGAGGTGTTCCCCCCCATATCTATACTCTCTCATAGCTCTATTGTGACCTCTTCTCTGTGTTTATGCAACCTTCATTAACAAAGTGAATTACTTACACGCTGCTTTCCCTTGGCACCTTTGTGTGCCTCTCTGTGCATCTCCACTGTACCTCTTGTGAGAACCAAGTAGGCTCCCCATTTCTATTAATAGTAAAATGAATATAGGAAAGGAGTTGCATATTGAGGTAGAAATTGAATATGCCCCATTATTCAAAAGAACCCAACGTACCAGTGTCAACCCTCAAGTTTTGCAGAGTTAGATGCAAATGGGATTGAAACATGTGGATTTGTGGAAATATAAAATTGGTTCAAATTGTGATGTGTTCTTCCAATATGAAAATACCAATGGAAAGATCACAAGATCATCAAAAGCAAGCCCTTCAAGAAGTATGAGGAAAAAAAGTAGCCAATGTATGGTGGATTGGTTCAAAAGATGAGGAGAAAAATAATCAATGCCTATGTGGAGTATAAGAGAGGGTTCAACTTGGATGGTATCAAAAATCAAAGGGATCAAGGATTTCTACATATTATTTGATGGACCCTGATATGGTATATGTTGAAAGTATCATTGCCCTCACAAATCTCACATATAATTGTAACAATAACAAATATGAATTTGATGAAAATGATTGGAAGATCTTAAATGAATTTGTAAGGAACCATTGAGAATAGGTAAATGAACATTATTCTTTCTCTTCGTTAATATTTCTTACCATGTACAATTACTAAAATGAAAGTCTTGTCA
This sequence comes from Lygodium microphyllum, assembly GCF_053477565.2. NCBI lineage: Eukaryota > Viridiplantae > Streptophyta > Polypodiopsida > Schizaeales > Lygodiaceae > Lygodium > Lygodium microphyllum. The sequence continues at coordinate 126,819,915 of NC_141160.1, read as the reverse complement.
AGCTCTTTTTTTCCATTTTTCTTGATGCTAATTTCTTGTGTTCTTGTGTTTACTTCAGGAACATGACTAGTGCATTATAGCGATGCATCCACAAATGTGAAACCAATGATAAACTCCAACTTTGAAAATTTGAGATGATGAGCAGAAGACAATTATAAGCTAGCTAAAAATCTTATATATTTAAATTTTTATATAAATGTATATACTTTATAAAAGAAAATGAAATATGTTTTTTTATAGATGCAAGCATAAAAAAGTATGATTTTAACTACATCATCATGCAAATAATGCTGGAGTTTTGATGAGGCCATGACAATGCAATATATTTTTTCCTTTCAATGTATCTACCCATTTCAAATACAAATCAAGCTCATATTTATTGTGTCTTTGTTATAGCCTAATATGATTTCAATCAAGTGGTAAATTTTGAGTCTTTGTCTCTTGTTATCTCTAGATATTGTATATATATATGCGTGTATATGTGTATTACATATACACTTGATATGCTTTATAGGAATGGCTGAGAAAATAATTGAACATGAATTAGATACAAAAGATGTAATGATATAATCCACTATCATCAAATAGGACAATATCAAGATCAATATGGCAATGGAAGGGAGCCTTAAGACATTAGTATGATGGTCGAAATATGTATTCCTACATTTCTATCTCAATTTTTATGTTTAAGGACCCATAGAAGGCTTACTCTAACATAAGCTTCAACAACTACCTTATTAGGAAGCATGCGCCATAGCTTGTGCATCATAGTTTTATTTATAAAAATTCTAAATTATACCATTGAAATTCATATAGGTTGAATATATTTTATAAAGTTTCATAATGACTAATTCTAATAAATGCATTTTATGAACCCTTAAAAGCTAGTTTATGATCAATTTTGTGATAAAAACTAGTATTTGGTATATATTACGTAAGGATATGTTAAATTTTTTATTTTAAAATTATGGACTATCGCCCTTTTGAACTCTGCTTTCATGGTCGGATCTTCTTCTTTTTCTTCTTCACACATTTGCCTATTGGCAATGCAGGCAGTTCTTCCTCTGCCTCGGGTAGCGGCTCCTTGACCATGGCCCATTCCTTGGAAAGGTGCTTGGCGATGTCCCCCACCAAGCTTGGGACATTGCCTCTTGAAGTGACCGGGTTCGTTGCAATGGAAACAATGGAGATTTTAGCCATTTCTTTGAGTAGGAACAAAGTTGTTAACATTATTAGTCCTTCCTTTCTTGATTTGTCCCTGATTATGACCTTGAACTCTCTTTATCTGAGGTCTGAATGCTCCTCTGTTCGGGTCATTATAAGACCAAGTTTTGTTACCCCTGGTCTAGACTGCACCTCCTGAATTATAGGTGCCGCTCAAATGAGTGCATCCTAAAGATCTGATGGACACATAGATTCGAGACGGGTATTTACTGGTGGATTTAAACCAGCACAAAATTTGGACACCTGCTGTGTCATGTCCATTTGTGGTGCATACTTAAGAAGTGAGACAAATTTAGAATAGTATGTGTCAAGCGTGAGCCCCAACTGTTTTAGCTCGTAGAACTCATTCATTTTCTGCGTGCGATATGTAGGTGGTAAGTATCTTCCCTGCATGGATTTGTTCAGCTTCTCCTAGGTAACGGATCCCTCCTCGATCCCTTGATCCCTGCACCATTGCTTCCACCAAAGCCTAGCTTCGCCGGTGAGCTTTAGCTTGGCGAGCATAGCTTGATTAGGGGGTGCGGTACCGGTTGCTTTGAAGTAATCCTCCATAGATTCAATCCAAATTTTAGCATCGGCTTGGACGGACCTGCCTCTCCCGTCAAACTTGGGTGGCTTGATCTGCTTGAGAAGAAACTTCTTCTCCTCGATTGCAGCAGTACTTGATGTAGGAGGCGAACTAGGAACCTGTACTTGGGGTTGTGCCTGGATAAAGGTTTCTTAAAGTTATTATATGATAATCGTTATTGATTTATATTACATCTTCAATTCTGCTATCATGTAAGCAATATAGATAATTAACTTTTTATCAATTGTCATGCACAATCAGACATTGATAAAAAAAAGTATTATATGTATTTATATGGGCATAGCCCTTTTGGAATACAACATTTCTTGCAATGATAAGCCAACTGTTACATTTAGTTTGGGAAGAACAACGTTGTATTACATTTATCTACAAGAACTGTATAATAGTATGGTTTCGAGTCATGGATCTTCAGGAATCGGTAAGTCATTGGAAGTTCAGGGTATCCTTTCCTATTGGAACCCATTCTTTTCATGGCGCCCTAACACTTCAATCCTGTCGGCGAGGATTACACGGGTTACTTCCTCATATACATATGAGTTCATCTCAACCCTCTGACCTCGAATATGTAAAGTTGAGTTTACGTGAGCTTCCGCAAAAATGAACAGCTTCACGACTTTCAGGTCTTCCAACCACTTGATCCTCTTTAGGTTGGTTTGTAGATAAGCAAACTGGTGGGCGGCTATATAATAGATTCCTGAAGCACCCGTCCATCTTCGTTCCATGTACAAAGGTGATGGATTATAGATTTTCTCTCGGATGTTCATCATCTCAACCCTTTGTCGATAATGCGGAGAATGCATTGCAGTCATAAACATGATTTGAAATACTAAGAACTTGTTCCACGCTTCCTAATTCTGCAAGTTAGAATTGAAGGTATGGAAATGTTTGGAACATCAACATTCGCTTTACTTTAACTTATTAAGATTTCATAAAAACAATTCCGTTGTTGGTCAGCTCTGATACGCACTTGCTACGCAAGTGTCGCATTAAACCATGAGACTTATTCTACTCATTGACGGAGTCACAAAACAATCTGTTCCTGATTACGTTAGGCGGACATTGTCAATCCTAGAGTTTCAAGCTCCGTCTCGTAAGATTCTTAGGGACAAACCCTAGTTCACTTTCCAATTACATTTTCACTGTCCCTACATTCAGTGAATGTGGGCAAGTATTTAAGGTATAGGCGTTTCTTGGAATTTAACTCATTTCAAACGAGTACTCCGTTGTTTAGGTGTTTTAGGTTTATACCAATTTGTTTAACTCTAGAAAATAATTACGTGATCATTTCTACATGACTTGTTGTCTATACGTAATTTGATTTTTCAACCCTAACTTATCGATTTGAGGTCAGGTATAGGTTAGGTTAGTTCCAACTAATCTTCCTATACTTTGCGAACAAAATTCATGCTAAACAAGCAACCTTTTACTTGATAATTTTGACAAACTATAATTTTCTAGAATCATGCATCATAAGAATTATTTCATGCTTTGCACTTTCCATGATGATTCATTGCGAAGAGGATATGGGTTAATAGTGCGATATGTAGTTTATACATCTAGGCTTAAATGAAGTATACTATTTTAATGGACATTAATCTAGTTTTTAAATCATTTCAATGCATAAGGCTATCTGCCAAAAATCCATTTATGCTTTCTTTATTTTGCAGATTTTATTGAAAGTATTAATGAATAAGTTCCTTCGTCGTGAACATCTAGGAGAAAATATATATCCTATTTCTAACAATTAACCTTGCGTGATTGAATTACAACAATACCAAATAAAAATTAGGAAGGAAAACCTGGGATTGGGGTGAGATGTCCATGTGGATGCCCGAAGATAACCCTCCCGCGACTGCGCCTTGGACTTTCTTAGGAGGCATCGCAATTGTAGTCTATCGGACGTGGAAGCAGCTTTACAACTCCTCTTTGGAATTCCACCCTCACTCCCTTGCACCATCCGTCGAAAGTAGTTTTAGAAGGTTCCCTCCTTGAAGTAGGGATTTCGAAAGAAGGGGTGTTTCAAAATCTTTTGCGGATAAGACCCAATAAAGCCATGGGAGGGGCTTAATGGCCTTGTAATGACTCGCACAAATGAGGAATGAAAAGGTGTGGAATCCCTTACGAGACTTTTTGAGTGGAAAAGGAAGGTGTCAAACGACCCTTAACATTCCTCTTTCTTTTACGTGTGGGAAAAGAAACAAGGTGCGGGAGAGTTCCAAGGGGTATTTTTGCATGGCCTAAGGGGGATTTTAACAAAACATGGGGGGAAAAGGAAATGTTATTTGGAGTAACCTTTTATGGAGGAAAAACCCTAAAGGGGAAACTCCAAGGAAAAAGTAGCCTTAAAGGTTATAAGTAAGGGTCTAAGGACCCTTAGGGAAAATTTGGAGGACAGGGGTTTCAAGAGGCCACGGGAAGGGTTTCAAGATGCCTCAAGAGAAGGGAGGCTAAAAGAAATTTTTAAACACAGGGGGAAAGGGTTTCCAACATCCACGAGAAAGGGGATAAGGGGAGAAAGGGGGGCTTATGAGTTTAAACACAGGGGGGGGAAAGGTTTCCAACATCCACGGGAAAGGGGCTAAGGGGAGAAAAGGGGGCTTATGAGTTTAAACACCGGGGGGGGGGGGGGGGGGTAATAAGACCTTTTAGTTCTTTTGGGGGGGAAAGGGGGCTTATGAAGCTCCTTTTTAGAAGCTTCTAGAAGCTTCTACGTGTTGCAAGGGGAAAAAAACAGTGGAAATTGGACGCCGCGCTGACGAAGTGGCTGCAGGGTGCGATGGCGGAGGCCGATGATAGCCTGGCGATACTCGGCGTCTCCACCTCTCTCCTCTTGCAACAGCAGCGGCAGCCTCTCCATCTCCCTCTCGATCCCCTCATAGCAACAGGAGGCACAACCTTTTCTTCACGATCTCTGCCCCTCCATCGTATTTTAACCTGTGGCCCCCCCTCAATTATATAGGGGAGGGGATAAGATCCTCCTTCCCCTTGCGTGTCGATGGGTATGTAACATTGCCCTGGCAGCAAGGAGCTTGCCTACTTACTAATCCCCCTCTTCCTTCAGATCGACTATCGGTTGGAGGAGAGGGAAAATTTTTAAAAATTTTCTTTTATATCATTAAAAGGAATTATCCCTATCATTATCCTACCCTTAAGAGGGTTTCATATATGAATGGTCTATTTATCCTTTTGGAGTTGTTACACATATAAGATAGGAAACATGTACATTTTAAAAGTTTGATACTTTGTGGATTATGATAACGTGAAGAAAGAACTTGAAGAAGTTGTATAATGCATGTTTCTATTTCCCTTGATGAGGAAAAATCCATCATGTAAACAAGGAAAAGAAAAGACTACATGTACTCCTCTCTCATATAAGATGCAAAATTAAAATGCAATTAACATCTTACATCAAGATAATTGTGACCCATCTATCTGACAATTGCTTGGAGTAGAAGAGTTTCAATGAGCAATTCATGATGTAATTGAAACCTTTAAATTTTTTCTTGCAACTTGTACTTGAGATAAACAATAATATCTTGACATTTGTATCATATAGGAGGAAATATGAAGATAAAAACTTATGTTTGTGAGAATGATCAAGGTATTGAGCATCAATCAACTTAACTTGGATCTCAGTAGTCTATAGTGCTTTTATCATGACTGAATCATGCTTAGCATATGACTACTTTTGTTTTTGTTGAAGTTCCTACTACAAATACATGGTAAAAGTGTGAATCAGGTGCCTCACAATATTGGCACAACTTGTAGCATACCCCATACTACACAAATTTTCATAGCGTTGGTGTTGATGACATGGACTATATGTTGAGAGAGAGAGAGAGAGTACGAGAGAGATACACAATACATGCTCCCAAAGAATGATTCATATTGATGTAGAGTTAGTATATATAGGTGAGACCCAAGTCAAGTGAGAGATGATATATATAGTTGTAACATCCCCACTCAAACAAAGGTCTCTTGCTGCGAGTGAAAAAACCCTTGGGGAGAACAAGGGAAAAACGCGAGCCCCTACACATACCTACGATACAAAAATAATTTACTATAAAATTTTCTTGAATACAATGATACATGCCTCAATCAGTGAGACAAGAACTTGGAACAATACCAAGTGCATGTCTTAATGAGCTAAAGCGAGCTTCACTAAGAGCTTTTGGGAAGATGTCTGCAACCATTTGATCACTAGGACAATGCTCCACCATAATGGAACCTTTCTTGACTTCATGCCGAACATAATGATAATGAATAGCAATATGCTTTGATTTACTATGTTGTATATAGTCTTTGGTAAGACTAATAGCACTTTGGATATCGCATCGAAGAGGTGTACTAGATGATGAAGGATGTCCCAAATCTACAAGTAGTTGTCGAAGCCAAACTAGCTCATGAGCTGCTAATGATGCAGCAACATATTCGGCTTCAGTTGTAGAAACCGCAACACATCGTTGTTTCTTGCTGGACCAAGAAACCAAACATCCATTTACAAAGAAACAATTCCCACTTGTAGATCACATGGATAAGTGTGAACTTGCCCAATCAGCGTCTGTATATCCAATAAGGTCAAGAGAAGTTGAAGAAGATAAAGAAGAATCCTCTCGACGACGATAAATAAGACCAAATTCCTTAGTACCCTTGAGGTACTTAAGAATACGTTTTGCAGCACTCCAATGAATAGTGGAAGGGGAAGAAAGATACTGTCCCAAAAAGTTAGCTGCAAATAAAATATATGGTCTTGTGTTTAAACCAATAAATTGAAGACAACCAACAAGATTAGCAAAAGTTGATGAATGGCTGATTCTTCATTGTGTGTTGTAGATGTACCCTTGGTAGAGCTTGAAAGAATGGGAGTGTTGGCAGAGTGCGCATTTGTCAACCCAAACTTCTTAACAATATCATTAATAAACTTTGTCTAGTGAAGAAGAAGAATGCCTTGTTGTCGGTGTCATTGAACTTGAATACCCAAACAAGAATGTATCTCACCAAGATCCACCATTTCAAATGCAGTCGATAAAAGCTTCTTCATAGCATCCAAGAAAGCAATATTATTTGACACAAGAATAGTATCATCAACATATAGAGCAAGAATAATAAAATATTTGTCCTCCCTTTTGATGTAAAGATTTGGATTAGCAAAACATGCAACAAAACCTTTAGATGTGAGGAACTGATCAATCTTAATATACCAAGCATGAGAGGCTTGCTTCAATCCATATAATGCACGATGAAGCTGGCATACAAGATGCTCCTTTCCTGCAATCATAAAACCTTCAGGTTGCTCCATATAGATTTCTTCTTCAAGATCTCCATTGAGAAAAGTCGTTTTAATGTCCATTTGGTGAATTTCTAGATCAAATAGTGTTGCAAAAGCCAAAATCATACGAATAGTTGTGGAGCGCACAACGAGAGAAAATGTTTCTTGATAATCTACTCCTGCAATCTGTGAGTAACCTTTTGCAACAAGTTGTGCTTTGAACTGATCAAACGAGCCATCAGCTTTGGTCTTGGTTTTATAAACCCATTTACATTTGATAGGAACACGATTTGGGGGGACTTCAGTAAGAATCCATGTACCTTTGGAGATTAAAGAATCGTACTTAGCTTGCATAGCTTCTTGCCATTGATCCCTTTGAGACGAATTGATAGCTTCCATATATGATATTGGATCCTCTTGGACAGACATAGCATCATCAAAGACATCATATTCAATAGAATAGAATCCATGCTCTATCTCAATAGGAAGATCAACATAGATCTCCAAATTTTCATCAATCTTCTTTGGAGGTGAAGGAGGTTTATGATCATCAGAATTAGTAGAATCACAAAGCAAGTAAGGAAATGCACTAAGCAAAGACTATGTATCATCTGAAACATCTAACAACCATGTGCCACCCATAGTCTTCTCATCAAATATAGCATCACGACTAATGATAACCTTTTGAGAAGAAGGATCATAAAATTTGTAACCTTTGGAATGATCTGAATAACCAAGAAAAATAACCTTCAAACCTGGAGGATCCAAAGTGTCCTTGGGCACATGAATATAAGCAATGCAGCCAAATGTGTGAAAGTGAGAGACTGAAGGTGTCCTCCCTCTCCAAATTGTTATAGAAATTTTACCAGCAGGTGCAGTAGTTGGAAGATGATTTTGAATAAAAACAGCTGTTAGAAGTGCTTCAGTCCAAAACTTTCGAGACAAACCATAGTGTATAAGCATGCAATGTATAGCATTAAGAATCGTGAGGTTTTTGCGCTTAGCAATGCCATTTTGCTAAGGAGAATAAGGAACTGTAAACTCATGATGAATACCTTGATCCTTACAGAAGTCATCAAATAGATTGGATACATATTCACCGCCATTGTCACTGCGAAGCGTCTTTATAGAGAATCCAGTTTGAAGCTCCACACTTATCTTGTATTGTTTAAATACAGGTAAAGCCTCAGACTTATATCGAAGAAGATAGACATGTGTGTACTGTGAGAAATCATCAATAAAAGTTATAAAATATCGATATTGAGACTTTGAGGCAGGAAAAGGACCGCAAATATCGGTATGAACCAAATCCAAGAGAGCACAGGAATGTGATGAAGTAGAAGTGTGGAAAGGTGAACGATGGTGTTTTCCAAGTGCACAGTACTCACATATTCCCATACGTGGATGAGATTTAAGATCCATACCTTGCACAAGACCATGACGATGAAGATCAAGAATTTTGGCAAAATCTGATTGTGCAAATCGTTGATGCCATAATTTGCAATCTGCATCTCTAGGGGTAGTAACAACATTTGCAACTGTATCGTTCAATGATAGCTCAAATAGATTACCATGTCGAGGAGCCACTGCTATAGTATGCCCGCCTTTCTCTATACGACATTGATTATGATCAAAGCCAACAAACAAACCAAGATCAACTAGATGAGCAACAGAAATAAGATTTCTTTGCAAATATGGAACATGAAGAACTCCTCTTAATATTCTAGTGGATGAAACAGTCCCCAAATATAAATCACCCACTCCTTTGACTTGACAAGTCGTATCATCCGCAAGGTAAACAAACTTCTTGACAGGAAGAGAATGATAATTGTGAAGCCACTACCATTGGTATGTCATGTTTCCAGTGGCACCTGAATCAACGATGAATAGAGAACCATCATGAACATGAAGTACCTTTTCTGGAGAGATATCATAATGGACGAAATTGAGCTCCTGATGAGTATGATCATCATCAGTTGAAGTTTGTTGAACAATATAAGCTTGAGAACGTTCTTCATCATATCTTCGTTTATAACAATGACGAGATGGATGATCTGTATGTGCACAATAATCACAAGGAGGAAAACTTTTGGACGAGCGAGGTTGCTTTGTAGTAACTCCATGCTCCTCATCATATTGACGTGCCCAGCAATCAGAAGCCACATGACCTTTCTTATCACAGTAAGAACAATTTTTGTTAGGATAAGCAAGACGAGAAGATTTACTACCGGGATTAGAGTGTCCACCCTACTGAAAACGTGAAGCAGAACGCTTGCGAGCAACAAAAGCAGCATCAAAATCCCTTTGTTCACGAGTGACCAAAACAACATCAAATTTTTCCAAATGATGCTCATGACGTTGAGAATATTCAATAAGAGATATACATGCTTTATCAAAGTGGATATCATCCTTGTTAGACAAAATAGTGATGATATTGTCATATAAAGGATCTTTGATGGTATGAAGAAGTTGAGTAACAATCTGATTTTTAGCAACAGGAGCGCCAGCAGCACCAAGCTGATTGATAATGTCTTTAAAAGCCTCGATATGAGAGTGCATAGAAGTACCAACCTTATATTGAAGATTCTTCAAACAAGTTTGGAGATATAAAATTTCGGTGACCGATTTCTTCTCAAACGTTGAGATAAGATACTCCCAAATAGCATGAGAGGTTTCCAGATGAAAGACATCCAAGATAAGTGAGTCAGGAAGTGCAGACAATATATAACGACGAGCCGCTTTGTCATGATGAATCCAATCAGTATGATCAATTTTCCATTGTTCAAATAATGGACCATCAATAATCACAGAATTGTTATTCATCACATCAATAGGTTGAACTGGGCAAGACAGGTCGCCCAAAACAATATCAAATAATTCGTCACCTTCAAGAATTAGCATCATCTTTGCTTTCCACCCAAGAAAGCCTTGTCCTTGGAAGAAGGGAACCGAACGTTGGCCAGACCGATATCCGTTAACAATTACGCAATTGGCCATGCCTGTATGTCGAGAGAAAACAAATAAGATGAGATCGCAGAATCTGCAAACCATGATCAAGACGAGCGTAGTTGAGACACATGACAATCAAAATAGGGATATGCACGTAAGAACGGCGAAAAGTATTGAGTGACTAAAAAGAAAGCTCGAAATAGAGAGGCGTAATGTGCAAGACGAGATGACGCATATAAGAAAAGTGTTATTTTGGTCGAGCAAAGAACGTGAACGATAATAAAACATCGCTAAAAATAGCAAGATGTTTGCTTGTCGTAATCAACATCATTAACGAAGACGAGCGATTAATAAACTGTAATTGGGGATTAACGAACTGTAATTAGAAATACAGTTTTAAATAAAGAATCGCATATTCGAGCAGAATTGCTGTCTTGAATCCTGAACTGTCATAACTTTTGATCCAGAACTCCGATTGACAAGCGGTTTTGACAAGATTCGAGAGCACGACGAGAGCTACGCATTAGACTTGGTTTTGTTTTTAAAGACAAAATTAACTAATACTTCTAATTTGAACAAGTTCATGTATCAAATCATCACTTGTGCAAAGAATTCAATCAAGTATAAACAATGAAACAACTTAGCTTCCTTGTTGTTGCTACGCATCCATAGCTCTGATACCATGTTGAGAGAGAGAGAGAGAGTACGAGAGAGATACACAAGACATGCTCCCAAAGAATGATTCATATTGATGTAGAGTTAGTATATATAGGTGAGACCCAAGTCAAGTGAGAGATGATATATATAGTTGTAACACTATAGAGGTGGCATTCACCATTGATAGTATGGTGGTGAAATTGCCATATATTAGTCTTATGGATGGTTCTTTGGGTATTTGTGTCAAGCCCTATGTGCACTAGATGGGAGAGCGTTTAGGATGTCAAAGAAGTAGGGAGGATTGAAATAGTGGTTAGAGATATGTGGAAGGCTATTGAAGAAAGCACCAAGTGGAGTAGTTAGAAAAATATCAAAGAGTACTAGCAAAGTCACTTGGGAACCATAGGGTGCCAAGGGAGGAATGGGAGGGTGGGAGACTCACACCTTTCCATATAAAAGACATTGCATGGAAGTGGAAGGTATTCTAGAGATGGCTACATGGTCATAAAGTATCATGGGGTGGGAAGTTGAAATCCCTAGTAATGTGATAGATCCCATCAGTACAATAAACTATCCATTAGTACTCATACTCATACTATCACCGTGTGTACTTTGATGAAGAAAGGATGGTGTTATGGAGATAAGAGGAGGGTCCCATGGGGCCTCTTGAGGAGGAATATTTGAAGGCCTCCAAGAAAACTCTATGGGCTCATTCTATCAATGAAGATTGTTGGTAGTCAAAGAAGGACCATTTAACACCATATTAGAGAATTTGGGAGTTTTCCAAGTCCCAAATTCAAACAAGTGATAAATATTTGACCACGAAGCTAATCTTGATCCATCTTTAAAAGTGGGACTTGAAAAGGTATCTTATATAGTATTTAGGGTAGACTCCATCTTTAAGTAAGACAACAAGATTTGACCATGTGGTCAAATAATAAAGGTATTGGGGGTTCCCAAAGTGCATGGAAATTCCCAAATTCCATAATATAGTATTATTCAATGATCAAGGTAAGTACCTAGAGAATGTATTCAAGGAAGGTCCATGGATCAATTGCCTTGAAGGATTGCAATAATGGTAGTTCAACTCAATGTGATCTCAAAGAAGAGGGAATGAGCCATAATAGTAGACAAGGTGATTGTTTATGCTAGGGAATAGATATTGATGATGAAGGATGGAAGAATATCCATAGAAATTTTGATGGGTAGATTCAATTGCTAAAATCAATATAATCATCTTACATGTTTAGAGGAAGTTCACCATCAACTTTTAAGAAAATGCATGTTGAGCAAAATGATGAAGGAGAAAGGAAAGGAGATATGCATATGACTAGCTCTTTACACATGATTTTTTCAAAGAAAATTTTTAAATATTTGATAATATAGAATCTAAAAGAGGAGCACCAATAACTTTTTTATTGGTTTTTATGTTCATAGAAAGAAATACAAAAGATGGATTTAAAAAATGTGTATCCAAATGATAAAATCTACCTATTGAAGGGATTTGAAGAGAAAAGAGAGATGAATTGTAGAGCAGAGACACTACAACAGAAATGAGGCATAGACACGCATGTTAGACGCGCAAAGTCGGGCGCGTCTATCATAGCGTCTATCACTGTGTGTAAACATGCGTGCAAATAGACGCGGATTGTGCGTCTATATATCTGCGCAAATAGATGCTAATAGAGACGCGCCAACAGATGCACAATTATTTAACCACCTAAAATTGCAATTCACATTAAAAACCAATTTTAATAATTATTTAACCACCTGAAATTGATTCTTGAGCATGCACGTGTGCGCATGATAAAAACCATAGAATTAAGAAATATACACATTGAATCATTGAATTAAAAAAATAGAGTTAATGATTACTCGAAGTACCATTGGCATCCTCGAAGTGAGCAAGGACACCACAATCTTGGGTATTTATCTTTTCATCTTTACGTTGAGTTCGAAGATGTTTACCCTCACACCAAAGTGCATTGAATAATGTGCACTAGTCGTAAAAGATAATAGATCAAACTAGACATGCTGGACCCTCACAAGGTGTTCAAATAACTAGACATGCTGGACCCTCACGAGGTGTCTGTAGCAAAATATACTAGGTAGATGAAAGAGCCCTTAAGCTATGGTACACTTACTTGGGCCTTAAAACAAAGATCAGCATTACTCCTACTCTAGACTTGGATAAAAGTGCCAGTGAAGACTCGAGTGTTTTATGGCTCGAGACTCAATCTATGAATGGAAAAACATCACGTCCACATCTAGGTTCTATCCCACCCTTCAAGTTCAAAAAGGGCATGGGATTTGGAATTCTTGGCTTTTTTAAAGGCAAGCCAAAACCATTGAATAGTTTGATGGAAGGCCCTCCCTTTTTCTATTTTGAAAATATTGAGAACATTTCCAATTCAGAGTGGGAGACCATCAAACGGCATTTTAATGGCATAGATCCAGAGTTCACAGACTCTAGATATTTTTCAGCATGCTTTAGGCTAAGGTGGTTATGTTTATAACCTTCCAGTAGATGGAAGAAGGTTGATCCTTCCCCCTGCTCTCATGACAATCTTTGAGGTGCTTCAGAAAACAAAGAAGTATTGGCCCCCATGGGATCCGACAGAGAAGCTGAATTGCATAAACACACGGGGTGCCCCTAGCACTATATGTGGATTGATCAGAAAAATATTTTCTTCCCACAAAGAAAGCTAGCAATATACCTTCTTATCTTCAACATGAGATTGTCCTGGCATGCAAAATATGGAACTTGGTTTGGGTCTGCCCAGGCCAAGCTGCCCCACTTGAACCCCATGAGATTAAGCTGGTGCTTGGATATGATCGTGACTACACTTGAGGTTACTCTACACTTTCAGATCGGTATGATGCATTAGGCAACTCATTTCAGGTCAATACTATTGCGTACAGTCTTTCACCACTGAAAGAATTATATCTGCAAGGTTTAACAGTTCTGTCCTTATTCTCGAGCCTTGGTGGGAAAGAAGTGGCATTGCACAAATTGGATATAATTTTGAAGGCTGTTGTTATTGTGGAGATCAATGATAAATGTAAAAACATAATAGCTAGCTAGTGGAACAAAACCTTCCCCACAGGCCGATTTCAAATGGAGAATGATGTTAGAGATCTTACTGATGATAAGTTGGCTGAGATTGTGGATGCAATGGGAAAGATTGTGGATGCCAATTCATAGCATGAGTAGATTGATGTAAATCAGTTGGCTTGTGCATATGCAAGCTATTCTAATCATGTCAAGGTGTACTTATAGCTCACATATCTTTGATTGATTGATGGATAATATGCCTTTCTCTATCTCTTTCGTGTACACCTTCATTGCATTATCTTTCTCTTGCTAAAAACCATTCATGCTTTATCCACCTATTGATACATAAGTGGGATAATATGCAATTGTAAGTGGGATGGTATAGTAAGTCACTACATATATATGTGCCAATTGACTTGCCAATGTGTTATCTCTTATCCTCAAGCTTTGTTATATATGTCACCACATAGGTCAATTGATTCCCTAAATGCATGCATTGATTGGATAGGGCATGCCCTATACAAATGTGATTGGATAGGGCTTCATGATTGGATGTATATATAAATCAAAGGTTGACTTGTGCATTTGCAATATGTCACCACATAGGTCAATTGATTCCCTAATTATGCATGCATTGATTCCTTAAATTGTTCATGCGCGTCTGTAAGCGCGTGTAACAGGAATTATCTGCGCATATACACGCGCCATTACACGCGCTGACAGACGCACCACGCAAGTATAGAAAAAATTTTAAAAAATTGTGGCTTTATTTTCAAACCTGTGCTTTCGTGCGTTTTTTGCGCGTTTTTTGCAGTTCGAGCTGGACATCACTACTCCTGTCTATCTATCACTTCATGAAGACAATGAGGCAAGGAAATAAGAGTAAAAAGAGGACAGGAGGAAAGAAGAGCCAAAGAGTAAAGAAGAAGAGCCAAACAGCAAAGAAGAGAACAAGATTGAAGCAACTTACCAAGGGAAGGGAGAAGGAGGACAAGGAGTTTGCAACCTAGCCGCCGCCACCCGTTGGAACAAGCAAAGAAGGTGAGTTATTCTTCTCTCTCTCAATCTTGTTTGGTTTCTCTATTTGTTTGTCTCTCTCTTCTCTCTCTTCACATGCTAGATCTTGTCATCTATGGAGGTTTTTTAGCTTTGTTTTTTAAGCAAGTTTAAGAAGAAATGGTGTGAATGTGCGCATCTATCAGCACGTCCAGATGACAGTGTAGACATGGCTGTAGACGCAGAAATAGACGCGCTGATAGACACCCACAGAGACGCCCTGACAGACGCAGACAGAGACGCAGGTATAGACACGCACAAAGACGTAGATATAGACGATGTATGTAATATGTTTTATCTGCACAGGGTAATATGATTTTTCTTGTGTAGATGTGGAATCCTGGATCCTCCAACACCCCATTCAACAAGGAGCAATTCATGGGGGAGATGACCAATTATCTTGGTCGCCCTCCCACTGCAGATGAGGTTTTCAGTGTGATGTCTGGGACACCTATCACATCTTTGCCTACACAGGGATCAGCTGAGGTACATGGATTGACCAAAGCACGTGCATTTGTGTATCGAGTGAGGCAGAGGGTAGTGCACGTCGAGGGAGGAGGGAGAGTGGTGCGGGAGGACGAGGAGGTCGAGGGCTTTGTGGGGGTTGCCTAGGTGATGGCTCTCGATCACCCTCACCGAAAAATGAGAGAGATGAGCCTCCACAAATGTACTATTCTATCACTAATGTTGGTGGTATCTTGCATGACTTTGAGGGGAGGGAAGTGATAGCCTACTTGAGGAGTGTCGTGCATGCCACATACAAAGATTGCATGATTCCCTTCAAGCACCAAAAAAATGGTTTGTGGCAAGAGGTGCTGCGGGCAGTACATAAAAGGTACCCTAATCCTGAGAATTCACGATTCTCAAATGATTGGGGACGGGGTCAAAGGTGAGAGACACGCTTCATAATAAGAGGTCTCACCTTATGACGTGCCCCAAGGAGTCATTGCGGAGACAAGAGTAGGGGCGCCCTGGATATGGCCAACCACCCAATTGCCACCGCAAGGAGTGGAAAGAGGCCAAGAAGAGAGCAGCGGAGAAAATGACAAGTCGCCAGCATGCAGAGGCGCGACGTATCCAGATGGCAACCATGGGATCGTCGCATTATGGATTGGGTGGCAGGGAGTCATGGGAGGCTGAGTTTGTAAGTATTGTTTGTTTTTTAAAAAAAATTAAATTTTGTAATTTGTTTCACTTCATTATGTAGTGTGTTTTAATATGTTGTATGTTCAAATTGTTTTGTAGTATCAAATCGTTGGTAGGATGCCTACTCCTAGAGAGGTAGGCTACCATCCAGGTCATGACGGGGCGTCCACTTGGCATCATTTCTACGAGGAAGGACTCATCACGGAGGAGCAATATAATCACGCCATGAGGATTCCACCACCAGAAGAGGTATGTTTTATTTTTTACATGAAAAGTATAGACAACTCTAATTTATTGTTTGTAATGGTATTTATATACCTTAATTCTTTGTGTAGGTGAACCTTGATGCAGTTGAGGATAGCGAAGGGGGGACTAGCAGTAGCGGTGGCGGCAATGGCAATGGCACAGGCAGCGGTGGTGGTCGCAATGATGATGCCTCTTCTGAGGAGATATAGAGGAGCCCCATGCATGCATGCCTCCCCTTGGCTTGTAATTTTCATTTTTGATATGTATTACTTTCAGCTAGTGCTTGCGACCATGACGTCACAAGCACTAGAACTCATAATGTAAAAACGTTTCATCTATATATATGAAATTTTGTGTACTACATACATTGTTTTATTTTTTAGTATCCAATCTTCGAAATAATCCTTCTCTGTTATCCCTAAGCATACAATTTGATGTTGATGGGGGGAAAAAAACCAGAGAGCATGTGGCTTTGCAAGCCACATGCTCTCTGGTTTTTTTTCATACTTCTGTTTTGCACGTCTATGAGCGTGTCTAAATTGCAGGATAAATGCACGTCTATTTTCATCAAAAACTTTCAGAGTAAACGTTGTTTTAGATGCGTAGATACACGCTTGTATAGACACACAATATGAATATATCCACTTTTTTAAAAATATGATTATATATTTACGTAGCGCGTTTATACGCACGTCTCAAAGCGCATCTAAATGTGCGTGTAACGCTAATCATAAGCGCGCTTTTAGACATGATTTTGTAGATGCGCAAATAGACACGTTAATAAACGCGCCCGACATTTTTTTTCACAATTCAAATATTGCGTCTACAAGCGCGTCTATGAACCCTTTTTGTTGTAGTGAGAGATAAGTTTGCAAATGTAAGGATGTGATGTCCCTTTTTAAGTTGTAGCTCCATTGGCCAATTATCAAAATACTAAGGATGTCGTGTCCCTTTTTAAGTTATAGCTCCATTGGCCAATGATTAAAATGTATCATTTTTCTTTTTTGTGTATTCATTTATACAATAAAGTTTTACCAATTATAGCTTAAGAGAAGTGTTTTGTATCTAAGTCTATTTATTGTGAATTACTTAATTGTTACATGTTAGCTTTGGTAGATGTAAATATGTTTTAAAGAAAACAAACCGAGAAGTCTTGGTTGTACGTTTGCAACTCAAAATGGAGGTGCCATTCTAGAACTAATAGCTCCCTAGTTTCTTAAATAGTTGAAAGTAGACCATCTATAAGCATGTTTATATTTGAATTTAATACATTTAAATTCAACACAATTATAGGCATGGATATGTGTCACACAAATAGATGTGCTTACCTACATACTCACAAGGCTTTTGTTAGTTCATAATATACCTCAGATTAGGTGTCAATGTGCTTATTCCCTTGTAGTATATAGATAAGTAGCCATG
Source organism: Lygodium microphyllum (assembly GCF_053477565.2). Taxonomy (NCBI): domain Eukaryota; kingdom Viridiplantae; phylum Streptophyta; class Polypodiopsida; order Schizaeales; family Lygodiaceae; genus Lygodium; species Lygodium microphyllum. Next base: position 126,802,302 of record NC_141160.1, on the reverse strand, counting down.
CAATAAATATGATGTTTATATGCAGGTTTATATATCATTCTATTTGCAAGTTTAATGCACATTCATATTGATAGATTGCAAATGAGAGGGATTTTCTTAAACAAGTTGTCTATTTTTTGAGGAAAAGTACTCTCATTTCATGCAACCATGCAAAACTAAATTACACCTACAATTGTGTTAATAAGTAGTGTATAGTATGAGTTTCTAGTCCAAGTTCAAAAATTACTTATACTATTACGTGCGGTTATGAGCATGACTATATACATGGTCATTAAAGTGCATCCACGAACTCCATCTATGCTTTCATTTTGTCGAAGTGAGAGAGACATATTTGCCACTTAGAGTTTTCATTTCAACCAAGAAGCACATGGTTTCATTACAACATCTCAAATTTTATTTGCTAGATTGTAGTTGTTAATGCAATATTTCTGTGTTCTTAAATGTGGTCTCCATATGTCATATTACACACAAATAACTTTTTCAACACACTTTCTTTTCTAGAAAAGTTTGCAAAAAATAGCTCTAGTTACATAATTGACTAGACAAGTTTGCAAAAACTAGCTTTGAGCCAAATATCTCTTGATGTCTTCTAATCAATATATTCAAATTAGCACATGTTAATGATGAGGAAACTCTCTAAGACTTTGCCAAGGTCCACAAATCTGGAATTTTTTAACTTTCTCCATGTGAATGGATATCCCTTTAAAACAAGATTCAAATTTTCTAGTATCCAAAAAAATCTAATAAGGTTTGCAAAAAGTTTACCACTCATCATTACTTTTCCTTATTACTATCATGATATTTTGTTATTTTAAAAAAATAAATGTGCCACATTAGTACGTTTTTACCAATCTTCTTAGATCCTTTGTTTGAGTATGTTCAAAATAACATGTATATATGAGGTGCTTAGATGGTAGAGACAAAGGATTGCATCAAGTTTGTACTAGAGACCCACTATCTACAAAGATGGGAATTCGAAGATGAAATAAGGACAAAACCAAATGGCAATGTATGATGTTAATTTATTCTAATATTTGATTCTAATTACCTTTGAGAAAATGAGTGGCCAATATGTCAATGTATTTTAATAATTTTTACGAAAATAAAGGGCCTTAAGATGTTATGATTAGGAGAGTTGAACATTAATTTGTCTTTTATTAAATGGGTCTCAATGATGGTCATCTAGAAATACAACTTCCACTTAGGATCGTGCTACAAAAATTTCATGTCTAGACTTTTCCAATGTCTAGTAAGCAAAGTTAGCTCCTTTTACAGCAAGTACAAAGCTTAAACGAGATGCCACATGCAACTCACTTTGTTTACTATACATCTAAAAAGTATAGCCAACAAAAAGTGTGACATCACCCTTGTTTTAAATGTGTCCATTCAAAAAGTTCTAGGGCCTGCAATCTCATATTGATATACTTTCCAAATATCGTTCCTTCTAACTTTCATGACCATTAAAGCTGAGCAACACATGGTAAGGGTTTGAAAAGCTCCAAAAGTGGCTTATCTAAGCCTATAAATTGAATATTACCTTGGCACCGCCATCCCATCTATGGACTCATGCACTTCCAAGCTCTCCACTCGCTACTTTTAGTACGCATAATCATTGTCTTACCGATTGGACTCTAATAAGAATGTGTGAACTAGCACTATCTCCATTATATAAAAACGTTACTAGGGTAATACATTACATGTTATACGGATCTACACACTCTCTCTCTCTCTCTCTCTCTCTCCATTGTTCAAAAGTATGCAAGAAGTAATGACCACAATCACATAAGTTTGACATGGTTGTTGTAGGCCCGTGAGAGATTGAAAAGACGCAAGTTACTCATCTGCCTAGTAGGATAGTGAGATCAAGGTATAGCAAAATAATGAACGTGTAATAAGTTATTGGTTTGGAAAACAAATATCGCTGAAAGATGAGGCGATGTTCTCATTGCTGGACATGGGAAGCCAGCCGATTATATTTGGCCCTAGTTATGGGAGATGCGGAACAATCTGGCAGGACGATCGAGGGGACGAGCTCCACTCTGCTTTCTTGCACCAGTAGTAGGCACTGTAGCACCCCTTAACATTTTGCCAGTGCGTGAGGCAGACAGATCATCAAGGCCGGATGCGGTGTGGAAGCTGGTCGAGCTGGCCGTTGCGTCGAACAGGTAGCAGTCCGAGGAAGAGCTGGAACAAATCAACTGCACACATGCATGAAATACTATTTTACGATAAATGAAAGATTGAACTCAGGATATAACCTATATCCATCGACTGTGTTGAATTCAGGATGTCGATTCATGAAGTTACACATGCATGCATATTGAAGCAGCTGAATAGTTACTAATTCTTAGATGCTTACGGCGCTTGTATCGCTGCCTGCACCAGCGACCAAAGCCTGCACATCGTCAGCGCTTGATCCACAGCCGCCGATTGACAGAACCTGCGCCAGCCAGCCATGCATTGAATCAATATATAGAGAGATAAGGATTGGTTAGCTAAGGATATCCTTCATTGCAGGAGGAGGGAGACCAGAAGAAGTCGGTATGTATATACACATATCTAATATTGTACCTGGAAATCTTCCTTTTTCGACTTCCCTGAACTGCTTCTGGTGACGGTAGCGGAGAAGTCAAGGCTGCCGGTGTCTACCAACTGTTGGCAGAGAGAGAGCACGTCTCTGGCGGACACCGTGCCACTCAGCTCTACGCCCGTGCTCCCTAAAAGAGAGGCGGCCTCTTCCTGGGCTTCCTGGATGGCAGGGTCGTTATTGTTGCCGTCACCTCCGGTGCCACCTGGCGCACTGCCAGATGGTGGTGCCGGGGCCGGTGGCGATGGCGCCATTCTCTGGGGTGGACTTGTCGAAGATCCTACCGGTGCCATGCCAGGCTCGTCATCTGATGATCCGCCGCCCCCCTTGACCTCCACCGAAGGCGAAAGGTGGAATAGCCGCGCCAAGATCTCTCTGAGGCCGCTGTCCAGCAGCGGCCGGCGACGTCGATAATATTATGCTCATCATCGACGTCATCCAAACAAAGCCCAATAATACAGGACCATAGTTGTTTCGACGCACAAGGAACGCCAGGTGCTTGGGCACGGCCATGTTCTATCGATGTCTTACCCTGTTACTAGGATGTACAGCGGTGATCAGTACTGATCAATGATCATGGGCTCCTCCACGTCCTGGTTTGCAATATATCCTAAATCCCGTGTGGCGATCTGTACGTCCAGCCCTTCCAGTTGTCCTTTTATTGACGTTAAGAGATTCGTAATACCGATACAAATAATGCAGACCGGCCCCATACATGAACCTCTGCCATAGCTGTGTAGCACAATCTCAGCCGAATGGAGGGACGACCAAGGCCTAACAGGTTGTCCTACTTGGAATTATACCTGAAACTCACCACTAATAGGACCTAGAGCTGCTCGAGGTTAACCCTTCGATACGACGCACACCGCTAGCTGGCCGAATAGATAATGACCTTGGACCACCTCATCCCTGCGATTATCCCTTGGCTTGTATGGACAAGATTACACATAGGCCCTGCAGCTCCTCGAGATTAAACGTTGGATACGAAACACTCCAATAGAATAAGGCTTTAAACCTTCCTTCATGAACGTCGCCCCTTTTAGGCAGCCGATAGGTTGATAGAGAAAAATATGTAAAAGAAGAAGAGAAAAGAAAATATCATAAATACAATTTATTATATTCCACCACACTTTGGATAACCTCGTTGGCATCAATAACTTGAGCACCCCGTAGTTGTCAAACAGGGTTTATTAATCTATCTTGGGATTAGTAACCAAGAATCTATCTTGGGATTACTAACCAAGATCTGCAACTAAGATAGCTCTTACCATCGTGAATTACAAATCTAACAATTCACTTTGCATTCTTCTTTGCTTTTTATCATTAGCATTACTCCCCTCCAATATGGGTGTAAGTCCCTTCACCCTCATCATGAAAGGTAGCATGCATCAACTTGCGCCACCTTGGAATTGAAAGTAGTAGCTTCTCATTCATTAGGTTGGTCAATCTTGGTAGTCAAAGATAAATATACACTTGGATCTTGAGATAGATTGGAAGTAGTCTCAAATTTTGTGTTTCTACATTTGCCATGGAAAACACTATTAGAGGGTAGTTATTGATTTTTTCATATTTTCTTGGTTGTCTCTTGTGGATTCTTTTAGTGGATTGAGTAGTTGCATTATCTTACTACTGCTTCAAGCTCTTTTATGTGAGCTTGGAGGACAAAGGACTGACCAACAAGTGCCTCACATTGTCACTTATTAAAATTCAATGGCTCCATCATGCCCTCCTTGGATTTTATCTTTTAAATTGAGTAGTAATACATGGACGTGGCTACTTTATTTCCTTCTCTTGGGTTTCTAACTTCCCAAGCACCACAGTTTCTTTATGTGGATTAGTAGCCATCTCAAGCAGGTTCTCTTCTAGAATTGCAAACTCAAGAGTCACAAGGAAGAGCTTTTTAGTCCCTAACTTGTTTGTTTTTGTTTGCTCAAGTGTTTGCTATGTGACCTAGTTCTCTATTTGGATTTTCCTCTTTGACTCCAATGGGAATCGAGCTATAGTCAATGGAGGTGGTTGTGTAGGCGCTTTAGGCAACCAAATGCATTACTTTCCTACATAATACCCTTGAGCATGTAGTAATGCTTTAGAAACCCATACGGCTTGGTGCTAACTCTCCATTGTTGCTTCCAATTATATGCAATGGGTATCCTCTTCCTTTTGGATATAATTCTAGTTCTAAAAGCTTTAAAGGTTGTTGTATTGTTCCTAGTATCTGGAGTATCTACTATTGTTCTAGGACGATTCCTACTATGTAGTTTTCTTTTGTCCTGATATGCCCTGAGTAGTTCCTTTGGAGCTCTCTAGCTATCCTCACTAGGATTTTGTTTTGACTCACACATAGACGTCTTGCTCACCGTGTGGGAAAGGACAAAGATTCCATTACTTAAATTGGTTACTATTTTGATACTTGGCAAGCTCGATTGTATCTAGTGTGCTACATAGTCCACTTCAAATTGGGTTGCATGATTGAAAGGTCTCCCAAGTATGACTTCCTTCCTCATAAGCTCTCCATTTCAAAGCACATAGAAAATGATGGGCATGCCTTTAGTCTCTCTATAGTCTAAAGAAATTTGCATCCACAGTAAGAGGAAATATGGTGATCTTCAATAAGTTTTCACATTGGCATTGGTTTGGATGCTAAGCTAAGTAGACCCTTTTATTGGAATATTATGATATATGTGACTAATGCTACATTCAATGCAACTTAGGTAAGCTTTTGTGGATTTATCAATATCCATCCCATCTACTAGTTGTGGCTTTGGCCTTTGTGTTGGTAGCTCAATCATTATGATCAGATAAATGGATGGGAACATATGCTCTTTGTTGACTTATTAGGCTTTAGGACTTTTAGACTTTTTACTCTAGTGCACATCATCTGAGTATCAAGCTCTCAATAGCTAAGTCTCTCCTTGCAATGATAAGTATTGGTGTATCTGATCTTCTGAGTTTTTGCTTTCTCTCTTGAACCTGTGAGCTTATTAGTTCTTCTTTGGTCTCTCAACTTTGTTTCTTGAACTTCCAACTTTGTCTCCTCAAAATCTTGACTTAGTGTCCTTCTCTTTGCTCTTGCACTAGATGCAATTGTTCGTAGATTTCCTTGATGTGTCTTTGTCATTCAATACTAGATCTTCATGGTCTATGCCCTTGATACTCCTAGATACTTGGGTATTGTGATCCAATTAACGTTGCAAGCTAGGATGTCATTGTGCTTGATCCTTGGTGGCACTAAGGTACATGAGTTGTTGGCCTTCAAACCAAAATGAACAATGAGTAACCAAGTGTATTTCTTGACATTGGTTTAAGGTCCTATGTCAATATCTTAAAATTAAGTCTCTCAAAAGATCTACTAGTCAATGAGTAAGTGAGACTCGCTGAAGGAAAATTGGAGCTAATGACATGGAAAGTTTTTGGCTCAAATATAATTCTTTGGTCTAATTACTCTCATTGAATGTGATTTGTAGTGACTTAAATTTGTCTCAATACACATGGTCAACAACCTAGTTGCACTTCCCTCACTTATGCGTAGATGCCCAATGGTGGTATGGATTACAACCTAGGTGATACAGGCCTAATGGTTGTGCCTAATGTAGTTTGACTTAAATCCTAGGGGTATACACCTATGAATATTATACCTAGGGGTAGGTGTAAGGATGTGAGGACCCTAAACGTAGATGTCATCAAGTGTGCCAAATGCAAATAGCTAGGGCCTAAACTTAAAGGCTTGAAGTTTGCTACTAATTCTGTCTAAATATGCACACTCTATAAAGCAAGTTGCAAGTAGGCTAGGAGTGTTCTAATGTAACTGCACTTGCACACTTGTTTGCAAGAAATGTTAGTTAAAATGAAATGTGTCAAGTTCTACAAGTAAGCCCTAAGGGTGAAGCTCTACCTAAATATGCAAATGCTAGTGTTATTGTATAACAAGTATAGGACAGTTATAGTTGGAATCGAGGTCCACATGATCCAAACACAAGTCTTAAGAATTGGAAGTGCATAGAGGGTGCACCTTGCACTTAGTGCAAGGTATTGGGATCATATTGTGGTCATAGGTGGTGGATACTCCCAAATGGGAAAGGCTCTTACCCTTGCGGATTTACTTATGTGCCAAGAATGTTGTGCCCTTAAGAAAAAGGGATCATATCCTTACCAAAAGGAGGATTATCCTTAAGCAAGGGGATACATGAACACAAGGATCAATTGAAAAATGTTATACTTAGAAAAAGGAGGGTTCTTCTTAAAGAAAGGGATATAGAAGCAGAAGGACCAATGGAAAAATGATAGGACAAGTATGGAGTAGAGGTGTATGGGTGGGAGTTGAAATTGTACTATGGAACTATAAGGGTAGGGTGTGGAAGTCCTAGTGTGAAAATGCTGATGTGTATGAGTACTAATGTGTGAGAGCTAGTGTGCGAGTACTAGTGTACAAGTTCAAGTGTTGGAGTGTAAGCATGGAAGTCCTAATGTGGGGTTAGGGGTAGAGTGTGGTAGTAGGGTACCTACTATGGGGGAGATAGTGTAGGAGTGGGAATATAGTGTGGGAGTGTGGTACTAATATTGGAGTGGTAGTGTGAGATTAGAGTAGGGGGGAGTGCTAGGGTGGTGTGGGAGCATTTTGAGTGTAGCAATCCTACTATGGGATTGGGTCTAATGTGGGAATTCTTGTAGTTTGGGATTCCTAGTGTGGGAGCAGTTCTAATGTGGTTGTGGGTGGTTCTAGTGTGAGTGTTCGTACCATGAGAGGCCTCCTAGTATAGGAGCCCTAGTGTGGGAGTGGTTCTCGTATGGGAATCTTAAGGTTCTAGTGTGGAAGTACTTGTAGTATGGGAGTCATAATATGGAATTGGTTCTAGTGTGGAAGTGGTTCTTTAGTGAGAGTCCTAGTGTGGGAGTGGTTCTAGTGTGAGAGTCCTAGTGTGTTGCCACTTCTAGAAGCCATCTCCACTATTAGCAACCATCTCGCCAATTCTAGTAGCCATCTCCACCCAGGGGGTGCGCGTAATTTGTTGACCAACATTTAGACTATGTGAATTTTGTTGTAGAGGTGTGGATACTTAACTTGACAGCTCAATGCTTCTTGGGCTATGTAGGAGGTGGGTGCTAGGCGAGACTCCATGACAACAATAACTGACCTACTGATGCAAGTAACCAAAGTGGATAGGATCATGCATCTCAATAAATCATTATTACATGTTCATGTCAAATGAACACTAAGAGTAGAAATGCACAATTAAGCATTGTAGAAGAAAAGAAGTGCATGATGAAACTTTCTAATATAACTTGCTATAGAATGATAATATGTTGAGTGATACACTGGTGGTTATCTATGTATGCCAACTCCAATAAGATGAGCATACACTATGGGCATAGTCTCTTGAACTATCTTCATATGCATAACATGACAGCTTCAAGATACTATGAACATAGTCTCTTGATATTGACACTCATATCTTACTATCTTCAAGAGAGATTATGGACATAGTCTCTTGGACCACACTCATATCTTAATATGCACAACGTCATGCAAGAAGTTAGTAGTCAAATAACTACTTAGAACAATAAAATGCAATGGGGGTTTTCCTAGTGTGATTGGAAGCACACTCAACCATTGTTTTGGTGTGGTTGGAAGAAAGAGAGAGAAAAGGGATAGGAAGCCCTATGAAAAAATTACTACTAACAAATAACTAAGAAACGAGAAACATTACTACAAAAAATAAATAAAATTTTTCCATTATTAATTCTTGGATAGTTGAGTAATCTACATTTAGATGATGAATGCATTTCTCTCCTTTTCATCTAAGGCTTATATTACTAGGGAAGCAGTAGGCCTTTAAATATCCATTTAGACCAACTTTTCAGCCACATCCATTAGGAAAAAAATGAACTCCTAAATGGGCCTTTTAGCCCCCCCTCTCTCCTCCTTAAAACAAGGAAAAGAGGAGAGAAGAATAGTAAAATAATCCTCCTCTCTCTCCAATTTTGCAATCTCATTTTTCCTTTTTTATATTATCTACAAAGATATACTTAGATTCCTTCTCTCTCCTCGTTCAAGAAGTCTTTTTCAACCAAATTTTATATTAAAAAAGGAGTTAGTTATGGGAGTGTGGTGCTTCGTTTTCAATGCAAAATGATTAGTAGATACGAGGTAATTGATTTTTTAATCAAGAACAAGGAAAATAAAAATTTGGAAGTTCCTTTTAAGATATTTTGGGGATTTTTTATATCCTAGCTTTTGGTCAAAAAACAAACCAACTGGCCAAATTGTAATATTTCGCGTGGAAAAAAAAAAATGGGACTTACGGATTTTTTTAAAAAAATTCCCCCCCTTATCCCTCCAGCCGACTGACGAGCTGGAGGGGGAGGGAAATAGAAGGAGCTGTAAGCTCCTTGGTGGAGCCTGTGGAGGGAGGGAGGACATGCGAGCCAACACGCCATGAGGAAAGATCCCCCTCCCTCCACTATTTAAACAAGGGGAGGGGGCCGCTGTACGAGGAGGCTAGGCCATGACAGAAGAGCCGAGCGCCGCCATAACTCCGAACTGAAGGGAGGAAGACGAATTGCCACTGCCACGCCGACATCTACCCTCCACCATCGCCATCGATTGCTGCAGTGCGTCCAGTCCCGCCGATTTGCTGAATAAGCTTTTCCCCCCACGTGGAAGCTTTAGAAGCTTCCTGGGGGGAAGCTTCTAAAAGAACCTTCTTAGCCCCCTTTCACCCCCCCTTATGTTCTTCTTTAAACCCCCTTTGTTTTCCCCCCCTTCCCGGGTTTTTAAATCCCCCTTAAGGCCTTGTTTTCCCCCTCCCAGGTTTTTAATTCCCCCCCTAATACCTTGTTCCCCCCCCTCCCGGTATAATTCCCCCCCTAAGCCTTGTGTTTTTCCCCTCCGGATTTTAATCCCCCCAAAGTCCTTATTACCCTCCGGGTTTAAATTTTCCCGCCTAAGCCCCCTTATTTCCCCTCCCGGTTTTAATTTTCCCCTCTAAGCCCTTGCCCTTTTCCCCTCCTCATAGCTCTTTAGACTATTCAAGTCACACCCATAGGCCTACTTTGTCCTTAGGCTACCTTGCAGACTTCCATTCTCTTACATTAATTCCTTCACTCACTTTTTAGATCTTCTTGTGCAAGTGCTCTCTTAATTAAGCTTTGTGTTCTTAGTTTTATCAAACAAGCCGGTGTCCACACACTCCCATGTCTTAAAAATCTAATTCTTCATCATGGCCTCGTATGGTATTGCGTAAGGGAGAAATAGCCGTGTAAAAGATAAGGAAGGAGAAGACGGTGGAATTCCAAGAAGAAAAAGGAAAAGGCTATCTCACATTCGAACTACAATGCCGCCGAAGAAAGTCCAAGGTGTAGCTGCGGGAGGGTCATCTCCCGGTATCCATGTGGATATCTCACCTCAAAGCCAGGTTTTTCTTCTTGGTGTCAATTCGGTTTTAAGTCGATCATGCAAAGAAAATTTGTTAAGGATAGGATATATTTGTTTGAGTTATTTTTTAATGAAAAAGTTAGCTTATGAATGACAATGTATACAAATTAGCTTTCTTCAAATTGCATCAAGCATTATAAAATTATAGGCAAGATTAACCATTTACTATAAGTGTAGAAATCATATCTTGCACCATTAGTCTTATTCTTTTCGCAATGAATCATGGTAAAATGGCTAAATTCATGAAAGGTTTCTTTCGATGCTTAAAATTACTAGGGAGTTATCTTTGCTAGTTGCACATCTTAGCAAGACAACTGTTGTTATTTGGCATGAGTTCATCTTTAAAAAAAAAACGAAAGTTAAATGTTCGGAATTAACAAGTATAAAAATTAGATATACGAACTCATTTGGAAAGAAAATGTAATGGGGAATTGCTGGATGACACTCTATTAACACTTTTTCCCTACTATTTGAGAACTTCGGACTAATAAAGTGTGTATACACTAATTTCTCAGCTAGGCCTTTTGTCCCAAGGAGTATTGTCGCCTTTGTATCATCTTGGCATTATGCTATATACCAAATTAAACTGTATTGATTGGGAAAGTTAATTGTCACAAGGATAGTAAAACTGTGACAAGACAAGTAAGATTACCTTCCACAAGCTAACCGAACCAATCTAAACATAGAAACATTCATACCCTAACACTTGACTACTTTCCTTACCGTAAGGACAATAATTTCATAAAGATAAGAAACTAGGGTTTGTCCCTAAATGAAGAAACCCTAGGCCTGACATACATCAACTTAAAGAATATAAACAGATTATTCCATCACAGGACTTGCGCAACATGTATGAAATCATTTGGTGATTGATTCACAAGGAAAAAAGGAGAGAACACTTCCTTAGCAGTTTGCCATACAACTGGGTTGATCAATGGAAATGTTTGTGCTTGCTAGAGATTTTTAGGGCTCTGTTTGAATTATGAATTACAAATTAAAAAAAGTACCTATACTTCAGGTTAAAGGCCTGAAGGGAGAGGCAGCTTTAGTTACCCCCGACTGCCTGCCTAACCCTAACCAAGGGGGTTGTTGACCGCGCCGGGAACGTGGACCAAACCCGCTGTGGGAGGTCTTTCCGTTAAGCTCTACTTGGAGTAGGAGGACGCTTGGGTGCCAGGGGGGCTTTGTCCGTAAATCCCTCGCCTTTCGGTTACTGCACAAGAGGCTAACGTGACTCGGGATTGGATCTCGAGGCCCGCATACTAGTTGACGGGCGGAAGCTTGGAATAGTGATCCTTGGAGATTACTGGTTAGCCTTCGGGCAGATCATGGAAAAGCTTACGGGTGGAACTCCTTGTATTTCAAAGATAAAATGATGAAATGTTAAAAGAACTTGCTTGATGTTGTTTTTATATGTCACGTGATAAGATTACGTGAAGGAACCAATGCTTAACAAGATTAATTAAAGAAGCTGATTGTTATATGTCAAATTAATGTGTTAGATAATTACATAACTAAAACAAACCGAGGAAAGTGGGGAGGATGGGCCATGGGTCCGTCCTACGGTTGGGTGGTCCCGGTTAGCCGGAAACTTTTCTCAAAAATCTCGAAGAATAGCGGAATGATCATCATCATCAAAAAGAATAATGAGAACGATGACCTAGAGTTACGTCTTACCCGATTTACGTTGTTTTAGGGGAACGGAATGGGACTATGCCTTATGGCAGAGAGGTTGAGCTTTGCATCCCTCTCGTTTCCCATTCTCCTTGAACCAAGTGCAGCGTGAATCCACTTCGGACCTAGCGTTTCTGCGTAAAGTAGTTCGCTCGGGTCTGACGCTAGTTGCTGTTAGCTAATGACCCATTAGGAAAACCCTAATTCCGGTCGATCCTAAGTGGGAACGGCTAGGATACTTCCGCTACATGGCAGACGCGGGAAAAACTAGATCGCAAAACCCGTAACATTTCATGGGAGTGCCGGGCGGAGCTTTCTAGACATCCTTTCCGATGGACTGCTAAGACGTGTCCTAGATGATACTAGGGGACACGTTACAGTTGGTATCAGAGCTGACCAACAACGAAATTGTTTTTATGAGATCTCAATAAAAATGAAGTAAAGAAATTGTTGCTGTCCAAATATTTTCTCATCTTCAATACTGTCTTGCAGAACTATGAAGCGTGAAACAAGTTTTTGGTATTTCAGGTCATGTTTATGACTGCAATGCATTCTCCGCTTTATAGACAAAGAATTGGGATGATGCACATCCTAGAGCAAATTTATAATCCATCACCTTTATACATAGAACGAAGATGGACGAGGTCTTCACGAATCTACTACATAGCTGCCCACCGGTTCGCTTATCTATAGACCAACCTAAAGAGGATCAAGTGGTTGGAAGACTTGAAAGTTGTGAAGCTGTTCATTTTTGTGGAAGCTCACGTAAATTCGACTTTACATATTCAAGGTCGGAGGGTTGAAATGAACTCATATGTATATGAGGAAGTAACCTGTGTAATCCCAGCCGACAGGATTAAAGTGTTGGGCCGCCATGAGAAGTATGGATTCCAATGAAAAGGGTATCCCGAACTTCCAATGAATTATCGATTCCTAAAGATCCATGACCCAAAACCCTACTATTACACAATTCCTATAGACAAATGCAATACAACGTTGTCGTATTGCTGTGCATTCGAGGTGTGTAAACCACCCAAAAGTCGTGTGTGTGATTTGATACTTTGTACATACTTAGTTGTTATGTTTGCTCTTTCATTCTATGCCGAAGACGGAGAAGAATAAGGAATTTTGGTAGACTGGTAACATGAGATGCAATCTCATGGACCACTTTGATTGTGACCAAGGGTTCGTTTGAAAGCTGTGGCAGCATAGGAGCATTCCCAATGGGCCAAGAGATACATGCTAAGATCATCCTAAGGGGCCTAGAAAGAGACTCTATTGTTGGTGACAAGCTCGTGGACATGTATGGAAAATGTGGCTTTGTCAAGGAAGGACGAGAAGCATTTAAGAAATTGACTGTCCATGATGTTATATCGTGGACAATAATGCTAGATGCCTATGTTCATAATCGTGAAGGTGATATGGCTATGCGATGCTATGAGGAGATGCAACATCAAGGGGTGCATGCCAATTCTTTTACATATGTTATTTACTTGAAAGCTTGTGCAACCATAGGAACAGGATAAGTCGATAGAAATTTGATTGAGGTCTTCATTAAAGGAAACGACAAAGATATGGTTGTGCCAAAGAGGCCCACAAAAGGAACAAATTTAGATGGCTATTTTTAGGAGCCGCTTTTCTGGAAAAAGGGGAGAGCTTTTTGAATCAAAAAGGGGGGGAAAAAGCATGGAGGAGAAGCTTTTTGGAAGGACGAATCGAGAAGTTTTTGGGATTACTGTGGAAGGGAGCAATTAAGCGCATATTATCAATTGTCATTACTTTTGCCTATCAATTTGGGTCTGGATGAGCCACCATTGATAGTGGCAAGCAAATAGACTGGTTGTTGATTTTTGAAAGGAAAGCGAGGAGGAATTCTGCAACTTTAGAAAGGAGGGGAATCGCAATCAAGGGCGGCTCTCTGCAATTTCGAAGGAGATTTACGGAAGAAGGAAGGAATAAGGAAAAAGCAATGCTAATCGGGAGAGGGGAAGTCTGTCGACTGGTGAAGAGGCTTCATCAATGATAAACATTTCTGAGTCCTTCACTCTGCTTTCCAAGATATACTGGGGCTTGATGTTTCTGAATTTGCTCCTTATGTATTTCAAATTCTAGCTCAGCTCAATGAAGCTCACAATCCACCACTTCCTGCAACTTAAAATCAAATAACAAAAAAGATTCTCTATTCCTATCTCCTGCGGCCATGAATTGAGAGAGAGTGGGGGCACCAAAATTCTCGTGGAGGTCTCAAGAACATAATTTTCCACCGAAGCGATTGAAGCGACAGAAGGAATCAAGGCGACGGAAGTCCTTCAGCTAAGTCTTTATGTCTGTTGTCGTCGAAGGCAGAACCATGGTGCAGGACACGGGCCTCCTCGTGTACACAGGCAGCCGCTCTGTTGACCATGCCCATAATTCTGACCCGATCATTCACCTGCCAAGAGAGAAGGAGAGAGCGATGAAAAAAAGAGGCCAGATTCCAGCAAGAGAGGGGACGCATCAATAAAATCTCTTTTCTCGTTGGTAGGGGCACAGAGGAGAAAGAAAAAAACAGGACAGAAGAAGGAGGAAGGCATTTTTGATGGTTTAGTAATGCTAGCTTATGAAAAGGATACACAATTCAATCAGCTTTCTTGAGTGCTCTCGATAGATCTCAGAGCTCTGTCTACCTGCAGAGACCAGTACAAGGAAGTGGGTAAGCCGTGTTCAGAATTGACAATGGATCAAGTATGAGAGAGTGCTAAATGGTGAGTCAGTGCCTGTAAAGGTTGACAAGGAGCTATTTGCACAGGTTTTGATAGAGGTGATAATTTGTGTGAGATCTGAGACAGCATCTTCAAGGATCATGTACATGGCATGGTGCTTGGCTCTAAAATATTGAGAGACTTCAGTGGCTCGATTGTTCAGGTTATTAAAGGTTTTAGGAAGGAGTCTCTTGTTTTACAATGGGCTATATCAGCAATCTCTTTGACCGACTCTCTAGATCTATGATTAGATACTATACAGACTAAGCAAGACAACTTCAGTAAGCATCTTTGTTTTCCACAAAGCTTGATTCAAGACATCTATATTTCCTCCCATTGCAGACATTTGCACAAAAAGCCAAGACGCCAAATGTAAAAGAGAAAGTGTAACTTGAGTGTGCAACCCAGGAGGAATAGATTTTTAATCTTGCTGATGTTGTATGAACTCTGTTTTGAGCTCTTTTGAAGTGGAAGAATTTGAGTTACTTTTTCAGAATGTTCAGAATGTTGCTATTGCACAGTTAACCTTTGATGCAACCATTCTTGACTGGTTACTAGGCTTGCTGAAATATAAAGACTTTTTTTTATGGAGAAGACACAAAAGGCTCTCGGTCTGCAGAATTAACATTATGGTATAACATTAACGTCAGAGAAGTTGTTGTCATCAATCCTAGAAATACAATAAGAAAATCAGACAGTGTGTTCACAGGTCAATGGAGTCATAACAGGACTGCAGTATGTAATTCTTTTACAGCGATCAAAAGCTTGCTTTAAGCTTTGGCTGTTGAACTGTTTCATGCAATACAAGGTTCAATTGTACAGCTTAATCTGGGAACTTTAGAAAGTGGAGAACGTGTTGTGGAAGTTGCCACTGCAAGCTAATTTGGCTTTCTATTCGTCTTCAGTCATTAACAGAATTAAAAACAGAGACTTGACATCATTTTCTCATCTTCCTTATTCGCTTAAATTGAACTTCTATCTTGGAATTTCTCAAGGACCTCTGTGGTTGCGACTTTGCTTTCGAAACCCTTCCACATCTTTGGTGAGCCCAATGTGAAAGCGTCGCAGAAATTTCAGAATGGGAGATACTTCAGCCTCTATTTCAGCTTCTTCTACAATTCCAGCTGCGTCTACTTCAGCTCCATCAATGACTGCTGCGTCAAGTACTTCAACAGAGGATCTAAAGCAGATTTTACAGAATATGTCCATGTATATGCAGCTCCAAAATCAGCAAACACAATTGTATATGCAGCAACAACAACAATTGCATCAACAGTAGTTGTCTCAGCAAAGGCAACTCTATTCGGAGCAGGAGAATGCAAACAGCGCGACTAAGGCTATTGAAGCAGTTGAGAATGAGAAGAAGCTATTTGACGGGCGTAATGTTTCAGCATATTTGAAGACATATGAAATCAAGATGGGGTTTTTTGGAGTTCCCGCTGGACTTATGAGTAAGTACTTCCTTCGTCTTGTCACACCTGCTTTGAGGACAAAAGTGACTGATCTTTTTATTCAAAATACACATTGGCAAGATTTTAAGAAGGCCTTGAAAGAAGAATACTTCCTTGAGGACTTTGGTATGGCTACTCGGCGGTCATTCCGAGAGTGGGTCTACATGCCAAACAAAGGTCTCGCTGCTTTGGAGTTGATTCGAGAATTCGAAGAGAGGTATAGTCAGCTTGATGCCATTGAACAAAGAGCATTGGATGTTCAAAAAGTTGAGCTTTTCTTACAAGCTGCAGATCCTTCTCTTCAAGAAGAATTGGGTGAGCTTCTTGAAGATCGCACAAAGCCTATGGGTCCTAAAACTGATTGGCAGGATGCTCAGGATGCAGTCTCGACTTTGACCAAGAGGAGGATATGGAAGACTCGCCTACAGAATGGTTCCATGACACCTACACCATCATCAGCTCCTATGCCTACTTCTATCCCTGTTATTTCTTCTCCTCCTCAGCCAATTTCTTGGCCTATGCCAGTGCCTACTGTTTCCACTCCACCTATTCCTCCTGTTCCACGACCGATGCCTACACCTTCTGCTCCAAAACCATCCGCTCCATCGGTACCTACTTCTCTTGATGACATAATCAAAGGCATCACAGATTTGACACTGGAGTCAGTCAAAGCGGAATTGGTGGGAAAGTTGAAGGAGCAGTTTGCTTCGACTGCACCTACTGCTTCTTCTAGCGCTCCTACTGCACCTAGGAGTGCTCCTAGTGCACCTAGGAGAGATCGGAGATGTATTTGGTGTGATAGTACAGAGCATCAACATTGCAGGGATTGTGACTCTTTCCAGGATGCAAGGAGGCAGAATTTGGTATATTGGGGGCAAGATGGTAAGATTTGGTTGACTGAGACAGGAGCTCCACTTACTACCAACTTTGGTAAAGGTGGAATGAAGAAGTTAGTGGAGGACATGGCTGCGGGTACTTCTTATGTGACAGCTAGAGGTGATGCTTCTGCATATGGAGTTCAGATTGAGAAGGGATCAGAGACTCAGTCAGCGCTATGGACTTATACGATGGAGACTGCAAACAAGGCGAAAATTCAGCAAACTATTTTGACTAGTGCAGGCTCTAGCATCAGATCAGAGACAGGTTGGGACTCGCTTGTTGACAGGTATTCTATTTATGCTTATTTGGCTAAGTCTCATGGTGCAGATGTACTTGTTGAGGAGAAGCGTAAGAGGGATGAAGAAAATCCAAGTGCAGCTAAGAAGACTAGAGGGGGTGAGTTTGTTACTCCACCTACTACAGGACCGTCTTCAAGACCAGGGCCAGATCGACAGATGGAGGATGCTCAAAAGAGAGAAAAGAGGCAAGAGCCTAGAGAGAGAAAGCAGCCAGGATTCAGATTGATGTCGGATATTGAGACATCTACAGACATGAAGAAAATCTTTAATGATAAGATACTTGGCAGCGAGGTGACTTTCACTATTTCTAAGATTTTGGGCATCTCAAAAAGAGAGTTTCAGGATTAGTTTCAGGAGGTCCTGAAGAGGAAAAGACATGCATTGGCTACCACTGTTACACAGGGAGTTTTGATTGGGGAGTTGGATGAGGATGAGGATGAGGTTATGGTTGATAATGCTTCTGTTTTTCCGCAGGTAGAGAAGAGGGTTCAGCCTATGCATTATGCTGAAATTGATGAGCATGTCATGATACCGCGTAGTCACTTTTCGCGGAGCCATTGGGCTAGGGCAACTACAGAGACGATGGTAAAGATTGGAGAGAAACAGGTGCCTTATGTTGCATTGGTTGATCATGGTTAAGAGATTAATCTCATAGTTTGTGGAGTTTATGAGAGTAACAGATGACCTATGGATGTAGAGCATGGGTGGCGTATGAGAGCTGCCAATAACACTGCAGGTGATTTATATGCTGTTTGTCCTAGTGTCAGGGTTTCTATTGGTGATGTAGAGGAGGATTTCATTTCTTTGTGCAGGATTCATGCTCTTATCCCATAATTCTTGGTCAGCCATTCATTACAGAGATGCGCATGGAAACAAAGGTCATGGATGATGGATCTGCTTATGCACGGATTCGCAGTAAAGATGGTATGAGAGCAGTTCAGTTTATGACTGTATGTGTGAACCATGTTAGAAACAGAGATACTCTTAGAGATGCACCTTTACCCACTGTGAGGGATTCGGGTTTTCATTAGGTACCGCCGTTTCGCGAGACAACGGTGGTACAGAGGAGAGGAGATTGGAGTTATCGCCTCCTGGCAGTAGTATTTTCTCCTCCGGTTTTGTTGGGATTTCAGCAAACAATTCGATGAGTTATCAGAAGACTTCTAGGTTGCCTAGAGCTGCCAGGCAGTATATATGCAGGAAGGAGAAAATTTTGAAAAATGCAGGAATTTTGGAGGATGATGAGCACATAGATGGGATGTATGACAGTGTGATTTGTGCAGATACGATGACAGAGATGGGAGATATGCTGAAAACTGATATGCTGAATTGTCACAGTAATGTATTAGTGCAGTCCCTGGACATGTTTCATGAAATTGCAGATTTTATGTCACAAATTGAGTCAGAGGTTGAGGTAACTCAGCAAAGAGTGTTGAGTGCTGAAGAAATTCAGCAAACAGAGTTTCCAGCTGGTTATGATCAGATTTCAGAGAGACAGAGAGCTGAAAATTTTCAGCCAACAGAGTTTACTGCTGAAATATTTCAGCATTTAGAGTTTGGGGCTGTTCCTATGTAGTCCATAGAGCAGAGGGCTGAGGATATTCAGCCATTGGAGTACAGAATTGTTGATTTACAGCAAGATTTGTGTAATGCAGAAGAGCATAATGAAGCCAGGGTTGACACGAAATACAAAATTGTGGATAAGAAGGTGAAGCCGGTTGCTGTACCGCTTCCACCTGACAGTGATCAGCAAATAGAGAGGGCTGCTAAACAGTAAATTTTGAGGAATCTAGAGCATATTGGTCATAAATTTTCAGCAGAGACTCTTGCTGAATTGAAAATTGGAAATGGTGATTTCTTGTTACCCATAGAGAAGCAATGTTTTCAGGAGATGCTTGAGCGTCATGGAAGGGGATTTGCTTTTTTCCCACATGAGATTGGATGTGTGAATCCTGATATTGTTGCTCCTATGGTCATTTTTACTATTCCTCATATTCCATGGAATCTCCGACCTATTCCAGTGCCTAAAGCACACTTGCCAAAGCTGATTGATTTATTAAATGAGAAAATCAGGATGGGAATCCTTGAGCCTTCATCTGCACCATATTCAAACAGGTGGTTTACAGTTATCATATAATAATGTTAAGAAAACTTTTATCCAGGCACAACCCCAGGTACAGGTTCCAAATTCGCCCCCTACATCAAGTACTGCTGTGACCCAGGAGAAGAAGTTCCTCCTCAAGCAGATCAAGCCACCCGAGTTTGACGGGAGAGGCAGATTCGTCCAGTCTGATGCTGAAATTTGGATTGAATCTATGGAGGATTACTTTGAAGCAGCTGGTACTGCACCTACCAATCAGGCCATGCTCACCAAGTTAAAACTCACCAGCGAAGCCAGACTTTGGTGGAAACAATGGTGTAGGGATCAAGGGACTTCAGAGGGGTCCGTTACCTGGGAGAAGTTAAAGAAAGCCGTGCAGGGGAGATATTTGCCACCTGCATATCGTACACAGAAAATGAATGAGTTCTAGGAGCTAAAATAGCTAGGACTCACTCTGGAGGCATACTACTCTAAATTCGTCTCACTTTTAAAGTATGCGCCACAGATGGACATGACGCAGCAGGTGTCCAAATTTTGCGCGGGCTTAAATCCACCCGTAAATACCCGTCTCGAATCTATGCGTCCATCAGATCTGCAGGATGCACTCATTCGAGCGGCGCCTATAATTCAGGAAGTGCAAGCTAGACCAAGGGGTAACAAAACTTGGCCCTATAGTGACCCAAACAGAGGAGCATTCAGACCTCAAGTGAAGAGAGTTCAAGGTCACAATCAGGGACAAAGGAAGAAAGCAAGGACAAATAACGTCAACAACTTTGTTCCTACTCAAAGTAATGGCCAAAACCTCCGATGTTTCCACTGCAACGAACCCAGTCACTTCAAGAGGCAATGTCCCAAGCTCAGCGGGGGACATCATCAAACGCCTTTCCAAGGTGCAGGCTGCGGTCAAGGAGCCGCCACCCGTGGAAGAGGAAGAACTGCCTGCATTGCCAATAGGCAAAGATGCGAAGAAGAAGAAGAGGAAGATCCGACTATGGAAGTAGAATTTGAAAGAGCGATAGTCCATGCCGCTTTACACAAGAAAGGGCCGAATCGCCAGTTCTTGGTGATTCAAACACCGTCGGACTATCAAGGTATAGGTTTCAAAACCTTGATTGATTGTGGCAGTACACATTCCTTTATCTCACCAGCATGTGCAAAAAGATTAGGAATAGCCACAGTAGAAGCACCTACCCTGCTTGTGGAATTGGCAAACGGTCGTGAGGTAACTTGTACTAGGCAAACTGCTAAGGTGGAATTCTTTCTGGGAGGAAAGAAGACTTTAGTCAAATTCAGAGTCATGAATTTAGGTATCCATGAGTGTCTACTCGGGATGGATTGGCTTAAGCCTAATGACGCCCACATTCATTATGAAAAGGGTCAAGTTTCCTTTCGAAACTCTGAAAGGGAATTTGTCACAACTCAAGGTGAGGCAGGAGTGCCAAGAATTCAATTAGCCAAAGTATCTCGAATCATAAAAGGAGTCAGAAAAGGATTACCCGTTTACCTGATCAAACTCAACAAGTTAGATCAAAAGCAAGAGTCTCATGAAGGACCTTCTTGGCTAAAGGAATACGCTGACGTATTCCCTAAGGAATTGATTGAACTTCCGCCTCCAAGAGAAGTAGATCATGAAATTAGGCTAGTGCCTGGAGCTGCACCAATTGCAAAGAGACCTTATAGAATGTCCATACCTGAAGCAATTGAGTTGAAGGAACAACTCAAGCAACTGTTGGATCAGGGTTACATCCGGCCTAGCAACTCACCATGGGGAGCTCCAGTACTATTCCAGAAAAAGAAAGATGGGACACTTCGACTATGTATTGATTACCGAGGGTTGAATCAATCAACAGTTAAGAACAAGTATCCTATTCCTAGAATAGATGAGCTTCTTGATCGTCTTCAAGGTGCAAAGATCTTCTCCAAGATTGATCTCAGGTCAGGTTACTATCAAATAAGGATCAAGGAAGAAGATATTCCAAAAACAGCCTTCAATACAAGATATGGGCACTTTGAGTTCTTGGTTATGTCATTCGGGCTTACAAATGCACCTACCACCTTTAATAGATTAATGCAGGATATTTTTAGACCATATCTTGATAATTTCATGCTTGTCTTCTTCGATGACACTTTAGTCTATTCTAAACAGGAAGAAGATCATGAACCTCAACATCCTTGAGACAATGAGGTCCCATAAGCTGTATGCAAAAATGAAGAAGTGTGCATTCTTCAAGCGTCAGATTGAATATCTGGGATTCATAGTATCATCAGAAGGAATATTAGTAGACCCAGCCAAAGTCAGAGATGTGCTTGAATGGCCAGTACCAGTATCCGTCAAAGAAATACGTAGCTTTCTTGGCTTGACAGGATGCTATAGGATCTTTATCAAAAACTATGCTTTGATTGCAGCACCTCTTACAGACTTACTAAAGAAGCAGACTTCCATTACATGGTCAACTTCCGAACAAAATAGCTTCGACAAATTGAAGCAAAGTTTGGTATCAGCACCTATTCTAAAACCTCCTGACCTCAATAAGGAGTTCGAGGTAGTAACTGATGCTAGCATTCTTGCCTTGGGGTGTGTACTTATGCAGGAGGGTCATCCAGTAGCATACTCTTCAAGGAAATTGAAGAGTCATGAAAAGAATTATGCCACGCATGATCTGGAATTACTAGCTGTCATCTATGCTCTAAAGCTTTGGAGACACTACCTGTTAGGTAACAAGTTTACTCTAGTAACCGATCATAAGAGTCTCAAATGGATTTTTACCCAGAACGAGCTCAACATGAGGCAACGTCGATGGATTGAAGTGTTGGAGGAATATGATTTTGAAATCAAGTACCGACCAGGGAAAGAGAATGTAGTTGCCGATGCACTTAGTCGCAAGGCATTCCTAAATTCCCTAATCTTGCATAATCCATCAACGGCCAGATCTCTGGCTACAAAGGTATCTATGCCAAACAACCCTATACTTGAACTAGCTAGAGAGGAAGCATACCATGATTTGGCCTACCAAACAAAGATAAAGGAAATATCTACCAAGGAGCAGAATCAGAAGTTGCAAGCTAAGTATCAGGAATTTTCCATTGATAATGGACTTGTCTACTACAGAACAAGGCTGCGTATACCAGCAAGCCAGTCACTTAAGCAGAAGATATTATGGGAAGCTCATGATTCCCCTTTCGCCGGACATCCTGGCTATGCAAAAACTCTTAATGCAGTTAGGAAGAGCTACCATTGGGAGAGGCTTAAAGGTGACGTTCTCAGATATGTCACTGAATGTTTGTCTTGCCAACATATCAAGGCCGAACATGTCATGATGCCAGGGAAACTGCAACCGCTTGACATTCCCCAAATGAAATGGGAATCCATCAGTATGGATTTTGTTGTGGGCCTACCCCAAGTCCAAGGAGGATACAATTCCATTATGGTTGTGGTTGACATGCTTACCAAGGTTGCACACCTGATTCCAGTAAAGATAAACTATAAAGCCTCCGACATTGCAAGATTGTTTATCAAGGAGATATTCAAACTACATGGGTTACCTAAAAGAATCATTAGTGATCGAGATATTCAACCAAATTTTATATTCAAAAAGGAGTTAGTAACGGGAATGTGGTGCTTAATCGAGAACAAGGAAAATAAAATTTTGGAAGTTCCTTTTAAGATATTTTGGGGATTTTTTATATCCTAGCTTTTGGTCAAAAAACAAACCCATTGGTCAAATTTCGTGTTTTTTGGAGATGTTTTTGGAGAAAAATAGAAATATCTAAAATACGAAAAGTCTTGGACATCCCTACCCTCTGAGGTGTTCCCCCCCATATCTATACTCTCTCATAGCTCTATTGTGACCTCTTCTCTGTGTTTATGCAACCTTCATTAACAAAGTGAATTACTTACACGCTGCTTTCCCTTGGCACCTTTGTGTGCCTCTCTGTGCATCTCCACTGTACCTCTTGTGAGAACCAAGTAGGCTCCCCATTTCTATTAATAGTAAAATGAATATAGGAAAGGAGTTGCATATTGAGGTAGAAATTGAATATGCCCCATTATTCAAAAGAACCCAACGTACCAGTGTCAACCCTCAAGTTTTGCAGAGTTAGATGCAAATGGGATTGAAACATGTGGATTTGTGGAAATATAAAATTGGTTCAAATTGTGATGTGTTCTTCCAATATGAAAATACCAATGGAAAGATCACAAGATCATCAAAAGCAAGCCCTTCAAGAAGTATGAGGAAAAAAAGTAGCCAATGTATGGTGGATTGGTTCAAAAGATGAGGAGAAAAATAATCAATGCCTATGTGGAGTATAAGAGAGGGTTCAACTTGGATGGTATCAAAAATCAAAGGGATCAAGGATTTCTACATATTATTTGATGGACCCTGATATGGTAGATGTTGAAAGTATCATTGCCCTCACAAATCTCACATATAATTGTAACAATAACAAATATGAATTTGATGAAAATGATTGGAAGATCTTAAATGAATTTGTAAGGAACCATTGAGAATAGGTAAATGAACATTATTCTTTCTCTTCGTTAATATTTCTTACCATGTACAATTACTAAAATGAAAGTCTTGTCAAGCTCTTTTTTTCCATTTTTCTTGATGCTAATTTCTTGTGTTCTTGTGTTTACTTCAGAAACATGACTAGTGCATTATAGCGATGCATCCACAAATGTGAAACCAATGATAAACTCCAACTTTGAAAATTTGAGATGATGAGCAGAAGACAATTATAAGCTAGCTAAAAATCTTATATATTTAAATTTTTATATAAATGTATATACTTTATAAAAGAAAATGAAATATGTTTTTTTATAGATGCAAGCATAAAAAAGTATGATTTTAACTACATCATCATGCAAATAATGCTGGAGTTTTGATGAGGCCATGACAATGCAATATATTTTTTCCTTTCAATGTATCTACCCATTTCAAATACAAATCAAGCTCATATTTATTGTGTCTTTGTTATAGCCTAATATGATTTCAATCAAGTGGTAAATTTTGAGTCTTTGTCTCTTGTTATCTCTAGATATTGTATATATATATGCGTGTATATGTGTATTACATATACACTTGATATGCTTTATAGGAATGGCTGAGAAAATAATTGAACATGAATTAGATACAAAAGATGTAATGATATAATCCACTATCATCAAATAGGACAATATCAAGATCAATATGGCAATGGAAGGGAGCCTTAAGACATTAGTATGATGGTCGAAATATGTATTCCTACATTTCTATCTCAATTTTTATGTTTAAGGACCCATAGAAGGCTTACTCTAACATAAGCTTCAACAACTACCTTATTAGGAAGCATGCGCCATAGCTTGTGCATCATAGTTTTATTTATAAAAATTCTAAATTATACCATTGAAATTCATATAGGTTGAATATATTTTATAAAGTTTCATAATGACTAATTCTAATAAATGCATTTTATGAACCCTTAAAAGCTAGTTTATGATCAATTTTGTGATAAAAACTAGTATTTGGTATATATTACATAAGGATATGTTAACTTTTTTATTTTAAAATTATGGACTATCGCCCTTTTGAACTTTGCTTCCATGGTCGGATCTTCTTCTTTTTCTTCTTCACACATTTGCCTATTGGCAATGTAGGCGGTTCTTCCTCTGCCTCGGGTAGCAGCTCCTTGACCATGGCCCATTCCTTGGGAAGGTGCTTGGCGATGTCCCCCACCAAGCTTGGGACATTGCCTCTTGAAGTGACCAGGTTCGTTGCAATGGAAACAATGGAGATTTTAGCCATTTCTTTGAGTAGGAGCAAAGTTGTTGACGTTATTAGTCCTTCCTTTCTTGATTTGTCCCTGATTATGACCTTGAACTCTCTTTATCTGAGGTCTGAATGCTCCTCTGTTCGGGTCATTATAAGACCAAGTTTTGTTACCCCTGGTCTAGACTGCACCTCCTGAATTATAGGTGCCGCTCAAATGAGTGCATCCTGAAGATCTGATGGACGCATAGATTCGAGACGGGTATTTACTGGTGGATTTAAACCAGCACAAAATTTGGACACCTGTTGTGTCATGTCCATTTGCGGTGCATACTTAAGAAGTGAGACAAATTTAGGATAGTATGTGTCAAGCATGAGCCCCAACTGTTTTAGCTCGTAGAACTCATTCATTTTCTGCGTGCGATATGTAGGTGGTAAGTATCTTCCCTGCATGGATTTGTTCAGCTTCTCCTAGGTAACGGATCCCTCCTCGATCCCTTGATCCCTGTACCATTGCTTCCACCAAAGCCTAGCTTCACCGGTGAGCTTTAGCTTGGCGAGCATAGCTTGATTGGGGGGTGTGGTACCGGTTGCTTCGAAGTAATCCTCCATAGATTCAATCCAAATTTTAGCATCGGCTTGGACGGACCTGCCTCTCCCGTCAAACTTGGGTGGCTTGATTTGCTTGAGAAGAAACTTCTTCTCCTCGATTGCAGCAGTACTTGATGTAGGAGGCGAACTAGGAACCTGTACTTGGGGTTGTGCCTGGATAAAGGTTTCTTAAAGTTATTATATGATAATCGTTATTGATTTATATTACATCTTCAATTCTGCTATCACGTAAGCAATATAGATAATTAACTTTTTATCAATTCTCATGCACAATCAGACATTGATAAAAAAAAGTCTTATATGTATTTATATGGGCATAGCCCTTTCGGAATACAACATTTCTTGCAATGATAAGCCAACTGTTACATTTAGTTTGGGAAGAACAACGTTGTATTACATTTATCTACAAGAACAGTATAATAGTATGGTTTCGAGTCATGGATCTTCAGGAATCGGTAAGTCATTGGAAGTTCAGGGTATCCTTTCCTTTGGAACCCATTCTTTTCATGGCGCCCTAACACTTCAATCCTGTCGGCGAGGATTACACGGGTTACTTCCTCATATACATATGAGCTCATCTCAACCCTCTGACCTCGAATATGTAAAGTTGAGTTTACGTGAGCTTCCACAAAAATGAACAGCTTCACGACTTTCAGGTCTTCCAACCACTTGATCCTCTTTAGGTTGGTTTGTAGATAAGCAAACTAGTGGGCGGCTATATAATAGATTCCTGAAGCACCCGTCCATCTTCGTTCCATGTACAAAGGTGATGGATTATAGATTTTCTCTCAGATGTTCATCATCTCAACCCTTTGTCGATAATGCGGAGAATGCATTGCAGTCATAAACATGATTTGAAATACTAAGAACTTGTTCCACGCTTCCTAATTCTGCAAGTTAGAATTGAAGGTATGGAAATGTTTGGAACATCAACATTCGCTTTACTTTAACTTATTAAGATTTCATAAAAACAATTCCGTTGTTGGTCAGCTCTGATACGCACTTGCTACGCAAGTGTTGCATTAAACCATGAGACTTATTCTACTCATTGACGGAGTCACAAAACAATCTGTTCCTGCTTACATTAGGCGGACATTGTCAATCCTAGAGTTTCAAGCTCCATCTCGTAAGATTCTTAGGGACAAACCCTAGTTCACTTTCCAATTACATTTTCATTGTCCCTACATTCAGTGAATGTGGGCAAGTATTTAAGGTATAGGCGTTTCTTGGAATTTAACTCATTTCAAACGAGTACTCCGTTGTTTAGGTGTTTTAGGTTTATACCAATTTGTTTAACTCTAGAAAATAATTACGTGATCATTTCTACATGACTTGTTGTCTATACGTAATTTGATTTTTCAACCCTAACTTATCGATTTGAGGTCAGGTATAGGTTAGGTTAGTTCCAACTAATCTTCCTATACTTTGCGAACAAAATTCATGCTAAACAAGCAACCTTTTACTTGACAATTTTGACAAACTATAATTTTCTAGAATCATGCATCATAAGAATTATTTCATGCTTTGCACTTTCCATGATGATTCATTGCGAAGAGGATATGGGTTAATAGTGCGATATGTAGTTTATACATCTAGGCTTAAATGAAGTATACTATTTTAATGGACATTAATCTAGTTTTTAAATCATTTCAATGCATAAGGCTATCTGCCAAAAATCCATTTATGCTTTCTTTATTTTGCAGATTTTATTGAAAGTATTAATGAATAAGTTCCTTCGTCGTGAACATCTAGGAGAAAATATATATCCTATTTCTAACAATTAACCTTGCGTGATTGAATTACAACAATACCAAATAAAAATTAGGAAGGAAAACCTGGGATTGGGGTGAGATGTCCATGTGGATGCCCGAAGATGACCCTCCCGCGACTGCGCCTTGGACTTTCTTAGGAGGCATCGCAATTGTAGTCTATCGGACGTGGAAGCAGCTTTACAACTCCTCTTTGGAATTCCACCCTCGCTCCCTTGCACCATCCGTCGAAAGTAGTTTTAGAAGGCTCCCTCCTTGAAGTAGGGATTTCGAAAGAAGGGGTGTTTCAAAATCTTTTGCGGATAAGACCCAATAAAGCCATGGGAGGGGCTTAATGGCCTTGTAATGACTCGCACAAATGAGGAATGAAAAGGTGTGGAATCCCTTACGAGACTTTTTGAGTGGAAAAGGAAGGTGTCAAACGACCCTTAACATTCCTCTTTCTTTTACGTGTGGGAAAAGAAATAAGGTGCGGGAGAGTTCCAAGGGGTATTTTTGCATGGCCTAAGGGGGATTTTAACAAAACATGGGGGGAAAAGGAAATGTTATTTGGAGTAACCTTTTATGGGGGAAAAACCCTAAAGGGGAAACTCCAAGGAAAAAGTAGCCTTAAAGGTTATAAGTAAGGGTCTAAGGACCCTTAGGGAAAATTTGGAGGACAGGGGTTTCAAGAGGCCACGGGAAGGGTTTCAAGATGCCTCAAGAGAAGGGAGGCTACAAGAAATTTTTAAACACGGGGGGAAAGGGTTTCCAACATCCACGAGAAAGGGGCTAAGGGGAGAAAGGGGGGCTTATGAGTTTAAACACAGGGGGGGAAAGGTTTCCAACATCCACGGGAAAGGGGCTAAGGGGAGAAAAGGGGGCTTATGAGTTTAAACACCGGGGGGGGGGGTAATAAGACCTTTTAGTTCTTTTGGGGGGGAAAGGGGGCTTATGAAGCTCCTTTTTAGAAGCTTCTAGAAGCTTCTACGTGTTGCAAGGGGAAAAAAACAGTGGAAATTGGACGCCGCGCTGACGAAGTGGCTACGGGGTGCGATGGTGGAGGCCGATGATAGCCTGGCGATACTCGGCGTCTCCACCTCTCTCCTCTTGCAACAGTAGCGGCAGCCTCTCCATCTCCCTCTCAATCCCCTCACAGCAACAGGAGGCACAACCTTTTCTTCACGATCTCTGCCCCTCCATCGTATTTTAACCTGCGGCCCCCCCTCAATTATATAGGGGAGGGGATAAGATCCTCCTTCCCCTTGCATGTCGATGGGTATGTAACATTGCCCTGGCAGCAAGGAGCTTGCCTACTTACTAATCCCCCTCTTCCTTCAGATCGATTGTCGGTTGGAGGAGAGGGAAAATTTTTAAAAATTTGCTTTTATATCATTAAAAGGAATTATCCCTATCATTATCCTAACCTTAAGAGGGTTTCATATATGAATGGTCTATTTATCCTTTTGGAGTTGTTACACATATAAGATAGGAAACATGTACATTTTAAAAGTTTGATACTTTGTGGATTATGATAACGTGAAGAAAGAACTTGAAGAAGTTGTATAATGCATGTTTCTATTTCCCTTGACGAGGAAAAATCCATCATGTAAACAAGGAAAAGAAAAGACTACATGTACTCCTCTCTCATACAAGATGCAAAATTAAAATGCAATTAACATCTTACATCAAGATAATTGAGACCCATCTATCTGACAATTACTTGGAGTAGAAGAGTTTCAATGAGCAATTCATGATGTAATTGAAACCTTTAAATTTTTTCTTGCAACTTGTACTTGAGATAAACAATAATATCTTGACATTTGTATCATATAGGAGGAAATATGAAGATAAAAACTTATGTTTGTGAGAATGATCAAGGTATTGAGCATCAATCAACTTAACTTGGATCTCAGTAGTCTATAGTTCTTTTATCATGACTGAATCATGCTTAGCATATGACTACTTTTGTTTTTGTTGAAGTTCCTACTACAAATACATGGTAAAAGTGTGAATCAGGTGCCTCACAATATTGGCACAACTTGTAGCATACCCCATACTACACAAATTTTCATAGCGTTGGTGTTGATGACATGGACTATATGTTGAGAGAGAGAGAGAGTACGAGAGAGATACACAATACATGCTCCCAAAGAATGATTCATATTGATGTAGAGTTAGTATATATAGGTGAGACCCAAGTCAAGTGAGAGATGATATATATAGTTGTAACATCCCCACTCAAACAAAGGTCTCTTGCTGCGAGTGAAAAAACCCTTGGGGAGAACAAGGGAAAAACGCGAGCCCCTACACATACCTACGATACAAAAATAATTTACTATAAATTTTTCTTGAATACAATGATACATGCCTCAAACAGTGAGACAAGAACTTGGAACAATACCAAGTGCATGTCTTAATGAGCTAAAGCGAGCTTCACTAAGAGCTTTTGGGAAGATGTCTACAACCATTTGATCACTAGGACAATGCTCCACCATAATGGAACCTTTCTTGACTTCATGCCGAACATAATGATAATGAATAGCAATATGCTTTGATTTACTATGTTGTATATAGTCTTTGGTAAGACTAATAGCACTTTGGATATCGCATCGAAGAGGTGTACTAGATGATGAAGGATGTCCCAAATCTACAAGTAGTTGTCGAAGCCAAACTAGCTCGTAAGCTGCTAATGATGCAACAACATATTCGGCTTCAGTTGTAGAAACCGCAACACATCGTTGTTTCTTGCTGGACCAAGAAACCAAACATCCATTTACAAAGAAACAATTCCCACTTGTAGATCGCATGGATAAGTGTGAACTTGCCCAATCAGCATCTGTATATCCAATAAGGTCAAGAGAAGTTGAAGAAGATAAAGAAGAATCCTCTCGACAACGATAAATAAGACCAAATTCCTTAGTACCCTTGAGGTACTTAAGAATACGTGTTGCAGCACTCCAATGAATAGTGGAAGGGGAAGAAAGATACTGTCCCAAAAAGTTAGCTGCAAATAAAATATATGGTCTTGTGTTTAAACCAATAAATTGAAGACAACCAACAAGATTAGCAAAAGTTGATGAATGGCTGATTCTTCATTGTGTGTTGTAGATGTACCCTTGGTAGAGCTTGAAAGAATGGGAGTGTTGGCAGAGTGCGCATTTGTCAACCCAAACTTCTTAACAATATCATTAATAAACTTTGTCTAGCGAAGAAGAAGAATGCCTTGTTGTCGGTGTCATTGAACTTGAATACCCAAACAAGAATGTATCTCACCAAGATCCACCATTTCAAATGCAGTCGATAAAAGCTTCTTCATAGCATCCAAGAAAGCAATATTATTTGACACAAGAATAGTATCATCAACATATAGAGAAAGAATAATAAAATATTTGTCCTCCCTTTTGATGTAAAGATTTGGATTAGCAAAACATGCAATAAAACCTTTAGATGTGAGGAACTGATCAATCTTAATATACCAAGCACGAGAGGCTTGCTTCAATCCATATAATGCACGATGAAGCTGGCATACAAGATGCTCCTTTCTTGCAATCATAAAACCTTCAGGTTGCTCCATATAGATTTCTTCTTCAAGATCTCCATTGAGAAAAGTCGTTTTAATGTCCATTTGGTGAATTTCTAGATCAAATAGTGTTGCAAAAGCCAAAATCATACGAATAGTTGTGGAGCGCACAACGGGAGAAAATGTTTCTTGATAATCTACTCCTGCAATCTGTGAGTAACCTTTTGCAACAAGTTGTGCTTTGAACTTATCAAACGAGCCATCAGCTTTGGTCTTGGTTTTATAAACCCATTTACATTTGATAGGAACACGATTTGGGGGGACTTCAGTAAGAATCCATGTACCTTTCGAGATTAAAGAATCGTACTCAGCTTGCATAGCTTCTTGCCATTGATCCCTTTGAGACGAATTGATAGCTTCCATATATGATATTGGATCCTCTTGGACAGACATAGCATCATCAAAGACATCATATTCAATAGAATAGAATCCATGCTCTATCTCAATAGGAAGATCAACATAGATCTCCAAATTTTCATCAATCTTCTTTGGAGGTGAAGGAGGTTTATGATCATCAGAATTAGTAGAATCACAAAGCAAGTAAGGAAATGCACTAAGCAAAGACTATGTATCATCTGAAACATCTGACGACCATGTGCCACCCATAGTCTTCTCATCAAATATAGCATCACGACTAATGATAACCTTTTGAGAAGAAGGATCATAAAATTTGTAACCTTTGGAATGATCTGAATAACCAAGAAAAATAACCTTCAAACCTGGAGGATCCAAAGTGTCCTTGGGCACATGAATATAAGCAATGCAGCCAAATGTGTGAAAGTGAGAGACTGAAGGTGTCCTCCCTCTCCAAATTGTTATAGAAATTTTACCAGCAGGTGCAATAGTTGGAAGATGATTTTGAATAAAAACAGCTGTTAGAAGTGCTTCAGTCCAAAACTTTCGAGACAAACCAGAGTGTATAAGCATGCAATGTATAGCATTAAGAATCGTGAGGTTTTTGCGCTCAGCAACGCCATTTTGCTAAGGAGAATAAGGAACTGTAAACTCATGATGAATACCTTGATCCTTACAGAAGTCATCAAATAGATTGGATACATATTCACCGCCATTGTCACTGCGAAGCGTCTTTATAGAGAATCCAGTTTGAAGCTCCACACTTATCTTGTATTGTTTAAATACAGGTAAAGCCTCAGACTTATATCGAAGAAGATAGACATGTGTGTACTGTGAGAAATCATCAATGAAAGTTATAAAATATCGATATTGAGACTTTGAGGCAGGAAAAGGACCACAAATATCGGTATGAACCAAATCCAAGAGAGCACAGGAATGTGATGAAGTAGAAGTGTGGAAAGGTGAACGATGGTGTTTTCCAAGTGCACAGTACTCACATATTCCCATACGTGGATGAGATTTAAGATCCATACCTTGCACAAGACCATGACGATGAAGATCAAGAATTTTGGCAAAATCTGATTGTGCAAATCGTTGATGCCATAATTTGCAATCTGCATCTCTAGGGGCAGTAACAAAATTTGCAACTGTATCGTTCAATGATAGCTCAAATAGATTACCATGTCGAGGAGCCACTGCTATAGTATGCCCGCCTTTCTCTATACGACATTGATTATGATCAAAGCCAACAAACAAACCAAGATCAACTAGATGAGCAACAGAAATAAGATTTCTTTGCAAATATGGAACATGAAGAACTCCTCTTAATATTCTAGTGGATGAAACAGTCCCCAAATATAAATCACCCACTCCTTTGACTTGACAAGTCGTATCATCCGCAAGGTAAACAAACTTCTTGACAGGAAGAGAATGATAATTGTGAAGCCACTGCCATTGGTATGTCATGTTTCCAGTGGCACCTGAATCAACGATGAATAGAGAACCATCATGAACATGAAGTACCTTTTCTGGAGAGATATCATAATGGACGAAATTGAGCTCCTGATGAGTATGATCATCATCAGTTGAAGTTTGTTGAACAATATAAGCTTGAGAACGTTCTTCATCATATCTTCGTTTATAACAATGACGAGATGGATGATCTGTATGTGCAAAATAATCACAAGGAGGAAAACTTTTGGACGAGTGAGGTTGCTTTGTAGTAACTCCATGCTCCTCATCATATTGACGTGCCCAGCAATTAGAAGCCACATGACCTTTCTTATCATAGTAAGAACAATTTTTGTTAGGATAAGCAAGACGAGAAGATTTACTACCGGGATTAGAGCGTCCACCCTGCTGAAAACGTGAAGCAAAACGCTTGCGAGCAACAAAAGCAGCATCAAAATCCCTTTGTCCGCGAGTGACCAAAACAACATCAAATTTTTCCAAATGATGCTCATGACGTTGAGAATATTCAATAAGAGATATACATGCTTTATCAAAGTGGATATCATCCTTGTTAGACAAAATAGTGATGATATTGTCATATA
Source organism: Lygodium microphyllum (assembly GCF_053477565.2). Taxonomy (NCBI): domain Eukaryota; kingdom Viridiplantae; phylum Streptophyta; class Polypodiopsida; order Schizaeales; family Lygodiaceae; genus Lygodium; species Lygodium microphyllum. The sequence goes on along the minus strand of NC_141160.1, from coordinate 126,769,037 downwards.
AAGGATCTTTGATGGTATGAAGAAGTTGAGTAACAATCTGATTTTTAGCAACAGGAGCGCCAGCAGCACCAAGCTGATTGATAATGTCTTTACAAGCCTCGATATGAGAGTGCATAGAAGTACCAACCTTATATTGAAGATTCTTCAAACAAGTTTGGAGATATAAAATTTCGGTGACCGATTTCTTCTCAAACGTTGAGATAAGATACTCCCAAATAGCATGAGAGGTTTCCAGATGAAAGACATCCAAGATAAGTGAGTCAGGAAGTGCAGACAATATATAACGACGAGCCGCTTTGTCATGATGAATCCAATCAGTATGATCAATTTTCCATTGTTCAAATAATGGACCATCAATAATCACAGAATTGTTATTCATCACATCAATAGGTTGAACTGGGCAAGACAGGTCGCCCAAAACAATATCAAATAATTCGTCACCTTCAAGAATTAGCATCATCTTTGCTTTCCACCCACGAAAGCCTTGTCCTTGGAAGAAGGGAACCGAACGTTGGCCAGACTGATATCCGTTAACAATTACTGTAATATTTCCGCGTACCGTGTATCGTAAATATTAACTTACCGCACGCCGTGTAAACCCTGTGCAAGGGTATTCCCTACTTCGTAATTATTGGTAACCTCATCCACACCATGCACGCTCAAAAATGAGGCCTCCACGTCGAGAATTAAAGGCCGGGGTTGAAGACCGTAAAAGCCGCGAGGAAACAACCGCTTGGGAAGGGCAAATGGGATAAATTCAAGGCAAATTTTTTTAATTATTATCCCTTCCCCCAGCCGATGCATGGCTGGGGGAGAGGGAGTGTGGAGGGGGGATGGCCAAGGTGGAGTAAAGTCGGACTGCATGAGGGGGAGTCCTCCACGTGTGTGGAGGCCCTCTTCCCCACCCCCCCATGCCTATATAAACACCCCCTAGCTAGGAGGTGATAAGGGGTGCTGAGGAGGTGCCGGACGTGAAGGGAGGAGGCCGGGCTGTGAGCAGGAGGAGGTCGCCGTCGTGAAGCGCCACGCTGCCGCCAGTCTGCGAGTCTGCCAGCCACCCAGTTCGCCAGCAGCCCAGTCCGCCAGTCGCCAGGCCATCTCAGACCGCCGCCGCTCTGGATTACGACTCCCCCCCCCCCACGTGGCTGCAGGAGTCCAGAAGCTTCTTAGAAGCTTCTTAGAAGATTCTAAGAGGAGGGGGCTTCCTTAACCCCCCTCCCACCACATTTCCCAAAGGCCCATTCATACCCCTCCCCGGGACTTTGAAGAGGGGAAGGTGAAGCCCGTAAGGACCCCCACTAGACCCATCGAAAAAGGCTTTTCGCAAAAAGACTTTAAAGCCCTTTTTCCGCAAGCGCCATCCCGCAAAGGAATCTTCCGCATACGAGGAAAAAGGCAAAAGTGGGAAGGCCGCATTCCGAGGCAAGTCAATTCGTAGACCACAAAGGCAAATCAGAAGCCGAATCTACGCCTACGATGGCCCCAAAAAAATCACAAGGTGCGACCGCGGGAGTTTCATCTCCAAGTATACAAGTGGATATCTCCCCGAGCCCTCAAGTCCAGGTTCTTTCGAGTTATTTTCGCATAAAGAAATGATTAGGCGCGCTTAGTTCATAAGGGAGATTGCATTTTTACGCTTAATTTTAATGCATGTGGAAATTGGAAAAAAATACATTTGATAAAGTATCTCTTGAAACATTAGGCAAGATTGAAATATGTCATTAATTTAAAACGAGTTATCCACCTTAGAAGACTGGTTGCATGTAGTTTTTTTTTGGTACATTATCAAAGTAATGAGCCTAAACTTAGGGCAAAGAAATGGAATTTATAAGTGCATTCTCTTTCGTCCTAGACATGGTAGGAATAAGCGTGTGCCGCATGTTAGGTAACATCCTCCTCGTAATGATTTCATGAGGAAAGGTTAACACCCATAAGATATTATCCGAAAAGAAATAATAGAGTACGAAAATGATCTTATGGACCTGCAAATAGCATGTAAAATGGAATGAGTTAACACTAGCTTTAGTTTGGTATAATCTTCGTTAACTACATTATAGCTAGGAGAATGTTGCGTATTGCATAGTCATCATGCGAAAACGTCATTCATCAGAAGCCGCATTTAGGAAAGGTTGCATGGTTCGTCAAAGCATAAGATTCGAAAGTATAGGCTACAAGGTTGTAGGCATGATTAATAGGTCTTAAGAAAAGTTAGTATCCAGATTATCATGCATTTTTGCTACACCAAGGAAAGATAAAATTATCATAAACCATGTGATGCGTAGAAGCAATAAATCGCATGTTTACGCGTATTGGTGTAGTTGTAACTATTGTTCTCCATTGGATTTAGTTTATTACCTTTAGAAGGTTCATCCTTGTCACAATACAAGTATATCGAGTTGTCTAAGTAACCTAAAACACAAGGGATTCATATGGGCATGGCTCAGTCAATATGATAGGTATCCCAAGTGCTAAGTGCAATAAGAATTCGACCTAGTTTTACACTTGTTGCCAAGTCTAAACCCGCAAACCCAAAGATCTTACACACATTCACGAAATGTCGAATCAATTGGATGTTCATGCATAAAATGATCTAAGGATCATTCGTTCAAATGATGAAACTCCGACGGAGTTGCAAATTTCTAGGACCATGGGCCAACATAATTAGGAATGGGTTGGAGGATACCCTAAACCCTGCTACTCGGCTAGAGGTAATTCCGTGGCCGGGGGACGCCATTCAATGGGTGGAATGATCCCGTGGAATGATGCAACACATGTGCAAAAAGGTTGCAACATCGTATAGACTTGAGATTTATCCACAAGATAGTTTTGTCATCTCTCGAAATGAGGTTAGCAAGTTATTGAAAGAATTTAACTTACAAGAGGATGAGTAATCATCCTGTTACTCACTTTTCTTGGGGGATAATTGCCAAGGAAAAGGAAAGTTAGGTATTTGCCTTGAAGCAAATGACCAGACAATAAACTAAAGCGACATGGTCGCTGGAATCTACCATAATAAAACCTAAAGTATTGGTAGGGTATGACCCTAACCTAAGAATGATAGGAATCTTGCCAAGTTGCAATTGATTCCGGATCGAATGCGGGTTGCATTCGGAGAAAAGGAGTCACTCCTTAACAGTTTGCCAGCTAAACGATCACTGGAAATTGATTGTGCTTGTAACAGTTTAGAAAGCACTGTTTGCATTGTTTCCTCAATGAACTAAAGGATGAGAATATATCTAAATACTTTAGGTTGAAGGCCTGAAGGGAGAGGCAGCTTCAGTTATCCTCGAGTGCCTGCCTGACCCTAACCAAGGGGGTTGTTAGCCGCGCCGGGAACGTGGACCGAACCCGCCGCGAGAGGTCTCTCCGTTGAGTTCTACTTGGAGCAGGAGGACGCTTGGGTTCCTGAGGGGGCTCTGGCCGTAAATCCCTCGCCTTCCGGGCCCTGCACAAGAGGCTAACGTGACTCGGGATTGGATCTCGAGGCCCACATACTAGTCTACGGGCGGAAGCTTGGATTAGTGATCCCTGGTGGATTACTGGATAGCCTTCGGGTGGATTATGAATACGCCTACGGGCGGGAACTCCTTGTATTTCAAAGATAAAAGGATAAAATGATAATAAAGAAGTTGTTTGGCATTGTTTTCTTTATGTCCTGTGATAAGATTACGTGAAGGAACCAGTGCATAACAGGGTTAATCAAAGAAGCTGTTGATATATGTCAAACTAATGTGGTAGGTAATTACATAACTAAAACAAACCGAGGAAAGTGCGGAGGATGGACCATGGGTCCGTCCTATGGATGGGTGGTCCCGGTTAGCCGGGAACTTTTCTCAAAGTCTTCGACGAACAGAGGATGATCGTCATCTCCGAAACAAGTAACGAGAACGATGACTTAGAATTAACTATTACCCGATTCACGCTGTTTTAGGGGGACGGGATGGGACTATGCCTTATGGCAGAGAGGTCAAGCCTTGCATCCCTCTCGTTTCCCATTCTCCTTGAACCAAGTGCAGCGTGAATCCGCTTCGGACCTGGCGTTTCTGCGTAAAGTAGTTCGCTCGGGTCTGACGCTAGTTGTTGCTAGCTAACGACCAAACAGGAAAACCCAAATTCAGGTCGATCCTAAGTGGGAACGGCCAGGATACTTCCGCTACGTGGCAAACGCGGGAAGACCTAGATCGCAAGTCCCGTAACATTCCATGGGAGTGCCGGGCGGAGCCTTCTAGACATCCTTCCCGATGGACTACTAAGACGTGTCCGGGATGATTCTAGTGGACACGTTACAGTTGGTATCAGAGCAAACCAACAAAGGACTTGTTTTTAGGAAATTTTAATAAGAAGAAGTAAAGCAAATGTTGTGTCCCAAACATTTCCTTACTTTGATTACTGTCTTCCAGAATTATGAAGCATGGAACAGGTTCTTAGTGTTCCGAGTCATGTTTATGACCGCGATGCATTCCACAAATTATCGACAAAGGGTTGAGATGATGAACATCTTAGACCGCATTTACAATCCATCGCCTGTGTACGTGGAACAGAGATGGATGGGTGTTTCAGGGATCTATTACATAACTGCCTATCGACCTGCGTACCTTCAAATTAACTTGAAGAGAATCAAGTGGATGGAGGATTTGAAGATCGTAAAGCTGTTCATCTTTGTTGAGGCTCACGCAAACGCGACTCTACAGGTTGGAGGTCGAAGGGTTAACCAGAATAAGTATGTGTACGGAGAAGTAATTCAAAGAATCCCTGCCGACCGAATCAAGGTTTTGGGATGTCATGAGAAGAATGGATATCAAAGGAAAAGATACCCTAATCTTCCAATGAACTACCGATTCCTGAAGATCGATGACCCCAATCCGTACTACTACTCAGTTCCTGTAGCTGAATGCAACAACATCTTATTCTCCTCGAATTAATGTATTAACTTGTTCCATCGGCCCAAGAAATAATTATACCATGAAAGGGCTATGCTGATATGAATGGAATAAAACTTTTTCCCGATTGTCTTGTTTGTGAATATTGATAAAAGTAGTAAAGTGAATTGGTCACTTGGCTGAAGGAATACGTGGACGTAGTTCTGAAGAGTTAACAGAACTCCCGCTTTAAAGAGAAGTAGATCATGAGATCAAGCTAGTAATAGGAGCTGCGCCAATTGCGAAGAGACCCTATAGAATGTCTATTCCGGAAGCTATTGAGTTGAAGGAACAACTCAAGCAACTGTTAGATCAGGGCTACATCTGGCCTAGCAACTCACCATGGGGAGCTCCAGTTCTATTCCAGAAGAAGAAAGATGGGACACTTCGACTATGTATTGATTACCGTGGGTTGAATCAATCAACGGTCAAGAACAAGTATCCTATTCCTAGAATAGATGAGCTTCTCGATCGCCTTCAAGGTGCAAAGATCTTTTCCAAAATTGATCTCAGGTCAGGTTACTATCAAATCAGGATCAAGGATGAGGATATTCCAAAAACAACCTTCAATACAAGATATGGGCACTTTGAATTCTTGGTTATGTCATTCGGGCTTACAAATGTACCTGCCACCTTCAATAGATTAATGCAGGATATTTTTAAACCATATCTTGATGACTTCGTGCTTGTCTTCTTCGATGACATTTTAGTCTATTCTAAACAGGAAGAAGATCATGAACCACAACTACGGATTGTGTTGGAGACAATGAGGTCTCATAAGCTGTATGCAAAAATGAAGAAGTGTGCATTCTTCAAACGTCAGATTGAATATCTAGGATTCATAGTATCATCAGAAGGAATATCGGTAGATCCAGCCAAAGTCAGAGATGTGCTTGAATGGCCAATACCAGTATCCGTCAAAGAGATACGCAATTTTCTTGGCTTGACAGGATGGTATAGGGTCTTTATCAAAAACTATGCTTTGATTGCAGCACCTCTTACCGACTTATTAAAGAAGCAGACTTCTATTACATGGTCAACTCCCGAACAAAATAGCTTCGACCAATTGAAGCAATGTTTGGTATTAGCACCTATTCTGAAACTTCCTGACCTCAATAAGGAGTTCGAGGTAGTAACTGATGCCAGCATTCTTGCCTTGGGGTGTGTTCTTATGCAGGAAGGTCATCCAGTAGCATATTCTTCAAGGAAATTGAAGAGTCACGAAAAGAATTATGCCACTCATGATCTGGAGTTATTAGCTGTCATCCATGCTCTAAAGCTTTGGAGACACTATCTGTTGGGAAACAAGTTCACTCTAGTAACCGATCATAAGAGCCTCAAATGGATTTTTACCCAGAACGTGCTCAACATGAGGCAACGTCGATGGATTGAAATATTGGAGGAGTATGATTTTGAAATCAAGTATCGACCAGGGAAAGAGAATGTAGTTGCCGATGCACTCAGTCGCAAGGCATTCCTAAATTCCCTAATCTTGCAGAATCCATCAACGGCCAGATCTCTGGCTACAAAGGTATCTATGCCAAGCAACCCTATACTCGAACTAGCTAGAGAGGAGGCATGCCATGACTTAGCCTACCAAGCAATGATAAAAGAAATATCTACCAAGGATCAGAATCCGAAGTTACAGGCCAAGTATCATGAATTTTCTATTGACAATGGACTTGTTTATTACAGAACAAGGTTATGTATACCAACAAGTCAGTCACTTAAGCAAAAGATATTATGGGAAGCTCATGATTCCCCTTTCGCAGAACATCCTGGCTATGCAAAAACTCTTAATGCAGTTAGGAAAAGCTACCATTGGGAGAGGCTCAAAGGTGACGTCCTCAAATATGTCACCGAATGTTTGTCTTGCCAACGTATCAAGGCTGAACATGTCATGATGCCAGGAAATTTGCAACCACTTGACATTCCCCAAATGAAATGGGAATTCATCAGTATGGATTTTGTGGTGGGCTTACCCCAAGTCCAAGGAGGGTACAACTCCATTATGGTTGTAGTTGACATGCTTACTAAGGTTGCACACCTGATTCCAGTAAAGACAAACTATAAAGCCTCCGACATTGCTAGAGTGTTTATCAAAGAAATATTCAAGCTACATGGGCTACCTAGAAGGATCGTTAGCGATCGAGATTCTCTTTTCACTTCACACTCCTGGAGAGCTATCTTTGAAGCTATTGGAACTCAGCTCTGTTTTAGCACTGCCTACCATCCCCAAACGGATGGACAAACAGAACGAGTAAATCAAATCATTGAGGATATGCTTAGGGCTTACTGCCGTCGAGAGCCGAAGAGGTGGATTCAATACTTGCCGTTAGTAGAATTTGCTTACAATGCTTCTTACCAGCAGAGCATTCAAATGACGCCTTTCCAGGCATTGTATGGTCATGATTGTCGAAGTCCCCTAAATTTTTCTGATCCTACCCTGAGAGTGGAAGCTTCAAGACAAATGTTGGAGGACATGGATGACCAAATAAGGTCAATAAGACAAGACATACAAGCAGCCAAAGATAGACAAAAGGCATATGCGGATTTGAAACGCCAAGAGAGGGTCTTCGGAGAAGGAGACATTGTCTTCATTCGTGTACGGCCGAAAAAGAGCTCTTTATCTCTAGGAGAATGCAAGAAGCTAAGTCCAAGGTATTGTGGACCGTATAAAATCCTCAAATGCCTAGGACCCAATGCTTATAAATTGCAACTTCCTGATAACCTAAAAGTTCACAATGTATTCCATATTAGTCTCTTAAAAAAGTATGTACCCAACCCAAATCATGTACTTGATGACCAACAAATTGTAATGCCTAGTCAAGGAGTCCTTGAACTAAGACCGGAAAAGATTTTAGATGTCAGGGAGAGACAGTTGAGATCTAGAACCTTGAAAGAATGCCTCGTCCAGTGGAAAGATTATCCCGAAGAGGATGCTACCTGGATGGATGAAACCTCTCCCAATCTTCAATATCCCCAGTTTACCTTGAGATGAGGACATCTCGATTCTTCTAAGGGGGAGAGAATGTAATATTTCCGCGTACCACGTACCGTAAATATTAACTTACCGCACGCCGTGTAAACCCTGTGCAAGGGTATTCCCTACTTCGTAATTATTGGTAACCTCATCCACACCATGCACGCTCAAAAATGAGGCCTCCACGTCGAGAATTAAAGGCCGGGGTTGAAGACCGTAAAAGCCGCGAGGAAACAACCGCTTGGGAAGGGCAAATGGGATAAATTCAAGGCAAATTTTTTTAATTATTATCCCTTCCCCCAGCCGATGCATGGCTGGGGGAGAGGGAGTGTGGAGGGGGGATGGCCAAGGTGGAGTAAAGTCGGATTGCATGAGGGGGAGTCCTCCACGTGTGTGGAGGCCCTCTTCCCCACCCCCCCCCATGCCTATATAAACACCCCCTAGCTAGGAGGTGCTAAGGGGTGCTGAGGAGGTGCCGGACGTGAAGGGAGGAGGCCGGGCTGTGAGCAGGAGGAGGTCGCCGTCGTGAAGCGCCACGCTGCCGCCAGTCTGCGAGTCTGCCAGCCGCCCAGTTCGCCAGCAGCCCAGTCCGCCAGTCGCCAGGCCATCTCAGACCGCCGCCGCTCTGGATTACGACTCCCCCCCCCCACGTGGCTGCAGGAGTCCAGAAGCTTCTAAGAGGAGGGGGCTTCCTTAACCCCCCTCCCACCACATTTCCCAAAGGCCCATTCATACCCCTCCCCGGGACTTTGAAGAGGGGAAGGTGAAGCCCGTAAGGACCCCCACTAGACCCATCAAAAAAGGCTTTTCGCAAAAAGACTTTAAAGCCCTTTTTCCGCAAGCGCCATCCCGCAAAGGAATCTTCCGCATACGAGGAAAAAGGCAAAAGTTGGAAGGCCGCATTCCGAGGCAAGTCAATTCGTAGACCACAAAGGCAAATCAGAAGCCGAATCTACGCCTACGATGGCCCCAAAAAGATCACAAGGTGCGACCGCGCGAGGTTCATCTCCAAGTATACAAGTGGATATCTCCCCGAGCCCTCAAGTCCAGGTTCTTTCGAGTTATTTTCGCATAAAGAAATGATTAGGCGCGCTTAGTTCATAAGGGAGATTGCATTTTTACGCTTAATTTTAATGCATGTGGAAATTGGAAAAAAATACATTTGATAAAGTATCTCTTGAAACATTAGGCAAGATTGAAATATGTCATGAATTTGAAACGAGTTATCCACCTTAGAAGACTGGTTGCATGTAGTTTTTTTTTGGTACATTATCAAAGTAATGAGCCTAAACTTAGGGCAAAGAAATGGAATTTATAAGTGCATTCTCTTTTGTCCTAGACATGGTAGGAATAAGCGTGTGCCGCATGTTAGGTAACATCCTCCTCGTAATGATTTCATGAGGAAAGGTTAACACCCATAAGATATTATCCGAAAAGAAATAATAGAGTACGAAAATGATCTTATGGACCTGCAAATAGCATGTAAAATGGAATGAGTTAACACTAGCTTTAGTTTGGTATAAACTTCGTTAACTACATTATAGCTAGGAGAATGTTGCGTATTGCATAGTCATCATGCGAAAACGTCATTCATCAGAAGCCGCATTTAGGAAAGGTTGCATGGTTCGTCAAAGCATAAGATTCGAAAGTATAGGCTACAAGGTTGTAGGCATGATTAATAGGTCTTAGGAAAGGTTAGTATCCAGATTATCATGCATTTTTGCTACACCAAGGAAAGATAAAATTATCATAAACCATGTGATGCGTAGAAGCAATAAATCGCATGTTTACGCGTATTGGTGTAGTTGTAACCATTGTTCTCCATTGGATTTAGTTTATTACCTTTAGAAGGTTCATCCTTGTCACAATACAAGTATATCGAGTTGTCTAAGTAACCTAAAACACAAGGGATTCATATGGGCATGGCTCAGTCGATATGATAGGTATCCCAAGTGCCAAGTGCAATAAGAATTCGACCTAGTTTTACACTTGTTGCCAAGTCTAAACCCGCAAACCCAAAGATCTTACACACGTTCACGAAATGTCGAATCAATTGGATGTTCATGCATAAAATGATCTAAGGATCATTCGTTCAAATGATGAAACTCCGACGGAGTTGCAAATTTCTAGGACCATGGGCCAACATAATTAGGAATGGGTTGGAGGATACCCTAAACCCTGCTACTCGGCTAGAGGTAATTCCGTGGCCGGGGGACGCCATTCAATGGGTGGAATGATCCCGTGGAATGATGCAACACATGTGCAAAAAGGTTGCAACATCGTATAGACTTGAGATTTGTCCACAAGAGAGTTTTGTCATCTCTCGAAATGAGGTTGGCAAGTTATTGAAAGAATTTAACTTACAAGAGGATGAGTAATCATCCTGTTACTCACTTTTCTTGGGGGATAATTGCCAAGGAAAAGGAAAGTTAGGTATTTGCCTTGAAGCAAATGACCAGACAATAAACTAAAGCGACATGGTCGCTGGAATCTACCATAATAAAACCTAAAGTATTGGTAGGGTATGACCCTAACCTAAGAATGATAGGAATCTTGCCAAGTTGCAATTGATTCCGGATCGAATGCGGGTTGCATTCGGAGAAAAGGAGTCACTCCTTAACAGTTTGCCAGCTAAACGATCACTGGAAATTGATTGTGCTTGTAACAGTTTAGAAAGCACTGTTTGCATTGTTTGCTCAATGAACTAAAGGATGAGAATATATCTAAATACTTCAGGTTGAAGGCCTGAAGGGAGAGGCAGCTTCAGTTACCCCCGACTGCCTGCCTGACCCTAACCAAGGGGGTTGTTAGCCGCGCCGGGAACGTGGACCGAACCTGCCGCGAGAGGTCTCTCTGTTGAGTTCTACTTGGAGCAGGAGGACGCTTGGGTGCCAGAGGGGGCTCTGGCCGTAAATCCCTCGCCTTCCGGGCCCTGCACAAGAGGCTAACGTGACTCGGGATTGGATCTCGAGGCCCGCATACTAGTCTACGGGCGGAAGCTTGGATTAGTGATCCCTGGTGGATTACTGGATAGCCTTCGGGCGGATTATGAATACGCCTACGGGCGGGAACTCCTTGTATTTCAAAGATAAAAGGATAAAATGATAATAAAGAAGTTGTTTGGCATTGTTTTCTTTATGTCCTGTGATAAGATTACGTGAAGGAACCAGTGCATAACAGGGTTAATCAAAGAAGCTGTTGGTATATCTCAAACTAATGTGGTAGGTAATTACATAACTAAAACAAACCGAGGAAAGTGCGGAGGATGGACCATGGGTCCGTCCTATGGATGGGTGGTCCCGGTTAGCCGGGAACTTTTCTCAAAGTCTTCGACAAACAGAGGATGATCGTCATCTCCGAAACAAGTAATGAGAACGATGACTTAGAATTAACTATTACCCAATTCACGCTGTTTTAGGGGGACGGGATGGGACTATGCCTTATGGCAGAGAGGTCAAGCCTTGCATCCCTCTCGTTTCCCATTCTCCTTGAACAGAATAAGGCTTTAAACCTTCCTTCATGAACGTCGCCCCTTTTAGGCAGCCGATAGGTTGATAGAGAAAAATATGTAAAAGAAGAAGAGAAAAGAAAATATCATAAATACAATTTATTATATTCCACCACACTTTGGATAACCTCGTTGGCATCAATAACTTGAGCACCCCGTAGTTGTCAAACAGGGTTTATTAATCTATCTTGGGATTAGTAACCAAGAATCTATCTTGGGATTACTAACCAAGATCTACAACTAAGATAGCTCTTACCATCGTGAATTACAAATCTAACAATTCACTTTGCATTCTTCTTTGCTTTTTATCATTAGCATTACGCCCCTCCAATATGGGTGTAAGTCCCTTGACCCTCATCATGAAAGGTAGCATGCATCAACTTGCGCCACCTTGGAATTGAAAGTAGTAGCTTCTCATTCATTAGGTTGGTCAATCTTGGTAGTCAAAGATAAATATACACTTGGATCTTGAGATAGATTGGAAGTAGTCTCAAATTTTGTGTTTCTACATTTGCCATGGAAAACACTATTAGAGGGTAGTTATTGATTTTTTCATATTTTCTTGGTTGTCTCTTGTGGATTCTTTTAGTGGATTGAGTAGTTGCATTATCTTACTACTGCTTCAAGCTCTTTTATGTGAGCTTGGAGGACAAAGGACTGACCAACAAGTGCCTCACATTGTCACTTATTAAAATTCAATGGCTCCATCATGCCCTCCTTGGATTTTATCTTTTAAATTGAGTAGTAATACATGGACGTGGCTACTTTATTTCCTTCTCTTGGGTTTCTAACTTCCCAAGCACCACAGTTTCTTTATGTGGATTAGTAGCCATCTCAAGCAGGTTCTCTTCTAGAATTGCAAACTCAAGAGTCACAAGGAAGAGCTTTTTAGTCCCTAACTTGTTTGTTTTTGTTTGCTCAAGTGTTTGCTATGTGACCTAGTTCTCTATTTGGATTTTTCTCTTTGACTCCAATGGGAATCGAGCTATAGTCAATGGAGGTGGTTGTGTAGGCGCTTTAGGCAACCAAATGCATTACTTTCCTACATAATACCCTTGAGCATGTAGTAATGCTTTAGAAACCCATACGGCTTGGTGCTAACTCTCCATTGTTGCTTCCAATTATATGCAATGGGTATCCTCTTCCTTTTGGATATAATTCTAGTTCTAAAAGCTTTAAAGGTTGTTGTATTGTTCCTAGTAGCTGGAGTATCTACTATTGTTCTAGGACGATTCCTACTATGTAGTTTTTTTTTGTCCTGATATGCCCTGAGTAGTTGCTTTGGAGCTCTCTAGCTATCCTCACTAGGATTTTGTTTTGACTCACACATAGACGTCTTGCTCACCGTGTGGGAAAGGACAAAGATTCCATTACTTAAATTGGTTACTATTTTGATACTTGGCAAGCTCGATTGTATCTAGTGTGCTACATAGTCCACTTCAAATTGGGTTGCATGATTGAAAGGTCTCCCAAGTATGACTTCCTTCCTCATAAGCTCTCCATTTCAAAGCACATAGAAAATGATGGGCATGCCTTTAGTCTCTCTATAGTCTAAAGAAATTTGCATCCACAGTAAGAGGAAATATGGTGATCTTCAATAAGTTTTCACATCGGCATTGGTTTGGATGCTAAGCTAAGTAGACCCTTTTATTGGAATATTATGATATATGTGACTAATGCTACATTCAATGCAACTTAGGTAAGATTTTGTGGATTTATCAATATCCATCCCATCTACTAGTTGTGGCTTTGGCCTTTGTGTTGGTAGCTCAATCATTATGATCAGATAAATGGATGGGAACATATGCTCTTTGTTGACTTATTAGGCTTTAGGACTTTTAGACTTTTTACTCTAGTGCACATCATCTGAGTATCAAGCTCTCAATAGCTAAGTCTCTCCTTGCAATGATAAGTATTGGTGTATCTGATCTTCTGAGTTTTTGCTTTCTCTCTTGAACCTGTCAGCTTATCAGTTCTTCTTTGGTCTCTCAACTTTGTTTCTTGAACTTCCAACTTTGTCTCCTCAAAATCTTGACTTAGTGTCCTTTTCTTTGCTCTTACACTAGATGCAATTGTTCGTAGATTTCCTTGATGTGTCTTTGTCATTCAATACTAGATCTTCATGGTCTATGCCCTTGATACTCCTAGATACTTGGGTATTGTGATCCAATTAACGTTGCAAGCTAGGATGTCATTGTGCTTGATCCTTGGTGGCACTAAGGTACATGAGTTGTTGGCCTTCAAACCAAAATGAACAATGAGTAACCAAGTGTATTTCTTGACATTGGTTTAAGGTCCTATGTCAATATCTTAAAATTAAGTCTCTCAAAAGATCTACTAGTCAATGAGTAAGTGAGACTCGCTGAAGGAAAATTGGAGCTAATGACATGGAAAGTTTTTGGCTCAAATATAATTCTTTGGTCTAATTACTCTCATTGAATGTGATTTGTAGTGACTTAAATTTGTCTCAATACACATGGTCAACAACCTAGTTGCACTTCCCTCACTTATGCGTAGATGCCCAATGGTGGTATGGATTACAACCTAGGTGATATAGGCCTAGTGGTTGTGCCTAATGTAGTTTGACTTAAATCCTAGGGGTATACACCTATGAATATTATACCTAGGGGTAGGTGTAAGGATGTGAGGACCCTAAACGTAGATGTCATCAAGTGTGCCAAATGCAAGTAGCTAGGGCCTAAACTTAAAGGCTTGAAGTTTGCTACTAATTCTGTCTAAATATGCACACTCTATAAAGCAAGTTGCAAGTAGGCTAGGAGTGTTCTAATGTAACTGCACTTGCACACTTGTTTGCAAGAAATGTTAGTTAAAATGAAATGTGTCAAGTTCTACAAGTAAGCCCTAAGGGTGAAGCTCTACCTAAATATGCAAATGCTAGTGTTATTGTATAACAAGTATAGGACAGTTATAGTTGGAATCGAGGTCCACATGATCCAAACACAAGTCTTAAGAATTGGAAGTGCATAGAGGGTGCACCTTGCACTTAGTGTAAGGTATTGGGATCATATTGTGGTCATAGGTGGTGGATACTCCCAAATGGGAAAGGCTCTTACCCTTGCGGATTTACTTATGTGCCAAGAATGTTGTGCCCTTAAGAAAAAGGGATCATATCCTTACCAAAAGGAGGATTATCCTTAAGCAAGGGGATACATGAACACAAGGATCAATTGAAAAATGTTATACTTAGCAAAAGGAGGGTTCTTCTTAAACAAAGGGATATAGAAGCAGAAGGACCAATGGAAAAATGATAGGACAAGTATGGAGTAGGGGTGTATGGGTGGGAGTTGAAATTAGTATGGGAGTGCAAGTTCAAGAGTGTACTATGGAACTATAAGGGTAGGGTGTGGAAGTCCTAGTGTGAAAATGCTGATGTGTATGAGTACTAATGTGTGAGAGCTAGTGTGCGAGTACTAGTGTACAAGTTCAAGTGTTGGAGTGTAAGCATGGAAGTCCTAATGTGGGGTTAGGGGTAGAGTGTGGTAGTAGGGTACCTACTATGGGGGAGATAGTGTAGGAGTGGGAATATAGTGTGGGAGTGTGGTACTAATATTGGAGTGGTAGTGTGAGATTAGAGTAGGGGGGAGTGCTAGGGTGGTGTGGGAGCATTTTGAGTGTAGCAATCCTACTATGGGATTGGGTCTAATGTGGGAATTCTTGTAGTTTGGGATTCCTAGTGTGGGAGCAGTTCTAATGTGGTTGTGGGTGGTTCTAGTGTGAGTGTTCGTACCATGAGAGGCCTCCTAGTATAGGAGCCCTAGTGTGGGAGTGGTTCTCGTATGGGAATCTTAAGGTTCTAGTGTGGAAGTACTTGTAGTATGGGAGTCATAATATGGAATTGGTTCTAGTGTGGAAGTGGTTCTTTAGTGAGAGTCCTAGTGTGGGAGTGGTTCTAGTGTGAGAGTCCTAGTGTGTTGCCACTTCTAGTAGCCATCTCCACTATTAGCAACCATCTCGCCAATTCTAGTAGCCATCTCCACCCACGGGGTGCGCGTAATTTGTTGACCAACATTTAGACTATGTGAATTTTGTTGTAGAGGTGTGGATACTTAACTTGACAGCTCAATGCTTCTTGGGCTATGTAGGAGGTGGGTGCTAGGCGAGACTCCATGACAACAATAACTGACCTACTGATGCAAGTAACCAAAGTGGATAGGATCACGCATCTCAATAAATCATTATTACATGTTCATGTCAAATGAACACTAAGAGTAGAAATGCACAATTAAGCATTGTAGAAGAAAAGAAGTGCATGATGAAACTTTCTAATATAACTTGCTATAGAATGATAATATGTTGAGTGATACACTGGTGGTTATCTATGTATGCCAACTCCAATAAGATGAGCATACACTATGGGCATAGTCTCTTGAACTATCTTCATATGCATAACATGACAGCTTCAAGATACTATGAACATAGTCTCTTGATATTGACACTCATATCTTACTATCTTCAAGAGATTATGGACATAGTCTCTTGGACCACACTCATATCTTAATATGCACAACGTCATGCAAGAAGTTAGTAGTCAAATAACTACTTAGAACAATAAAATGCAATGGGGGTTTTCCTAGTGTGATTGGAAGCACACTCAACCATTGTTTTGGTGTGGTTGGAAGAAAGAGAGAGAAAAGGGATAGGAAGCCTATGAAAAAATTACTACTAACAAATAACTAAGAAACGAGAAACATTACTACAAAAAATAAATAAATTTTTTCCATTATTAATTCTTGGATAGTTGAGTAATCTACATTTAGATGATGAATGCATTTCTCTCCTTTTCATCTAAGGCTTATATTACTAGGGAAGCAGTAGGCCTTTAAATATCCATTTAGACCAACTTTTCAGCCACATCCATTAGGAAAAAAATGAACTCATAAATGGGCCTTTTAGCCCCCCCTCTCTCCTCCTTAAAACAAGGAAAAGAGGAGAGAAGAATAGTAAAATAATCCTCCTCTCTCTCCAATTTTGCAATCTCATTTTTCCTTTTTTATATTATCTACAAAGATATACTTAGATTCCTTCTCTCTCCTCGTTCAAGAAGTCTTTTTCAACCAAATTTTATATTAAAAAAGGAGTTAGTTATGGGAGTGTGGTGCTTCGTTTTCAATGCAAAATGATTAGTAGATACGAGGTAATTGATTTTTTAATCAAGAACAAGGAAAATAAAAATTTGGAAGTTCCTTTTAAGATATTTTGGGGATTTTTTATATCCTAGCTTTTGGTCAAAAAACAAACAAACTGGCCAAATTGTAATATTTCGCGTGGAAAAAAAAAATGGGACTTACGGATTTTTTTTAAAAAATTCCCCCCCTTATCCCTCCAGCCGACTGACGAGCTGGAGGGGGAGGGAAATAGAAGGAGCTCTAAGCTCCTTGGTGGAGCCTGTGGAGGGAGGGAGGACATGTGAGCCAACACACCATGAGGAAAGATCCCCTTCCCTCCACTATTTAAACGAGGGGAGGGGGCCGCTGTACGAGGAGGCTGGGCCATGACAGAAGAGCCGAGCGCCGCCATAACTCCGAACTGAAGGGAGGAAGACGAATCGCCACTGCCATGCCGACATCTGCCCTCCACCATCGCCATCGATTGCTGCAGTGCGTCCAGTCCCGCCGATTTGCTGAATAAGCTTTTCCCCCCACGTGGAAGCTTTAGAAGCTTCCTGGGGGGAAGCTTCTAAAAGAACCTTCTTAGCCCCCTTTCACCCCCCCTTATGTTCTTCTTTAAACCCCCTTTGTTTTCCCCCCCTTCCCGGGTTTTTAAATCCCCCTTAAGGCCTTGTTTTCCCCCTCCCAGGTTTTTAATTCCCCCCCTAATGCCTTGTTCCCCCCCCTCCCGGTATAATTCGCCCCCTAAGCCTTGTGTTTTTCCCCTCCAGATTTTAATCCCCCCAAAGTCCTTATTACCCTCCGGGTTTAAATTTTCCCGCCTAAGCCCCCTTGTTTCCCCTCCCGGTTTTAATTTTCCCCCCTAAGCCCTTGCCCTTTTCCCCTCCTCATAGCTCTTTAGACTATTCAAGTCACACCCATAGGCCTACTTTGTCCTTAGGCTACCTTGCAGACTTCCATTCTCTTACATTAATTCCTTCACTCACTTTTTAGATCTTCTTGTGCAAGTGCTCTCTTAATTAAGCTTTGTGTTCTTAGTTTTATCAAACAAGCCGGTGTCCACACACTCCCATGTCTTAAAAATCTAATTCTTCATCATGGCCTCGTATGGTATTCCGTAAGGGAGAAATAGCCGTGTAAAAGATAAGGAAGGAGAAGACGGTGGAATTCCAAGAAGAAAAAGGAAAAGGCTATCTCACATTCGAACTACGATGCCGCCGAAGAAAGTCCAAGGTGTAGCTGCGGGAGGGTCATCTCCCGGTATCCATGTGGATATCTCACCTCAAAGCCAGGTTTTTCTTCTTGGTGTCAATTCGGTTTTAAGTCGATCATGCAAAGAAAAATTGTTAAGGATAGGATATATTTGTTTGAGTTATTTTTTAATGAAAAAGTTAGCTTATGAATGACAATGTATACAAATTAGCTTTCTTCAAATTGCATCAAGCATTATAAAATTATAGGCAAGATTAACCATTTACTATAAGTGTAGAAATCATATCTTGCACCATTAGTCTTATTCTTTTCGCAATGAATCATGGTAAAATGGCTAAATTCATGAAAGGTTTCTTTCGATGCTTAAAATTACTAGGGAGTTATCTTTGCTAGTTGCACATCTTAGCAAGACAACTGTTGTTATTTGGCATGAGTTCATCTTTAAAAAAAAACGAAAGTTAAATGTTCGGAATTAACAAGTATAAAAATTAGATATACGAACTCATTTGGAAAGAAAATGTAATGGGGAATTGCTGGATGACACTCTATTAACACTTTTCCCCTACTATTTGAGAACTTCGGACTAATAAAGTGTGTATACACTAATTTCTCAGCTAGGCCTTTTGTCCCAAGGAGTATTGTCGCCTTTGTATCATCTTGGCATTATGCTATATGCCAAATTAAACTGTATTGATTGGGAAAGTTAATTGTCACAAGGATAGTAAAACCGTGACAAGACAAGTAAGATTACCTTCCACAAGCTAACCGAACCAATCTAAACATAGAAACATTCATACCCTAACACTTGACTACTTTCCTTACCGTAAGGACAATAATTTCATAAAGATAAGAAACTAGGGTTTGTCCCTAAATGAAGAAACCCTAGGCCTGACATACATCAGCTTAAAGAATCTAAACAGATTATTCCATCGCAGGACTTGTGCAACATGTATGAGATCATTTGGTGATTGATTCACAAGGAAAAAAGGAGAGAACACTTCCTTAGCAGTTTGCCATACAACTGGGTTGATCAATGGAAATGTTTGTGCTTGCTAGAGATTTTTAGGGCTCTGTTTGAATTATGAATTACAAATTAAAAAAAGTACCTATACTTCAGGTTAAAGGCCTGAAGGGAGAGGTAGCTTCAGTTACCCCCAACTGCCTGCCTAACCCTAACCAAGGGGGTTGTTGACCGCGCCGGGAATGTGGACCGAACCCACTGCGAGAGGTCTTTCCGTTAAGCTCTACTTGGAGTAGGAGGACGCTTGGGTGCCAGGGGGGGCTTTGTCTGTAAATCCCTCGCCTTCCGGTTCCTGCACAAGAGGCTAACGTGACTCGGGATTAGATCTCGAGGCCCGCATACTAGTTGACGGGTGGAAGCTTGGAATAGTGATCCTTGGAGATTACTGGTTAGCCTTCGAGCAGATCATGGAAAAGCTTACGGGTGGAACTCCTTGTATTTCAAAGATAAAATGATGAAATGTTAAAAGAACTTGCTTGATGTTGTTTTTATATGTCACGTGATAAGATTACGTGAATGAACCAATGCTTAACAAGATTAATTAAAGAAGCTGATTGTTATATGTCAAATTAATGTGTTAGATAATTACATAACTAAAACAAACCGAGGAAAGTGCGGAGGATGGGCCATGGGTCCGTCCTACGGTTGGGTGGTCCCGGTTAGCCGGGAACTTTTCTCAAAAATCTCGAAGAACAGCGGAATGATCATCATCATCAAAAAGAATAACGAGAACGATGACCTAGAGTTACGTCTTACCCGATTTACGCTGTTTTAGGGGAACGGAATGGGACTATGCCTTATGGCAGAGAGGTTGAGCTTTGCATCCCTCTCGTTTCCCATTCTCCTTGAACCAAGTGCAGCGTGAATCCACTTCGGACCTGGCGTTTCTGCGTAAAGTAGTTTGCTCGGGTCTGACGCTAATTGCTGTTAGCTAATGACCCATTAGGAAAACCCTAATTCCAGTCGATCCTAAGTGGGAACGGCCAGGATACTTCCGCTACGTGGCAGACGCGGGAAAAACTAGATCGCAAAACCCGTAACATTTCATGGGAGTGCGGGGCGGAGCTTTCTAGACATCCTTTCCGATGGACTGCTAAGACGTGTCCTAGATGATACTAGGGGACACGTTACAGTTGGTATCAGAGCTGACCAACAACGAAATTGTTTTTATGAGATCTCAATAAAAATGAAGTAAAGAAATTGTTGCTGTCCAAATATTTCCTCATCTTCAATACTGTCTTGCAGAACTATGAAGCGTGAAACAAGTTTTTGGTATTTCAGGTCATGTTTATGATTGCAATGCATTCTCCGCTTTATAGACAAAGAATTGGGATGATGAACATCCTAGAGCAAATTTATAATCCATCACCTTTATACATAGAACGAAGATGGACGAGGTCTTCCGGTAATAAGGACTTTGGGGGGATTAAGCTCTACTTGGAGTAGGAGGACGCTTGGGTGCCAGGGGGGGCTTTGTCCATAAATCCCTCGCCTTTCGGTTACTGCACAAGAGGCTAACGTGACTCGGGATTGGATCTCGAGGCCCGCATACTAGTTGACGGGCGGAAGCTTGGAATAGTGATCCTTGAAGATGGACGAGGTCTTCACGAATCTACTACATAGCTGCCCACCGGTTCGCTTATCTACAGACCAACCTAAAGAGGATCAAGTGGTTGGAAGACTTGAAAGTCGTGAAGCTGTTCATTTTTGTGGAAGCTCACGTAAATTCGACTTTACATATTCAAGGTCGGAGGGTTGAAATGAACTCATATGTATATGAGGAAGTAACCTGTGTAATCCCAGCCGACAGGATTAAAGTGTTGGGCCGCCATGAGAAGTATGGATTCCAATGAAAAGGGTATCCCGAACTTCCAATGAATTATCGATTCCTAAAGATCCATGACCCAAAACCCTACTATTACACAATTCCTATAGACAAATGCAATACAACGTTGTCGTATTGCTGTGCATTCGAGGTGTGTAAACCACCCAAAAGTCATGTGTGTGATTTGATACTTTGTACATACTTAGTTGTTATGTTTGCTCTTTCATTCTATGCCGAAGACGGAGAAGAATAAGGAATTTTGGTAGACTGGTAACATGAGATGCAATCTCATGGACCACTTTGATTGTGACCAAGGGTTCGTTTGAAAGCTGTGGCAGCATAGGAGCATTCCCAATGGGCCAAGAGATACATGCTAAGATCATCCTAAGGGGCCTAGAAAGAGACTCTATTGTTGGTGACAAGCTCGTGGACATGTATGGAAAATGTGGCTTTATCAAGGAAGGACGAGAAGCATTTAAGAAATTGACTGTCCTTGATGTTATATCGTGGACAATAATGCTAGATGCCTATGTTCATAATCGTGAAGGTGATATGGCTATGCGATGCTATGAGGAGATGCAACATCAAGGGGTGCATGCCAATTCTATTACATATGTTATCTACTTGAAAGCTTGTGCAACCATAGGAACAGGATAAGTCGACAGAAATTTGATTGAGGTCTTCATTAAAGGAAACGACAAAGATATGGTTGTGCCAAAGAGGCCCACAAAAGGAACAAATTTAGATGGCTATTTTTAGGAGCCGCTTTTCTGGAAAAAGGGGAGAGCTTTTTGAATCAAAAAGGGGGGGAAAAAGCATGGAGGAGAAGCTTTTTGGAAGGACGAATCGAGAAGTTTTTGGGATTACTGTGGAAGGGAGCAATTAAGCGCATATTATCAATTGTCATTACTTTTGCCTATCAATTTGGGTCTGGATGAGCCACCATTGATAGTGGCAAGCAAATAGACTGATTGTTGATTTTTGAAAGGAAAGCGAGGAGGAATTCTGCAACTTTAGAAAGGAGGGGAATCGCAATCAAGGGCGGCTCTCTGCAATTTCGAAGGAGATTTACGGAAGAAGGAAGGAATAAGGAAAAAGCAATGCTAATCGGGAGAGGGGAAGTCTATCGACTGGTGAAGAGGCTTCATCAATGATAAACATTTCTGAGTCCTTCACTCTGCTTTCCAAGATATACTGGGGCTTGATGTTTCTGAATTTGCTCCTTATGTATTTCAAATTCTAGCTCAGCTCAATGAAGCTCACAATCCACCACTTCCTGCAACTTAAAATCAAATAACAAAAAAGATTCTCTATTCCTATCTCCTGCGGCCATGAATTGAGAGAGAGTGGGGGCACCAAAATTCTCGTGGAGGTCTCAAGAACATAATTTTCCACTGAAGTGATTGAAGCGACAGAAGGAATCAAGGCGACGGAAGTCCTTCAGCTAAGTCTTTATGTCTGTTGTCGTCGAAGGCAGAACCATGGTGCAGGACACGGGCCTCCTCGTGTACACAGGCAGCTGCTCTGTTGACCATGCCCATAATTCTGACCCGATCATTCACCTGCCAAGAGAGAAGGAGAGAGCGATGAAAAAAAGAGGCCAGATTCCAGCAAGAGAGGGGACGCATCAATAAAATCTCTTTTCTCGTTGGTAGGGGCACAGAGGAGAAAGAAAAAAACAGGACAGAAGAAGGAGGAAGGCATTTTTGATGGTTTAGTAATGCTAGCTGATGAAAAGGATACACAATTCAATCAGCTTTCTTGAGTGCTCTCGACAGATCTCAGAGCTCTGTCTACCTGCAGAGACCAGTACAAGGAAGTGGGTAAGCCGTGTTCAGAATTGACAATGGATCAAGTATGAGAGAGTGCTAAATGGTGAGTCAGTGCCTGTAAAGGTTGACAAGGAGCTATTTGCACAGGTTTTGATAGAGGTGTTAATTTGTGTGAGATCTGAGACAGCATCTTCAAGGATCATGTACATGGCATGGTGCTTGGCTCTGAAATATTGAGAGACTTCAGCGGCTCGATTGTTCAGGTTATTAAAGGTTTTAGGAAGGAGTCTCTTGTTTTACAACGGGCTATATCAGCAATCTCTTTGACCGACTCTCTAGATCTATGATTAGATACTATACAGACTAAGCAAGACAACTCCAGTAAGCATCTTTGTTTTCCACAAAGCTTGATTCAAGTCATCTATATTTCCTCCCATTGCAAACATTTGCACAAAAAGCCAAGACGCCAAATGTAAAAGAGAAAGTGTAACTTGAGTGTGCAACCCAGGAGGAATAGATTTTTAATCTTGCTGATGTTGTATGAACTCTATTTTGAGCTCTTTTGAAGTGGAAGAATTTGAGTTACTTTTTCAGAATGTTCAGAATGTTGTTATTGCACAGTTAACCTTTGATGCAACCATTCTTGACTAGTTACTAGGCTTGCTGAAATATAAAGACTTTTTTTTATGGAGAAGACACAAAAGGCTCTCGGTCTGCAGAATTAACATTATGGTATAACATTAACGTCAGAGAAGTTGTTGTCATCAATCCTGGAAATACAATAAGAAAATCAGACAGTGTGTTCACAGGTCAATGGAGTCATAACAGGACTGCAGTATGTAATTCTTTTACAGCGATCAAAAGCTTGCTTTAAGCTTTGGCTGTTGAACTGTTTCATGCAATACAAGGTTCAATTGTACAGCTTAATCTGGGAACTTTAGAAAGTGGAGAACGTGTTGTGGAAGTTGCCACTGCAAGCTAATTTGGCTTTCTATTCGTCTTCAGTCATTAACAGAATTAAAAACAGAGACTTGACATCATTTTCTCATCTTGCTTATTCGCTTAAATTGAACTTATATCTTGGAATTTCTCAAGGACCTCTGTGGTTGCAACTTTTCTTTCGAAACCCTTCCACATCTTTGGTGAGCCCAATGTGAAAGCGTCGCAGAAATTTCAGGATGGGAGATACTTCAGCCTCTATTTTAGCTTCTTCTACAACTCCAGCTGCGTCTACTTCAGCTCCATCAATGACTGCTGCATCAAGTACTTCAACAGAGGATCTAAAGCAGATTTTACAGAATATGTCCATGTATATGCAGCTCCAAAATCAGCAAACACAATTGTATATGCAGCAACAACAACAATTGCATCAACAGTAGTTGTCTCAGCAAAGGCAACTCTATTCGGAGCAGGAGAATGCAAACAGCACGACTAAGGCTATTGAAGCAGTTGAGAATGAGAAGAAGCTATTTGACGGGCGTAATGTTTCAGCATATTTGAAGACATATGAAATCAAGATGGGGTTTTTTGGAGTTCCTGCTGGACTTATGAGTAAGTACTTCCTTCGTCTTGTCACACCTGCTTTGAGGACAAAAGTGACTGATCTTTTTATTCAAAATACACATTGGAAAGATTTTAAGAAGGCCTTGAAAGAAGAATACTTCCTTGAGGACTTTGGTATGGCTACTCGGCGGTCATTCCGAGAGTGGGTCTACATGCCAAACAAAGGTCTCGCTGCTTTGGAGTTGATTCGAGAATTCGAAGAGAGGTATAGTCAGCTTGATGCCATTGAACAAAGAGCATTGGATGTTCAAAAAGTTGAGCTTTTCTTGCAAGCTGCAGATCCTGCTCTTCAAGAAGAATTGGGTGAGCTTCTTGAAGATCGCACAAAGCCTATGGGTCCTAAAACTGATTGGCAGGATGCTCAGGATGCAGTCTCGACTTTGACCAAGAGGAGGATATGGAAGACTCGCCTACAGAATGGTTCCATGACACCTACACCATCATCAGCTCCTATGCCTACTTCTATCCCTGTTATTTCTTCTCCTCCTCAGCCAATTTCTTGGCCTATGCCAGTGCCTACTGTTTCCACTCCACCTATTCCTCCTGTTCCACGACCGATGCCTACACCTTCTGCTCCAAAACCATCCGCTCCATCGGTACCTACTTCTCTTGATGACATAATCAAAGGCATCACAGATTTGACACTGGAGTCAGTCAAAGCGGAATTGGTGGGAAAGTTGAAGGAGCAGTTTGCTTCGACTGCACCTACTGCTTCTTCTAGCGCTCCTACTGCACCTAGGAGTGCTCCTAGTGCACCTAGGAGAGATCGGAGATGTATTTGGTGTGATAGTACAGAGCATCAACATTGCAGGGATTGTGACTCTTTCCAGGATGCAAGGAGGCAGAATTTGGTATATTGGGGGCAAGATGGTAAGATTTGGTTGACTGAGACAGGAGCTCCACTTACTACCAACTTTGGTAAAGGTGGAATGAAGAAGTTAGTGGAGGACATGGCTGCGCGTACTTCTTATGTGATAGCTAGAGGTGATGCTTCTGCATATGGAGTTCAGATTGAGAAGGGATCAGAGACTCAGTCAGCGCTATGGACTTATGCTATGGAGACTGCAAACAAGGCGAAAATTCAGCAAACTATTTTGACTAGTGCAGGCTCTAGCATCAGATCAGAGACAGGTTGGGACTCGCTTGTTGACAGGTATTCTATTTATGCTTATTTGGCTAAGTCTCATGGTGCAGATGTACTTGTTGAGGAGAAGCGTAAGAGGGATGAAGAAAATCCAAGTGCAGCTAAGAAGACTAGAGGGGGTGAGTTTGTTACTCCACCTACTGCAGGACCGTCTTCAAGACCAGGGCCAGATCGACAGATGGAGGATGCTCAAAAGAGAGAAAAGAGGCAAGAGCCTAGAGAGAGAAAGCAGCCAGGATTCAGATTGATGTCGGATATTGAGACATCTACAGACATGAATAAAATCTTTAATGATAAGATACTTGGCAACGAGGTGACTTTTACTATTTCTAAGATTTTGGGCATCTCAAAAAGAGAGTTTCAGGATTAGTTTCAGGAGGTCCTGAAGAGGAAAAGACATGCATTGGCTACCACTGTTACACAGGGAGTTTTGATTGGGGAGTTGGATGAGGATGAGGATGAGTTTATGGTTGATAATGCTTCTGTTTTTCCGCAGGTAGAGAAGAGGGTTCAGCCTATGCATTATGCTGAAATTGATGAGCATGTCATGATACCGCGTAGTCACTTTTCGTGGAGCCATTGGGCTAGGGAAACTACAGAGACGATGGTAAAGATTGGAGAGAAACAGGTGCCTTATGTTGCATTGGTTGATCATGGTTAAGAGATTAATCTCATAGTTTGTGGAGTTTATGAGAGTAACAGATGACCTATGGATGTAGAGCATGGGTGGCGTATGAGAGCTGCCAATAACACTGCCGGTGATTTATATGCTGTTTGTCCGTGTCAGGGTTTCTATTGGTGATGTAGAGGAGGATTTCATTTCTTTGTGCAGGATTCATGCTCTTATCCCATAATTCTTGGTCAGCCATTCATTACAGAGATGCGCATGGAAACAAAGATCATGGATGATGGATCTGCTTATGCACGGATTCGCAGTAAAGATGGTATGAGAGCAGTTCAGTTTATGACTGTATGTGTGAACCATGTTAGAAACAGAGATACTCTTAGAGATGCACCTTTACCCACTGTGAGGGATTCGGGTTTTCATTAGGTACCGCCGTTTCGCGAGACGACGGTGGTACAGAGGAGAGGAGATTGGAGTTATCGCCTCCTGGCAGTAGTATTTTCTCCTCCGGTTTTGTTGGGATTTCAGCAAACAGTTCGATGAGTTATCAGAAGACTTCTAGGTTGCCTAGAGCTGCCAGGCAGTATATATGCAGGAAGGAGAAAATTTTGAAAAATGCAGGAATTTTGGAGGATGATGAGCACATAGATGGGATGTATGACAGTGTGATTTGTGCAGATACGATGACAGAGATGGGAGATATGCTGAAAACTGATATGCTGAATTGTCACAGTAATGTATTAGTGCAGTCCCTGGACATGTTTCATGAAATTGCAGATTTTATGTCACAAATTGAGTCAGAGGCTGAGGTAACTCAGCAAAGAGTGTTGAGTGCTGAAGAAATTCAGCAAACAGAGTTTCCAGCTGGTTATGATCAGATTTCAGAGAGACAGAGAGCTGAAAATTTTCAGCCAACAGAGTTTACTGCTGAAATATTTCAGCATTTAGAGTTTGGGGCTGTTCCTATGTAGTCCATAGAGCAGAGGGCTGAGGATATTCAGCCATTGGAGTGCAGAATTGTTGATTTACAACAAGATTTGTGTAATGCAGAAGAGCATAATGAAGCCAGGGTTGACACGAAATACAAAATTGTGGATAAGAAGGTGAAGCCGGTTGCTGTACCGCTTCCACCTGACAGTGATCAGCAAATAGAGAGGGCTGCTAAACAGTAAATTTTGAGGAATCCAGAGCATATTGGTCATAAATTTTCAGCAGAGACTCTTGCTGAATTGAAAATTGGAAATGGTGATTTCTTGTTACCCATAGAGAAGCAATGTTTTCAGGAGATGCTTGAGCGTCATGGAAGGGGATTTGCTTTTTTCCCACATGAGATTGGATGTGTGAATCCTGATATTGTTGCTCCTATGGTCATTTTTACTATTCCTCATATTCCATGGAATCTCCGACCTATTCCAGTGCCTAAAGCACACTTGCCAAAGCTGATTGATTTATTAAATGAGAAAATCAGGATGGGAATCCTTGAGCCTTCATCTGCACCATATTCAAACAGGTGGTTTACAGTTCCAAAGAAGAATGGTACTCTCCGATTTATTCAGGACATGCAGCCAGTGAACAGAGTTACTATCAGGAATGTTGGTATAGGTCCAGTTGTGGATGAGTTTGCAGAGGCATTTGCTGGACGTGCCATCTATTCTTTGGGTGATTTGTATTCAGGATATGATCAGTTTCAACTGGCTTTGGAAAGCAGGGACATAACCACCATTCGAACTCCTATTGGGCTTGTCAGGATGTGTACCTTGCCTCAAGGTGCCACTAATTCTGTTGCGCATATGATGAATTCCATGCATAAGGTCCTTTGTGATTACATACCTCAGCTTACTATGCCTTTCTTGGATGATGTACCCATTAAGGGGTGTGCAGAAGAAGAGAAGAATGATAGTCTAAATGAGCAGGGATGCAGATATTTTGTGGCTGATCATATTTTAGCATGTGAGAAGATTTTGGCCAGGTTAGAAGAAGTGAACTTGACACTTTCAGGGCAAAAATCTATTTTTGGAGTGAATGAGGTTGTCATTGTTGGGCATATGTGTGGATATTATGGCAGAAAACCCTCACCTGATAAGGTGAATGCTATAGGCAAGATTGCGGAGTATTGTTCTACCACTTCAGAGGTATGGAGATTCATTGGAGCTTGTGTGTTTTATATGATTTGGATACCTCATTTTGCACACATAGCAGATTGTTTGTATCAGCTACTTCGAAAGGGGTAGAAATTCTATTGGGATGAGAGCCACACTAGAGCCATGCGAAAACTGAAGAAGTTATTGCAGAATGCTCCTACTCTCAGGAAAGCGGATTATAATTGTGGAAGGCCTATTGTATTGACAGTTGACACTAGTCCAATTGGCATAGGTTGGGCTGTGGGTCAAGATGATGCAGATGGAAATAGGTATGCTATTCGGTTTGGGGCGAAAGTCCTAAACAAGAGACAGAGGAGATATCCGCAAATCAAGAGGGAGTTATTGGGGATTGTCACGGCTCTCAAATGTGACAAGGAGTACTTTATTGGAGCTTCAGTTGTGGTAGAGACAGATTGCTTGCCATTGATTGGTATGATTACGAGTTGCTCTACTTCGGATATAGCCATGTTGAGATGGATTGCATACATCAAGTCATTAAATCCGGAATTTAAACACATAGCAGGGAAGGATAATCCAGTGGTAGATATGTTGTCTAGAGCCAGATATGATGATGAGGAGACTCTACTTGCAGAAGAGGATGATGCAGAAATTTCAGCCACTATGGTTGATCATGTTTGTCATGTCTATGATATTGTGGCTTTCATAGAAGAACTCTATGTTGGAGATTGGTTGCAGATTGGCAGGTACCTTAGTACACTAAGCAAAAGAGATGAATGGACTGATGAAGAGTTCAAGAAGATCAGAAGGAAAGCCTATGGTTATTTTCTCAAGGACGGATTTCTTTGGAAGCATCCGAAGAAAAGAGGCGGATTACCTTTGCGGGTTGTCTGCAATAGAGAGACACAGTTACAAGTGATGAGGGAGTTTCATGAGAGTCCTTGGGCTGGTCATAGAGGAGTGTGGGCTACTTATGAGAAAATTAAGGAGAAATATTAGTGGAAAGGCATGTACAGAGATGTTTCTCACTTTGTTGAGACTTGCAGAGACTGTCAGACGTATTCGGTAGTGCGTCATCGAGATGAGCTTCATCTGACCTATCCGCTCTGCATTAATTATAAGTGGGTAGTTGACTTGGTTACCATGCCTATGGGTCTATGGCAGATGAGATACATTGTTTTGGCTAGAGAGGATCTTACCAATCATGTTGAGGGCAGATCTTTGAGAACGAAGACCACTAGTGCAGTGTGTAAGTTCTTATTGGAGGAAATTTTCTGTAGGTATAGTTGTGTTGGTAAGATCACTGCGGATCATGGTGAATTGGATCCAGATGAAGCTAGGGAGTTTTTCTCTCAGCTAGGAATCAAGTTGGCTCTAACTATAGCATATAATCCAGAGGGAAATGGGAAGAGTGAAAGAGGGCATCCGCCGATAGTGAAAGCATTAGCCAAAGCATGCAGAGGACGGATTGGAGAATGGCCGAGACTTCTACCATTTGCTTTGTGGGCTGATCGTATGACTCATAGTGTTACCACGGGATATATGCCTGCAGAGTTGATGTATGGTCAGAAACCTGTTATGCCGACTGAGACTTGTGCTTTGACTTGGTCAGTTTTACCTTGGCAGGAGGATTTGTTGAGAGAAGAGCTCTTAGCTCTTCAGATTCGACAGTTGGAGAGGAGACCTGAGGATATTCAGCTAGCTATTGACAGGTTGAAGGTTGCTAGACTAAGAAATAAGGACAGGTTTGACAGCAGGCATCGCTTGTGGTCTAGAGCAATAGAAGAGGGAGATTGGGTATTAGTCTTTGATAGCAGCCTTGAAAATCAACATATTGCACTTCAGAAGATGGTGAAAAGATGGTTTGGGCCGTACATAGTCAGACATGTCTTTGATAATGCAACATATGAGCTGACAGAATTGGATGGGACAGTGCTTAGAGTGCCTATTGCTAGAAAAAGAATCAAGATTTTCAAGAAAAGAGATGATGAGGATTATGCATTGGAAGAATTTTCAAGAGAAGAGCAACGAGAAGAAACTCCAATGGAAGACACAGATGATATGACAGATAATCTTGTTGATCTACCGGAAATGCATAATGAAGAGATTGATCTGTTTGTGGATCTTGATGGTAATGATCATGGGTAGTTGGCCCATCCGGAGGATGCGCAGGATTAGAGGGGGTGGATGTCGTATTGCTGCGCATTCGAGGTGTGTAAACCACCCAAAAGTCG
This sequence comes from Lygodium microphyllum, assembly GCF_053477565.2. NCBI lineage: Eukaryota > Viridiplantae > Streptophyta > Polypodiopsida > Schizaeales > Lygodiaceae > Lygodium > Lygodium microphyllum. The sequence continues at coordinate 126,739,003 of NC_141160.1, read as the reverse complement.
TGTGTGTGATTTGATGTGGCAGCATAGGAGCATTCCCAATGGGCCAAGAGATACATGCTGAGATCATCCTAAGGGGCCTAGAAAGAGACTCTATTGTTGGTGACAAGCTCGTGGACATGTATGGGAAATGTGGCTTTATCAAGGAAGGACGAGAAGTATTTGAGAAATTGACTGTCCATGATGTTATATCGTGGACAATAATGCTAGATGCCTATGTTCATAATCGTGAAGGTGATATGTCTATGCGATGCTATGAGGAGATGCAACATCAATGGGTGCATGCCAATTCTATTACATATGTTATCTACTTGAAAGCTTGTGCAACCATAGGAACAGGATAAGTCGACAGAAAGTTGATTTAGGTATTCATTAAAGGAAACGACAAAGATATGGTTGTGCCAAAGAGGCCCACAAAAGGAACAAATTTAGATGGCTATTTTCAGGAGCCGCTTTTCTGGAAAAAGGGGAGAGCTTTTTGAATCAAAAAGGGGGGGGAAAAGCATGGAGGAGAAGCTTTTTGGAAGGATGAATCGAGAAGTTTTTGGGATTACTGTGGAAGGGAGCAATCAAGCGCATATTATCAAGTGTCATTACTTTTGCCTATCAATTTTGGTCTGGATGAGCCACCATTGATAGTGGCAAGCAAACAGACTGATTGTTGATTTTTGAAAGGAAAGCGAGGAGGAATTCTGCAACTTTAGAAAGGAGGGGAATCGCAATCAGGGGCGGCTCTCTGCAATTTCGAAGGAGATTTACGGAAGAAGGAAGGAATAAGGAAAAAGCAATGCTAATCGGGAGAGGGGAAGTCTGTCGACTGGTGAAGAGGCTTCATCAATGATAAACATTTCTGAGTCCTTCACTCTGCTTTCCAAGATATACTAGGGCTCGATGTTTCTGAATTTGCTCCTTATGTATTTCAAATTCTAGCTCAGCTCAATGAAGCTCACAATCCACCACTTCCTACAACTTAAAATCAAATAACGAAAAAGATTCTCTGTTCCTATCTCCTGCGGCCATGAATTAAGAGAGAGTGGGGGCACCAAAATTCTCGTGGAGGTCTCAAGAACATAATTTTCCACCGAAGCGATTGAAGTGACCGAAGGAATCAGGGCAACGGAAGTCCTTGAGCTAAGTCTTTATGTCTGTTGTCATCGAAGGCAGAACCATGGTGCAGGACACGGGCCTCCTCGCGTACATAGGCAGCCGCTCTATTGACCATGCCCATAATTCTGACCCGGTCGTTCACCTGCCAAGAGAGAAGGAGAGAGCGATGAAAAAAAGAGGCCAGATTCTAGCAAGAGAGGGGATGCATCAATAAAATCTCTTTCCTCGTTGGTAGGGGCACAGAGGAGAAAGAAAAAAACAGGACAGAAGAAGGAGGAAGGCATTTTTGATGGTTTAGTAATGCTAGCTGATGAAAAGGATACACAATTCAATTAGCTTTCTTGAGTGCTCTCGACAGATCTCAGAGCTCTATCTACCTGCAGAGACCAGTACAAGGAACTGGGTAAGCCGTGTTCAGAGTTGACAATGGATCAAGTATGAGGGAGTGCTAAATGGTGAGTCAGTGCTTGTAAAGGTTGCCAAGGAGCTATTTGCACAGGTTTTGATAGAGGAGATAATTTGTGTGAGATCTGAGACAGCATCTTCAAGGATCATGTACATGGCATGGTGCTTGGCTCTGAAATATTGAGAGACTTCAGCGACTCGATTGTTCAGGTTATTAAAGGTTTTAGAAAGGAGTCTCTTGTTTTACAACGGGCTATATCAGCAATCTCTTTGACCGACTCTCTAGATCTATGATTAGATACTATACAGACTAAGCAGGACAACTTCAGTAAGCATCTTTGTTTTCCACAAAGCTTGATTCAAGTCATCTGTATTTCCTCCCATTGCAGACATTTGCACAAAAATCCAAGACGCCAAATGTAAAAGAGAAAGTGTAACTTGAGTGTGCAACCCAGGAGGAATAGATTTTTGATCTTGCTCATGTTGTATGAACTCTGTTTTCAGCTCTTTTGAAGTGGAAGAATTTGAGTTACTTTTTCAGAATGTTCAGAATGTTGCTATTGCACAGTTAACCTTTGATGCAACCATTCTTGACTGGTTACTAGGCTTGCTGAAAGATAAAGACTTTTTTTTATGGAGAAGACACAAAAGGCTCTCGGTCTGCAGAATTAACATTATGGTATAACATTAACGTCAGAGAAGTTGTTGTCATCAATCCTGGAAATACAATAAGAAAATCAGACAGTGTGTTCACAGGTCAATGGAGTCATAACAGGACTGCAATATGTAATTCTTTTACAGCGATCAAAAGCTTGCTTTAAGCTTTGGCTGTTGAACTGTTTCATGCAATACAAGGTTCAATTGTACAGCTTAATCTGGGAACTTTAGAAAGTGGAGAACATGTTGTGGAAGTTGCCACTGCAAGCTAATTTGGCTTTCTATTCGTCTTCAGTCATTAACAGAATTAAAAACAGAGACTTGACATCATTTTCTCATCTTGCTTATTCACTTGAATTGAACTTCTATCTTTGAATTTCTCAAGGACCTCTGTGGTTGCGACTTTGCTTTCGAAACCCTTCGACAATGTTATTCTCCCCAAACTGAATGTAATGATTGGATTATCATCACACGAGACGTTGTATAAGGCTACGCCCGTGTAAATATAAATAAGGACTTCTTTTATCAATATCTGGCTGTGCATCAGAGTTGTTAAAAAGTTAAGTAGCTTCATGATTTACGAGATAGCTGAACTAAAGATAAGCTAATGTCAATTATCATATAATAATGTTAAGAAAACTTTTATCCAGGCACAACCCCAGGTACAGGTTCCAAATTCGCCCCCTACATCAAGTACTGCTGTGACCCAGGAGAAGAAGTTCCTCCTCAAGTAGATCAAGCCACCCGAGTTTGACGGGAGAGGCAGATTCGTCCAGTCTGATGCTGAAATTTGGATTGAATCTATGGAGGATTACTTTGAAGCAGCTGGTACTGCACCTACCAATCAGGCCATGCTCACCAAGTTAAAACTCACCAGCGAAGCCAGACTTTGGTGGAAACAATGGTGTAGGGATCAAGGGACTTCAGAGGGGTCCGTTACCTGGGAGAAGTTAAAGAAAGCCGTGCAGGGGAGATATTTGCCACCTGCATATCGTACACAGAAAATGAATGAGTTCTAGGAGCTAAAATAGCTTGGACTCACTCTGGACGCATACTACTCTAAATTCGTCTCACTTTTAAAGTATGCGCCACAGATGGACATGACGCAGCAGGTGTCCAAATTTTGCGCGGGCTTAAATCCACCCGTAAATACCCGTCTCGAATCTATGCGTCCATCAGATCTGCAGGATGCACTCATTCGAGCGGCGCCTATAATTCAGGAAGTGCAAGCTAGACCAAGGGGTAACAAAACTTGGTCCTATAGTGACCCAAACAGAGGAGCATTCAGACCTCAAGTGAAGAGAGTTCAAGGTCACAATCAGGGACAAAGGAAGAAAGCAAGGACAAATAACGTCAACAACTTTGTTCCTACTCAAAGTAATGGCCAAAACCTCCGATGTTTCCACTGCAACGAACCCAGTCACTTCAAGAGGCAATGTCCCAAGCTCAGCGGGGGACATCATCAAACGCCTTTCCAAGGTGTAGGCTGCGGTCAAGGAGCCGCCACCCGTGGAAGAGGAAGAACTGCCTGCATTGCCAATAGGCAAAGATGCGAAGAAGAAGAAGAGGAAGATCCGACTATGGAAGTAGAATTTGAAAGAGCGATAGTCCATGCCGCTTTACACAAGAAAGGGCCGAATCGCCAGTTCTTGGTGATTCAAACACCGTCGGACTATCAAGGTATAGGTTTCAAAACCTTGATTGATTGTGGCAGTACACATTCCTTTATCTCACCAGCATGTGCAAAAAGATTAGGAATAGCCACAGTAGAAGCACCTACCCTGCTTGTGGAATTGGCAAACGGTCGTGAGGTAACTTGTACTAGGCAAACTGCTAAGGTGGAATTCTTTCTGGGAGGAAAGAAGACTTTAGTCAAATTCAGAGTCATGAATTTAGGTATCCATGAGTGTCTACTCGGGATGGATTGGCTTAAGCCTAATGACGCCCACATTCATTATGAAAAGGGTCAAGTTTCCTTTCGAAACTCTGAAAGGGAATTTGTCACAACTCAAGGTGAGGCAGGAGTGCCAAGAATTCAATTAGCCAAAGTATCTCGAATCATAAAAGGAGTCAGAAAAGGATTACCCGTTTACCTGATCAAACTCAACAAGTTAGATCAAAAGCAAGAGTCTCATGAAGGACCTTCTTGGCTAAAGGAATACGCTGACGTATTCCCTAAGGAATTGATTGAACTTCCGCCTCCAAGAGAAGTAGATCATGAAATTAGGCTAGTGCCTGGAGCTGCACCAATTGCAAAGAGACCTTATAGAATGTCCATACCTGAAGCAATTGAGTTGAAGGAACAACTCAAGCAACTGTTGGATCAGGGTTACATCCGGCCTAGCAACTCACCATGGGGAGCTCCAGTACTATTCCAGAAAAAGAAAGATGGGACACTTCGACTATGTATTGATTACCGAGGGTTGAATCAATCAACAGTTAAGAACAAGTATCCTATTCCTAGAATAGATGAGCTTCTTGATCGTCTTCAAGGTGCAAAGATCTTCTCCAAGATTGATCTCAGGTCAGGTTACTATCAAATAAGGATCAAGGAAGAAGATATTCCAAAAGCAGCCTTCAATACAAGATATGGGCACTTTGAGTTCTTGGTTATGTCATTCGGGCTTACAAATGCACCTACCACCTTTAATAGATTAATGCAGGATATTTTTAGACCATATCTTGATAATTTCATGCTTGTCTTCTTCGATGACACTTTAGTCTATTCTAAACAGGAAGAAGATCATGAACCTCAACATCCTTGAGACAATGAGGTCCCATAAGCTGTATGCAAAAATGAAGAAGTGTGCATTCTTCAAGCGTCAGATTGAATATCTGGGATTCATAGTATCATCAGAAGGAATATCAGTAGACCCAGCCAAAGTCAGAGATGTGCTTGAATGGCCAGTACCAGTATCCGTCAAAGAAATACGTAGCTTTCTTGGCTTGACAGGATGGTATAGGATCTTTATCGAAAACTATGCTTTGATTGCAGCACCTCTTACAGACTTACTAAAGAAGCAGACTTCCATTACATGGTCAACTTCCGAACAAAATAGCTTCGACAAATTGAAGCAAAGTTTGGTATCAGCACCTATTCTAAAACCTCCTGACCTCAATAAGGAGTTCGAGGTAGTAACTGATGCTAGCATTCTTGCCTTGGGGTGTGTACTTATGCAGGAGGGTCATCCAGTAGCATACTCTTCAAGGAAATTGAAGAGTCATGATAAGAATTATGCCACGCATGATCTGGAATTACTAGCTGTCATCTATGCTCTAAAGCTTTGGAGACACTACCTGTTAGGTAACAAGTTTACTCTAGTAACCGATCATAAGAGTCTCAAATGGATTTTTACCCAGAACGAGCTCAACATGAGGCAACGTCGATGGATTGAAGTGTTGGAGGAATATAATTTTGAAATCAAGTACCGACCAGGGAAAGAGAATGTAGTTGCCGATGCACTCAGTCGCAAGGCATTCCTAAATTCCCTAATCTTGCATAATCCATCAACGGCCAGATCTCTGGCTACAAAGGTATCTATGCCAAACAACCCTATACTTGAACTAGCTAGAGAGGAAGCATACCATGATTTGGCCTACCAAACAATGATAAAGGAAATATCTACCAAGGAGCAGAATCAGAAGTTGCAAGCTAAGTATCAGGAATTTTCCATTGATAATGGACTTGTCTACTATAGAACAAGGCTGCGTATACCAGCAAGCCAGTCACTTAAGCAGAAGATATTATGGGAAGCTCATGATTCCCCTTTCGCCGGACATCCTGGCTATGCAAAAACTCTTAATGCAGTTAGGAAGAGCTACCATTGGGAGAGGCTTAAAGGTGACGTTCTCAGATATGTCACTGAATGTTTGTCTTGCCAACATATCAAGGCCGAACATGTCATGATGCCAGGGAAACTGCAACCGCTTGACATTCCCCAAATGAAATGGGAATCCATCAGTATGGATTTTGTTGTGGGCCTACCCCAAGTCCAAGGAGGATACAATTCCATTATGGTTGTGGTTGACATGCTTACCAAGGTTGCACACCTGATTCCAGTAAAGACAAACTATAAAGCCTCCGACATTGCAAGATTGTTTATCAAGGAGATATTCAAACTACATGGGTTACCTAAAAGAATCATTAGTGATCGAGATATTCAACCAAATTTTATATTCAAAAAGGAGTTAGTAACGGGAATGTGGTGCTTAATCGAGAACAAGGAAAATAAAATTTTGGAAGTTCCTTTTAAGATATTTTGGGGATTTTTTATATCCTAGCTTTTGGTCAAAAAACAAACCCATTGGTCAAATTTCGTGTTTTTTGGAGATGTTTTTGGAGAAAAATAGAAATATCTAAAATACGAAAAGTCTTGGACATCCCTACCCTCTGAGGTGTTCCCCCCCATATCTATACTCTCTCATAGCTCTATTGTGACCTCTTCTCTGTGTTTATGCAACCTTCATTAACAAAGTGAATTACTTACACGCTGCTTTCCCTTGGCACCTTTGTGTGCCTCTCTGTGCATCTCCAATGTACCTCTTGTGAGAACCAAGTAGGCTCCCCATTTCTATTAATAGTAAAATGAATATAGGAAAGGAGTTGCATATTGAGGTAGAAATTGAATATGCCCCATTATTCAAAAGAACCCAACGTACCAGTGTCAACCCTCAAGTTTTGCAGAGTTAGATGCAAATGGGATTGAAACATGTGGATTTGTGGAAATATAAAATTGGTTCAAATTGTGATGTGTTCTTCCAATATGAAAATACCAATGGAAAGATCACAATATCATCAAAAGCAAGCCCTTCAAGAAGTATGAGGAAAAAAAGTAGCCAATGTATGGTGGATTGCTTCAAAAGATGAGGAGAAAAATAATCAATGCCTATGTGGAGTATAAGAGAGGGTTCAACTTGGATGGTATCAAAAATCAAAGGGATCAAGGATTTCTACATATTATTTGATGGACCCTGATATGGTAGATGTTGAAAGTATCATTGCCCTCACAAATCTCACATATAATTGTAACAATAACAAATATGAATTTGATGAAAATGATTGGAAGATCTTAAATGAATTTGTAAGGAACCATTGAGAATAGGTAAATGAACATTATTCTTTCTCTTCGTTAATATTTCTTACCATGTACAATTACTAAAATGAAAGTCTTGTCAAGCTCTTTTTTTCCATTTTTCTTGATGCTAATTTCTTGTGTTCTTGTGTTTACTTCAGGAACATGACTAGTGCATTATAGCGATGCATCCACAAATGTGAAACCAATGATAAACTCCAACTTTGAAAATTTGAGATGATGAGCAGAAGACAATTATAAGCTAGCTAAAAATCTTGTATATTTAAATTTTTATATAAATGTATATACTTTATAAAAGAAAATGAAATATGTTTTTTTATAGATGCAAGCATAAAAAAGTATGATTTTAACTACATCATCATGCAAATAATGCTGGAGTTTTGATGAGGCCATGACAATGCAATATATTTTTTCCTTTCAATGTATCTACCCATTTCAAATACAAATCAAGCTCATATTTATTGTGTCTTTGTTATAGCCTAATATGATTTCAATCAAGTGGTAAATTTTGAGTCTTTGTCTCTTGTTATCTCTAGATATTGTATATATATATGCGTGTATATGTGTATTACATATACACTTGATATGCTTTATAGGAATGGCTGAGAAAATAATTGAACATGAATTAGATACAAAAGATGTAATGATATAATCCACTATCATCAAATAGGACAATATCAAGATCAATATGGCAATGGAAGGGAGCCTTAAGACATTAGTATGATGGTCGAAATATGTATTCCTACATTTCTATCTCAATTTTTATGTTTAAGGACCCATAGAAGGCTTACTCTAACATAAGCTTCAACAACTACCTTATTAGGAAGCATGCGCCATAGCTTGTGCATCATAGTTTTATTTATAAAAATTCTAAATTATACCATTGAAATTCATATAGGTTGAATATATTTTATAAAGTTTCATAATGACTAATTCTAATAAATGCATTTTATGAACCCTTAAAAGCTAGTTTATGATCAATTTTGTGATAAAAACTAGTATTTGGTATATATTACATAAGGATATGTTAACTTTTTTATTTTAAAATTATGGACTATCGCCCTTTTGAACTCTGCTTACATGGTCGGATCTTCTTCTTTTTCTTCTTCACACATTTGCCTATTGGCAATGTAGGCGGTTCTTCCTCTGCCTCGGGTAGCGGCTCCTTGACCATGGCCCATTCCTTGGGAAGGTGCTTGGCGATGTCCCCCACCAAGCTTGGGACATTGCCTCTTGAAGTGACCAGGTTCGTTGCAATGGAAACAATGGAGATTTTAGCCATTTCTTTGAGTAGGAACAAAGTTGTTGACGTTATTAGTCCTTCCTTTCTTGATTTGTCCCTGATTATGACCTTGAACTCTCTTTATCTGAGGTCTGAATGCTCCTCTGTTCGGGTCATTATAAGACCAAGTTTTGTTACCCCTGGTCTAGACTGCACCTCCTGAATTATAGGTGCCGCTCAAATGAGTGCATCCTGAAGATCTGATGGACGCATAGATTCGAGACGGGTATTTACTGGTGGATTTAAACCAGCACAAAATTTGGACACCTGCTGTGTCATGTCCATTTGCGGTGCATACTTAAGAAGTGAGACAAATTTAGAATAGTATGTGTCAAGCATGAGCCCCAACTGTTTTAGCTCGTAGAACTCATTCATTTTCTGCGTGCGATATGTAGGTGGTAAGTATCTTCCCTGCATGGATTTGTTCAGCTTCTCCTAGGTAACGGATCCCTCCTCGATCCCTTGATCCCTGTACCATTGCTTCCACCAAAGCCTAGCTTCGCCGGTGAGCTTTAGCTTGGCGAGCATAGCTTGATTGGGGGGTGCGGTACCGGTTGCTTCGAAGTAATCCTCCATAGATTCAATCCAAATTTTAGCATCGGCTTGGACGGACCTGCCTCTCCCGTCAAACTTGGGTGGCTTGATTTGCTTGAGAAGAAACTTCTTCTCCTCGATTGCAGCAGTACTTGATGTAGGAGGCGAACTAGGAACCTGTACTTGGGGTTGTGCCTGGATAAAGGTTTCTTAAAGTTATTATATGATAATCGTTATTGATTTATATTACATCTTCAATTCTGCTATCACGTAAGCAATATAGATAATTAACTTTTTATCAATTCTCATGCACAATCAGACATTGATAAAAAAAAGTCTTATATGTATTTATATGGGCATAGCCCTTTCGGAATACAACATTTCTTGCAATGATAAGCCAACTGTTACATTTAGTTTGGGAAGAACAACGTTGTATTACATTTATCTACAAGAACAGTATAATAGTATGGTTTCGAGTCATGGATCTTCAGGAATCGGTAAGTCATTGGAAGTTCAGGGTATCCTTTCCTTTGGAACCCATTCTTTTCATGGCGCCCTAACACTTCAATCCTGTCGGCGAGGATTACACGGGTTACTTCCTCATATACATATGAGTTCATCTCAACCCTCTGACCTCGAATATGTAAAGTTGAGTTTACGTGAGCTTCCACAAAAATGAACAGCTTCACAACTTTCAGGTCTTCCAACCACTTGATCCTCTTTAGGTTGGTTTGTAGATAAGCAAACTAGTGGGCGGCTATATAATAGATTCCTGAAGCACCCGTCCATCTTCGTTCCATGTACAAAGGTGATGGATTATAGATTTTCTCTCAGATGTTCATCATCTCAACCCTTTGTCGATAATGCGGAGAATGCATTGCAGTCATAAACATGATTTGAAATACTAAGAACTTGTTCCACGCTTCCTAATTCTGCAAGTTAGAATTGAAGGTATGGAAATGTTTGGAACATCAACATTCGCTTTACTTTAACTTATTAAGATTTCATAAAAACAATTCCGTTGTTGGTCAGCTCTGATACGCACTTGCTACGCAAGTGTCGCATTAAACCATGAGACTTATTCTACTCATTGACGGAGTCACAAAACAATCTGTTCCTGATTACATTAGGCGGACATTGTCAATCCTAGAGTTTCAAGCTCCATCTCGTAAGATTCTTAGGGACAAACCCTAGTTCACTTTCCAATTACATTTTCATTGTCCCTACATTCAGTGAATGTGGGCAAGTATTTAAGGTATAGGCGTTTCTTGGAATTTAACTCATTTCAAACGAGTACTCCGTTGTTTAGGTGTTTTAGGTTTATACCAATTTGTTTAACTCTAGAAAATAATTACGTGATCATTTCTACATGACTTGTTGTCTATACATAATTTGATTTTTCAACCCTAACTTATCGATTTGAGGTCAGGTATAGGTTAGGTTAGTTCCAACTAATCTTCCTATACTTTGCGAACAAAATTCATGCTAAACAAGCAACCTTTTACTTGATAATTTTGACAAACTATAATTTTCTAGAATCATGCATCATAAGAATTATTTCATGCTTTGCACTTTCCATGATGATTCATTGCGAAGAGGATATGGGTTAATAGTGCGATATGTAGTTTATACATCTAGGCTTAAATGAAGTATACTATTTTAATGGACATTAATCTAGTTTTTAAATCATTTCAATGCATAAGGCTATCTGCCAAAAATCCATTTATGCTTTCTTTATTTTGCAGATTTTATTGAAAGTATTAATGAATAAGTTCCTTCGTCGTGAACATCTAGGAGAAAATATATATCCTATTTCTAACAATTAACCTTGCGTGATTGAATTACAACAATACCAAATAAAAATTAGGAAGGAAAACCTGGGATTGGGGTGAGATGTCCATGTGGATGCCCGAAGATGACCCTCCCGCGACTGCGCCTTGGACTTTCTTAGGAGGCATCGCAATTGTAGTCTATCGGACGTGGAAGCAGCTTTACAACTCCTCTTTGGAATTCCACCCTCGCTCCCTTGCACCATCCGTCGAAAGTAGTTTTAGAAGGCTCCCTCCTTGAAGTAGGGATTTCGAAAGAAGGGGTGTTTCAAAATCTTTTGCGGATAAGACCCAATAAAGCCATGGGAGGGGCTTAATGGCCTTGTAATGACTCGCACAAATGAGGAATGAAAAGGTGTGGAATCCCTTACGAGACTTTTTGAGTGGAAAAGGAAGGTGTCAAACGACCCTTAACATTCCTCTTTCTTTTACGTGTGGGAAAAGAAATAAGGTGCGGGAGAGTTCCAAGGGGTATTTTTGCATGGCCTAAGGGGGATTTTAACAAAACATGGGGGGAAAAGGAAATGTTATTTGGAGTAACCTTTTATGGGGGAAAAACCCTAAAGGGGAAACTCCAAGGAAAAAGTAGCCTTAAAGGTTATAAGTAAGGGTCTAAGGACCCTTAGGGAAAATTTGGAGGACAGGGGTTTCAAGAGGCCACGGGAAGGGTTTCAAGATGCCTCAAGAGAAGGGAGGCTACAATAAAATTTTAAACACGGGGGGAAAGGGTTTCCAACATCCACGAGAAAGGGGCTAAGGGGAGAAAGGGGGGCTTATGAGTTTAAACACAGGGGGGGAAAGGTTTCCAACATCCACGGGAAAGGGGCTAAGGGGAGAAAAGGGGGCTTATGAGTTTAAACACCGGGGGGGGGGGGGGGGGGGGGGGTAATAAGACCTTTTAGTTCTTTTGGGGGGGAAAGGGGGCTTATGAAGCTCCTTTTTAGAAGCTTCTAGAAGCTTCTACGTGTTGCAAGGGGAAAAAAACAGTGGAAATTGGACGCCGTGCTGACGAAGTGGCTACGGGGTGCGATGGTGGAGGCCGATGATAGCCTGGCGATACTCGGCGTCTCCACCTCTCTCCTCTTGCAACAGCAGCGGCAGCCTCTCCATCTCCCTCTCGATCCCCTCACAGCAACAGGAGGCACAACCTTTTCTTCACGATCTCTGCCCCTCCATCGTATTTTAACCTGCGGCCCCCCCTCAATTATATAGGGGAGGGGATAAGATCCTCCTTCCCCTTGTGTGTCGATGGGTATGTAACATTGCCCTGGCAGCAAGGAGCTTGCCTACTTACTAATCCCCCTCTTCCTTCAGATCGATTGTCGGTTGGAGGAGAGGGAAAATTGTTAAAAATTTGCTTTTATATCATTAAAAGGAATTATCCCTATCATTATCCTACCCTTAAGAGGGTTTCATATATGAATGGTCTATTTATCCTTTTGGAGTTGTTACACATATAAGATAGGAAACATGTACATTTTAAAAGTTTGATACTTTGTGGATTATGATAACGTGAAGAAAGAACTTGAAGAAGTTGTATAATGCATGTTTCTATTTCCCTTGACGAGGAAAAATCCATCATGTAAACAAGGAAAAGAAAAGACTACATGTACTCCTCTCTCATATAAGATGCAAAATTAAAATGCAATTAACATCTTACATCAAGATAATTGAGACCCATCTATCTGACAATTGCTTGGAGTAGAAGAGTTTCAATGAGCAATTCATGATGTAATTGAAACCTTTAAATTTTTTCTTGCAACTTGTACTTGAGATAAACAATAATATCTTGACATTTGTATCATATAGGAGGAAATATGAAGATAAAAACTTATGTTTGTGAGAATGATCAAGGTATTGAGCATCAATCAACTTAACTTGGATCTCAGTAGTCTATAGTGCTTTTATCATGACTGAATCATGCTTAGCATATGACTACTTTTGTTTTTGTTGAAGTTCCTACTACAAATACATGGTAAAAGTGTGAATCAGGTGCCTCACAATATTGGCACAACTTGTAGCATACCCCATACTACACAAATTTTCATAGCGTTGGTGTTGATGACATGGACTATATGTTGAGAGAGAGAGAGAGTACGAGAGAGATACACAATACATGCTCCCAAAGAATGATTCATATTGATGTAGAGTTAGTATATATAGGTGAGACCCAAGTCAAGTGAGAGATGATATATATAGTTGTAACATCCCCACTCAAACAAAGGTCTCTTGCTGCGAGTGAAAAAACCCTTGGGGAGAACAAGGGAAAAACGGGAGCCCCTACACATACCTACGATACAAAAATAATTTACTATAAATTTTTCTTGAATACAATGATACATGCCTCAAACAGTGAGACAAGAACTTGGAACAATACCAAGTGCATGTCTTAATGAGCTAAAGCGAGCTTCACTAAGAGCTTTTGGGAAGATGTCTACAACCATTTGATGACTAGGACAATGCTCCACCATAATGGAACCTTTCTTGACTTCATGCCGAACATAATGATAATGAATAGCAATATGCTTTGATTTACTATGTTGTATATAGTCTTTGGTAAGACTAATAGCACTTTGGATATCGCATCGAAGAGGTGTACTAGATGATGAAGGATGTCCCAAATCTACAAGTAGTTGTCGAAGCCAAACTAGCTCGTGAGCTGCTAATGATGCAACAACATATTCGGCTTCAGTTGTAGAAACCGCAACACATCGTTGTTTCTTGCTGGACCAAGAAACCAAACATCCATTTACAAAGAAAAAATTCCCACTTGTAGATCGCATGGATAAGTGTGAACTTGCCCAATCAGCGTCTGTATATCCAATAAGTTCAAGAGAAGTTGAAGAAGATAAAGAAGAATCCTCTCGACGACGATAAATAAGACCAAATTCCTTAGTACCCTTGAGGTACTTAAGAATACGTTTTGCAGCACTCCAATGAATAGTGGAAGGGGAAGAAAGATACTGTCCCAAAAAGTTAGCTGCAAATAAAATATATGGTCTTGTGTTTAAACCAATAAATTGAAGACAACCAACAAGATTAGCAAAAGTTGATGAATGGCTGATTCTTCATTGTGTGTTGTAGATGTACCCTTGGTAGAGCTTGAAAGAATGGGAGTGTTGGCAGAGTGCGCATTTGTCAACCCAAACTTCTTAACAATATCATTAATAAACTTTGTCTAGCGAAGAAGAAGAATGCCTTGTTGTCGGTGTCATTGAACTTGAATACCCAAACAAGAATGTATCTCACCAAGATCCACCATTTCAAATGCAGTCGATAAAAGCTTCTTCATAGCATCCAAGAAAGCAATATTATTTGACATAAGAATAGTATCATCAACATATAGAGAAAGAATAATAAAATATTTGTCCTCCCTTTTGATGTAAAGATTTGGATTAGCAAAACATGCAACAAAACCTTTAGATGTGAGGAACTGATCAATCTTAATATACCAAGCACGAGAGGCTTGCTTCAATCCATATAATGCACGATGAAGCTGGCATACAAGATGCTCCTTTCTTGCAATCATAAAACCTTCAGGTTGCTCCATATAGATTTCTTCTTCAAGATCTCCATTGAGAAAAGTCGTTTTAATGTCCATTTGGTGAATTTCTAGATCAAATAGTGTTGCAAAAGCCAAAATCATACGAATAGTTGTGGAGCGCACAACGGGAGAAAATGTTTCTTGATAATCTACTCCTGCAATCTGTGAGTAACCTTTTGCAACAAGTTGTGCTTTGAACTTATCAAACGAGCCATCAGCTTTGGTCTTGGTTTTATAAACCCATTTACATTTGATAGGAACACGATTTGGGGGGACTTCAGTAAGAATCCATGTACCTTTGGAGATTAAAGAATCGTACTCAGCTTGCATAGCTTCTTGCCATTGATCCCTTTGAGACGAATTGATAGCTTCCATATATGATATTGGATCCTCTTGGACAGACATAGCATCATCAAAGACATCATATTCAATAGAATAGAATCCATGCTCTATCTCAATAGGAAGATCAACATAGATCTCCAAATTTTCATCAATCTTCTTTGGAGGTGAAGGAGGTTTATGATCATCAGAATTAGTAGAATCACAAAGCAAGTAAGGAAATGCACTAAGCAAAGACTATGTATCATCTGAAACATCTGACGACCATGTGCCACCCATAGTCTTCTCATCAAATATAGCATCACGACTAATGATAACCTTTTGAGAAGAAGGATCATAAAATTTGTAACCTTTGGAATGATCTGAATAACCAAGAAAAATAACCTTCAAACCTGGAGGATCCAAAGTGTCCTTGGGCACATGAATATAAGCAATGCAGCCAAATGTGTGAAAGTGAGAGACTGAAGGTGTCCTCCCTCTCCAAATTGTTATAGAAATTTTACCAGCAGGTGCAATAGTTGGAAGATGATTTTGAATAAAAACAGCTGTTAGAAGTGCTTCAGTCCAAAACTTTCGAGACAAACCAGAGTGTATAAGCATGCAATGTATAGCATTAAGAATCGTGAGGTTTTTGCGCTCAGCAACGCCATTTTGCTAAGGAGAATAAGGAACTGTAAACTCATGATGAATACCTTGATCCTTACAGAAGTCATCAAATAGATTGGATACATATTCACCGCCATTGTCACTGCGAAGCGTCTTTATAGAGAATCCAGTTTGAAGCTCCACACTTATCTTGTATTGTTTAAATACAGGTAAAGCCTCAGACTTATATCGAAGAAGATAGACATGTGTGTACTGTGAGAAATCATCAATGAAAGTTATAAAATATCGATATTGAGACTTTGAGGCAGGAAAAGGACCGCAAATATCGGTATGAACCAAATCCAAGAGAGCACAGGAATGTGATGAAGTAGAAGTGTGGAAAGGTGAACGATGGTGTTTTCCAAGTGCACAGTACTCACATATTCCCATACGTGGATGAGATTTAAGATCCATACCTTGCACAAGACCATGACGATGAAGATCAAGAATTTTGGCAAAATCTGATTGTGCAAATCGTTGATGCCATAATTTGCAATCTGCATCTCTAGGGGCAGTAACAAAATTTGCAACTGTATCGTTCAATGATAGCTCAAATAGATTACCATGTCGAGGAGCCACTGCTATAGTATGCCCGCCTTTCTCTATACGACATTGATTATGATCAAATCCAACAAACAAACCAAGATCAACTAGATGAGCAACAGAAATAAGATTTCTTTGCAAATATGGAACATGAAGAACTCCTCTTAATATTCTAGTGGATGAAACAGTCCCCAAATATAAATCACCCACTCCTTTGACTTGACAAGTCGTATCATCCGCAAGGTAAACAAACTTCTTGACAGGAAGAGAATGATAATTGTGAAGCCACTGCCATTGGTATGTCATGTTTCTAGTGGCACCTGAATCAACGATGAATAGAGAACCATCATGAACATGAAGTACCTTTTCTGGAGAGATATCATAATGGACGAAATTGAGCTCCTGATGAGTATGATCATCATCAGTTGAAGTTTGTTGAACAATATAAGCTTGAGAACGTTCTTCATCATATCTTTGTTTATAACAATGACGAGATGGATGATCTGTATGTGCACAATAATCACAAGGAGGAAAACTTTTGGACGAGTGAGGTTGCTTTGTAGTAACTCCATGCTCCTCATCATATTGACGTGCCCAGCAATTAGAAGCCACATGACCTTTCTTATCATAGTAAGAACAATTTTTGTTAGGATAAGCAAGACGAGAAGATTTACTACCGGGATTAGAGCGTCCACCCTGCTGAAAACGTGAAGCAGAACGCTTGCGAGCAACAAAAGCAGCATCAAAATCCCTTTGTTCGCGAGTGACCAAAACAACATCAAATTTTTCCAAATGATGCTCATGATGTTGAGAATATTCAATAAGAGATATACATGCTTTATCAAAGTGGATATCATCCTTGTTAGACAAAATAGTGATGATATTGTCATATAAAGGATCTTTGATGGTATGAAGAAGTTGAGTAACAATCTGATTTTTAGCAACAGGAGCGCCAGCAGCACCAAGCTGATTGATAATGTCTTTAAAAGCCTCGATATGAGAGTGCATAGAAGTACCAACCTTATATTGAAGATTCTTCAAACAAGTTTGGAGATATAAAATTTCGGTGACCGATTTCTTCTCAAACGTTGAGATAAGATACTCCCAAATAGCATGAGAGGTTTCCAAATGAAAGACATCCAAGATAAGTGAGTCACGAAGTGCAGACAATATATAACGACGAGCCGCTTTGTCATGATGAATCCAATCAGTATGATCAATTTTCCATTGTTCAAATAATGGACCATCAATAATCACAGAATTGTTATTCATCACATCAATAGGTTGAACTAGGCAAGACAGGTCGCCCAAAACAATATCAAATAATTCGTCACCTTCAAGAATTAGCATCATCTTTGCTTTCCACCCACGAAAGCCTTGTCCTTGGAAGAAGGGAACCGAACGTTGGCCAGACCGATATCCGTTAACAATTACTGTAATATTTCCGCGTACCGCGTACCGTAAATATTAACTTACCGCACGCCGTGTAAACCCTGTGCAAGGGTATTCCCTACTTCGTAATTATTGGTAACCTCATCCACACCATGCACGCTCAAAAATGAGGCCTCCACGTCGAGAATTAAAGGCCGGGGTTGAAGACCGTAAAAGCCGCGCGGAAACAACCGCTTGGGAAGGGCAAATGGGATAAATTCAAGGCAATTTTTTTTAATTATTATCCCTTCCCCCAGCCGATGCATGGCTGGGGGAGAGGGAGTGTGGAGGGGGGATGGCCAAGGTGGAGTAAAGTCGGACTGCATGAGGGGGAGTCCTCCACGTGTGTGGAGGCCCTCTTCCCCACCCCCCCCCATGCCTATATAAACACCCCCTAGCTAGGAGGTGCTAAGGGGTGCTGAGGAGGTGCCGGACTTAAAGGGAGGAGGCCGGGCTGTGAGCAGGGAGAGGTCGCCGTCGTGAAGCGCCACGCTGCCGCCAGTCTGCCAGTCTGCCAGCCGCCCAGTTCGCTAGCAGCCCAGTCCGCCAGTCGCCAGGCCATCTCAGACCGCCGCCGCTCTGGATTACGACTCCCCCCCCCCCACGTGGCTGCACGAGTCCAGAAGCTTCTTAGAAGCTTCTTAGAAGCTTCTAAGAGGAGGGGGCTTCCTTAACCCCCCTCCCACCACATTTCCCAAAGGCCCATTCATACCCCTCCCCGGGACTTTGAAGAGGGGAAGGTGAAGCCCGTAAGGACCCCCACTAGACCCATCGAAAAAGGCTTTTCGCAAAAAGACTTTAAAGCCCTTTTTCCGCAAGCGCCATCCCGCAAAGGAATCTTCCGCATACGAGGAAAAAGGCAAAAGTCGGAAGGCCGCATTCCGAGGCAAGTCAATTCGTAGACCACAAAGGCAAATCAGAAGCCGAATCTATGCCTACGATGGCCCCAAAAAGATCACAAGGTGCGACCGCGGGAGGTTCATCTCCAAGTATACAAGTGGATATCTCCCCGAGCCCTCAAGTCCAGGTTCTTTCGAGTTATTTTCGCATAAAGAAATGATTAGGCGCGCTTAGTTCATAAGGGAGATTGCATTTTTACGCTTAATTTTAATGCATGTGGAAATTGGAAAAAAATACATTTGATAAAGTATCTCTTGAAACATTAGGCAAGATTGAAATATGTCATTAATTTGAAACGAGTTATCCACCTTAGAAGACTGGTTGCATGTAGTTTTTTTTTGGTACATTATCAAAGTAATGAGCCTAAACTTAGGGCAAAGAAATGGAATTTATAAGTGCATTCTCTTTCGTCCTAGACATGGTAGGAATAAGCATGTGCCGCATGTTAGGTAACATCCTCCTCGTAATGATTTCATGAGGAAAGGTTAACACCCATAAGATATTATCCGAAAAGAAATAATAGAGTACGAAAATGATCTTATGGACCTACAAATAGCATGTAAAATGGAATGAGTTAACACTAGCTTTAGTTTGGTATAAACTTCGTTAACTACATTATAGCTAGGAGAATGTTGCGTATTGCATAGTCATCATGCGAAAACGTCATTCATCAGAAGCCGCATTTAGGAAAGGTTGCATGGTTCGTCAAAGCATAAGATTCGAAAGTATAGGCTACAAGGTTGTAGGCATGATTAATAGGTCTTAGGAAAAGTTAGTATCCAGATTATCATGCATTTTTGCTACACCAAGGAAAGATAAAATTATGATAAACCATGTGATGCGTAGAAGCAATAAATCGCATGTTTACGCGTATTGGTGTAGTTGTAACTATTGTTCTCCATTGGATTTAGTTTATTACCTTTAGAAGGTTCATCCTTGTCACAATACAAGTATATCGAGTTGTCTAAGTAACCTAAAACACAAGGGATTCATATGGGCATGGCTCAGTTGATATGATAGGTATCCCAAGTGCCAAGTGCAATAAGAATTCGACCTAGTTTTACACTTGTTGCCAAGTCTAAACCCGCAAACCCAAAGATCTTACACACGTTCACGAAATGTCGAATCAATTGGATGTTCATGCATAAAATGATCTAAGGATCATTCGTTCAAATGATGAAACTCCGACGGAGTTTCAAATTTCTAGGACCATGGGCCAACATAATTAGGAATGGGTTGGAGGATACCCTAAACCCTGCTACTCGGCTAGAGGTAATTCCGTGGCCGGGGGACGCCATTCAATGGGTGGAATGATCCTGTGTAATGATGCAACACATGTGCAAAAAGGTTGCAACATCGTATAGACTTGAGATTTGTCCACAAGATAGTTTTGTCATCTCTGGAAATGAGGTTGGCAAGTTATTGAAAGAATTTAACTTACAAGAGGATGAGTAATCATCCTGTTACTCACTTTTCTTGGGGGATAATTGCCAAGGAAAAGGAAAGTTAGGTATTTGCCTTGAAGCAAATGACCAGACAATAAACTAAAGCGACATGGTCGTTGGAATCTACCATAATAAAACCTAAAGTATTGGTAGGGTATGACCCTAACCTAAGAATGATAGGAATCTTGCCAAGTTTCAATTGATTCCGGATCGAATGCGGGTTGCATTCGGAGAAAAGGAGTCACTCCTTAACAGTTTGCCAGCTAAACGATCACTGGAAATTGATTGTGCTTGTAACAGTTTAGAAAGCACTGTTTGCATTGTTTGCTCAATGAACTAAAGGATGAGAATATATCTAAATACTTCAGGTTGAAGGCCTGAAGGGAGAGGCAGCTTCAGTTACCCTCGACTGCCTGCCTGACCCTAACCAAGGGGGTTGTTAGCCGCGTCGGGAACGTGGACCGAACCCGCCGCGAGAGGTCTCTCCGTTGAGTTCTACTTGGAGCAGGAGGACGCTTGGGTGCCTGAGGGGGCTCTGGCCGTAAATCCCTCGCCTTCCGGGCCCTGCACAAGAGGCTAACGTGACTCAGGATTGGATCTCGAGGCCCGCATACTAGTCTACGGGCGGAAGCTTGGATTAGTGATCCCTGGTGGATTACTGGATAGCCTTCGGGCGGATTATAAATACGCCTACGGGCGGGAACTCCTTGTATTTCAAAGATAAAAGGATAAAATGATAATAAAGAAGTTGTTTGGCATTGTTTTCTTTATGTCCTGTGATAAGATTACGTGAAGGAACCAGTGCATAACAGGGTTAATCAAAGAAGCTGTTGGTATATGTCAAACTAATGTGGTAGGTAATTACATCACTAAAACAAACCGAGGAAAGTGCGGAGGATGGACCATGGGTCCGTCCTATGGATGGGTGGTCCCGGTTAGCCGGGAACTTTTCTCAAAGTCTTCGACGAACAGAGGATGATCGTCATCTCCGAAACAAGTAACGAGAACGATGACTTAGAATTAACTATTACCCGATTCACGCTGTTTTAGGGGGACGGGATGGGACTATGCCTTATGGCAGAGAGGTCAAGCCTTGCATCCCTCTCGTTTCCCATTCTCCTTGAACCAAGTGCAGCGTGAATCCGCTTCGGACCTGGCGTTTCTGCGTAAAGTAGTTCGCTCGGGTCTGACGCTAGTTGTTGCTAGCTAACAACCAAACAGGAAAACCCAAATTCAGGTCGATCCTAAGTGGGAATGGCCAGGATACTTCCGCTATGTGGCAGACGCGGGAAGACCTAGATCGCAAGTCCCGTAACATTCCATGGGAGTGCCGGGCGGAGCCTTCTAGACATCCTTCCCGATGGACTGCTAAGACGTGTCCGGGATGATTCTAGTGGACACGTTACAGTTGGTATCAGAGCAAACCAACAAAGGACTTGTTTTTAGGAAATTTTAATAAGAAGAAGTAAAGCAAATGTTGTGTCCCAAACATTTCCTTACTTTGATTACTGTCTTCCAGAATTATGAAGCATGGAACAGGTTCTTAGTGTTCTGAGTCATGTTTATGACCGCGATGCATTCCACAAATTATCGACAAAGGGTTGAGATGATGAACATCTTAGACCGCATTTACAATCCATCGCCTATGTACGTGGAACAGAGATGGATGGGTGTTTCAGGGATCTATTACATAACTGCCTATCGACCTGCGTACCTTCAAATTAACTTGAAGAGAATCAAGTGGATGGAGGATTTGAAGATCGTAAAGCTGTTCATCTTTGTTGAGGCTCACGCAAACGCGACTCTACAGGTTGGAGGTCGAAGGGTTAACCAGAATAAGTATGTGTACGGAGAAGTAATTCAAAGAATCCCTGCCGACCGAATTAAGGTTTTGGGACGTCATGAGAAGAATGGATATCAAAGGAAAAGATACCCTAATCTTCCAATGAACTACCGATTCCTGAAGATCGATGACCCCAATCCGTACTACTACTCAGTTCCTGTAGCTGAATGCAACAACATCTTATTCTCCTCGAATTAATGTATTAACTTGTTCCATCGGCCCAAGAAATAATTATACCATGAAAGGGCTATGCTGATATGAATGGAATAAAACTTTTTCCCGATTGTCTTGACTGTGAATATTGATAAAAGTAGTAAAGTGAATTGGTCACTTAGCTGAAGGAATACGTGGACGTAGTTCTGAAGAGTTAACAGAACTCCCGCTTTAAAGAGAAGTAGATCATGAGATCAAGCTAGTAATAGGAGCTGCGCCAATTGCGAAGAGACCCTATAGAATGTCTATTCCGGAAGCTATTGAGTTGAAGGAACAACTCAAGCAACTGTTAGATCAGGGCTACATCTGGCCTAGCAACTCACCATGGGGAGCTCCAGTTCTATTCCAGAAGAAGAAAGATGGGACACTTCGACTATGTATTGATTACCGTGGGTTGAATCAATCAACGGTCAAGAACAAGTATCCTATTCCTAGAATAGATGAGCTTCTCGATCACCTTCAAGGTGCAAAGATCTTTTCCAAAATTGATCTCAGGTCAGGTTACTATCAAATCAGGATCAAGGATGAGGATATTCCAAAAACAACCTTCAATACAAGATATGGGCACTTTGAATTCTTGCTTATGTCATTCGGGCTTACAAATGTACCTGCCACCTTCAATAGATTAATGCAGGATATTTTTAGACCATATCTTGATGACTTCGTGCTTGTCTTCTTCGATGAAATTTTAGTCTATTCTAAACAGGAAGAAGATCATGAACCACAACTACGGATTGTGTTGGAGACAATGAGGTCTCATAAGCTGTATGCAAAAATGAAGAAGTGTGCATTCTTCAAACGTCAGATTGAATATCTAGGATTCATAGTATCATCAGAAGGAATATCGGTAGATCCAGCCAAAGTCAGAGATGTGCTTGAATGGCCAATACCAGTATCCGTCAAAGAGATACGCAGTTTTCTTGGCTTGACAGGATGGTATAGGGTCTTTATCAAAAACTATGCTTTGATTGCAGCACCTCTTACCGACTTATTAAAGAAGCAGACTTCTATTACACGGTCAACTCCCGAACAAAATAGCTTCGACCAATTGAAGCAATGTTTGGTATTAGCACCTATTCTGAAACTTCCTGACCTCAATAAGGAGTTCGAGGTAGTAACTGATGCCAGCATTCTTGCCTTGGGGTGTGTTCTTATGCAGGAAGGTCATCCAGTAGCATATTCTTCAAGGAAATTGAAGAGTCACGAAAAGAATTATGCCACTCATGATCTGGAGTTATTAGCTGTCATCCATGCTCTAAAGCTTTGGAGACACTATCTGTTGGGAAACAAGTTCACTCTAGTAACCGATCATAAGAGCCTCAAATGGATTTTTACCGAGAACGAGCTCAACATGAGGCAACGTCGATGGATTGAAATATTGGAGGAGTATGATTTTGAAATCAAGTATCGACCAGGGAAAGAGAATGTAGTTGCCGATGCACTCAGTCGCAAGGCATTCCTAAATTCCCTAATCTTGCAGAATCCATCAACGGCCAGATCTCTGGCTACAAAGGTATCTATGCCAAGCAACCCTATACTCGAACTAGCTAGAGAGGAGGCATGCCATGACTTAGCCTACCAAGCAATGATAAAAGAAATATCTACCAAGGATCAGAATCCGAAGTTACAGGCCAAGTATCATGAATTTTCTATTGACAATGGACTTATTTATTACAGAACAAGGTTATGTATACCAACAAGTCAGTCACTTAAGCAAAAGATATTATGGGAAGCTCATGATTCCCCTTTCGCAGGACATCCTGGCTATGCAAAAACTCTTAATGCAGTTAGGAAAAGCTACCATTGGGAGAGGCTCAAAGGTGACGTCCTCAAATATGTCACCGAATGTTTGTCTTGCCAACGTATCAAGGCTGAACATGTCATGATGCCAGGAAATTTGCAACCACTTGACATTCCCCAAATGAAATGGGAATTCATCAGTATGGATTTTGTGGTGGGCTTACCCCAAGTCCAAGGAGGGTACAACTCCATTATGGTTGTAGTTGACATGCTTACTAAGGTTGCACACCTGATTCTAGTAAAGACAAACTATAAAGCCTCCGACATTGCTAGAGTGTTTATCAAAGAAATATTCAAGCTACATGGGCTACCTAGAAGGATCGTTAGCGATCGAGATTCTCTTTTCACTTCACACTTCTGGAGAGCTATCTTTGAAGCTATTGGAACTCAGCTCTGTTTTAGCACTGCCTACCATCCCCAAACGGATGGACAAACAGAACGAGTAAATCAAATCATTGAGGATATGCTTAGGGCTTACTGCCGTCGAGAGCCGAAGAGGTGGATTCAATACTTGCTGTTAGTAGAATTTGCTTACAATGCTTCTTACCAGCAGAGCATTCAAATGACGCCTTTCCAGGCATTGTATGGTCATGATTGTCGAAGTCCCCTAAATTTTTCTGATCCTACCCTGAGAGTGGAAGCTTCAAGACAAATGTTGGAGGACATGGATGACCAAATAAGGTCAATAAGACAAGACATACAAGCAGCCAAAGATAGACAAAAGGCATATGCGGATTTGAAACGCCAAGAGAGGGTCTTCGGAGAAGGAGACATGGTCTTCATTCGTGTACGTCCGAAAAAGAACTCTTTATCTCTAGGAGAATGCAAGAAGCTAAGTCCAAGGTATTGTGGACCGTATAAAATCCTCAAATGCCTAGGACCCAATGCTTATAAATTGCAACTTCCTGATAACCTAAAAGTTCACAATGTATTCCATATTAGTCTCTTAAAAAAGTATGTACCCAACCCAAATCATGTACTTGATGACCAACAAATTGTAATGCCTAGTCAAGGAGTCCTTGAACTAAGACCGGAAAAGATTTTAGATGTCAGGGAGAGACAGTTGAGATCTAGAACCTTGAAAGAATGCCTCGTCCAGTGGAAAGATTATCCCAAAGAGGATGCTACCTGGATGGATGAAACTTCTCCCAATCTTCAATATCCCCAGTTTACCTTGAGATGAGGACATCTCGATTCTTCTAAGGGGGAGAGAATGTAATATTTCCGCGTACCACGTACCGTAAATATTAACTTACCGCACGCCGTGTAAACCCTGTGCAAGGGTATTCCCTACTTCGTAATTATTGGTAACCTCATCCACACCATGCACGCTCAAAAATGAGGCCTCCATGTCGAGAATTAAAGGCCGGGGTTGAAGACCGTAAAAGCCGCGAGGAAACAACCGCTTGGGAAGGGCAAATGGGATAAATTCAAGGCAAATTTTTTTAATTATTATCCCTTCCCCCAGCCGATGCATGGCTGGGGGAGAGGGAGTGTGGAGGGGGGATGGCCAAGGTGGAGTAAAGTCAGACTGCATGAGGGGGAGTCCTCCACGTGTGTGGAGGCCCTCTTCCCCACCCCCCCCCCATGCCTATATAAACACCCCCTAGCTAGGAGGTGCTAAGGGGTGCTGAGGAGGTGCCAGACGTGAAGGGAGGAGGCCGGGCTGTGAGCAGGAGGAGGTCACCGTCGTGAAGCGCCACGCTGCCGCCAGTCCGCCAGTCCGCCAGCCGCCCAGTTCGCCAGCAGCCCAGTCCGCCAGTCGCCAGGCCATCTCAGACCGCCGCCGCTCTGGATTACGACTCCCCCCCCCCCACGTGGCTGCAGGAGTCCAGAAGCTTCTTAGAAGCTTCTTAGAAGCTTCTAAGAGGAGGGGGCTTCCTTAGCCCCCCTCCCACCACATTTCCCAAAGGCCCATTCATACCCCTCCCCGGGACTTTGAAGAGGGGAAGGTGAAGCCCGTAAGGACCCCCACTAGACCCATCGAAAAAGGCTTTTCGCAAAAAGACTTTAAAGCCCTTTTTTCGCAAGCGCCATCCCGCAAAGGAATCTTCCGCATACGAGGAAAAAGGCAAAAGTCGGATGGCCGCATTCCGAGGCAAGTCAATTCGTAGACCACAAAGGAAAATCAGAAGCCGAATCTATCCCTACGATGGCCCCAAAAAGATCACAAGGTGCGACCGCGGGAGGTTCATCTCCAAGTATACAAGTGGATATCTCCCCGAGCCCTCAAGTCCAGGTTCTTTCGAGTTATTTTCGCATAAAGAAATGATTAGGCGCGCTTAGTTCATAAGGGAGATTGCATTTTTACGCTTAATTTTAATGCATGTGGAAATTGGAAAAAAATACATTTGATAAAGTATCTCTTGAAACATTAGGCAAGATTGAAATATGTCATGAATTTGAAACGAGTTATCCACCTTAGAAGACTGGTTGCATGTAGTTTTTTTTTGGTACATTATCAAAGTAATGAGCCTAAACTTAGGGCAAAGAAATGGAATTTATAAGTGCATTCTCTTTCGTCCTAGACATGGTAGGAATAAGCGTGTGCCGCATGTTAGGTAACATCCTCCTCGTAATGATTTCATGAGGAAAGGTTAACACCCATAAGATATTATCCGAAAAGAAATAATAGAGTACGAAAATGATCTTATGGACCTGCAAATAGCATGTAAAATGGAATGAGTTAACACTAGCTTTAGTTTGGTATAAACTTCGTTACTACAATACATGTAAACCTGTAATACATTACTTTCACATGCCATAAGATCCGCAGTAGTCCTATCCCTTCCTTTTAGTTAAAGTCAAAAGGCGAGATAATTTGAAGAGTAATCTACATAGGGCTTACTAGGATTTAGGTCAAGGGATAACACCTACAACCTTGTGTCTAAGTATTTGCATTTCATGCTTTTATAAGCCATGCAATCATTCCTAAATGTTACATGATGAAATGAAGTTTGCGAAAGTAAAAGTGCGACCCTTAGATACAACAACATCGTAAGTGAAGTTCATGCAATACTAAGGCAAGAGTCGATTTAATTTATTTGCAAGCATCATCCTCCATGCCATTTATAAGATCGGGGTTCTTTATCATGCCGTGAAACAGAAGTTAATAAATCCCTCACGCGAATCATAACGAAGGGAGTTATTGACTAAATGCAAAAAAAAATACTCCTTTCCTACATGACCAATGCACTTTAACAATAATCCTAGGCCATATGTGGCTTCCACTTGGAAGATGCATGACGAGACCGTTTGCAACTAAGTTCACAAGGAGAATAAGTGCTTTTCATTCATAACTTTGTAGATGCATGATATGCACGGATCCTTTATCTATAATTTATCGAATGTACTATTATCACTACCCATGAATTAATGATAACGTAGTATGAATTTCCCTATGGAGTTAAGCGTATTTAAAACATCTCTTCATGTGGGAATATATTTACGGAACCTGGATTTGTGGATCCCCGGTGATATCCACGTGTAAGTCCGGGGAAGAACCTCCCGCAGGTGCGCCTTGTGTCTTCTTGGGCGCCATCGTTGATGACTCTAACTCCGCGGATTCCTCCTATCCTTGGCAAAACAACCTCCACGTCTATCCGCTTCTCCCTTATGCCGGAATACCCATCACAAGGTGTGGGATTTTAAGCTCACTGGGTAAAGACCGTGTGCACAGGGCTTAGGGCCTTCCCTTTAGAAGCTTCTAGGAAGCTTCTATCCTTTACAGAAAACGTGGGTGGGAGAAGTAATGATTGGGGGGGGAAATTTTACGACGGCAGGGGGAAAAAGAAATTGTGAAGAAAACCCCTCTGATCGTGGCGGCAGCCTGGTGGAAACTAGTGCAGCACGGCAGCGTTCATCAACGCGTCGGCCTATCCCTCCTCGGATGCAGCTCGATGACTGCCGACCTGAGCAGGCGGCGACCCCAGGCTCCACTTCGCAATCCTCCTCTCCTCCTCTGCACGGCGATGAGTTCTCAGAGCCTCCTCCTCCTCAGCACGGCGAGTAGTATCCCCCCCCTCTACACGTAAGCGGTTGTTTATATAGGCATGGGGGGGGGGGGGGGAGAGAAGGGCTCCCCCACGTGGCCCCTTGCATGGGTTCCCCCCCCTCCCATGCAGCCCACGACTCATCCATCTTAGTTAGGCATCATTATCTTCCCTCAGCCAGGCTTCGGCTGAGGGAAAAAAAAGAAAAAGAAATTTACCTAAATTCCCATTATTATCCCTTGTCCTCCTCCCAAGAGGAGGTTCTTATGGGAAATATACGGTTTCGAAAAACCGTGACTTGTATGGACTCAGTGGAGGTGTGTTAGTTTAGATTATCCCGTTCGAAACTTCACTGTAACCTTATTATTTCCCTGAAACTTCGCATGGCCGGAAATATTACACATAGTCAGACATGTCTTTGATAATGCAACATATGAGCTGACAGAATTGGATGGGATAGTGCTTAGAGTGCCTATTGTAGGAAAAAAGATCAAGATTTTCAAGAAAAGAGATGATGAAGATTATGCATTGAAAGAATTTTCAAGAGAAGAGCAACGAGAAGAAACTTCAATGGAAGAGACAGATGATATGACAAATAATCTTGTTGATCTACCGGAAATGCGTAATGATGAGATTGATCTGTTTGTGGATCTTGATGATAACGATCATGGGTAGTTGGCCCATCCGGAGGATGCGCAGGATTAGAGGGGGTGGATGTTGTATTGCTGTGCATTCGAGGTGTGAAAACCACCCAAAAATTGTGTGTGTGCTTTGATACTTTGTACATACTTAGTTGTTGTGTTTACATTTATTTTCTGCGTATGAGTATAGTGGGGAGGAGTTGGAGGCATAGTGGTGAACATGATGAGATGCTTTCAGCCTATGTTGAGCAAGGTCAAGTGGAAAGCACAACTGATGCTGGTAAACATGTTACACATATTCGTTCAGGACTTTGTCTTCTCCTTCTCCAGCTACATCAAAAATACCTAATGATACCAAACCTCCACATCCAGGAGTTGGGAAGAAGGAGGCCAAGCATTGAAACGTGCTATGAGAAGCATGGAGCATGGAGCACAGCTGGAGGCCGCTTTCACTTATCTCTCGGCAGATTCTGCCTTCCAGGAAGAGCTTGCAGGAATCCTAAAGGATTACGTTGGGTGAGAATCACAAATTTATTTTGCAGAGAGATTGATAGAACATTATAAGCAAGGTCAAGACGGGGGGGCCTCTTATTTATCTCAAAAGAGAGGATTTGAATCATACAGGTGCTCACAAGATCAACAATGCCATTGGGCAAACTTTGCTGGCTAAGCAGATTGGTAAAAACCGTATCATAGCAGAAACTGGTGCAGGGCAGCATGGAGTTGCCACTGCTACAGTGTGTGCTCGCTTTGGGTTACAATGTGTTGTTTACATGGGTGCCAAAGATATGGAACGACAGGCTCTTAATGTATTCAGAATGAGACTCCTTGGAGCTGAGGTACGTGCTGTCCAGTCTGGTATAGGTACGTTGAAAGATGAGACATCAAAAGCAATAAGAGACTGGGTTATAAATGTAGAGACCACACACTATATTTTAGGGTCCATAGCTAGACCTCACCCTTATCCAATGCTAGTGAGAGATTTTCACGCAATTATTGGCAAAGAGACTAGACGACATGCTCTAGATAAGTGGGGAGGAACGGAAGGGAAAAAAAAACATGGAAGGAGAGTCGCTAATTAGCGGATTCAAAAGCTAAGGAGGGAGGGAAAAGCAAGCCTGTGGGACGAAAAGGAAGGAAGGCGAGGCTAATCTGGGAGAGGAGAAGTCTGACGACTGTTGATGAGGCTTCATCAATGAGAAAATTTTGGGAAATCCTGGACTCTGCTGCTCCACTGGGGAAGAAAAGCTAATTTGTGACGAGAGTGCGTGACAGACAGGAAAACGTGATACACACACACAGACATTTGTTTTCTGCTTCCTTGTTCGTTAGCAATTCTGCTTTCGTTGGCCCAACGAGGTTTCAGTACCTCAATTCATAATGCTTATCTTCAAGGAAGAAAGGAGGAATCGTCACCTGCTCTAGGGAAAAACGGAAGAAGAAGTCGTCAATTGGAAGGAAGGAACGAAGAGAAGAGAGTAAAAAAGAAAAACAAAAACTGGCGTGAAAAGAGATGGAGAATTCTGAGAGACAGGAGATAGACAATTCTCAATGCTAAGGCTGAACCGAAGCTTCCTATTTACAGGCACACCCCGCTCTCTCTCTCTCGACAACGACATTGTACTCTGTTCATAACCCTCACACACGAGGGACTTTCAAGGCAAGAAGTCACCATGGTTTGACATGGCGGTCTGTCATGGCTTCACTTCCTTCCCCGCTAACCACGGGGAAGAAAGTATGCTCGTGGTGATGCAACGTGATGCAATTGTAGACTCTGGCTACGCGTCAACAGCGCATGCAGCCCCTCCTTCGCCTGTTCGCAGAGTTTTAGGATTTTCCAAATCGTGATCATCTGCCATGGTTGCTTCACGAGTTATGGAGCAGGGTAGAGTGATTGCCATAGCAGATTAGTTTTCATGTGTTGCTGTTGTTAACAGGTGGCTCGTTACAGGGAGATGCCATTGCACCCATGGTCTTCTTTCTTTCTACCTTTTGGACTGGTTGCGATTGCCTTGAGGGGGTTTTGTTGGCACTCATCAGGCTCTGCAACATCAGCAAAAATTTGCCTTCATTAGGAGCAAATATCATCATCTGCAGAGTGAATTTCAGATCATGGGATCTACATGTCAATAACTTGCAGGGAATCATCCCCTCATCTTTTGAGAATCTCCCAAACCTCCTCAAACTAGACTTGTGAAATAATAACCTCGTGGGAAGTTTTCTTAATAACAGCTAAGCTTTGTATCCAATCTCTTTCCCCTTCTTATTATCTTGGAACATAAACTGAATTCTGTCTGAAAGGAAAAATTACAGAACAGGGTACTTTAGCTTGCCTTTTCCTCTAGTGTTGAATATACTTCAGACAAATACAAGTGTTGCAAGCTCCCTTGGAAAGCCGTTCCTTACACAAATATCACTTATCTACATGTATGACATGCTGAAGCCTAATCAAAATTTATTGATTGAGTTCTGGAATTATTGTATGGCTATTAAAAACATATGACTCAGAGTTGAATGCTAGAACTAGTTTGATGATGAGTTTAATCTCTGACATTGGATTATTCATTTGATTGATCTTCCAGCTTGACATATATCAAGGTCTTCTGAAGACGCGACTTTGCTTTCACAAACCCTCTGACAACTTTTCATGTAATGATAAGCCAATCGTTACATTCAGTTTGGGGAGAACAACGTTGTATTGCTTTTGTCTACTGGAACTGTGTAATAGTAGGGTTTTGGGTCATGGATCTTTAGGAATCGATAATTCATTGGAAGTTGAGGATACCCTTTCCGTTGGAATCCATACTTCTCATGGCGGCCCAACACTTTAATCCTGTCGGCTGGGATTACACGGGTTACTTCCTCATATACATATGAGTTCATCTCAACCCTCCAACCTCGTATATGTAGAGTTGAATTTAGGTGAGCTTCCACAAAAACGAACAGCTTCACGACCTTCAAGTCTTCCAACCACTTGATCCTCTTTAGGTTGGTCTGTAGATAAGCAAACCGGTGGGTGGCTATATAGTAGATTCCTGAAGACCCCGTCCATCTTCGTTCTATGTATAGGTATTCATTTAATTTGTAATTCATAATTCAAACAGCGCTAAAAAAAAATCTCCAGCAAGCACAAACATTTCCATTAAAATCGATCGTGTTATTTGGCAAACTGTTAAGGAATTATTCTTTCCCTTTTGAGTGTATCAGCACTCGTTCCCAAGGTGTCTTGTAACTTGGCAGGATCCTTTATAGTTTGGGTTAGGGCGTACCTTATTAACCCAACTTGGTCAACCCTAAAGTTCATTAGATACTTTAGTTTCCGGTTTATAACTTTCCTTATTTAGAAAGATATTCACGAATACGTCCTTTTGCAAGATAACTTGCATAAGGATCTGCCATCCTTGTTGAGGTTATTTACCCTTTCGTCTTGTGAACCAGTCACAAGACTACATGACTTCATACTTGCTATGCAAGTCCTGCGTTGAAATAATCTGTTTAAGTTTCTTTAAGCTAACGTATGTCGAACCTAGGGTTTCTTTTTAAGAACCTCAGGGACAAACCCTATTTCCTTATCTTTACGACTTTATTGACCCTACAATAAGGAAAGTAGTCAAGTGCTTAAGGTATAAACATTTCTTTGGTCTTTAAATCATTTCCAAGGCATATTTTTCTCTTCAGCATGGTATTTCTAAGTTTAGATTGGTTTGGTTATCTTTTTGAAGGTAAGATTGATCGCCTTGTCACGGTTTTGCTATCCTTGTGACAATTGACTTTCCAGTCGATACAATTCAATTTAATCTTCCTTTTTCCTTGCAAACGAACTCATGCCAAATAACAATCATTTCCTTTGCTAAGATGTGCAATTAGCAATGATAAATTCCTAATAATTTGAGCAACGAAAGAAACCTTTCATGAATTTAATCATTTACAATGATTCGTTGCAAAAAGGAATAGGACTAACGGTGCAAGATACAATTTCTATACCCTCAAGATTTAACTGAAATATACTACAATAGTAAATAGATAATCTTGCTCGTAATTCGTTATAATGCATGATGCTATTCGAAGGAAACTATGTTCTATACATTATCATTTATAAGCTAAACTCCTTCATTATAAATAACTCGGACAATTATATCCTATCCCTAACAATTTCTCTTTGCATGATTGACTTAAAACCGATTTAAAGCCAAGAAAAAAAAACATGGTTTTGGGGTGAGATATCCATATGGATACCGGGAGATGACCCTCTCGCAGCTACTCCTTGGACTTTCTTAGGCGGCATCGCAGTTTCAATGTGAAGGTAGCTTTTACTCTTTCTTCCGCATTTCCACCGACTCTCTTTCGAGGCAAGGTACCGTTTGAATGGTTGATCATGAGAAGGAATGATAGGACCTTTAGATTCTTAGATTCTTCGAAAACGGAAAGATTTACAAAGCCTAAGAAGGCCCTATAGGTTCTATACTTGGCAAAAAGTTTGTGGGTGAGTGTGGTTTTGCAACCACATGAACCCTTGGAGAACTTTGGCTTGGGGTAAAAGTATAGAAGGAAATTATTCTCTTCCCTTGCACTTCCTCTACATTTTTCTTCTCCTTCCCTACTCCTCCTTCAGTCCTCTTTTTTTTCCTCCCTTTTTACCCTTCTACCTCCCTCTATTGCTTCTTTCTTACCTCTTTTATCTTCTTCTACCCTATTTCACTCTACTCTTCTTTCTCTACTTTATCTTCTTCCACCCTATTCCTCTCTACTCTTCCTCCTTTACCCCTCTTCTATTCTTTATCTTCTCCCACCTTATTCCTCTCTACTCCTCATGGGACAACATCCGGGGCCCATGATGATGGAGGGCTACCGTACTGGTTGTGGTGGAGGCTGCTCCTCCCTTTCAGGTCCAACCTCTCCCTCAAGCTTGGCGCACTGGGTGACGGCACCCCTTGACGGCAGTCTCAGGATTCCCTCCCCCTCTCATTCAATGGCAACCCTTTGCACTATACCCTTAGCCTAACCCTCTCCCTTTTCTCTGGCAGCAGCCCCCCCTTGAATTAAATAGGGGAGGGGAGAAGGATCCTCCCTCCCGACGTGGCAAGACGCATGGCCTCCTACTCCGGCAAGCTCCCAGCGAGGAGCTTCCACCTCTTGCTATTCCCCTCCCCTTCCAGCACATCAATCAGCTGGGGAGGGGAATAAAAAAATTTCATAGAATTATGTTTTTTTTTTTTGCGAACGTTACAATAGAAATTTTCATGCAATTGAAAAAGGGTTGCCTCTTGAGCTAAACTTTGGCAAAGGGGGTATGTAGAAGTGGTTGGAAGAGTTGGTAGCAAGAAATGCATTTGTAGTCATAGATGCTGCCATGTATGGATTGGAACTTGAGAAATCATATGGTTCTTTACATGCATATAATGTTGATGAAAAATTTGTAGTATGGTCATTTTCTTGGGTTGTGAAAAGAAGGAGAAGACAAAAAGGGCTAAATCGACAAGTGCAAGTTAGATCATATGGGATAAATGTGCATGGGATGCTCCTATTGATTCATCTATTGCATATGCATATTTGACTAAGGTGCAGAATATGGATGCTATTGTCAAGGAAAAGAGAAAGGATGAGGATGTAGGTCCTTCCACTGTAGATCCTTTGGCACATGACACGAAGCAAGATGGAGCAACAGAAGGCTAGTAAAAAAGCTAGTCCAAAAATGTAATTGAAGATGTCTCACATGAGAAGAAGCATGAGGGGAAAAAGAGAATCGAGGACTGTGGTTACGCTTGACATAGAGATAGAAACCAACATAAAGAAAGTGCTTGAGGAATGAAGTCTTGAAAATAGAGTTAAAATCATAATGGATGAGGTTCTTGGCATTGCTAAGCATGAAGTCCATGACAAAGATAATAGATATCATTAAGTGGAAAATGCATTTGTAAGAAACCTACTCAAGCACTATTAAAAGTTAAAGAAGACATGGATTCAGAAGGTGTTCACTTGGAATCTACTGATGATTTCCTTTCTATCATAAAATAGGTTGATATCAAAAATGGGCTATATGAGGAAAGAATGATGTTATGGAGAAAAATGTTATGGTGGGCAATACTATACATAAGGGAGTTGAGCACTAGTATGTTCATGAGGAAGAGGATGTTCACTTTCTTCCTAACAACCAATACTCTCATATTATGCACTAGGGCAAGATCTACAATTGAAACTATTGTAAAGATAGGGGAGGAAGAGATACCATGTATTTCTCTCTTGGACCATGGGTCCAAAATTAATGTTATGGCTTGTAGTGTGTATGAGAATAGTGCATGGCTAGTGGATATGGATCCTTGCTAGTGTATGTTGACTACACACAACTCATCAAGGGATTTTTATGGTGCATGTCCAATTGTTCCAATGACTATTGGAGATGTCCAAGATGAATACGACTTCTTTGTGCAAGATTCATGTAGTTATCCAGTTATCTTAGGGAAACCATGCATTATGGAATAAAGGATGGAATCTAAGGTGATAGATGACGATTCTTGTTATGGTTGTGTGTGAAGCAAAGATAGAAAAAGGGCAGTTAAATTTGTAACTATATGTGTTAATCATCCTCGTAATTGGAATACATTTAGAGATTATCCGATTTCATCTAATGATGGAGAACTCAAGGGTTTTTAGATAGCATTATTATAAATGGAGGCTATGGCATTGCTACTTGGAAGATGTTTTTACTTCCAAGAAAAGGATAAAATATATTTGTGGTTAGTTTTCAGGAATGGACAACAAGCAATGTAGGTAGATTCAAGGGTATTGTAGCCATGTGCAAAAATGAAAAGGGTTATGTACATCATGCTAAAAAAGAGTTAAAGAAATATGGTATTTTGGTTGTTTGCAAATGACTATATTTTGGGGCTATTTGCAAAGTTTTAATTTTATTGATACATTGATTGAAATTATTGTAGTAGTTAATGCTAAAAATAGGGTTGAAAACATGTAATTCATGTATCTACTTCAATGGAGATGTTTGATGTCATGAGTGAATTAATTGGACAAGAATCTAAAAGTTTGAAAAAGAGGGTTGACACATTGGTGGACACAAAATGTAAAATGGTTGACAAAACGTTATGCTTGTTTCTTTGCGTTTATCCCTAACCATGCTGGGCTGAATGAGATAGTGTCTAAACAACTAAGTCTTCGTAGAAAGAGTTGAATCTTGGATATAATGGGTTTCTCTTGCGAACAAAAAGATATTATTTTATGTAGATATTATCAAAGCATGAAAAGGATTTTGCATTTTAGCATGTCATTAGGGGCAAAAACGCTTCAAAAATGGCACTTGTAAGAAAGTGATTAAGTTGCTAATTAGTTGAGGTTTAGAAAGAATAAAACCTCTAAATTTGGTTGTCCAGATGTGATTAATGAGAGAATATTTGGTTCATTGAAGAGGTCGACCATTAATTGCCCTCATCTTTTAATCCAGGTCAGGGGTCACCTTTTCGGCCGTTTTTGTCTTGGAACTCGAGAGATTTTGTATTTTCGAGATTTTCATATGAACTTCGCATTTGTTTGCTCCCGCATTTTCTTTCTACACACTATTCTCTTTTACCATTCTTTTTGTTGCACTTGCTTCTATCACTATGAGATTCTTGCTCGGTTCATTTGCTAGAATGTCTAGCAATACTACTTCAAATAACACAGGCACAAGCACACGCAAATACAAGCTAACTATTCAGCTAGATCCGATTTACACATCTTGGAGAAGTATACATCATCGAGTATTGATAGATGAGATTGAAGCCAACAGGTTGCGAACACAAGGAATGAAGCATATAGATTTGTGGGTGGACGGAAATATTTATCCCAGGGATCCTTCTACAGGTAAACCACCTCCTTTTTTCAATGTCCATGACTATATAAGATATGCTGGAGAAGGTTACAATGGAATGCTTGGCTACTGTATGAGGTTATACTCTGCATCTTACACATATATAGCTCAAATGCATGAAATGAAAAAAGCATTAGAAACTACACAAACAAATATTTTAGAGTTGACAAGTCAGATTGATATTTTGAAAAATGTTAACAAGTCATTGCAGGATAAGCTAACACGCTTGAGAGAAACTCCAATAGGATTTAGAGAGAGGAAGAGACCATTAAAAAATATAACCAGCTTGTGTGAGAGAGCAAAGAAAATGAGACTAAATCTTACAAAGAAATATGTCTCTAACATATTAGGCATAAATATCCGAGAGAATAAGGAAAGAATCAAACTTTTGAAGGAAACCATGAATAAGAAAGATATTTTGAGGATTCTTAAGTCACCCGAAAATGCGGATTTGAGAGATCCAACTCTCAAAGAGTTAGTGAAGGATTTAAAAGGCATAGTGAAAGCAAATGAAATCGTAGAGACATGTGATACTGTGGGTATAAGTCGAAAAGGTTATCATGCTATCTCTAGATTATGGTTTAAAAATCTTAAACGCAATAGGGTAACTATATTTGGATTGCCCCGAGCCCTTGCAGTTTCGACTGCAAGAATTGCCATGAATCGCAAGATTCCACATGTTTTTGGAGATTACATTCACATCGAAAGGTCTGTGTCCTATGAAAAACAAAAAAAAGGCATTTTTTAATTACAATGCGTTTAACAATATATGGGTTGATCTAAAAAATGTGCAAATTGCAATGGTTCACATGTATAAAATCACAGTAGAAGAAAGTTATGGTGTTCTAAAGTTTGCCTTGAAGTTGGATGAAGCACAAATTCAAAAGGGACAGAAGATGGAAAGAATTAGCATTTGCCTCATGAACATGGCATTGGACCATAGCAATGGTGAGGGCCAAGCTCCATTGCATAAGATCCAATCCGAGATGGAGATTTGGTGGATTAGTGCAGCCCATGTACCAATTGAAAATCATCAAACGTTGAAATGGTTGTTCAACCATACAGGTATTCCAAATATCATTAAGTCTAAAAGTGAAGGAAAAATGTTGGTAGTTGATGGGGTTGGTAAATTTAATGTGGAATGGCATATGAGTGCTGATTTGAAAACTATCAAATGTATGCTTGGAATATGTAATGGTGCAAATGCAAAATATCCTTGCATTTATTGCATGGAAAGTATTGGATCCAAAGATTGGAGTAGTTTGCGACCAGTAAGAAGAGCCCCAAATAGAGACTCTATAGATTTGAGTAAATTTAAAAACATAGAAGACATCTGGGATCCCATTCTTTCCATCTCTCTTAAGAATGTTCATATTTGTACTTTGCATGCAGAGATTAGAATAATCGATAAGCTTCTCAGGTTCCATCTTGACTACGCATATTCCATTAAGCCATTATCTTTATCAGATGAGTGTATTGATAAATGCGAGGCATTACTATCGAAAATGGGATTTCATGGGGGCCAAGTTCACTTGAGAAAGGATCGAATACTTTTAGGAAAAACAAGAGATATCTTGGCCGATGTCTCTATGGGAGGCTCAAAAGCCTGACGATTCTTAGGAAACCATTCAGGAAAGCAGGTGAATGCGGCTTGGGAGTGTTGGAGAGAGCTATGTGAAATCACAACAAATGTTGCAAGCACGCCGATGCTTGCGTTTCTTAGAATGGAGGTCTGGATACACCTTGATGTTTTTCTGAAACTCCTCAGGCAACATAAGACAACATATACATATGCGGAAGAGTTCAAAAGATCAATCACAAAGCTTGTTCAGGCGATAAAAGAGACATGGGGAGAAAAATATATCACTTTTTATCTGGTAAAGTAACAATTATTTAATATGGGCTTATTTTGACAGGTTTTGCAATTGGTATAAAATTAGTGTTACTTTGTATTGCAGCATATTCTTCATATTCATGGACCTTACTTCGTGGAGGAGCATGGCCCCTTAGCAACTTATAGTAACCAAGGCATGGAAAAATCCCACTATCAAGCACGCACAAGTTATTTTCGAAGCACAAGGCATGGGAGAGGAGTTACAAAAAGCAATGCTTTGGAGGAGCTATTCAATTGGTTTTTTCGACGACAACTTCAAAGAATGCATATAAAAGACGGCAATGACACATGAGCAATCGCACTTTTATATATAAGAAAGAATATATACAAAGCTAGTTTTCCAAAACTCTTACATTCTCTTCCTCCTCAGGAATCTTTCCTCTATAACGTAGAAATTTTTTTCTCTTGTAGCCAGCTATAGATTTTACATCAGTTCGGTTTGCAGCCAAGGCGTAGGATGTGAACGCCAAAAAGTATCCTACTCTAGAAGCAGAGTAACCAGGGCCATAGCCAAAAATCCTAATTGCTGCAGTCTTTTCCAAAAACATTACTTTGTGGGCATTATATTGTAATCCTGAGAAACCTAGAAGCCTTGTAAGAGCTTTAATACAAAGTATGGGCCATGCTGCATCCTCTGAGAAACTACTATGAAGTAATAAAAAGGAATCAGGGTCAATCCTAGCCAAGTAGTGGCCGAGTGCAATGTCTTTCAATGTACTACCACCAACTCTCAATCCTTTGGCACGTCCCAAGAAGTTATATGTATCAGCAATCTCCAACTGCAAATAAAACCCATACTGAATGAGCATGAAATGCAAACCTACCAATGTGTAAAAGCAAATTCAAAATTATCTTACCACTTGATTTTTATCGTACTCCAATTTAACTGGATTCCATAAATTTATTGATGATGATGTCTCATTGGTGTTAATCAATTCTTTAACATATTCAAACTCCTCTCTTCCAAAATTGAAAATCCCAAGTTGGCTTTGAATGCGATCAAAGTCCTCATCAGTAATACTCAACTCTTTCTCAGCTTCTTTGGCCTTTTCAAAACAAAGAGAGAGAGCCTCACCTACATCAATAAACTTATCGTCTAGAGTTTCTTTATCAAGTTTGAGTATCTCTTCCTTTGATTCATTCTCTGTGTCAATTATCCCATTTGCAGCATCAGAAGCCTCTGCAATAATTGCTAGACAATAATCTTCCCTGAGATTGAAAAGTTTTTGAATATCTGACAGTAAAATGTACTCCTTGTCGTTGAAAGGTATAGATGGTGAAGAAGGAATAGTATGGTGAGAACTCTCATCAGTTGGAGGGTTTGTATCTCCTTGGCTCTCCTCAATGATAGTCTCATCTTTGAAGTGAGCAACATCCAAATTCTCAGCAATAGAAGCCTCAAAATCTGCAGCTACAACCTCCTCTGTTTCCTTTTCATCTGCCATATCATCTAACATACAAAAGATGGCAGACTTTGCTCCTTCCAACTGTTGCTCATCAGCTTTCACAGGATATTTGACAAGGGTGAAAACAATAAAAGCAGCAGATTTTCTCATCATCTTGCAGTTTTTGGAATGAGTGGAGCACAATATGTCTCTTGAATAAAACCTCTCCAGAGAGTGGGCACCACACTTCTTAGTAAACACTGACTTTTCATTTCCTGTTGACCCAATGGGAACATGGACATATTCAATTGTGCCAACTTCAATAGAAGGACCTGCAAGATTTTCAAACTCCAAAAAGTCCTCCAAAATATATTTTTTACAAGATTTCAAAACACTGTCAAGGTCCCAATCAGGATTAAAGACATTCTTCACAACTCCATAGAATGAGAGATCCATTCCATTCTGAAGGATAAAATCAAGAAGCCTCTCTAATGGAGTGATATCAGTAAGCTCTGATACTCCTTGACCTCTCATTACCGACTTTCACTTCCTTGGAGATGTACTTGGCATTCTCACACTGGTGGCAGAGCATGGAGAAGAAACAGAATGCATAGGCTCCTCACATGTTGATGCCCTTGAGCCTTTTGAAAGCCTTCTTCTTTTGCCAGTTCCTAGAAAAACCTTGGAGCCTAGGAATTCTGTGGGTTCAGTCATGTTTCCAACTTGTTCCGATACGGCGCGATAAGACTGAAACACTTGACACGGATGTGCCTCCTCACGCCGTATCAGTGATTCCAGCAAGAACCTTAGCGAAAGAGCCCCAACTGTAAGGACAGGAGAAGAGAGAGCCAAAATTAGTGATCACCCAACCTCAGGCACTATGAGCTTAGGAGGCACGCTGAAGGAAGACTCTGCAGAACACCCAAAACGACGCGAACAGACAAAAGCGCAGAAGACAAACACTCGCTCTCGCGCCGTTTTAGGAGAAGAGATAGAGGTCCACAAAGAAACCAAAAAAAGCCGTACGGATTAGGGACACACCCTTATGTAGGCACGCAATAATGCCACCTGGCACTATCTGTTGGGCTTCGACACGTGGCAATAGCCGTTCGCCAACACGTGGACCTAGTCGACACGTAGCATATGCACGATATGCACAAACACGTGGCACAATCAGCGTCAGACACGTGTCATGATTGACGTGGGTATATAAGGGGTTATTTTGCCTATGTGTACACTTTACGTTTCTCGAGCTCTTCCGCCTTGCTTGCCGATACGGTGCGATCCAAGTCTTGCGTCTTCTGCATTCTATTCTCTCGCATTGTATCGGTTCATCCTCCTTACTTCCGAACGAGTGTCTCTTTGCTGATTTCTTTGCTTCGGTGGTCAAAACAAGTTGTGCCGATACAGAGCAAGGACGTTCATCCGAGGCTTTCGTAACCTCCCCCTCACGTCATATCGGCCTTGTGTCATCTCCAATACGGAGCGAGGGCATGTTTACGTAGTCTTCGTTTTCTCCATATTGTGCCATATCGGCATTTTTCATCTCGTCTTTGATACGATGCGATTGTCCTCTCCAATACGGAGCGAGGGCGAGCTTCCATTGCCTTCGTATTCCTCCTATTGCGCCATTTTGGCATTTCTTTTCTTGTCCTCTCCAATATGGAGCAAGGGCGCGCTTCCATACTCTTCGTATTCTTCATATCACGTCGTATCGGCATTTCTCTTTTCATCCCTTCTCGCGCCGTATAAGGCCTGTTGCATTTACAGATTTTTACTATTTCACTTTTTGTCCTTCTGGTTCTTGTATTTGTTTCTTTGGATAGCAAGGACAAAGCAAACTGCAAGAAGAGTGTATCTGGATAGGAAGGACAGTGGGGGTAGAAGAAAGTTACAATTTGATGAATCTGAGGAGGAGCCCTCTTCAAATTTTGCTGAAGCTGGGCCATCACAGGCCCCAGAGCATTTTACCATAGAAATCCCCCCTACACCAGGTGTTGGCCTAACATCTTCCATGGAGTTAAAGAATTTTAGTGCAGTGAATGTTTCTTCTCTTGAAGTTGAGGAAGCAAAGGGTGAGACTTGCCCTATGAAAGATTCATCCCCTGCAATTGCACCTGAGTCTACATGATCTGCTTAGGCCACTGAACCTCCCAAGCCACAAAGGAGAAAGAGGAAGTCCTGGTTCTTCTATATGCAGAGATGTTTCAGTGAGATCAGGAAATCCCAGAGAGCTACACAGCATGTCATTCCAAAGGCTGCTTTTATAAGAGTCATTAAAGAGATCTCTGATAGATTGTCTCAAGTGGCAACTGTCTCTTGTCTAAATAAGAAGTGGCAACTCTCAGCCATTCTTGCCCTACAAGAGGCCGCAGAGGATTTTGTCATTGATTTCATGACCGATGCTTACATTGCTGCCGCCCATACTCATAGAATTACCCTTATGAATAAGGATTTCAGCATCATCAGCAGAATCAGGTATAGGTTCGATAAAGTGCTGAGGCCCTTGCCTTCCAACGATCAAAAAGCCCTTGAAATCCTTAACATTCCCCCGAAATTGTCTAGGAAAGGGAAAAAGCCAATGGTTGAGGATGTAACTCACCTTTACTCTACAAGGGGTGCCACCCAGCAGGAGTCTTTCTTGAGTGAAAAAAATCAGGAGGTGTTGGAAATTGAAGACGAAGTTTACAAGAGGAAAGCCGCATCACTTGCTCCCGTCAACAACGAGAGGATGGGCAAATTGTTTGGGCAGATACTTGTGAATGTTTCTGCAGAACCTGAGGAGGAATATCTTAGTATATCTCCCGAGGACAAGCCCATGTTGGAAAAAAGGGATGTCCAACTATCTGACTCCGTTGTTTTTTGTTGCATAAGGTAAGGCTTATATTTTTTGTTTTTTTTTGCGTAAGGTAAGTCTTATAGGTTCAAGTATATTTTAGATGTAATTTGTATTGAATAGCTTTTGCTATTGACTGCAGGGCATTGGTCTCCTCTCTCACTCTCGATATCCGTAGAACCGTATATATTGTTGATCCACTTCTCTTTGTGGAACTATTTGCAAAATCTGAGTCTAATATTTCACCATTTTTTCGTAGCTTCGATAGTGTGAC
Organism: Lygodium microphyllum; assembly: GCF_053477565.2. Lineage (NCBI taxonomy): Eukaryota > Viridiplantae > Streptophyta > Polypodiopsida > Schizaeales > Lygodiaceae > Lygodium > Lygodium microphyllum. Next base: position 126,696,516 of record NC_141160.1, on the reverse strand, counting down.
AAATTACCACATCTTTTTTCCTTATGTAGAAATGTATTTTTCTTTTTCTGTAGAGAAAAATTTATATTCATTTGCTTTCACCCTTCTACTCACCTCTATTATGAATTTGCAAAGGGGAGTCTCATCTATATTAATTGTCTTACAAGAGAAATTATCTTTATGAACTCTCTCAGCGGTGTTCATGGCCAAGCACAAATGTATGTTGAAAGAAAATTACTTTGATTTTATTTACAAAAAATATTTTAAGCTTACAAAGCTTCATTTTGCAGTGCTGGTAGACTTGTTTCTACATTTTTGGATACTACATATGAGGATCTTGCTGATCCTCAAAGGCCTTATACGTTTCTTCTACAAGAAGTTCCATTGCAAAGCAATGCGCATTCTTGTGGATGGAGAGTTATCTCAAATATTTGCAGAACAGTGAATTCAAAGTTGTTACAAATAGAAGGAGTGAATGTAAGTTAATTTCATTTGATGTTTGTGTAACCCTTATCATGATTTCTTTTCACTAACTTATAACATTTATTCTTACAATGTAGAGACTATCCTGATTCATATGTTTGGTGGATAAGGGAGAGATGCATTGAGCTGATTCTGGACAAGGCAATCACACCATATGATCCTGACTCCCCTCTTCCTCCCAAAACTTCAATGGCCAAGGGCACAAGCAAGGGAAAGGGCAAGGGAAAGGGTAAGGACAATGGCAATGGCAAGGTCAATATGAACCCTTAAAAGCTAGTTTATGATCAATTTTGTGATCAAACTAGTATTTGGTATATATTACGTAAGGATATGTTAACTTTTTTTATTTTAAAATTATGGTAAGGAATTAATAAATTAAAATAAAAAGTCACAAAAGGTTTAAAAAATATAACAAAAAAGGTTACATATGGATATGTAAAACATGCAATGAGTGCTCATAGGGACGGTTAGGTACAACAAAATAGAGCATATAGAGACAAAAACACGGCTAGGTAGCACACAAAGGTAGAAGAGAAAGTAACTAGCATCAAGCTCCATGCCAAAGAGAAGCATCTAAAGGAAATACTAATGTAATTTGAGGCCCTAACATCTAAGCACATGATGCACACACTACAAAAGAAAGGCCCTATAGACGCGCACTGTACATGTGAAATAGCGGACGCGTTTATCAGCGTGTCTATTCGCGCTAGTATATAGAACGTGTCTATATACCCGTGCTTTTAAGCGCGCCTATAGATGTGAAAATAAATGCACATATTTTTCATTTCTTATAAAGTCCCTAAATATGACCAAACATCTTAAGAGCTAGTATTTTTTTGAATACATTACCAACTTTACTTCTTTCTAAGTATTACAAATATACATCCATTCGTTCAAAGCTAATTATATATGCTACAATGAATTATCAATCTCATCTTGAATGAGATCGGCCCTTGCTAGATTATCTACCTCTAGGTCTATGTTACCAATAGGCAATGAAACAAATAATTCTATCCCACTGTCAGATGTATTGCTATGCTCAATTTCTTCATCATCATCTGCAACCATATTGTTATCCTCTTCTGCGCTTCCTTGAACATCCTCGCGGGGATCATCTTGCACTACATCATGAATATCATCGATCATGGCATCATCATGTGCATCATCATTGATTGTTGGATTGTCATCAACTATCTTTATGTTGATAGCATTGCCATATATTGGCTTTGAATGATTAGATATGGGGATGACGTGCCACCATCGACTATTGTTTACTATTGGGTGATACACAACCTGCATTTAAAAAACGAAAAGTAAGCAACTGAGATATTTATTGTATTTTGAGAATGTATCAAGAAGTAATATATATAAAAATAAATAGCTTCTAATATACCTGCTCGCATTGTTGAGATAGTACGAATGTGTCATTCTTGCCTTGGTGAAATTTTGTAGAGTCAATCACTACAAAACCACTTGGATGACATCTAATTGTGCAATGCTCACCCGTTGTTACTACTTCTTTAAGCCACTTCACATCTAGTACATATATAAAAAATCGCCTAAAGTCAAGCTTCAAAATATCTTAGATCAAGCCACAATAACCTTCCATGGTGCCATTGGTATCTTGGAAGTTTACAAGGATACCACAATCGTGGGTATTTCTCTTATCATCTATACGTTGAGTTCGAAAATGTTTGCCTTCACACCAAATAGCATTAAACAATGTGCACTAGTAGTACATTGTTGAGATCATATTAATGATTTAGTTAAAGATAAAACATGTGAAATTATTATATTATATATAACTAAAGATAATTTAATTATAAGTATATCTCATCTTTGATAAGCAACCTCGTGCATATTCCCACTCCTCTTGTGATATATCCATCACCTCCTCTTTTTTCATCTTCTCCATTTTTTCATGTACCCAATCTATATCAATATGATGTGGAAGTGTACTTAAATGTTCTGGATATGGGACATTATGTCCATATCTAGCACGAAATACTTGCCTTTCGCTTACTCTTCTTTCCCTTGCTTCTTTATATAGTGTCACCCATTTGCTCATTACTTCGCTGTTAAGCATACAAAATACATTTAACTTACGAAGTTCCTCTTTCATTAGCACTTTTCTCCTTCCTTTTCCTTGAGGTATTATAGAGGTCATCCTCAAATCTTCATCATCTTTCCATAGTCATAGTAAAGAGGGGTCCACTTTAGTAAGATATTTAGAGATACGTACAAGGGATGATTGCATTAACCAATCCTCAACCATACTTTCCTCGGGCCGTGCATTTTGCCTCATAATCTTTTAGGGTTTTCATAAAGCGCTCTAGAAAAAACATCCACTTGCATGAACTACCCCACAAATTGTGATCTCATCAATCAAATGCACAAGTGTACTTGAGTAGTCAAAATGGAGCGAGAAAAAGTTTCCTCCACCAAAAAAACCACCTCAATGGACAATACTCGAGCCTCTTGCAACGTATTTGGATCAATTTTCTTCAAACTCACAAATCTACCAACATGCAATTGAGAACGGTGATTAGTTTTGTCCATAAATTCAAGTGGGTTTACTATGTGATGTACTTAATATGTAAACTAAAAAATAAGTATTAAGTATACATACCTCGTGAGCTCATACATCTTGTTAATGATATCACGCACATCTTTCGAAACACAATTAGATATGCTAGTAGGAAGGATGAACTGTATGTAAATATTCATACATTCTTAATTAGTCTACATCGTTACTCAACAAATTAATATATTTATGGCTATGAAAATTCTTACCTGATTGCCAATTGTGAGACTTTAAACTGGATAGTTTCTCCACACCTCTTTTCTTTTTCTTTATGAAGGCTCCCTTGAGGCATCTCATATATCGTGTGGGAGTTCGAAAGCTACATATCTGTTGTTTCACCATCTTTTCTTCGGTCTTCAACAACATCCAAGGTGCACGCAGTAACTCGATCTTTCCTCTGGGTCCGATGTGTGGCCAAGCTCGTCTCATACATCCAATGCTATGTAAATCCTCCCTTACATTGATAGAATCACAAGCCCCGATTAAGGGATCCCATAATGTAGAGGCAACATTCTTAAATATATGCATGGGGTCCAACAGGTGATTGATCTTGAGTTTAGTCCAATATGGGAGACGAGAAAATATGAAGAATCTAAGGCCCAAACAATATATTATTTCTTGTTCTCATAATGGAGTGTACTTTAAAGACAAAAAAGAGAAAAGAAGTAAACTAGTTACTAACTCATGCATATTTAGGGTGATCAATAGGAAGAAAACGATGATGATTGTCATAGATAACCTTCTTCAAGCGTGTCGGTCTAGAAGAAACCAGAGAGGGACCACAAATTGGACATGCATGATATCTTGATGTAGTTAAATCTATAAAAACAAGTGGGTTAATGATTACATATATTTGATTAAGGGTAAGAATAAATAAAATAGAGTATGTAACTACTTGAACACTCTCCATAGCATGGAAAGTCATGCATGGTCCACAAGAACATGCCCTTTAAAGTGAAATTTCTAGGGGACAATGATGCATTCACGATTCTCTGATGATTTTGGGGACGGTCAAAGGTGAGAAACGCACTTCATAACAAGAGGTCTCACCTTATAACGCACGTCATGGAGTCACTATGGAGACAAGAGTAGGGGTGCCCTGGATATGGCCAACCACCCAATTGCCACTGCAGGGAGTGGAAAGAGGCCAAGAAGAGAGCAACAGAGAAAAGGACAAGTCGCCACCATGCAAAGGCTTGATGTATCCAGATGGCAACCATGGGATTGTCGCACTATGGATCGAGTGGCAAAGAGTCATGGAAGGCTAAGTTTGTAAGTATTATTTTATTTCTTTTTTTAAATTAAATTTTGTAATTTGTTTCAATTCATTATGTAGTGTGTTCTAATACGTTGTATCACTATAACAGAAACGAGGCATAGACGCACATGTTAGACGCGCAAAGTCGGGCGTGTCTATCATTGCGTCTATATGTGCGTGTAAAAGAGCATTTAAATAGACGCGAATTTTGCGTCTATATATATGCGTAAATAGACGCAAATATAGACTCATCTTGAGACGCGTAATTATTTAACCACCTAAAATTGGACTTAATATAATAAAAAAACCAGAGTTAAAAGTTTTTTTGCATTGCTCTCTAATGAATGGCAGTTCCTCCAGTTGACAAGCCTGATATAAGTAATTAGCGGCAACACAAACCTTATGATACAATTAGTAGCAAGCATTGTATGTATCTCGTAATTTCTCTACTTAAAGATGATAAAAAATACTTCCTTTTTATTATAGAAAATTCAATTTAGCTTTAAACTTGACTATTGATTTTTATTGAGTATGCACGTGTGCACATGATAAAAACCATAGAATTAAGAATACACATTGAATCATTAAGTAAATTAAGTATGTTACAGTAAATGATCCATGTCATCTTCAATGAGATCAGCCCTTGCTAAACTATCTACTTCTAGGTCTATGTTACCAAGAGGTAACGAAACAAATAAGTCTATCCCACTATCAGATGTGTTGCTATATTGCTCAATAACTTCATCAATATTATCAACAACAATCACATTATTTTCCTCTTCTGCGTTTCCTTGAACATCCTCGTGACGTTCATCTTGTACTATATCACGCATATCATCCATTATGGTGTCATCATATACATAATCATTAATTGTTGGATTGGCATCTGCTATCTCTATGTCGGTAATATTACCATATATTGGTTTTAAATTATTAGATACAGTGATGGCATACCACCATCGGTTATTACATACCATTGGATAATACACAACCTGTATTTGAAAAACAAAAGCAAGAAACTTAAATACTTATTATATTGTGTATATGTATCACATGTATACATATAAAAATTTTAGCTTTTGCATATATAGTTGCTCGCATTGTTGAGGTAGTACTAATGTGTCATTCTTGTTTTGGTGAAATTTTGTAGAGTCAATGATTACAAAACCACTTAGATGATGTCTGATTGTGCAATGCTCACCATTTGTTACCACTTCTTTAAACCACTTCACATCGAGTACATATATAAATAATCGTCTCAAGTCAAGCTTCAGAATATCTTGGATCAAGCCACAATAACCTTCCATGGTACCATTGGCATCCTCGAAGTGAGCAAGGACACCACAATCTTGGGTATTTCTCTTTTCATCTATACGTTGAGTTCGAAGATGTTTACCCTCACACCAAATAGCATTGAATAATGTGCAATAGTAGTAAAAGATTAAGATCAAACATGTCAATTATTTATATAAAATATTACTTATAGAAACAAATTAATTGATAGTATATCTCACCTTTGATAAGTAACCTTGTGCGTATTCCCACTCTTCTTGAGATATATTAATTTCCTCCTCTTTTTCCATTCTCTCCATTTCCACATGTAACCAATCTATATCAATATGACGTGGGAGCGCATTTAGATGATCTAGAAATGAGACATTAGGTTCATATCTGGTGCGAAATGCTTGTCTTTTGCTTTTTCTTCTTGCCCTTGCTTCATTATATAGTGTCACCCCTTTGCTCATTACATCACTATTGAGCACACAAAAATTATTTAACTTACGAAGTTCTTCTTTTGTTAGCACTTTACTCATTCCTTTTCCTTGAGATATTATAGAGGTTATCCTCAAGTCTTCATCATCTTTCCAAAGTCGTGGTTGAGAGGGGTCCACTTCAGCAAGACATTCAAAGATATAAACAAGGGATGATTGCACTAACCAACCCTCAACCATGCTTCCCTCAGGCCATGCTTTTTGCCTCACAAAATCTTTCAAGGTTTTCATAAAGTGCTCAAGAAAAAACATCCACCTTGCATGAACTGCCCCACAAAGTGCGATCTCATCAATCAAATGTACGAGTAAATGTAATTGAGTAGTCAAAATGGATCGATGAAAAATTTCCTCCACCAAACAAACCACCTCAACACATAATACTCGAGCATCTTGCAATTGGTTTGGATCAATTTCCTTCGAGCTCACGTATCTGTCAGGATGTATTTGAGAATTGTTTATTTTTGTGTAGAAATTCAAAGATATATAATGAAAAAATTCAATGTATACACACCTCACAAGCTCTCCCATCTTGTAAATGATATCACGTACATCTTTGGATACATAATGGGATATGCTAGTAGGAAGTACGAATTGAATGTAAACAATATTCATAGATCAAATGATTAGTTGAGGAAAAAGTCATCATACCCCAAAGTTTACACATAGTTACTCCACTAATTACTATATTCATGGTTAGAGATACCCTTACTTGTATCATTTTGTGCCAATTGTGGGACTTCAAACCAGATAGTTGCTCCACACCTCTTTTCTTTTTCTTTATGAAGGCTCCCTTGAGACATCTCATACATCCTGTGGGTGTTCGAAAGCTACATATTTGTTCCTTCACTATTTTTTCCTCGTTCTTTGACAACATCCAAGGTGCATGGGGTAGCTCAATCTTTCCTCTGGGACCAATGTGTGGCGAGGCTCGTCTCATGCGACCAATGTTATGTAAATTCTCCCTTACATTGACTAAATCACGAGCCCCTATCAAGTGATCCCATAATGTAGATACAACATTTTTTAATATATCCATGGGGTCCAACAAGTGATTGATCTTGAGTTCAGTCCAATACGAAAGACGAAAAAATATAGAGAACCTAACAAACAAACAATATATTATATAAGCAATTCATCATGCTAAATACTTTAAAGTCAATCGAGAGAAATACACTTCTTACCGACTCATGTCAAGTGGAGGGTGGCTATTGGCATTAATCCATCTCTCCTTCCGATCTCGAATGGTTAGAGATTGTGGAGTCATTCCATTAGTAGGGAGAACATATTTGGGATGGTCAATAGGAAGAAATCGATGATGATTGTCATAGATAACCTTCTTTAAACGTGCCGGCCTAGAGGAAACTAGAGAGGGACCACAAATAGGACATGCATGATATCCTGATGACAAACAAGTGAAATAATAAAATACAATTGATTCAAGTTTTGAATTTCAAATATAGATTTATATACATGTACCTGAACACTCTCCGTATCCTAGAAAGTCATGCATGGTCCACAACAACATGGCCTTGAATGTGAAATCTCTAGAGGATGCAGATGCGCTTGTATCTTGCACCTCAATACCTTCCCATAACATTTCTAACTCTTCAATCAAAGACTCTAAGTAAATGTCCATGTTTTTTACCTTGTGCTTTCCAGGAATTAGAAGGGACAACATTACATGTCCCTTTTTAATTGCCATGGATGGAGAAATATTATAGTTCACCAATAACACTGGCCATACACTGTATGATGTGATTTTGATGCCAAATGGATTGATTCCATCCATACCTAAACCAGATCTCAAACTTCTTGGCTCTTCTTTGAAAATGGGCCATAAATTGTCTATATGTTGCCATGCCGTTGTGTCTACAAGGATCCTCCATTTTCCATCACTTGAACGATGACTAGCATGCCATGACATGAGCCTTCCAATAGACTTATACTTGAACATAAGTTGAATACGTGGAACAATCAAAAAATGTCGCGAAACCTTACGAGGCACATCTTTTGACTTCATCTCCACTTCATACCTCGATTTGCCACAAACAGGACACTCTCGTGCGAACTCATGAATCCCATGAAATAAGACACAATCATTGACATATGCATGGATCTTGACATAATCGAGGCCTCCCAGAGATGTCAAGAAATGTCTGGCTTGCTCTCTCTTAGTTGGCAATTTGTTTCCTTTTGGAAGCATTTGTGATAATAACTTACATATATTTTTAAAAGTGAGTTAAAAACCACCAACATATATTTTTGTCTGATTTTAAAATAGAACAATTAATATTATGATTCATAAGCCAAACTGAATTGATATCTACTTCAATAACGCATTCAAACTGACATTACTCCATGCATAAATTGTTTGCAAGTTAAGTATCTCGAGGGAGGCACGAAGAACGGAGTACGTACAACCTTTATACAATGGAGTAGATGACGCTACGTATAGTGGATCATCTGGCTTCGTAGAGTGACCTTCTCCCTGAATTGGTTGGGAAAATAGATGGTGTACCATGTTGTCCAAAATCTCATCCTCTACAACTTGATGGGGCATTTCATGAGGGATATTATCATGGTCGTCAGTCTCCACTATTCTTGAAGAATCGGCCTCCTCGCGTCGACGTTTTGCAGCCTTTGGATGCCCAGGAGGGAGTATCTGAGGATGTGGCACCGCATCCTGCTCAACCACAAAAGGGAGTTTTATGTATGTTGATATATATTGAGTAACATAGACTAGCACTCTTAGTGTTAAAAAAAAACAATGAATACCGGTGTTTTTTCTCGGTCCCATTCTCCATACATGCTGAGGTGTGACATTGCAACTCGATGTGCTCAAAAAATACACCCTCGACAACGATCACACATGCATTTAATTTTTTGTCGTAGCCATGCATCTCGATTATGAAGACGTAATGTTTCATCCTCACTTGAGGATGTGCTCGTTGACTCATCACCATGCACCGCACTAGGTGATGATGACGACATGATTAAACCTAATTCATGACAACATCAAAATATTTGTCATTTATATGTTTACATAAAAACTTTAAGCTAGCGTAGTAATTATTCTAAGATCTCAATTTTAAATACACAAAACTTAGCATAAATACATAAAAACTTATGATAAGAACTTACTATCAAAACTTATCTAAAAAACAAAAAATTATGATAAAAGCTAAATGCGTGTCTATATCTACGTTTACCTATGCGTCTAAATTTGCATCTATTTACGCATCTAACTTTGCGTCTATACGCACGTTTACGTAAACTTACACGCTCATATACACGCGAAGATAGACGTAAACGCCAAAATTTAAAAGATCTTTAAATAATTTCTTTTCAAACTGCACCTTTTCTTTCTTGCATTTTTTGCAGTTCTGAAGCTCGAGTTTAGCCAACATGTAGTCTCTTCATGCCTCACCTCCTCATGACTCACCTCTTCTTTCATTTCAAGGAGACAAGAGGGGAAAAAGGAAAGCCAAGGAGAGGAAGAAAGAGAGAACAAGAGAGAGGAGAAAAAGAGGAAGAAGAAGCAAAGGGAGAGACAACAAGCAGCAAGCAAGCATCAAAGGAGAGTAACTCACCAAGGAGAGGAAGAAGGAGAAGGAAGAAGTGCCACCACCCACCACACCAAACACCCAAGGTGAGTCCTCTCTCTCTCTCTCTCTCTCTCTCTCTCTCTCTCTCTTTGTATTAGGATCTATGATTGCATTTTGTATAGCACAAATAAATCATGAATGGCGGTCGTCGGACTGAAATCAACCGATTAAGTGCGTTTGCCAAAGCATCTACAATTCAGTACATACGCAGGGATAGACGCAAAGCTATGTTTGTTGTCATTGCGTCTGAGGCCGCGTCTTAGAGCACGTGTATTCAGCATCGGAGATGCGAGAATACACGCGCTCTGCATAGAAGAAACTTTGACTTTAGAGTTGCGTCTCCAGGCGCATGTATCCTACATGTGAGACGCGGGAATACATGCACCCTGCCCAGAAGCTTTGACTTTAGAGTCGCGTCTCTAAGCATGTGTATTCTGCAGTCCAGACACGAGGATACATGGGCACCAGAAGCATTTACCTAGAAATCGCATCTGATAGTGCATCTATACTACATCTCAGATGCGGATATACACGTGCTCTAACCAGAGGGTTGCCTTTAGGGACGCGTCTGAGAGCGTGTCTATCCTGCATTTTAGACGCGGTTATACACACACCTGCCAGCTTTGATAAAAAACAATTTTCATTGCCTAAACGTTATTGTGCTTATTATGTTTCTTTATATTGATAACTAAAGCAAACTAAGAACAAAAACACAATGGGCATGGGGTGTAGATCTAGTTTTTTAATCAACAATATATTTTTGCAATGATGAATGTGACAAAATTTTCTTGATTCATGATCAAATTTTTAGAAGCTTTAGCCTTTCAACGTAGTGAATTAGGTAGCATTATACTTTCGATACCATATTAGAGAATTTGGGAATCTTCCAAGCTCCACTTTCAAATAAGGAGTAAAGATTTGACCAAGTGGCTAAATCTTAACCCCATATTTGAGAGTGGGACTTGGGGGGATTCCTTATATAGTATCTAGGGAAATTTTCACCTCCAAGTGGCTTAATTTAGGGAATGAATAATTAGTATTGTTATTAATTTCCATGTTTAATCTTCAAAGGCCAATGAATGAGAAGCATTAGCACTTAAGTTTTATGCTCAATGTCTAAAGAAAGTTAGATTATTAGCACTTTCAAGTGCCATGAGCATCCATGTATTTTTTTCTATGGGATTTTCACACCTTTGTTTCACTTAAATGGACCTTAGTAAGTGCTTGTAAAATATACTTGAAGAAAATGAAAATGTGTGAGCATCAAAAGCCTTCTCTTATATAATGATTCTAGGCTCACTAAATGATTTTCCATAATTAATGTTGGATTGGATCAAGGATTATGGCTCTTTAAGAATGTTTATGTGTGGATGAAGGTGATATATGATTTTTTGTATACAAACAAATGTGATATAATGGAAAATGAGAAGTCAAGGAATTATTGGAATACAAAACACAATAGAAAATGAGCCATATTGGAATTTTTTATTTGTGGAATTATAAAAATTTATCTTTTTCCTATGTTTTTTTTGTAGATGTCACATCCTAGTTCATCTAGCAATGACCCAGATTTGGATCGCATGAATGATACATTGGGCTTGTTCGATAGAGGGGTCAATGCATTTTTTGGAGGTTTTCCTAGTAGGAAAGACTTCATGGGAGAGATGACCAAACACCTTGGCCGCTCTCCCAAAGCAGACAAGGTGTTCAATGTCATGTTTGGAAAGCCTCTGATGTCTTTTCCTAGCACTACTTTCCAAACTCCAATTGTAGGTACTCCACGTGCAGCACCTGTAAATGCATCAGCTGAAGCACAAGCGTTAGCCGACACACGTGCATCTGCAGAAGCATGTGCATCCAGCGAGGTAGAGGGTATTCAACATAGAGGGAGGAGGGAGAGTCAAGGGGGAGGACGAGGCTTGTGTGAGGGTTGCCTAGGAGGTGGCGAACGATCACTCTCACTTGAAGATCACGTAGAGGAGCCAGTACGCCAGTACTATAGAGTTATAGATACTGGTGGCATCTTCCATGATGATGAAGGTAGGGATGTAATGGCGTACATGAGGAGCGTTGTGCATGCGACGTATAAAGATTGTTTCGTTTACTTCAAAAATCAGAAAAGCGGCTTGTGGCAGGAGGTGTTGAGGGCAGTCCATAGGAGGTACCCAAATCCTGAGGGTCAGCGATTCTTGGATGATTGGGGACGCACAAAAGTGAGGGATTTGCTTCACAACAAAAGATCCCACCTCATGACACGTACCAAGGACTCACTATGGAGGGACTCACTACGGAGACAGGAGAAGGGGCATGGAGCCTATAGCCAACCACTTATGTGCCACCGCATAGAGTGGAAGAAAGCTAAGATAAAAGCAGCAGAGAAAGTGAAGAATCGCTAGCACGTAGAGGTGCGACGCATCCAAATGGAAACCATAGGATCATCACATTATGGATCGGGCGGCAGGGAGTTGTGGGAGGTAGAGTTTGTGAGTATATTTTGATATCTAGTTTTTTAAATTTTATATTTTTTTCAATTCTTTATATAATTTATTCAAATACATTGTGTCTCATAATTGTTTGTATATATCATAATTGTTTTGCAGACTACTATCGTTGGTAGGATACCTACTCCTAGAGGGGTAGGTTACCATTGAGACTATAATCACGTAGCCACATGGCTTCACTTCTATGAGGAGGGTCTCATCACTGAGGACCAATACAACCGGGCTATGAGGATTCGACAGCCAGGAGAGGTATGTTTTTCTTACTTTCCTATTAAAAGTATAGGTAATTATAATTTTTATCCACCATGTGTACGTAAGCAACCTTGATCTTTTGTGTGTGTAGGCGAACCCTAATGTGGAGCATAGCGAGGGGGATAGTGATGCTAGTAGCCATGGTGGTGCTAACGAAGATGTTTCTTCTTCAGATTCGTAGAGGAGCACCATACCTCCTCTATAGCCTTGTTTTCTTGTATATCTATTATCCATCTTTGAGCCTACTACTTGTGGCCACGCTTTAGGTCGCAAGCACTTAAACTCCCCATGTAAATACTTTTTATCTATAATGAATACATGGACATTTGTTTTCAATTCTGGTGCTTTCAGATCCATTGTGTTTTTTTCAAATGCACAATTTGATGTATAGGAGGGGAACACTCTGGTTTGTTTTTTCCAGTTCTGTTTTGCACTTCCATCTGCACGTCTAAATTGTAGAAAACACGCATTTACAAGCACGTCTAAAATGCAGAGTACACATTCTCATACGCGCGCTACATAATTCAAATTTAAAAAAGGAAATTAAATATCTTTTTTTAAAAAGGAGATTTTTTGTTTTGCGTTCGCGTCTATGGGCGCTTGTAAAAGCGTGTCTATGGGCATGTCTATATGCCTGTCTAATTTGCCATGTAGACGCATTGGTAGATGCACAAAATAAATTAAATAAATGCACGTCTGTCATGCGTGTATATGCACATCTATTACGTATCTATTTCTGCGTGTAAATTTTTTCATACATGCGATTATAGACGCGAGTTTGTAGATGCGCAAATAGATGGGTGGGTAGACGCGCCCATAAGATTTTCTCTATATTCAAAAATCGCGTCTAAAAGTGCCTCTAAGAGGCCTTTTTGTTGCACTGTATGTTTAAATTGTTTTGTAGTATCATATCATTGGTAGGATACCTACTCCTAGAGAGGTAGGCTACCATCGAGGTCATAACCAAGCGTCCACTTGGCAGCATTTCTACGAGGAGGGACTCATCCACGGAGGAGCAATATAATCATGCCATGAGGATTCCACAACCAGAAGAGGTATGTTTTATTTTTTGCATGAAAAGTATAGGTAACTCTAATTTATTGTCTGTAATGGTATTTATATACCTTAATCCTTTATGTAGGTGAACCCTGATACAGTTGAGGATAGCAAAGGGGGGACTAGCAGTAGTGGCACCGGCACCGGCACTGGCAACGGTGGTGGTAGTGACGATGATGCCTCTTCTGAGGAGATGTAGAGGAGCCCCATGCATGCATGCCTCCCCTTGGCTTGTAGTTTTCATTTTTGATATGTATTACTTTCAGCTAGTGCTTGTGACCATGACCATGCTTGAGGTCACAAGCACTAGAACTCATCATGTAAAAACGTTTCATCTATATATATGAAATTTCCTATTTTACATACATTGTTTTGTTTTCAGTACAAAAATCTTAGAAATAATATTTTTCTATTTTCCCTAAGCATACAATTTGATGTTGATGGGGGAAAAAAAACTAGAGAGCATGTGGCTTGCAAAGCCACATGCTCTCAGGTTTTTTTTTCATACCTCTATTTTGCGCGTCTATCAGGGCATCTAAATTGCAAAAAAATGCGCGTCTATTATCGTCAAAAATTTGCAAAGTACATGCCTTTTTAGATGCGTAGTTTCACACGTGTATAGACACAGAATATGAATATATCTACTTTTTTATAAATATGATTATATATTTACGGAGCGTGTCAATATGCACGTCTATATGCATGTGTAAGTTTCACTATAAGCGCACTTTTAGACGCGAAATTTTAGACACAGAAGTAGACGCGATAATAAATGCGCCCGACATTTTTAACACAGTTCAAATATTGCGTCTATAAGCGCGTCAATGGAGCCTTTTGTTGTAGTGACATCTATTCCCTCCAAGATGTTACAAGCTATCAAGATGAACAATTCAAATCTCGACTCGACACCTCACAGTATTTAGTTTGGAGTACAATTGCCTCTAGTGAACTGTACAAATGGGTGCCTATTACTTGGAAATCCTAGCGGGAAAAGTTTACGCTCACCAAATCCTGCAACCTCTATTTTGGGCCCTCATGGATCTCTAACTTTTGTACAATAGCCTCCATTATTCCCTACTCCTAGCACTCCCTTCAATTCCTCTGACCCATGCCTCGTTTGACTCTACCCCTTGCATCTAGAACTCTCTATTCCACCCATTCCACTAGACACTCAATGCAACCCCAGAGTGGTACCCCTAATCTAGCATAAGATTCATGAGTTCCGAAAGATGAAGGATACATTGAAGAATGACTCATGTGGAAAATGCATGCAATCTAGGAGAAGAGACTGAATCCCATAAGCATAGTGGTGGAAAGTGCTACCAACCACCCCATAAGACTATAAAGCAATGCACTTGCGTATCATTTAAATGTAATGTCATAGTATTTTTGTTCTTTTAGTCATGTTTCATTGTCCACTTACACAAGATTGTGTTTATGAGTCAAAGCTTCAATCTTGGAACCTAATTCACTTGTGTAATAGTCAGTTGTCATATCTATGTCTTCATGAGTCTTGCTTTTATCTTCCATCCTCCATAGCCATACTCTAAATCCATGCTTTAGTCAACATGGTATCAAAGACATGGTGAGCATGGCTCAACTTAGCAAACTTCTCTCTCAGGTGCTCTTCATCTTTGGTCAGCTCATGAGCTCATTCCTTACTTCCACTCCACTTTTCCTTTCATGGCAACCCTAGTTAGCTTGTGCCCTATCTCCTTTGAGCTTCTGGATCTCTCAAACTGCAGCATATCTTCAAGTTATTTCTTCTATGGATTTGGTCTTTAACTCAAGGCACTCCTCTATGTCACATCATGGTCTGACACTAGTCACTATCCAGCACAAGATTTTGGAAATTCATCGTCATTGCCGTGAAACGCGCTTGTGGTGGTCATATAGTTTGCATTGCATCTCTATTCTATGATTGATCCAGTGGTTATAGGGCTTTTAAAGCCCACTCTATAGGCTCACTCATAACTAAGCAACTCATTGAACAATTCATCCTACATGTTGTAGTCGAGGAAAAAGCTGTTGACCTGCCTGCTAACCGTAATCCACCATAGTTGCTTCAACTTTAAGCTCCAAAATCCGATCATTTTCTCCCTTCTCCAAGCCTACTAGAGTTCTTGTTACTCTGATTTGAGTTCCTACTCAGTTTGGAAGATTGGAAGGCTCAAGCAAGAGCAACAAACTAGTTTCTCTTAATGCTGCACTGCCATTACTTGTGTCCAAAGTCAGCTCATTTCTAAGAATTTTGGTGTTGATTTTCTACTGTTCCAATCACTCTAGTATTAAGAATTCCTACTCAGTTTCCGAGCAAATATTTTGGCATCAAATTAGCAAGGGTAGAAAGATTTGTGAAGATTGGAAGGCTTAAGCAACAACAGCAAACTAGTTCCTCTTAATACTGCATTGCCATTGCTTGTGTCCAAATTCAACTCACTTCTAAGAAATTTAGTGCTAATTTGTTGATGTTCCAATCACTCTAGCATGGGAAAAGACTCTTTGACATGCCACTTCAAAGGAGTAAGGTTTCACACCTATTATCAAACATGCATAAAGCTTATCTTGATGAAGAAAGGCCTATGGGCCATCACTAATGGACAAGAGAAGAAGCCCTAGGATGCAAGTATTTAAGTTGCATGGAAAAAAAGTGACGACAAGGCTTAAGCCATCATAAAGTTTGAGTTTGACGACAATTATATCCACCATGTGGATACATGTGACACATCCGAGGACACTTGGAAAGAATTGCATACTTTGTTTGGTGCATAGAGTCAAAATCTTCAAAGTATGGTTTATTAATTGAATTTTTTTAGATTAGACATGAGATCTAACACATCTCTTACAATACAACTGAACTGCATGGAAAGTCTCTTAACGCATCTTGCAAAGATCAATAGTAAAATGGATTAAATATGTATGCATTGGTGTTTTGCTAAAAAGCTTGCCTCCAGATTATGATAATGTCTCCACTACTTTAATCAACATGCCGAATCCTAAACTTTTTGACATTCAAGTCTCTTTGTTAGAAGAAGAAAAAAAGATATAAAATAAAGATGAGACAAGTACTTCTAAGGATGAACAAGTTTTGTATGTTAGTAACAAATACGAAGGAAAAAAGGACCAGCAAGTTTATGACTTCTGCAAAAGAACCACACATATTGAAAAGTTTTTTCATGCC
This sequence comes from Lygodium microphyllum, assembly GCF_053477565.2. Taxonomy (NCBI): domain Eukaryota; kingdom Viridiplantae; phylum Streptophyta; class Polypodiopsida; order Schizaeales; family Lygodiaceae; genus Lygodium; species Lygodium microphyllum. The sequence goes on along the minus strand of NC_141160.1, from coordinate 126,679,845 downwards.
AGGATGAGATCTTAGAAGGCCTACCTTGCAACTGTGAAGAAAGAAGACGATGAAGGTGAAGTAGAATAAGAAGAAGACCATTAGGAGCAAAAGGACAAGCCCACCAGTCCTTCTATTCACATTACTTTGATAGAAATTTTAAAGCCTTGTATAACCTTTCCCTAATGTTCCTTTCATAGGCTTGTAAAACTCTTCATGTAGCCTATGCACCACATCCTCTACACACTAAGTGAGGCCTTGTAACAATCCATGGATGTTTGCCATGTTTTTAGTATGCCCACACATAGCAAGGTTCTACTAATGATAGCCTTTGTACACTTAGTGCTTTTTTACGGTTGTGATTGAGGAGGGGGGTTGAGAGCTTTGGAAATCACACCCATTTGTATGCCTCTTTGTATGGTGGAGTAGTGGGTGAGGGAAATGCAAGAAATCTAGGAGAAGAGATTGAATCCCATAAGCACGGTGGTGGAAATTACTACCTACCTAGAAGACTATAAAACACTATACTTTCCTTTCATTTTAATTGCAATGTCATAGTACTTTTGTCCTTTAAGTTAGCTATGATTGTCCACTTACACAAGATTGTGTTTATGAGTCCAAGCTTCAATTTCGGAACCTAATTCACTTTTGTAACAGTCAATTGTCATATCAATGTCTTCATGAGTCTTATCTTTATCTTCCGTCCTCCATACCATGCTCTAGATCTATGCTTTAATAAACAGTTTAATGGGGAGAACGTATCAGCCTATCTACAAGTATATATGGACAAGATGATTTTTAATAGGATTCCTTGGTATGTATAGAGCATCTATTTTTCTTGTTTTTCTATGCATGAATTGCAAGAATGATTGGTTGACTTGTATCTAAGAGATGCTGATTGGGTTCCCTTCAAGAAGGCTCTTAGAGAGGAATCTTTCCTTGAAGACTAGGATTAGTCACATGGAAGATGTTTATATATTGGGTGGAAAAAATTGACGAGGGTCTTGCTACTATAGCCTTGTTGTGTGAATTTTAAAGCCGATATCCTCTGTTCGATGTGAATAACCATTAGTCGATGGAAAGTCAAAAAGTTGAGTTAATCTTAAAAGCTATTGACCTTCTAGTGTAGGAGAAATTGACTAATCAATTAGAAGATGAAACTTGAGAAATTGGGTTGAAATTTGAGTGGGCATATATAATGAATATTGCAAATGTGATGGTGAAGTAAGAAAAGCTAATAACGAGGTTGGGAATAGGGTCTATGCATGCACTTTCTATAATTATTCCTAAAATTACAACAAAATAATATGTATCAATGGTGGTTGAACAATCCCTTTGGCCCACCCAAAAAGGAGATGTTATGGATGAATTGGTAAAAACCTTATATGACTTGCACTAAAATATGACATACATCAACTTGAAGGTTGTAAAATTGGATGAGAAAGTGGAAGAGAAAGGGGGGGTAGCAATTTCAAGGCCTACTAGAAAAGGGTTTAAGAGACTATGTATATGGTGTGATAGCTTGCAACATGAAAAGGGCGAGTGTATGGCTAATCGTGACACAAAAGCAAAGAGCTTGGTGTTTTGGAAAGATGGAAAATTTCATAGATGCTGGCATGTATGGATTGGAACTTGAGAAATCATATGGTTCTTTACATGCATATAAAGTTGATGCAAAATTTGTAGTATGATCATTTTCTTGGGTTGTGAAAGGAAGGAGAAGACAACAAGGGCTAAATCGACATGTGCAAGTTAGATCATATGGGATAAATGTGCATGGGATGCTCCTATTGATTCATCTATTGCATATGCATATTTGACTAAGGTGCAGAATATGGATGCTATTGTCAAGGAAAAGAGAAAGGATGAGGATGTAGGTCCTTCCATTGTAGATCCTTTGGCACATGACACGAAGCAAGATGGAGCAACAGAAGGCTACTAAAAAAGCTATTCCAAAACATGTAATTGAAGATGTCTCACATGAAAAGAAGCATGAGGGGACAAAGAGAGTCGAGGAATGTCGTTACGCTTGACATAGAGATAGCAACCAACATAAAGAAAGTGCTTGAGGAATGAAGTCTTGAAAATAGAGTTAAAATCATAATGGATGAGGTTCTTGGCATTGCTAAGCATGAAGTCCATGACAAAGATAATAGATATCATTAAGTGGAAAATGCATTTGTAAGAAACCTACTCAAGCACTATTAAAAGTTAAAGAAGACATGGATTCAGAAGGTGTTTACTTGGAATCTACTGATGATTTCATTTCTATCATAAAATAGGTTGATATCAAAAATGGGCTATATGAGGAAAGAATGATGTTATGGAGAAAAATGTTATGGTGGGCAATACTATACATAAGGGAGTTGTGCACTAGTATGTTCATGAGGAAGATGATGTTCACTTTCTTCCCAACAACCAATACTCTCATATTATGCACTAGGGCAAGAGCTACAATTTAAACTATTGTAAAGATAGGGGAGGAAGAGATACCATGTATTTCTCTCTTGGACCATGGGTCCAAAATTTATGTAATGGCTTGTAGTGTGTATGAGAATAGTGAATGGCTAGTGGATATGGATCCTTGCTAGTGTACGTTGACTACACACGACTCACAAGGGATTTTTATGGTGCATTTCTAATTGTTCCAATGACTATTGGAGATGTCCAAGATGAATACGACTTCTTTGTGCAAGATTCATGTAGTTATCCAGTTATCTTAGGGAAACCATGCATTATGGAATAAAGGATGGAATCTAAGGTGATAGATGTGAAGCAAAGATAGCAAAAGGGCAGTTAAATTTGTAATTATATGTGTTAATCATCCCCGTAATTGGAATACATTTAGAGATTATCCGATTTCATCTAATGATGGAGAACTCAAGGGTTTTTAGATAGCATTATTATAAATGGAGGCTATGGCATTACTACTTGGAAGATGTTTTTACCTCCAAGAAAAGGATAAAATATATTTGTGGTTGGTTTTCAGGAATGGACAACAAGCAATGTAGGTAGATTCAAGGGTATTGTAGCCATGTGCAAAGCTAAAAAGGGTTATGTACATCATGTTGAAAAAGAGTTAAAGGAATATGGTATTTTGGTTGTTTGCAAATGACTATATTTTGGGGCTATTTGCAAAGTTTTAATTTTACTAATACATTGGTTGAAATTATTGTAGTAGTTAATGTTGAAAATAGGGTTGAAAACATGTAATTCATGTATCTACTTCAATGGAGATGTTTGATGTCATGAGTGAATTAATTGGGCAAGAATCTAAAAGGCTGGAAAAGAGGGTTGAGGCATTGGTGGACACAAAATGTAAAATGGTTGACAAAAGGTTATGCTTGTTTCTTTGCGTTTATCCCTAACCATGCTGGGCTAAATGAGATAGTGTCTAAACAACCAAGTCTTCGTGATATCCGAATGGTGTAGGGCACAAATTTACTGCAAAAACATTGAAAGAGTTGAAGCTTGGATATAATGGGTTTCTCTTGTGAACAAAAACTTGACAAGGGTCTTGCTACTATAGCCTTGTCGTGTGAATTTTAAAGCCGATATCCTCTATTCGATGTGAATGACCATTAGTCGATGGAAAGTAAAAAATTTGAGTTAATCTTAAAAGCTATTGACCTTTTGTTGTAGGAGAAATTGACTAATCAATTAGAAGATGAAAGTTGAGAAATTGGGTTGAAATCTGAGTGGGCATATATAATGAATATTGCAAATGTGATGGTGAAGTAAGAAAACCTAAAAACGAGGTTGGGAATAGGGTCTATGCATGCAGTTTCTATAATTATTCCTAAAATTACAACAAAATAATATGTATCAATGGTGGTTGAACAATCTGTTAGGCTTGCTGGCCCACCCAAAAAGGAGATGTTATGGATGAATTGGTAAAAACCTTATATGACCCGCACTAAAATATGACATACCTTAACTTGAAGGTTGTAAAATTGGATGAGAAAGTGGAAGAGAAGGGGGGTAGCAATTTAAAGGCCTAGTAGAAAAGGGTTTAAGAGACTATGTATATGGTGTGATAGCTTGCAACATGAAAAGGGCGAGTGTATGGCTGATCGTGATACAAAAGCAAAGAGATTGGTGTTTTGGAAAGATGGAAAATTTCATGCAATTGAAAAAGGGTTGCCTCTTGAGCCAAACTTTGGCAAAGGGGGTATGTAGAAGTGGTTGGAAGAGTTGGTAGCAAGAAATGCATTTGTAGTCATAGATGCTGCCATGTATGGATTGGAACTTGAGAAATCATATGGTTCTTTACATGCATATAATGTTGATGAAAAATTTGTAGTATGGTCATTCTCTTGGGTTGTGAAAAGAAGGAGAAGACAACAAGGGCTAAATCGACAAGTGCAAGTTAGATCATATGGGATAAATGTGCATGGGATGATCCTATTGATTCATCTATTGCATATGCATATTTGACTAAGGTGCAGAATATGGATGCTATTGTCAAGGAAAAGAGAAAGGATGAGGATGTAGGTCCTTCCACTTTAGATCCTTTGGCACATGACACGAAGCAAGATGGAGCAACAGAAGGCTACTAAAAAAGCTAGTCCAAAACATGTAACTGAAGATGTCTCACATGAGAAGAAGCATGAAGGGACAAAGAGAGTCGAGGACTGTCGTTACGCTTGACATAGAGATAGCAACCAACATAAAGAAAGTGCTTGAGGAATGAAGTCTTGAAAATAGAGTTAAAATCATAATGGATAAGGTTCTTGGCATTGCTAAGCATGAAGTCCATGACAAAGATAATAGATATCATTAAGTGGAAAATGCATTTGTAAGAAACCTACTCAAGCACTATTAAAAGTTAAAGAAGACATGGATTCACAAGGTATTCAGTTGGCATCTACTGATGATTTCATTTCTATCATAAAATAGGTTGATATCGAAAATGGGCTATATGAGGAAAGAATGATGTTAGGAAGAAAAATGTTATGGTGGGCAATACTATACATAAGGGAGTTGAGCACTAGTATGTTCATGAGGAAGAGGATGTTCACTTTCTTCCTAACAACCAATACTCTCATATTATGCACTAGGGCAAGATCTACAATTGAAACTATTGTAAAGATAGGGGAGGAAGAGATACCATGTATTTCTCTCTTGGACCATGGGTCCAAAATTAATGTAATGGCTTGTAGTGTGTATGAGAATAGTGAATGGCTAGTGGATATGGATCCTTGCTAGTGTATGTTGACTACACACAACTCATCAAGGGATTTTTATGGTGCATGTCCAATTGTTCCAATGACTATTAGAGATGTCCAAGATGAATAGGACTTCTTTGTGCAAGATTCATGTAGTTATCCAGTTATCTTAGGAAAACCATGCATTATGGAATAAAGGATGGAATCTAAGGTAATAGATGATGATTCTTGTTATGGTTGTGTGTGAAGCAAAGATAGCAAAAGGGCAATTAAATTTGTAACTATATGTGTTACTCATCCTCGTAATTGGAATACATTTAGAGATTATCCGATTTCATCTAATGATGGAGAACTCAAGGGTTTTTTAATAGCATTATTATAAATGGAGGCTATGGCATTGCTACTTGGAAGATGTTTTTACCTCCAAGAAAAGGATAAAATATATTTGTGGTTAGTTTTCAGGAATGGACAACAAGCAATGTAGGTAGATTCAAGGGTATTATAGCCATGTGCAAAGCTGAAAAGGGTTATGTACATCATGCTGAAAAAGAGTTAAAGAAATATGGTATTTTGGTTGTTTGCAAATGACTATATTTTGGGGCTATTTGCAAAGTTTTAATGTTATTGATACATTGGTTGAAATTATTGTAGTAGTTAATGCTGAAAATAGGGTTGAAAAGCATGTAATTCATGTATCTACTTCAATGGAGATGTTTAATGTCATGAGTGAATTAATTGGACAAGAATCTAAAAGTTTGGAAAAGAGGGTTGAGGCATTGGTGGACACAAAATGTAAAATGGTTGACAAAAGATTACGCTTGTTTATTTGTGTTTATCCCTAACCATGATGGGCTGAATGAGATAGTGTCTAAACAACTAAGTCTTCGTGATATCCGAATGGTGTAGGGCATAAATTTACTGCAAAAACATTGAAAGAGTTGAATCTGGGATATAATGGGTTTCTCTTGCGAACAAAAAGAGATTATTTTATGTAGATATTATCAAAGCATGAAAAGGATTTTACATTTTAGCATGTTGAAATTGGCTCCAATGGTGAACTTTATAGTGCTACATGTTCCATGGAATCTCAAAACCAATTCTTATGCCTGATGCATACTTTCCTAAGCTGATTAAGCTCTTAAATGAGAAAATTTGAATGAAGAATTTGGAGCCATATTTAGCTCCATACTCTAATCATTGGTTTACATGCCCAAAGAAGAATTGGGCATTGTGGTCTATATAGAATACGCAATGAGTCAACAACGTGACAATAAGGAATGTAGTTGCCTGGTCTATTGTAGATGAGTTTGCAGAGACCTTTGTTTACAAGGATATTTATTCCATGGGAGATTCATACTCTCACTACAATCAATTTCAGCTTGCATTAGAGAGCTAAGAGATCACTACTATGAAAACACCACTTGGCTTAGTATGCATGCGTACCCTTCCATAGGGGGCGACTAACTCAATTATCCATATGATGAATGCGATGCATAAGGTCTTGAGAGACTATATCCCCACAGTCATGATGCCCTTTCTTGATGGTGCCCCTACTAAGGGCTAGGAGATGCAACAAAAGAACGAGGAGTTGGATGAGAGGGGTTGCAAGATGTTTATTGCTGACCACATAATTGATTGCAAGAAGATTTTGAATCGATTAGAGGAAGTGCATATCACTTTGTTGCATGAGAAATCTATCTTTGGTATTGAGGAGGTGCTAATTGTAGATCACATGTGTGGCCCCTACGGATAGGATCCTTCACTAGTTAAGATTGATAGCTATGCTCTAATATATTAAAAAGTCATGAGGTTTCTTAGTGCATGCATCTTCTATTTGATATGGATCGCTCATCTTGTGCATGTGGATGAAAGCCTTTATTAGTTATTGAATATATAGGGTATAATATACCCTATACAACCCATATATATTACATGCGCGTGATGCAGAGGATGTGCATACAGTAACATCCCCGAGATTTCAAATGGGTAGTTGATTTGGTCACTATCCCTATAGGTTTATTGTAGATACGGTACCTCGTGCTTATTTGTGAAGACCTCATAAATCAAGTAGAAGGAAAAGCGCTTAGGACAAATACTAGTTAGGTAGTGTTTACATTTCTCTTGGAATAGATTTTGTGTTGGTGTGGGTGTTTTGGAAAAACTATAGAAAATAGGGCTAAATTGGATGCAGATGAAGTATGGGAGTTCTTTCTCTTGCTTGGTGATAAAGCTGGTTCTTAAAACTAGGCTGGAAAAAGTGAACATGGACATCCATCTATCATTAAGGCCTTGGCAAAGTCATATGGAGGGAAGATGAAAGAGTGGCAACAATGAATTCTCTGAATGCTTTGTGGGTTGATAGAACAAGTCCATATATCCCTCTAAGATACAAAAAAATGGGGATCACATGTCACCATCTATTATTCTCCCCCATTAGTTGAAAGATAACCTACTGAAGCATAAATAGAAACAATGATTATAATGATAGTGCAAACAATTATAGTCATGGTAAGAGAGAGCAAGAGGATAATCATGGTAGAGGAGACAAAGATTATAATAGATGATAATGCAAAACAATGATTATCATGGTAGAGGAGACATACATCATCATAATGCTATCACACATCATGAGCACAATCCTGTAGACATGACTCTTGCATAACTCCATGAATGTCAATTTATTTATTTTTAAATCACTACAAGAGAGCACAAATATTGATATGATTGGACATGCTTTCATGAATTCTTCTACAATCATATTCATAGGGTTATATTTAGAAATGTGTTTAACCTATATATTTAATGTGCTCATAAATGTGCATAGAAGCATAACATAAATAATAAAAATACATTAAAATGCATTCATGACTCATTATAATTTTCTAACTATTATCAAGAGAGAGAAGGGAAAAGAGTCAAAAGATAGAGGAGACATGAGAGGACACATGTAGAGCTATCATGAACATAATGTACATTTTAATCATCTTCTTCTCATGAAAAAGGTAAAATTTCTTTTTCTTGTTTCTATAATTCTATTTCTTCTTAGAAACATAGAGCCCCTATTTATTTTTTGTGTTCTTTTTTTCATAAACATGACCATTCAAGAGAGAAAACATTGCTCAAGAGACTTTCTTTTTCTCAAAAAATAAGGTAGGGCTTATTATTATTATTATTCTTTTTGTGAAGAGCATATAGTCCTAATCTATCTTTTGTGTTTTTCTTCTCAAGAGCACAACTATCAAGAGAGAAAGGATCATTCATGTGAAAGGAAACTGCACTGAAGCCCAAGAAAAAAATATTTTTGTTCCTAGTATCTTTCATTATTTTTACAATGTATAGAATTTCTTTTAATAGTACATTAAATCTTTTTTTTTTGTAGTATGTAATATATTTATTCTTGGTGTAGTTCTTTTGTATAAAGCATTCTACATTAATGCATTTAGAGAATCATGTCAAGGTGTGGTTATAATGTAGTTAGTTGCAATGATAAACACTCTTGTAAACATAGTTATCAACTACTATATTTTGTAGTTAGACTAGAAATCGCATCGCATTCCATAGTTATAGTTGTTCTTACTTGAGATTTCTATGTATCATTTGTCTTAAAATGTACCATTAACCCTCGGGGAAGTTATTATATGTATATCCTCTACATCACGTATATTCAAGACCTATTTATAAATATACTTATTTGTGAATTTTTCTTGAATAAAACATAACCATTTTTTATTCAATCTGTAAATTATCCCTTCATATTACACCCTTCTGAATGTAAAAAATGTATAAAAATGGTATTTAAAAAATACATTGTTTTGAACCTATGTGATGCACATATATATTCATGAGTAATTTACCTGAGCATTCAACATGCTATAGAATGCCCTATTAGATGCCCTATTAAACATGCTATTAAACACCTCAATAAACTTTATTTTGGAACTACTAGGATAATTTTAATGAAACTCTAAGATTATTTTAGTTCTACTTTGTAAATTTAGCTATTTTTAGGATCAACTAGTTTATATCTAGTTTTGGATCTTTACTTTGGAATACTTTTGTTAGATTCTCTGTATACATGGATAAAAATCATTACTAAGTCCTCAAGCTTGATAGGTGGTATTCATCAAAATGAAATTTGGAGTTTGGTGATGTTAGACAATGTCGAAAACTTAGTAAGTGTGGATTTTTTATGAAATACTAAGGCCATGTGCTTTCAGATTCATATTGTTGAAATTGCATGATTGACAAAACCTATTAAAGGCCGCTCAAGGGTGCATTCATCATCATGGTTGTAGCACCATAGCGTTATTTATTAGTGAAGAAAAGCTTACTCTAAACCCATCAATTGATGTTGTCATAGCCCAATACCTCTATACTTTAGTATAGTTCCAATTTTTTGGGTGGGTAAGAAAGTTTTATAAACTAACACTATGATAAGGTGTAATTACCCCATGGGTCACAGAGTGGGCAAGGATGTGGTCTATGTACAAAAGAGTGTGGGAGTCTACTGGATAGTGTAAGCCTTGGGTCCTTGAGCCATACTTTTTCATTTTAGCCATTTTAAATTGGCTATGTAGATCAAGGAGTTGTGATCCCTATGGTCATATTTACTATCCCACATCTACCATTGAACTTGCAGATGATACTAATGCCAAATACTTATTTCCCTATTCTCGTGGAATTACTAAATGAGAAGATTTAGATGGGTATTTTAGAGCCTTAATCAGCCCCTTACTCAAATAGATGGTTCATTGTACCTAACAAAACTGAGACTTTGAGATTCATTTAGGATATGCAGCCGATTAATAAGATGACCATGAGAAATGTGCGAGAAAGTCCTATTGTTGATGAATTTGTATAGGCATTTGATGGAAGAGCACCTGCATCTGTACTGAATTGTAGACGCACTGGCAAACACACTTAGTTGGCTGATTTCAATCCGACGACCGCCATTCATGATTTATTCGTGCTATATAAAATGCAACCGTAGATCCTAATACACATAGAGAGAGAGAAAGAGAGAGAAAGAGAGAGAGGACTCACCTTGGGTGTTTGGTGTGGTGAGTGGTGGCGCTTCTTCCTTCTCCTTCTTCCTCTCCTTGGTGAGTTACTCTCCTTTGATGCTTCCTTGGTGCTTATTGTCTCCTCCCTTTGCTTCTTCTTCCTCTTGTTCTCCTCTCTCTTGTTCTCTCTTACTTCCTCTCCTTGGCTTTCCTTTTTCCCCTTTTGTCTCTTTGAAATGAAAGAAGAGGTGAGTCATGAGGAGGTGAGGCATGAAGAGACTGCATGTCGAGTAAACTCGAGCTTCAAAACTGCAAAAAATGCAGGAAAGGAAAGGCGTAGTTTGAAAAGAAATGATTTAAGTATCTTTTGAATTTTGACGTTTGCGTCTATTTTCGCATGTATATATGTGTCTAAGTTTACGTAAATGTGCGTATAGACGCGAAGGTAGACGCGTAAATAGACGCACATTTAGACGCATAGGTAAATGTAGATATAGACGTGCATTTAGCTTTTATCATAATTTTTTGTTTTTTAGATAAGCTTTGATAGTAAGTTCTTATCATAAGTTTTTATGTATTTATGATATGTTTTGTGTATTTAAAATTGAGATCTTATAATAATTAATACACCAGCTTGAAGTTTTTATGTAAATATATGAATGACAAATATTTTGATGTTATCATGAATTAGGTTTAATTATGTCGTCGTCATCACCTAGTGCGGTGCATGCTGATGAGTCAACGAGCACATCCTCAAGTGAGGATGAAACATTACGTCTTCATAATCGAGATGCATGGCTACGATGAAAAATTAAATGCATATGTGATCGTTGTCAAGGGTGTATTTTTTGAGCATGTCAAGTTGCAATGTCACACTGTAACGTGTCCGCTAGAATCATTCCGGACACGTCTTAGCAGTCCATTGGGAAGGATGTCTAGAAAGCTTCGCCCAGCACTCCCATGGAATGTTACGGGACTTGCGATCTAGGTCTTCCCGCGTCTGCCACGTAGCGGAAGTATCCTAGCCGTTCCCACTTAGGATCGACCTGAATTTGGGTTTTCCTGTTTGGTCGTTAGCTAGCAACAACTAGCATCAGACCCGAGCGAACTACTTTACACAGAAACACCCGGTCTGAAGCGGATTCATGCCGCACTTGGTTCAAGGAGAATGGGAAACGAGAGGGATGCAAGGCTCAACCTCTCTGCCAAAAGGCATAGTCCCATTCCGTTCCCCTAAAACAGCTTGAATCGGGTAATCGGTAATTCTAAGTCATCGTCCTCGTTACTTGTTTCGGTGATGTTGATCATCCTTCTGTTCGTCGAAGACTTTGAGAAAAGTTCCCGGCTAACCGGGACCACCCATCCGTAGGACAGACCCATGGTCCATCCTCCGCACTTTCCTCGGTTTGTTTTAGTTATGTAATTACCTACCACATTAGTTTGACATATACAAACAGCTTCTTTGATTAACCCTGTTATGCACCGGTTCCTTCACGTAATCTTATCACAGGACATAAAGAAAACAATGTCAAACAACTCCTTTATTATCATTATATCCTTTTATCTTTGAAATACAAGGAGTTCCCGCCCGTAGGCGTATTCATAATCCGCCCGAAGGCTATCCAGTAATCCTTCAGTGATTACTATTTCAAGTTTCCGCCCGTAGACTAGTATGCGGGCCTCGAGATCCAATCCCGAGTCACGTTAGTCTCTTGTGCAGGGCCGGGAAGGCGAGGGATTTACAGCCAGAGCCCCCTCTGGCACCCAAGCGTCCTCCTGCTCCAAGTAGAACTCAACGGAGAGACCTCTCACGGCGGGTTCGGTCCACGTTCCCGGCGCGGTTAACAACCCCCTTGGTTAGGGTCAGGCAGGCAGTCGGGGGTAACTGAAGCTGCCTCTCAGGCACCAACCTGAAGCTTTAGATATATTTTCATCCTTTAGTTCATTGAGCAAACAATGCTTCCCGTGTCGCCTCCTTCTCTTCAAAGTCCCCGGGGTTGTGGATAGACTTATGGGGAAAAGGTAGTGGGAAGGGGGCTTAAGAAGCCCCCTTAGAAGCTTCTTTAGAGAAGCTTCTAAGAAGCTTTTGCCTGCGACGTGCGACGTGGAGGGGGGTGGCGATTTGGCGTGGCGGCGGACTGGGCGCAGCATGGCGGCTGGCGACGGCGACCTCCTCTCCCTCTCACGCTTGTCCTCCCTTCCCCCTTCTCATAGCCACCCCTTCCTTTACGGCAGCAGCAGCCCGTTCAACCGTCCTCCTTCCTTCTACACGGCCCGTTCTCTTCCTTCATCCACGGCCGCCTGGCACTTCCTCATGACAGCCTTCTTCCGTCCTCCACTTCGTTCACGGCAGCTTCCGCCCATTGTTTCCCCCTTCACGACAGCGACCTCCTGCAACACGCGGTCCGACCTCCTCCCTCTCACAACCATGTCCTCCCTTTCCCCCCAAGAGGGGGTTCTTATAGCCCAAGGAGGGGAGAGGGGACTACCCACGTGGTCAATTGCATGTCTCTCTCCCTCTCCCTTACATGCTAGCCCATCCCCTTTCCCCCAGCCACACATCGGCTGGGTAAAAAAAAAAAATTGCACTAATTCCACCTTTATCTCCTTATCCTCCTCCCAAGAGGGAGTTTTCCCGCGACTATGCCGGTTCTCAATCTCAGCCTCGTATTTACAATGTGGCGGCCTTATTTTTGAGTATACACGGTATGGATAATGCTACCAATAATACGATGTAGGTGATACCCTTGCACTGGATTTACACGGCGTGCGGGAAGTCAATATTTACGGCACGCAGTGTGCGGAAATATTACACACACCTCAGCATGTATGGAGAATGGGACTGAGAAAAATCACCGCTATTCATTGTTTTTTTTAGACACTAAGATTGCTAGTCTATGTTACTCAATATATATCAACGTACCTGAAACTCCCTTTTGTGGTTGAGCAAGATATGGTGCCACATCCTCAGATGCTCCCTCCCGAGTGTTGAGAGGCTGCAAAACGTCGACGCGAGGAGGCGGAGTCTTCAAGAAAAGTGGAGACTGACGACCATGATAGTAGCCCTCATGAAATGCCCCATCAAGTTGTAGAGGATCATGAGATTTTGGACAACATGGTACACCATCTATTTTTGCAACCGGTTCAGGGAGAAGGTCACTCTACAAAGCCAGATGATCCACTATACGTAGCATCATCTACTCCATTGTATGAAGGTTGTACGTACTCCGTTCTTCGTGCGTCCCTCGAGATACTTAACTTGCAAACAATTAATGGATGGAGTAATGTCAGTTTGAATGCGTTATTGAAGTCGGTATCAATTCAATTTGGGTTATGAATCATAATATTAATTGTTCTATTTTGAAATCAAACACAAATATATGTTGGTGGTTTTTAAACTCACTTTTAAAAATATATGTAGGTTATTATCACAAATGCTTCCAAAAGAAAACAAATTGCCAACTAAGAGAGAGCAAGCAAGACATTACTTGACATCTCTGGGAGGCCTCGATTATGTGAAGATCCATGCATGTGTCAATGATTGTGTCTTATTTTGTGGGATTCATGAGTTCACATGAGAGTGTCCTGCTTGTGGCGAATCAAGATACGAAGTGGAGATGAAGTCAATGGATGTGCCTCGTAAGGTTTTGCGACATTTTCCGATTGTTCCACGTATTCAACTTATGTTCAAGTGTAAGTCTATTGGAAATCTTATGTCATGGCATGCTAGTCATCGTTCAAGTGATGGAAAATGGAGGATCCCTGGAGACACACCGACATGGAAACATATAGATAATTTGTGGCCCGTTTTCAAAGAAGAGCAAAAAAAATTGAGATTTGGTTTAGGTATGGATGGAATCAATCCATTTGGCATCAAAAGCACATCATACAATGTATGGCCAGTGGTATTGGTGAACTATAATATTCCTCCATCCATGGCAATTAAAAAGGGACATGTAATGTTGTCCCTTCTGATTCCTGGAAAGCACAAGGTAAAAAACATGGACATTTACTTAGAGCCTTTGATTGAAGAGTTAGAATTGTTATGGGACGGTATTGAGATGCAAGATACAAGCGTGTCTACATCCTCTAGATATTTCACATTGAAGGCAATGTTGTTATGGACCATGCATGACTTTCAAAGATATGGAGAGTGTTCAAGTACATGTATATAACTCTATATTTGAAATTCAAGACTTGAATCAATTGCATTTTATTAATTCACTTGTTTGTTTAGGTTTAACCACATCAGGATATCATGCATGTCCTATTTGCGGTCCCTCTCTAGTTTCCTCTAGGCCGACACGTTTAAAGAAGGTTATCTACGACAATCATCATCGATTTCTTCCTATTGACCATCCCAAATATGTTCTCCCTACTAATGGAATGACTCCACAATCTCTAACCATTGGAGATTGGAAGGAGAGATGGATTAATACCGACAGCCACCCTCCACTCGGCATGAGTCGGTAAGAAGTGCATTTCTCTCGATTGACTTTAAAGTATTTAGCATGATGAATTGTTTACATAATATATTGTTTGTTTGTTAGGTTCTCTATATTTTCTCGTCCTTCGTATTGGACTAAACTCAAGATCAATCACCTGTTGGACCCCATGCACATATTCAAAAATGTTGTATCTACATTATGGGATCACTTGATAGGGGCTCATGATTCAATCAATATAAGGGAGGATCTATGTAACATTGGTCGCATGAGACGAGCCTGGCCACGCATTGGACCCAGAGGAAAGATTGAGCTATCCCATGCACCTTGGATGTTATCAAAGAACGAGGAAAAAATAGTGAAGGAATAAATATGTAGCTTTCGAACACCCACAGGATGTATGAGATGTCTCAAGGGAGCATTCATAAAGAAAAAAAAAAGAGGTGTGAAGCAACTACTTGGTTTGAAGTCCCACGATTGGCACAAAATGATTCAAGTAAGGGTATGTCTAACCATGAATATAGTAATTAGTGGAGTAACTATATGTAAACTTTGGGGTATGATGACTTTTTCCTCAACTAATCATTTAATCTATGAATATTGTTTACATTCAGTTCGTACTTCCTACTAGCATATCCCATTGTGTATCCAAAGATGTACATGATATCATTTACAAGATGGGAGAGCTTGTGAGGTGTGTATATATTGTCTTTTTTCATCATATATATTTGAATTTCTACACAAAAATAAACAATTCTCAAATATATCCTGACAGATACGTGAGCTCGAAGGAAATTGATCCAAAGACATTGCAAGATGCTCGAGTATTATCTGTTGAGGTGGAGGAAATTTTCCCTAGATCCATTTTGACTACTCAATTACATTTATCATACATTTTATTGATGAGATCGCACTTTGTGGGGCAGTTCATGCAAGGTGGATGTTTTTTCTTGAGTGCTTCATGAAAACCTTGAAAGATTTTATGAGGCAAAAAGCACGGCCTGAGAGAAGCATGGTTGAGGGTTGGTTAGTGCAATCATCCCTTGTTTATATCTCTGAATATCTTGCTGAAGTGGACCCCTCTCAACCACGACTATGGAAAGATGATATTGAAGACTTGAGGATGACCTCTATAATATCTCAAGGAAAAGGAATGAGTAAAGTGCTAACAAAAGAAGAACTTCGTAAGTTAAATAGTTTTTGTGTGCTCAATAGTGATATAATGAGCAAATGGGTGACACTATATAATGAAGCAAGGGCAAGAAGGAAAAGCAAAAGACAAGCATTTCGCACCAGATATGGACATAATGTCTCATTTCCAGATCATCTAAATGCGCTCCCACATCATATTGATATAGATTGGTTACATGAGGAAATGGAGAGAATTGAAAAAGAGGAGGAAATTAATATATCTCAAGAAGAGTGGGAATACGCACGAGGTTGCTTATCAAAGGTAAGACACTATCAATTGATTTGTTTCTATAAGTTATATTTTACATAAATAATTGGGATGTTTGATCTTAATCTTTTACTACTAGTGCACATTATTCAATGCTATTTGGTGTGAGGGTAAACATCTTCGAACTCAACATATAGATGAAAAGAGAAATACCCAAGATTGTGGTGTCCTTGCTCACTTCGAGGATGCCAATGGTACCATGGAAGGTTATTGTGGCTTGATCCAAGATATTCCTGATCAAGCTTGACTTCATACGATTCTTTATATATGTACTGGATGTGAAGTGGTTCAAAGAAGTGGTAACAAATGGTGAGCATTGCATAATCACACGTCATCCAAGTGGTTTTGTAATCATTGACTCCACAAAATTTCACCAAAACAAGAATGACACATTACTACTACCTCAACAATCCGAGCAAGTATATATGCAAAAGCTAAATTTTTTATATGTATATATGTGATATATATACACAGTATATAAGTATTTAAGTTTCTTGCTTTTGTTTTTCAAATAAAGGTTGTGTATCATCCAATGGTAAACAATAACCGATGGTGTTATGTCATCCCTATATCTAATCGTTCAAAACCAATATATGGTAATATTACCGACATAGAGATAGCAGATGACAATCCAACAATTAATGATGATGTACATGAGGACACCATAATGGATGATATGCGTGATATAATACAAGATGAACCTCGGAGGATGTTCAAGAAAATGCAGAAGATGACAATAATGTGATTGTCCATGATATTGATGAAGTTATTGAGCAATATAGCAACACATTTGATAGTGGGATAGACTTATTTGTTTCGTTATCTCTTGGTAACATAGACCTAGAAGTAGATAGTTTAGCAAGGGCTGATCTCATTGAAGATGAGATGGATCATTCACTATAACATACTTAATTTGCTTAATGATTCAATGTGTATCCTTAATTCTATGGTTTTTATCATGCGCACACGTGCATACTCAAGAATCAATAGTCAAGTTTAAAGCTAAATTGAATTTTCCATAATAAGAAGGAAGTATTTTTAATCATCTTCAAGTAGAGAAATTATGAGATACATGCAATGCTTGCTACTACTGATTGTATAGTAAGGTTTCTGTCGCTTGCCACTAATTACTTATATCAGGCTTATCAACTAGAGGAACTGCCATTCATTAGAGAGAAATGCAAAAATAATTATTAACTCTGGTTTTTTTATTATATTAAGTCCAATTTCAGGTGGTTAAATAATTACGCGTCTGGAGACGCGTCTATATTCGTGTCTATTTATGCATATATATGGATGCAAAATTCACATCTATTTACATGCTCTTTTACATGCACATACAGACATAATGATAGACGCGCGACTTTGCACGTCTAACATGCGCGTCTATGCCTTGTTTCTGTTGTAGTGATACAATGTATTAGAACACACTACATAATTAATCGAAAAAATTTACAAAATTTAAAATTTTTAAAAATTGAAATAATACTTACAAACTCAGCCTCCCATGACTCCTTGCCACCCGATCCATAATGCGACGATCCCATGGTTGCCATCTTGATACGTCGCACCTCTGCATGCTGGCGACTTGTCCTTTTCTCTGCTGCTGTCTTCTTGGTCTCTTTCCACTCCCTGTGGTGGCAATTGGGTGGTTGGCCATATCCAGGGCACCCCTACTCTTGTCTCCGTAGTGACTCCATGGCATGTGTCATAAGGTGAGACCTCTTGTTATGAAGCACGTCTCGCACCTTTCACCGTCCCTAATCATCAGAGAATCGTGAATTCTTGGGATTAGGGCACCTTGTATGTACTGGCCGCAACACCTCTTGCCACAAACCATTTTTTTGTTGCTTGAAGGGAATCATATAATCTCAGTATGTGGCATGCACGACACTCCTCAAGTAGGCGATCACTTCCCTCCTCTCAGGGTTATGCAAGATACCACCAACATCAGTGTGATAGAGTAGTACATTTGTGGAGGCTCACCTTTCTCATTTCCCGGTGAGGGTGATCGAGAGCCACCTCCTAGGCAATGCCCACAAATCCCTCGACCTCCTCGTCCTCCTGCATGACTCTCCCTTCTCCCTTGACAAGCACTACCCTCTACCTCACTCGATGCACGTGCTTCTCCAGATGCATGTGCTTCGGTCGATCCATGTACTTCAGCTGATCCCTCTGCATCAGTTGATCTATGTGTATGCATAGTGCATGCAATACCTGTTAGTAGAGGTGTACCAATGTTTGGACTACCAAGGTTTGGTGTTTGTGTGGCAATGCTAGGCAAAGGTGTGATAGGTGTCCTAGACATGACACTGAAAACCTCCTCTATAGTGGGAGGGCGACCAAGATAATTGGTCATCTCCCCCATGAATTGCTCCTTGTTCGGAAAACCTCCAAAAAAGCTACTAACATCTCTAGAAAACTCTGCTAAGGTATTTTGTATCTTGGATGTTGTCGAAGACCGAAGAAAAGATGGTGAAACAGCAGATATGTAGCTTTCGAACTCCCACAGGATATATGAGATGCCTCAAGGGAGCCTTCATAAAGAAAAAGAAAAGAGGTGTGGAGCAACTATCCAGTTTAAAGTCTTACGATTGGCACAAAATGATTCAGGTAAGGATTTTCATAGCCATAAATATATTTAACTAGTGGAGTAACTATGTAGACTAATTAAGAATGTATGAATATGTACATACAGTTCATCCTTCCTACTAGCATATCCCATTGTGTTTCGAAAGATGTGCATGATATAATTTACAAGATGGGTGAGCTTACGAGGTATGTATACTTTATACTTATTTTTTAGTTTACATATTACGTACATCACATAGTAAACCTACTTGAATTTATGGACAAAACTAATCACTATTCTCAATTGCATGTTGGTAGATTTGTGAGTTTCAAGAAAATCGATCCAAATACGTTGCAAGAGGCTCAAGTATTGTTGATTGAGGTGGTTTGTTTGGTGGAGGAAACTTTTCCTCACTCCATTTTGACTACTCAAGTATACTTACTCGTGCATCTGATTGATGAGATCGCAATTTGTGGGGTAGTTCATGCAAGGTGGATGTTTTTTCTAGAGCGCTTTATGAAAACCCTAAAAGATTATGTGAGAAAAAATGCACGGCCCGAGGGAAGCATGGCTGAGGGTTGGTTAGTGCAATCATCCCTTGTACGAATCTCTAAATATCTTACTAAAGTGGACCCCTCTTTACCACGACTATGGAAAGATGATGAAGATTTGAGGATGACCTCTATAATACCTCAAGGAAAAGAAAGGAGCAAAGTGCTAATGAAAGAGGAACTTCATAAGTTAAATGTATTTTGTGTGCTTAACAGCGAAGTAATGAGCAAATGGGTGACACTATAAAAAAGCAAGGGCAAGAAGAGTAAGCGAAAGGCAAGCATTTCGTGCTAGACATGGACGTAATGTCCCATATCCAGAACATTTAAGTACACTTCCACGTCATATTGATATAGATTGGGTACATGAAAAAATGGAGAAGATGAAAAAAGAGGAAGCGATGGATATATCGCAAGAGGAGTGGGAATATGCACAAGGTTTCTTATCAAAGGTGAGACATACTTATAATTAAATTATCTTTAGTTATATATGATATACTAATTTCACATGTTTTTATCTTTAACTAAATCATTAATATGATCTCAACAATGTACTACTAGTGCACACTATTCAATGCTATTTGGTGTAAAGGCAAACATTTTCGAACTCAACGTGTAGATGATAAGAGAAATACCCACGATTGTGGTATCCTTGTAAACTTCCAGGATACCAATGGCACCATGGAAGGTTATTGTGGCTTGATTCAAGATATTTTGAAGCTTGACTTTAGGCGATTTTTTATATATGTACTAGATGTGAAGTGGTTTAAAGAAGTAGTAATAACGGGTGAGCATTGCACAATTAGACATCATCCAAGTGGTTTTGTAGTGATTGACTCTACAAAATTTCACCAAGGCAAGAATGACACATTCGTACTACCTCAACAATGCAAGCATGTATATTAGAAGCTATTTATTTTTATATATATTACTTCTTGATACATTCTCAAAATACAATAAATATCTCAATTGCTTACTTTTCATTTTTTAAATGCAGGTTCTGTATCACCCAATAGTAAAAAATAACCGATGGTGGCATGTCATCCCCATATCTAATCGTTCAAAACCAATATATGGCAATGCTACCAACATAGAGATAGTTGATGACAATCCAACAATCAATGATGATGCACATGATGATGCCATGATCGATGATATTCATGATGCAGTGCGAGATGATCCCCGCGAGGATGTTCAAGGAAGCGCAGAAGAGGATAACAATATGGTTGCAGATGATGATGAAGAAATTGAGCATAGCAATACATCTAACAGTGGGATAGACTTATTTGTTTCATTGCCTATTGGTAACATAGACCTAGAGGTAGATAATCTAGCAAGGGCCGATCTCATTCAAGATGAGATTGATCATTCATTGTAGCATATATAATTAGGTTTGAATGATTGGATGTATATTTATAATACTTAGAAAGAAGTAAAGTTGGTAATGTATTCAAAAAAATACTAGCTGTTAAGATGTTTGGTCATATTTAGGGACTTTATGAGAAATGAAAAATATGTGCATTTATTTTCACATCTATAGGCACGTTTAAAAGTGCGGGTATATAGATGCGTTCTATATACTAGCGCGAATAGACACGCTGATAAACGCGTCCGCTATTTCGCATGTACAGTTACATTAGTATTTTCTTTAGGTGCTTCACTTTGGCATGGAGCTTGATGCTAGTTACTTTCTCTTCTACCTTTGTGTGCTACCTAGACGTGTTTTTGTCTCTATATGCTCTATTTTGCTATACCTAACCGTCCCTATGAGCACTCATTGCATGTTTTATATATCCATATGTAACCTTTTTTGCTATATTTTTTTGACCTTTTGTGACTTTTTATTGTAATTTATTAATTCCTTACCATAATTTTAAAATAAAAAAAGTTAACATATCCTTACGTAATATATACCAAATACTAGTTTGATCACAAAATTGATCATAAACTAGCTTCTAAGGGTTCATAAAATGCATTTACTAGAATTAGTCATTATGAAAATTTATAAAATATATTCAAGCTATATGAATTTCAATGGTATAATTTAGAATTTTTATAAATAAAACTATGATGCACAAGCTATGGCGCATGCTTCCTAATAAGGTAGTTGTTGAAGCTTATATTAGAGTAAGCCTTCTATAGGTCCTTAAACATAAATATTGAGATAGAAATGTAGGAATACATATTTCGACCATCATACTAATGTCTTAAGGCTCCCTTCCATTACAATATTGATCTTGATATTGTCCTATTTGATGATAGTGGATTATATCATTACATCTTTTGTATCTAATTCATGTTCAATTATTTTCTCAGCCATTCCTATAAAGCATATCAAGTGTATATGTAATACACTATACACGCATACATATATACAAATTCTAGAGATAATAAGAGACAAAGACTCAAAATTTACCACTTGATTGAAATCATATTATGCTATAACAAAGACACAATAAATATGAGCTTGATTTGTATTTGAAATGGGTAGATAAATTGAAAGGGAAAAATATATTGCATTTTCATGGCCTCAACAAAACTCCAGCATTATTTGCATGATGATGTAGTGAAAATCATACTTTTTTATGCTTGCATCTATACAAAACATATTTTATTTTATTTTATAAAGTATATACATTTATGTAAAAATATAAATATATAAGATTTTTAGCTAGCTTATAAGTGTCTTTTGCTCATCATCTCAAATTGTCAAAGTTGGAGTTTATCATTGGTTTCACATTTGTGGATGTATTGCTATAATGCACTAGTCATGTTCCTGAAGTAAACACAAGAACACAAGAAATTAGCATCAAGAAAAATGGAAAAAAAGAGTTTGACAAGACTTTCATTTTAGTAATTATACATGGTAAGAAATATTAACGAAGAGAAAGAATAATGTTCATTTACCTATTCTCAATGGTACCTTATAAATTCATTTAAGATCTTCCAATCATTTTCATCAAATTCATATTTGTTATTGTTACAATTATATGTGAGATTTGTGAGGGCAATGATACTTTCAACATCTACCATATCAAGGTCCATCAAATAATATGTAGAAATCCTTGATCCCTTTGATTTTTGATACCATCCAAGTTGAAATCCAAGTTGAACCCTCTCTTATACTCCACATAGGCACTGATTAGTTTTCTCCTCATCTTTTGAACTTGTCCACCACAGATTGGCTGTTTTTTTTCCTCATACTTCTTGAAGAGCTTGCTTTTGATGATCTTGTGATCTTTCCATTCGTATTTTCATATTGGAAGAACACATCACAATTTGAACCAATTCCAAATAGGTTATCATTTTTTTGAGTTTTATACTTGTCATCTATACTATAGTATACCCCTTACTGCACCCTTATAATACTATCTTTAGACAATATGATATTTTCACAAATCCACATGTTTCAATCCCATTTACATGTAACTCTGCAAAACCTAAGGGTTGACACTAGTACATTGGGTTCTTTTGAATAATGGGGCATATTCGATCTCTACCTCAATATGCAGCTCCTTTTTTCTTGTATTCATTTTACTATTAATAGAAATGGGGAGCCTACTTGGTTGTCACAAGATTTAGAGTGGAGATGCACAGAGAGGCACACAAAAGTGCCAAGGGAAAGCAGGGTGTAAGTAATTCACTTTGTTAATGAAGGTTGCATAAACACAGAGAAGAGGTCACAATAAAGCCATGAGAGAGTATAGATATGGGAGGGAACAACTCAGAGGGTAGGGATGTCCAAGACTTTTCGTATTTTAGATATTTCTATTTTGCCTCCAAAACCATCTCCAAAAAACACAAAATTTGACTAGTTGGTTTGTTTTTTAACCAAAATCTAGGATATAAAAAATTTCCAAAATATATTAAAAGGAACTTCCAAAATTTTATTTTCCTTGTTCTCGATTAAAAAATCAATTACCTCGTATCTACTAATCATTTTGCATTGAAAACGAAGCACCACACTCCCGTAACTAACTCCTTTTTTAATATAAAATTTGGTTGAAAAAGACTTCTTGAATAAGGAGAGAGAAGGAATCTAAGTATATCTTTGTAGATAATATAAAAAAAGGAAAAATGAGATTGCAAAATTGGAGAGAGAGGAGGATTATTTTACTATTCTTCTCTCCTCTTTTCCTTCTTTTAAGGAGGAGAGAGGGGGGGCTAAAAGGCCCATTTGTGAGTTCATTTTTTTCCTAATGGACGTGGCTGAAAAGTTGGTCTAAATGGATCTTTAAAGGCCTACTGCCTCCCTAGTAGTATAAGCCTTAAATGAAAAGGAGAGAAGTGCATTCATCATCTAAATGTAGATTACTCAACTATCCAAGAATTAATAATGGAAAAAAATAATATATTTTTTGTAGTAATGTTTCTCGTTTCTTAGTTATTTGTTAGTAGTAATTTTGCATACGGCTTCCTATCCCTTTTCTCTCTCTTTCTTCCAACCACACCAAAACAATGGTTGATTGTGCTTCCAATCACACTAGGAAAACCTCCATTGCATTTTATTGTTCTTAGTAGTTATTTGACTACTCACTTCTTGCATGACGTTGTGCATATTAAGATATGAGTGTGGTCCAAGAGACTATGTCCATAATCTCTTGAAGATAGTAAGATATGAGTGTCAATATCAAGAGACTATGTTCATAGTATATTGAAGCTATCATGTTATGCATATGAAGATAGTTCAAGAGACTATGCCCATAGTGTATGCTCATTCTTATTTGAGTTGGCATACATAGATAACCACCAGTGTACCACTCAGCACATTATCATTCTATAGCAAGTTATATTAAAAAGTTTCATCATGCACTTCTTTTCTTCTACAATGCTTAATTGTGCATTTCTACTCTTAGTGTTCATTTGACATGAACATGTAATAATGATTTATTGATATGCATGATCCTATCCACTTTGGTTACTTGCATCAGTAGGTCAGTTATTGTTGTCATTGAGTCTCGCCTAGCACCCACCTCCTACATAGCCCAAGAAGCATTGAGCCGTCAAGTTAAGTATCCACACCTCTACAACAAAATTCACATAGTCTAAATGTTGGTCAACAAATTACGTGCACCCTCTGGGTGGATATGGCTACCAGAATTGCAAGATGGTTGCTAATAGTGGAGATGGCTACTAGAAGTGGCAGCATACTAGGACTCTCACACTAGAACCACTCCCACACTAGGACTCTCACTAAAGAACCACTTCCACACTAGAACCAGTTCCATATTATGACTCCCATACTACAAGTACTTCCACACTAGAACCTTAAGATTCCCATACTAGAACCACTCCCACACTAGGGCTCCTATACTAGGAGGCCTCTCATGGTACGAACACTCACACTAGAACCACCCACAACCACATTAGAATTGCTCCCACACTAGGAATCCCAAACTATAAGAATTCCCACATTAGACCCAATCCCATAGTAGGATTACTACACTCAAAATGCTCCCACACCACCGAGCACTCCCCCCTACTCTAATCCCACACTACCACTCCAATATTAGTACCCACACTCCCACACTATATTCCCACTCCTACACTATCTCCCCCATAGTAGGTATCCTACTACCACACTCTACCCCTAACCCCACATTAGGACTTCCATGCTTACACTCCCACACTTGAACTTGTACACTAGTACTCACACACTAGCTCTCAGACATTAGTACTCATACACATCAGCATTTTCACACTAGGACTTCCACACTCTACCCTTATAGTACCATAGTACACTCTTGAACTTGCACTCCCATACTAATTTCAACTCACACCCATACACCTCTACTCCATACTTGTCCTATCATTTTTCCATTGGTCCTTGTGCTTCTATATCCCTTTGTTTAAGAAGAACCCCCCTTTTGCTAAGTATAACATTTTTCAATTGATCCTTGTGTTCATGTATCCCCTTGCTTAAGGATAATCCTCCTTTTGGTAAAAGGATATGATCCCTTTTCCTTAAGGGCACAACATTCTTGGCACATAAGTGAATTCGCAAGGGTAAGAGCCTTTCCCATTTGGGAGTATCCACCACCTACGACCACAATATGATCCCAATACCTTGCACTAAGTGCAAGGTGTACCCTCTATGCACTTCCAACTCTTCAGACTTGCCTTTGGATCATGTGGACCTCGATTCCAACTATAAATATCCTAGACTTGTTATACAATAACACTAGCATTTGCATATTTAGGTAGAGATTCACCCTTAGGGCTTACTTGTAGAACTTGACACATTTCATTTTAACTAACATTTCTTGCACACAAGTGTGCAAGTGTAGTTACATTAGAACACTCCTAGCCTACTTGCAACTTGCTTTATAGAGTGTGCATATTTAGACAGAATTAGTAGCAAACTTCGAGCCTTTAAGTTTAGGCCCTAGCTACTTGCATTTGGCACACTTGATGACATCTACGTTTAGGGTCCTGACATCCTTACACCTAACCCTAGGTATAATATTCATAGGTTTATACCCCTAGGATTTAAGTCAAAGTGCATTAGTCACAACCACTAGGCCTACAATATCACCTAGGTTGTAATCCATACCACCATTGCGCATCTACGCATAAGTGAGGGAAGTGCAACTAGGTTGTTGACCATGTGTATTGAGACAAATTTAAGACACTACACATCACATTCAAAGAGAGTACTTAGACCAAAGAATTATATTTGAGCCAAAAACTTTCCATGTCATTAGCTCCAATTTTCCTTGAGCTAGTCTCACTTACTCATTGACTAGTAGATCTTTTGAGAGACTTAATTTTAAGATATTGACATAGGACCTTAAACCAATGTCAAGAAATACACTTGGTTACTCATTGTTCATTTTGGTTTGAAGGCCAACAACTCATGTACCTTAGTGCCACCAAGGATCAAGCACAATGACATCCTAGCTTGCAACGTTAATTGGATCACAATACCCAAGTATCTAGGAGTATCAAGGGCATAGACCATGAAGATCTATTATTGAATGACAAAGACACATCAGGAAAATCTACGAACAATTGCATCTAGTGCAAGAGCAAAGAGAAGGACACTAAGTCAAGATTTTGAGGAGACAAAGTTGGAAGTTCAAGAAACAAAGTTGAGAGACCAAAGAAGAATTGATAAGCTCACAAGTTCAAGAGAGAAAGCAAAAACTCACAAGATCAGCTACACCAATACTTATCATTGCAAGGAGAGACTTAGCTATTGAGAGCTTGATACTCAGATGATGTGCACTAGAATAAAAAGTCTAAAAGTCCTAAAGCCTAATAAGTCAACAAAGAGCATATGTTCCCATCCATTTATCTGATCATAATGATTGAGCTACCAACACAAAGGCTAAAGCCACAACTAGTAGATGGGATGGATATTGATAAATCCACAAAAGCTTACCTAAGTTGCATTGAATGTAGCATTACTCACATATATCATAATATTCCAATAAAAGGGTCTACTTTGCTTAGCATCCAAACCAATGCCGATGTGAAAACTTATTGAAGATCACCATATTTCCTCTTAGGGTAGATGCAAAATTCTTTAGACTATAGAGAGACTAAAGGCATGCCCATCATTTTCTATGTGCTTTCAAATGGAGAGCTTATGGGGAAGGAAGTCATACTTGGGAGACCTTTCAATCATGCAACCCAATTTGAAGTGGAGTATGTAGTACACTAGATACAATCGAGCTTGCCAAGTATCAAAATAGTAACCAATTTAAGTAATGGAAACTTTGTCCTTTCCCACAGGGTGAGCAAGACGTCTATGTATGAGTCAAAACAAAATCTTAGTGAGGATAGCCAGAGAGTTCCAAAGGAACTACTTAGGGCACATCAGGACAAAAGAAAACTACATAGTAGGAATCCTCCTAGAACGATAGTAGATACTCCAGCTACTAGGAACAATACAACAACCTTTAAAGCTTTTAGAACTAGAATTATATCCAAAAGGAAGAGGATACCCATTGCATATAATTGGAAGCAACAATGGAGAGTTAGCACCAAGCCGTATGGGTTTCTAAAGCGTTACTACATGCTCAAGGGTATTATGTAGGAAAGTAATGCATTTGGTTGCCTAAAGTGCTTGCAGAGCCACCTCCATTGACTATAGCTCGATTCCTATTGAAGTCAAAGAGGAAAATCCAAATAGAGAACTAGGTCACATAGCAAACACTTGAGCAAAGAAAAACAAACAAGTTAGGGACTAAAAGCTCTTCCTTGTGACACTTGAGTTTGCAATTCTAGAAGAGAACCTGCTTGAGATGCCTACTAATCCACATAAAGAAACTGTGGTGCTTGGGAAGTTAGAAACCCAAGAGAAGGAAATAAAGTAGCCACGTCCATGTATTACTACTCAATTTAAAGGATAAAATCCAAGAAGGGCATGATGGAGCCATTGAATTTTAATAAGTGACAATGTGAGGCACTTGTTGGTCAGTCCTTTGTCCTCCAAGCTCAAACAAAAGAGCTTGAAGCAGCAGTAAGATAATGCAACTACTCAATCCACTAAAAGAATCCACAAGAGACAACCAAGAAAATATGAAAAAATCAATAACCATCCTCTAATAGTGTTTTCCATGGCAAATGTAGAAACACTATATTTTAGACTACTTCCAATCTGTCTCAAGATCCAAGTGTATATTTATCTTTGACTACCAAGATTGACCAACCTAATGAATGAGAAGCTACTACTTTCAATTCCAAGGTGGCACAAGTTGATGCATGCTACCTTTCATGATGAGGGTCAAGGGATTTACACCCATCTTGGAGGGGAGTAATGCTAATAATAAAAAGCAAAGAAGAATGCCAAGTGAATTGTTAGATTTGTGATTCACGATGGTAGGAGCTATCTTAGTTGCAGATCTTGGTTACTAATCCCAAGATAGATTAATAAACCTTGTTTGACAACTACGGGGTGCTCAAGTTATTGATGCCAACGAGGTTATCCAAAGTGTGGTGGAATATAATAAATTTTATTTATCATATTTTCTTTTCTCTTCTTCTTTTACATATTTCTCTCTATCAACCTATCGGCTGCCTAAAAGGGGCGACGTTCATGAAGGAAGGTTTAAAGCCTTATTCTATTGGAGTGTTTCGTATCCAACGTTTAATCTCGAGGAGCTGCAGGGCCTATGTGTAATCTTGTCCATACAAGCCAAGGGATAATCGCAGGGATGAGGTGGTCCAAGGTCATTATCTATTCGGCCAGCTAGCGGTGTCCGTCGTATCGAAGGGTTAACCTCGAGCAGCTCTAGGTCCTATTAGTGGTGTGTTTCAGGTATAATTCCAAGTAGGACAGCCTGTTAGGCCTTGGTCGTCCCTCCATTCGGCTGAGATGGTGCTACACAGCTATGGCAGAGGTTCATGTATGGGGCCGGTCTGCATTATTTGTATCGGTATTACGAATCTCTTAACGTCAATAAAAGGACAACTGGAAGGGCTGGACGTACAGATCGCCACACGGGATTTAGGATATATTGCAAACCAGGACGTGCAGGAGCCCATGATCATTGATCAGTACTGATCACCGCTGTACATCCTAGTAACAGGGTAAGACATCGATAGAACATGGCCGTGCCCAAGCACCTGGTGTTCCTTGTGCGTCGAAACAACTATGGTCCTGTATTATTGGGCTTTGTTTGGATGACGTCGATGATGAGCATAATATTATCGACGTCACCGGCCGCTGCTGGACAGCGGCCTCAGAGAGATCTTGGCGCGGCTATTCCACCTTTCGCCTTTGGTGGAGGTCAAGGGGGCGGCGGATCATCAGATGACGAGCCTGGCATGGCACCGGTAGGATCTTCGACAAGTCCACCCCAGAGAATGGTGCCATCGCCACCGGCCCCGGCACCACCATCTGGCAGTGCGCCAGGTGGCACCGGAGGTGACGGCAACAATAACGACCCTGCCATCCAGGAAGCCCAGGAAGAGGCCGCCTCTCTTTTAGGGAGCACGGGTGTAGAGCTCAGTGGCACGGTGTCCGCCAGCGACGTGCTCTCTCTCTGCCAACAGTTGGTAGACACCGGCAGCCTTGACTTTTCCGCTACCGTCACCAGCAGCAGTTCAGGGAAGTCGAAAAAGGAAGATTTCCAGGTACAATATTAGATATATGTATATACATACCGACTTCTTCTGGTCTCCCTCCTCCTGCAATGAAGGATATCCTTACCTAACCAATCCTTATCTCTCTATATATTGATTCAATGCATGGCTGGCTGGCGCAGGTTCTGTCAATCGGCGGCTGTGGATCAAGCGCTGACGATGTGCAGGCTTTGGTCGCTGGTGCAGGCAGCGATACAAGCGCCGTAAGCATCTAAGAATTAGTAACTATTCAGCTGCTTCAATATGCATGCATGTGTAACTTCATGAATCGACATCCTGAATTCAACCTCGAATTCAACACAGTCGATGGATACAGGTTATATCCTGAGTTCAATCTTTGATTTATCGTAAAATAGTATTTCATGCATGTGTGCAGTTGATTTGTTCCAGCTCTTCCTCGGACTGCTACCTGTTCGACGCAACGGCCAGCTCGGCCAGCTTCCACACCGCATCCGGCCTTGATGATCTGTCTGCCTCACGCACTGGCAAAATGATAAGGGGTGCTACAGTGCCTACTACTGGTGCAAGAAAGCAGAGTGGAGCTCGTCCCCTCGATCGTCCTGCCAGATTGTTCCGCATCTCCCATAACTAGGGCCAAATATAATCGGCTGGCTCCTCATGTCCAGCAATGAGAACATCGCCTCATCTTTCAGCAATATTTGTTTTCCAAACCAATAACTTATTACACGTTCATTATTTTGCTATACCTTGATCTCACTATCCTACTAGGCAGATGAGTAACTTGCGTCTTTTCAATCTCTCACGGGCCTACAACAACCATGCCAAACTTATGTGATTGTGGTCATTACTTCTTGCATACTTTTGAACAATGGAGAGAGAGAGAGAGAGAGAGAGAGAGAGTGTGTGTGTGTGTGTAGTTCCGTATAACATGTAATGTATTACCCTAGTAACGTTTTTATATAATGGAGATAGTGCTAGTTCACACATTCTTATTAGAGTCCAATCGGTAAGACAATGATTATATGTACTAAGAGTAGGGCGTGGAGAGCTTGGAAGTGCATGAGTCCATAGATGGGATGGCAATGCCAAGGTAATATTCAATTTATAGGCTTAGATAAGCCACTTTTGGAGCTTTTCAAACCCTTTCCAGGTGTTGCTTAGCTTTAATGGTCATGAAAGTTAGAAGGAACTATATTTGGAAAGTATATCAATATGAGATTGCAAGCCCTAGAGCTTTTTGAATGGACACATTTAAAACAAGGGTGATGTCACACTTTTTGTTGGCTATACTTTTTAGATGTATAGTAAACAATTGAGTTGCGTGTGGCATCTCGTTTAAGCTGTGTACTTGCTGTAAAAGGAGCTAACTTTGCTTAGTAGACATTGGAAAAGTCTAGACATGAACTTTTTGTGGCACGATCCTAAGTGGAAGTTGTATTTCTAGATGACCATCATTGAGACCCATTTAATAAAAGACAAATTAATGTTCAACTCTCCTAATCATAACATCTTAAGGCCCTTTATTTTCTTAAAATTTATTAAAATACATTGACATATTGGCCACTCATTTTCTCAAAGGTAATTAGAATCAAATATTAGAATAAATTAACATCGTAGATTGCCATTTGGTTTTATCTTTATTTCATCTTCGAATTCCCATCTTTGTAGATAGTGGGTCTCTAGTACAAACTTGATGCAATCCTTTGTCTCTACCATCTAAGCACCTCATATATACATGCTATTTTGAACATACTCAAACAAAGGATCTAAGAAGATTGGTAAAAACATACTAATGTGGCACAATTTTTTTTTTAAATAACAAAATATCATGATAGTAATAAGGAAAAGTCATGATGAGTGGTAAACGTCTTTTTGCAAACCTTATTAGATTTTTTTGGATACTAGAAATTTTGAATCTTGTTTTAAAGGGATATCCATTCACATGGAGAAAGTTAAAAAAATCCAGATTTGTGGACCTTGGCAAAGTCTTAGAGAGTTTCCTCATCATAGACATGTGCTAATTTGAATATATTGATTAGAGGACATCAAGAGATATTTGGCTCAAAGCTAGTTTTTGCAAACTTGTTAGGTCAATTATGTAACTAGAGCTATTTTTTGCAAACTTTTCTAGAAAACAAAGTGTGTTGAAAAAGTTATTTGTGTGAAATATGACATATGGAGACCACATTTAAGAACACGAAAATATTGCATTAACAAGTACAATCTAGCAAATAAAATTTGAGATGTTGTAATGAAACCATGTGCTTCTTGGTTGAAATGAAAACTCTAATGGGCAAAGATGTCTCTCTCACTTCAACAAAATGAAAGCATAGATGGAGTTAGTGGATGCACTTTAATGACCATGTATATAGTCATGTTCATAACCACATGTAATAGTATAAATAATTTTTGAACTTGGACTAGAAACTCATACTATACACTACTTATTAACACAATTGTAGGTGTAATTTAGTTTTGCATGGTTGCATGAAATTAGAGTACTTTTCCTCAAAAAATAGACAACTTGTTTAAGAAAATCCCTCTCATTTGCAATCTATCAATATGAATGTGCATTAAACTTGCAAATAGAATGATATATAAACCTGCATATAAACATCATATTTATTGCATGGCTACTTATATATATACTACAAGGGAATAAGCACATGACACCTAATCTGAGGTATATTATGAACTAACAAAAGCCTTGTGAGTATGTAGGTAAGCACATCTATTTGTGTGACACATATTCATGCCTATAATCGTGTTGAATTTACATGTATTAAATTCAAATATAAACATGCTTATAGATGGTCTACTTTCAACTATTTAAGAAACTAGGGAGCTATTAGTTCTAGAATGGCACCTCAATTTTGAGTTGCAAACGTACAACCAAGGCTTGCTTGGTTTGTTTTCTGAAAAACATATTTACATCTACCAAAACTAACATGTAACAATTAAGTAATTCACAATAAATAGACTTAGATAGAAAACGCTTCTCTTAAGCTATAATTGGTAAAACTTTATTCTATAAATGGATATATTTTTTTTAAAATGATACATTTTAATCATTGGCCAATGGAGCTATAACTTAAAAAGGGACATGAAATCCTTAGTATTTTGATAATTGGCCAAGGGAGCTACAACTTAAAAAGGGACATCACATCCTTACATTTGCAAACTCACTTCTCCGATCTACAATTCATCTCTCTTTTCTCTTCAAATCCCTTCAATAAGTAGATTTTATCATTTGGATACACATTTTTTTAATCCATCTTTTGCATTTGTTTCTATGAACATAAAAACCAATAAAAAAGATATTGGTGCTCCTCTTTCAGATTCTATATTATCAAATATTTAAAAATTTTCTTTGAAAAAATCATGTGTAAAGAGCTTGTCATATGCATATCTCCTTTCCTTTCTCCTTTATCATTTTGCTCAACATGCATTTTCTTAAAAGTTGATAGTGAACTTCCTCTAAACATGTAAGATGATTATATTGATTTTAGCAATTGAATCTACCCATCACAATTTCTGTGGATAGTCTTCCATCCTTCATCATCAATATCTAATATTCCCTAGCATAAACAATCACCTCGTCTACTATTATGTCTCATTCCCTCTTCTTTGAGATCACATTGAGTTGAACTACCGTTATTGCAATCCTTCAAGGCAATTCATCCATGGACCTTCCTTGAATGCATCCTCTAGGCACTTACCTTGATCATTGAATAATACTATATTATGGAATTTGGGAATTTCCATGCACTTTGGAAACCCCCAATACCTTTATTATTTGACAACATGGTCAAATCTTGTTGTCTTACTTGAAGATGGAGTCTACCCTAAATACTATATAAGATACCTTTTCAAGTCCCACTTTTAAACATGGATCAAGATTAGCTACGTGGTCAAATATTTATCACTTGTTTGAATTTGGGACTTGGAAAACTCCCAAATTCTCTAATATGGTGTTAAATGGTCCTTCTTTGACTACCAACAATCTTCATTGATAGAATGAGCTCATAGAGTTTTTTTGGAGGCCTTCAAATAATCCTCCTCAAGAGGCCCCATGGGACCCTCCTCTTATCTCCATAACACCATCCCCTCTTCATCAAAGTACACACGGTGATAGTATGAGTATGAGTACTAATGGGTAGTTTATTGTACTAATGGGATCTATCGCATTACTAGGGATTGCAACTTCCCACCCCATGATACTTTATGACCATGTAGCCATCTCTAGAATACCTTCCACTTCCATGCAATGTCGTGTATATAGAAAGGTGTGAGTCTCCCACCCTCCCATTCCTCCCTTGGCACCCTATGGTTCCCAAGTGACTTTGCTAGTACTCTTTGATATTCTGCTAACTACTCCACTTGGTGCTTTCTTCAATAGCCTTCCACATACCTCCAACCACTATTTCAATCCTCCCTACTTCTTTGACATCCTAAACTCTCTCCCATCTAGTGCACATGGGGCTTGACACAAATACCCCAAGAACCATCCATAAGACTAATATATGCCAATTTCACCACCATACTATCAATGGTGAATGCCACCTCTATAGCCCATGTCATCAACACCAACACTATGAAAATTTGTGTAGTATGGGGTATGCTACAAGTTGTACCAATATTGTGAGGCACTTGATTCACACTTTTACCATGTATTTGTAGTACGAACATCAACAAAAACAAAAGTAGTCATATGCTAAGCATGATTCAGTCATGATAAAAGCACTATAGACTACTGAGATCCAAGTAAAGTTGATTGATGCTCAATACCTTGATCATTTTCACAAACATAAGTTTTTATCTTCATATTTCCTCCTATATGATACAAATGTCAAGATATTATTGTTTATCTCAAGTACAAGTTGCAAGAAAAAAATTTAAAGGTTTCAATTACATCATGAATTGTTCATTGAAACTCTTCTACTCCAAGCAATGGTCAGATAGATGGTTCTCAATGATCTTGATGTAAGATGTTAATTGCATTTCAATTTTGCATCTTATATGAGAGAGGAATACATGCAGTCTTTTCTTTTCCTTGTTTACATGACGGACTTTTCCTCATGAAGGGAAATAGAAACATGCATTATACAACTTCTTCAAGTTCTTTCTTCACATTATCATAGTCCACAAAGTATCACACTTTTAAAATGTACATGCTTCCAATCTTATATTTTTCTTTAAATTCTGCGAATGGTATGGTTACATTGAAAGCTAATGAAGCCAATCGCTTCATAATAAACTAGCCACAATAGAGGATATTGCAAGGTGATTCCTACATAAATGTAATTCTCCAGTTTTCTTTTGCCTTCTCAATACATATCCCCTGCTTTCTCAAATTCATCTTCTAAAGTATCCAACTCACAGCGAACATATAGCCAATAGACATGTCACCACCACCCAAGACAAGAAACAACACTTCCACGGTTAAAAAAAGGAAACCCCCATGATTTTTAGTTTGCAATAGATGGGCAAACATTTATTAGTTGATCAAAGGTGAAGAGTCTGGAAAATTGGGTGGATGTTGTGAGAAAGCATGATTTTGGGTGAATTTCAAGCCAAATTATATAAATTTTTGGATATATGACTTTCTTTGAGTTTTCAAGCCCAAAAATTTAACCCAATGACCGAGAAAACCTTTAAAATGTAGCATTTGGGCTAAATTTTGTCCCTAATTTTTACCTGAACACTTTTTAATCATAAACACCTCCTTACTATGACATTGCCTAGTACAATCTATAGTCAATATTCCATAATAACTAGCTAGGGATCCAAAATCACAATGGCTGTCCGATCCGATCGAATGGCCAACTTCCAATCTCACATGTTCACCTAAACTCCTTCCACAAAACATGTAAGAAAATTTCCAAGAAAATACATTGTGTGTCATGGACATGCCATGATCAAGAGTATGGATTAATTCTTTCTCATGCCATGTGAATCCACAACCCATGCACATGCACCCTTAACATGACATCCTCAAGCCAACCATGCCAACCTACCCTTGCCATGTTAATGTATAACCTTCTAGAATATATGCCATGTCATTGCTTACATCATTGATGATATCATCATGGAACATTCTAGAACTTCTTTAGTTGCGCTACAACACCTATAAAAGGAGGGGCTTTCCATAGAGTTCCTTAGTGTTACCAATGCCAGTCTTGGGAGCTCAAGGAGTCAAGATTTCCAAGTAGGTTACTTTGAGTTCTGGTTCTAGTTCTCATCTAATCATGATATCTAGTCTTGTCTTGTCTTCCATTATACTCATGTTGTCTTGTCACCTTGTAATCTCATAGTACGAGATCTTATGTAGTATTGTCTTGTATCTTGTTCATCCCCATTGAGGGAGATGTTCGAATATTGATATCTTTTATCCATACCTACAGTTGTGGGCTGTGGGATCCTTCATATGCTATTGAGTCCTATTGTCTATACCTACGGTCCGAGGTTGTGAGATTTTTCGTATCTTCTTAAGTTATCATTGAACCTTATGCCCCTACATCATATTATCTTGAAATTAGAAATCTTGTAACAAATCTTGCATCTAGTCTTGTCTCTCCAGCACAGTATAGTGCTCCCATAACAATTCAACAAGACTACTTTCTAGACCTACTAAGCACTATGGAGGCAACCCTTGAGAGATTCATGGCCTCCCTTCAAAACCTCCAACAAAAAATTCAAGACTTCAATAAATGATAGGCACAACTTCAAATAGAACACCCTATGCATCTAGCCCTACACTTCAAGAGATGCAAGACAAGATTGGAGACTTAGAGAACAACATAGGAAGTGATCAGAGGATTCAGTGTGTTTATCCACCCCGAAAAAAAGAACCCAAGATCATCATGGTAGAGAAGTTCAATGCCGACCCTTCAAAGTTTTGAGGATTCCTACAACAAATAAATCTCTATATCTACATACAACTTGATAGGTATCTAGATGATGCTTCCAAGGTTGGACTCATTGGGACTTTACTTTGTGGTCAAGCTATATCGTCGTCCCAATCTTGGAAAAGAATATGCCACTGCTTCATAGCTATAAGGCATTTCTTTGCAAGCTCTCTTCCACATTTGGAGATACAAACATTGATCAAGTAGCAGAAATGAAACTTTAGAAGCTATGACAAGGTAACTGCCATGCCTCTACGTATGCATCTAAAATTAGGCAATTAATCTATGACCTCACTTGACATGATGAATATTTTATCAATCAATTCACACTTAGCTTACTCTACAAGATATGGTTACTTCTTTGGAACATTTTGATACTGGTCTTATGTCCAAATGTGTAGAATTAGATCATGGACAACAAGTATACTTTGTACAAAGCTAGGATGAAGAGGATTATTCCATAGATCTTGGACATCAAATCAATGGGAATCTTTGAGATGACATCAAGGACATTATGCTCACTATTCTTGCTGAGGTGAAAACACTCGAGGATTATATCATGCAAGCCATCTAGTATGATAATACATTGTTCAAGAGGAAGCAAGAAAATCAAGAAGAAGTAAGGCATTGCCAATGGAACCCAGCCCTAATCAGAGACCCCTAGTACTCCAAAAGACCAATGCTACACCAGTTAAAGTCATGGATGGAAGACCTCTATCATTTAGAGATATTACCTCAATATGACCAAGAAAACTTGTCAGAGAGAGAACTAGGGAGAGAGAAAGAGGAGAGAAGACTGCAGAAGAGAGAGAAGAAAAGTGATGAGGAGAGAGAAAGACTAGATTTAGAGAGAGAAAGACATGAAAGAAGGGGAAGCCATAGAAGCTGTGAGCAAGAAGGGAGAGAAAGATTGTAATTGTATTAATGTGTCAAAAAGATGTAATTGAGAGAACTAGGGAGAGAGAAATAGGAGAGATAAGACTACAGAAGAGAGAGAAAGACTACAGGAAGAGAGAGAAGAAGAGTGACGAGGAGAGAGAAAGACTAGATTTAGAGAGAGAAAGACATGAAAGAAGGGGAAGCCATAGAAGCTGTGAGCAAGAAGGGAGAGAAAGATTGTAATTGTATTAATGTGTCAAAAAGATGTAATTGAGGGAACTAGGGAGAGAGAAATAGGAGAGATAAGACTACAGAAGAGAGAGAAAGACTACAGGAAGAGAGAGAAGAAGAGTGACGAGGAGAGAGAAAGACTAGATTTAGAGAGAGAAAGACAGGAAAGAAGGGGAAGCCATAGAAGTTGTGAGCAAGAAGGGAGAGAAAGATTGTAATTGTATTATTGTGTCAAAAAGATGTGTAAAATTACATATCCTCTCCTTTTATACCAATGTCAGTGTGACATGGCATAATATCAATATTATTTACACTAATTCCTTATTCTCAGCTTCTTACAATCCATCCCCACTCAAAAATGAATTTTTTGTCCTCAAAAACAAATATCGGACTTATTGGTATAGCCAAGTAATGGGTTGCAGAGTACTACTCTGTACAGCATTACAAGTGGTAAAAGAAAAGATTACCTAATATTCAATAGTAGTACTAATCTATACAGAGGGTCAAAATCAGCCTATAGCAACCCGGATCAAAAGGGAAAGTGGTATCGTTGCCATGCATTGGATCAACTTTCATAAGATCAAAGTCAAGTACAGCTAGAAGCATGATCATCATGATGGT
Source organism: Lygodium microphyllum (assembly GCF_053477565.2). Lineage (NCBI taxonomy): Eukaryota > Viridiplantae > Streptophyta > Polypodiopsida > Schizaeales > Lygodiaceae > Lygodium > Lygodium microphyllum. The sequence continues at coordinate 126,641,976 of NC_141160.1, read as the reverse complement.
ATTCACTAACTCTTCCATAAGCCTCTCAGGCATCACCATGCTCTGTATGACTGAAGCATATGAGGCTGAAGTCACCATTGCATGATGATCATCCAAATCCACATGCTTTCCATGATCTGCTTTCTTGAACTGAGCTTCTTGTGGTGGATTCATACCAAAATGGTCTTCAACAAGATCTTCTCCATCCTTTGTATCATAATATTCAAATACCAAGAATATTTTGGCAGACTTTGCCCTGCATGTGGCTTGGTCATTACAAGATAGTGGCTTAGCACATCGATAGCATAAGCCCGCAGCATGCAATTCCCGTATCGTATCACTAGTAAGGTGTCTAAAATGTTTAGCCTTAGATAGCAATTTACACACCTGCTCATCACCATTGGTCGACTCTATAATAGTTTTGGCATGCTGCTCATAGACATCTTGCTGCTCATATAAAATAGATGGTTGTCCATGCTCATCATGTACAACAAATAGGTGTCCATGCTCATGACAATAATGCTCATGCTGTCCATACTGCATATGGTGATAATAGCCGTGCTGCGCATTAGAGGGACAATTTGGTTGAGCATATGCATTTTCTTCCACTTATGTTTGCTGCTCACATACATAAGCATGCTGCCTTTGATCATTGATCCCATAGCATTGGTCATGCTGTCCATAATCTCTATTAAAATACATGTCACAAAACATTCATGCTGTTGTCCAAATACATCTATTTGTTGATGACTACTACCAAAACTTTGGTCATATTGTTGCCCATAAACATGTTGTCCAAGATTGCATGAAGACTGTCCAACATGATTACAATGATGTCCTTGCATCCTAGGCTGTCCATAAGTATGATGATTGGCAAGTCCATGAGCATAGGTATTGGCATAATGTCGGTCATAATCACTTGCTTGCTGTTGATCAAACCTAGAAGGGTACTGATAAGCATAACCATTTCTGTCACATCCATAAGAACTGGGATGGTCAACGAAGACTTAGTTGTTTAGACACTATCTCATTCAGCCCATCATGGTTAGGGATAAACACAAATAAACAAGCATAATCTTTTGTCAACCATTTTACATTTTGTGTCCACCAATGCCTCAACCCTCTTTTCCAAACTTTTAGATTCTTGTCCAATTAATTCACTCATGACATTAAACATCTCCTTTGAAGTAGATACATGAATTACATGCTTTTCAACCCTATTTTCAGCATTAACTACTACAATAATTTCAACCAATGTATCAATAATAATTAAAACTTTGCAAATAGCCCCAAAATATAGTCATTTGCAAACAACCAAAATACCATATTTCTTTAACTCTTTTTCAGCATGATGTACATAACCCTTTTCAGCTTTGCACATGGCTATAATACCCTTGAATCTACCTACATTGCTTGTTGTCCATTCCTGAAAACTAACCACAAATATATTTTATCCTTTTCTTGGAGGTAAAAACATCTTCCAAGTAGCAATGCCATAGCCTCCATTTATAATAATGCTATTTAAAAACCCTTGAGTTCTCCATCATTAGATGAAATCGGATAATCTCTAAATGTATTCCAATTACGAGGATGAGTAACACATATAGTTACAAATTTAATTGCCCTTTTGCTATCTTTGCTTCACACACAACCATAACAAGAATCATCATCTATTACCTTAGATTCCATCCTTTATTCCATAATGCATGGTTTTCCTAAGATAACTGGATAACTACATGAATCTTGCACAAAGAAGTCGTATTCATCTTGGACATCTCTAATAGTCATTGGAACAATTGGACATGCACCATAAAAATCCCTTGATGAGTTGTGTGTAGTCAACATACACTAGCAAGGATCCATATCCACTAGCCATTCACTATTCTCATACACACTACAAGCCATTACATTAATTTTGGACCCATGGTCCAAGAGAGAAATACATGGTATCTCTTCCTCCCCTATCTTTACAATAGTTTCAATTGTAGATCTTGCCCTAGTGCATAATATGAGAGTATTGGTTGTTAGGAAGAAAGTGAACATCCTCTTCCTCATGAACATACTAGTGCTCAACTCCCTTATGTATAGTATTGCCCACCATAACATTTTTCTTCCTAACATCATTCTTTCCTCATATAGCCCATTTTCGATATCAACCTATTTTATGATAGAAATGAAATCATCAGTAGATGCCAACTGAATACCTTGTGAATCCATGTCTTCTTTAACTTTTAATAGTGCTTGAGTAGGTTTCTTACAAATGCATTTTCCACTTAATGATATCTATTATCTTTGTCATGGACTTCATGCTTAGCAATGCCAAGAACCTTATCCATTATGATTTTAACTCTATTTTCAAGACTTCATTCCTCAAGCACTTTCTTTATGTTGGTTGCTATCTCTATGTCAAGCGTAATGACAGTCCTCGACTCTCTTTGTCCCTTCATGCTTCTTCTCATGTGAGACATCTTCAGTTACATGTTTTGGACTAGCTTTTTTAGTAGCCTTCTGTTGCTCCATCTTGCTTCGTGTCATGTGCCAAAGGATCTAAAGTGGAAGGACCTACATCCTCATCCTTTCTCTTTTCCTTGACAATAGCATCCATATTCTGCACCTTAGTCAAATATGCATATGCAATAGATGAATTAATAGGATCATCCCATGCACATTTATCCCATATGATCTAACTTGCACTTGTCGATTTAGCCCTTGTTGTCTTCTCCTTCTTTTCACAACCCAAGAAAATGACCATACTACAAATTTTTCATCAACATTATATGCATGTAAAGAACCATATGATTTCTCAAGTTCCAATCCATACATGGCAGCATCTATGACTACAAATGCATTTCTTGCTACCAACTCTTCCAACCACTTCTACATACCCCCTTTGCCAAAGTTTGGCTCAAGAGGCAACCCTTTTTCAATTGCATGAAATTTTCCATCTTTCCAAAACACCAAGCTCTTTGCTTTTGTATCACGATCAGCCATACACTCGCCCTTTTCATGTTGCAAGCTATCACACCATATACATAGTCTCATAAACCCTTTTCTACTAGGCCTTTAAATTGCTACCCCCCTTCTCTTCCACTTTCTCATCCAATTTTACAACCTTCAAGTTAAGGTATGTCATATTTTAGTGCGGGTCATATAAGGTTTTTACCAATTCATCCATAACATCTCCTTTTTGGGTGGGCCAGCAAGCCTAACGGATTGTTCAACCACCATTGATACATATTATTTTGTTGTAATTTTAGGAATAATTATAGAAACTGCATGCATAGACCCTATTCCCAACCTCGTTTTTAGGTTTTCTTACTTCACCATCACATTTGCAATATTCATTATATATGCCCACTCAGATTTCAACCCAATTTCTCAAGTTTCATCTTCTAATTGATTAGTCAATTTCTCCTACAACAGAAGGTCAATAGCTTTTAAGATTAACTCAAATTTTTTACTTTCCATCGACTAATGGTCATTCACATCGAATAGAGGATATCGGCTTTAAAATTCACACGACAAGGCTATAGTAGCAAGATATTGATGATGAAGGATGGAAGAATATCCACAGAAATTGTGATGGGTAGATTCAATTGCTAAAATCAATATAATCATCTTACATGTTTAGAGGAAGTTCACCATCAACTTTTAAGAAAATGCATGTTGAGCAAAATGATGAAGGAGAAAGGAAAGGAGATATGCATATGACTAGCTCTTTACACATGATTTTTTCAAAGAAAATTTTTAAATATTTGATAATATAGAATTTGAAAGAGGAGCACCAATATCTTTTTTATTGGTTTTTATGTTCATAGAAAGAAATGCAAAAGATGGATTTAAAAAATGTGTATCCAAATGATAAAATCTACCTATTGAAGGGATTTGAAAAGAAAAGAGAGATGAATTGTAGAGCGGAGAGGTGAGTTTGCAAATGTAAGGATGTGATGTCCCTTTTTAAGTTGTAGCTCCATTGGCCAATTATCAAAATACTAAGGATGTCATGTCCCTTTTTAAGTTATAGATCCATTGGCCAATGATTAAAATGTATCATTTTTTTAAAAATGTATTCATTTATAGAATAAAGTTTTACCAATTATAGCTTAAGAGAAGCGTTTTCTATCTAAGTCTATTTATTGTGAATTACTTAATTGTTACATGTTAGTTTTGGTAGATGTAAATATGTTTTTAAGAAAACAAACCGAGCAAGTCTTGGTTGTACATTTGCAACTCAAAATGGAGGTGCCATTCTAGAACTAATAGCTCCCTAGTTTCTTAAATAGTTGAAAGTAGACCATCTATAAGCATGTTTATATTTGAAATTAATACATGTAAATTCAACACGACGATTATAGGCATGGATATGTGTCACACAAATAGATGTGCTTACCTACATACTCACAAGGCTTTTGTTAGTTCATAATATACCTCAGATTAGGTGTCAATGTGCTTATTCCCTTGCAGTATATAGATAAGTAGCCATGCAATAAATATGTTGTTTATATGCAGGTTTATATATCATTCTATTTGCAAGTTTAATGCACATTCATTTTGATAGATTGCAAATGAGAGGGATTTTCTTAAACAAGTTGTCTAGTTTTTGAGGAGAAGTACTCTCATTTCATGCAACCATGCAAAACTAAATTACACCTACAATTGTGTTAATAAGTAGTGTATAGTATGAGTTTCTAGTCCAAGTTTAAAAAGTACTTATACTATTACCTGTGGTTATGAACACGACTATATACATCGTCATTAAAGTGCATCCACTAACTCCATCTATGCTTTCATTTCGTTGAAGTGAGAGAGACATCTTTGCCAATTAGAGTTTTCATTTCAACCAAGAAGCACATGGTTTCATTACAACATCTCAAATTTTATTTGCTAGATTGTAGTTCTTAATGCAATATTTCTGTGTTCTTAAATGTGGTCTCCATATGTCATATTTCACACAAATAACTTTTTCAACACACTTTCTTTTCTAGAAAAATTTTCAAAAAATAGATCTCGTTACATAATTGACTGGACAAGTTTGCAAAAACTAGCTTTGAGCCAAATATCTCTTGATGTCCTCCAATCAATATATTCAAATTAGCACATGTCTATGATGAGGAAACTCTCTAAGACTTTCCAAGGTCCACAAATTTGGATTTTTTAAACTTTCTCCATGTGAATGGATATCCCTTTAAAACAAGATTCAAAAATTCTACTATCCAAAAAAATCTAATAAGGTTTGCAAAAAGTTTACCACTCATCATGACTTTTCCTTATTACTATCATGATATTTTGTTATTTTAAAAAAATAAATGTGCCACATTAGTACGTTTTTACCAATCTTCTTAGATCCTTTGTTTGAGTATGTTCAAAATAGCATGTATATATGAGGTGCTTAGATGGTAGAGACAAAGGATTGCATCAAGTTTGTACTAGAGACCCACTATCTACAAAGATGGGAATTTGAAGATGAAATAAGGACAAAACCAAATGGCAATGTATGATGTTAATTTATTCTAATATTTGATTCTAATTACCTTTGAGAAAATGAGTGGCCAATATGTCAATGTATTTTAATAATTTTTAAGAAAATAAAGGGCCTTAAGATGTTATGATTAGGAGAGTTGAACATTAATTTGTCTTTTATTAAATGGGTCTCAATGATGGTCATCTAGAAATACAACTTCCACTTAGGATCGTGCTACAAAAAGTTCATGTCTAGACTTTTCCAATGTCTAGTAAGCAAAGTTAGCTCCTTTTACAGCAAGTACAAAGCTTAAACGAGATGCCACATGCAACTCACTTTCTTTACTATACATCTAAAAAGTATAGCCAACAAAAAGTGTGACATCACCCTTGTTTTAAATGTGTCCATTCAAAAAGCTCTAGGGCCTGCAATCTCATATTGATATACTTTCCAAATATCGTTCCTTCTAACTTTCATGACCATTAAAGCTGAGCAACACATGGAAAGGGTTTGAAAAGCTCCAAAAGTGGCTTATCTAAGCCTATAAATTGAATATTACCTTGGCAATACCATCCCATCTATGAACTCATGCACTTCCAAGCTCTCCACGCCCTACTCTTAGTACGTATAATCATTGTCTTACCGATTGGACTCTTATAAGAATGTGTGAACTAGCACTATCTCCATTATATAAAAACATTACTAGGGTAATACATTACATGTTATACGGATCTAAACACACACACACACACACTCTCTCTCTCTCTCTCTCCATTGTTCAAAAGTATGGAAGAAGTAATGACCACCTCTCTCTCTCTCTCTCTCCATTATTCAAAAGTATGCAAGAAGTAATGATCACAATCACATAAGTTTGACATGGTTGTTGTAGGCCCGTGAGAGATTGAAAAGACGCAAGTTACTCATCTGCCTAGTAGGATAGTGAGATCAAGGTATAGCAAAATAATGAACGTGTAATAAGTTATTGGTTTGGAAAACAAATATCGCTGAAAGATGAGGCGATGTTCTCATTGCTGGACATGAGGAGCCAGCCGATTATATTTGGCCCTAGTTATGGGAGATGCGGAACAATCTGGCAGGACGATCGAGGGGACGAGCTCCACTCTGCTTTCTTGCACCAGTAGTAGGCACTGTAGCACCCCTTATCATTTTGCCAGTGCGTGAGACAGACAGATCATCAAGGCCGGATGCGGTGTGGAAGCTGGTCGAGCTGGCCGTTGCGTCGAACAGGTAGCAGTCCGAGGAAGAGCTGGAACAAATCAACTGCACACATGCATGAAATACTATTTTACGATAAATGAAAGATTGAACTCAGGATATAACCTATATCCATCGACTGTGTTGAATTCAGGATGTCGATTCATGAAGTTACACATGCATGCATATTGAAGCAGCTGAATAGTTACTAATTCTTAGATGCTTACGGCGCTTGTATCGCTGCCTGCACCAGCGACCAAAGCCTGCACATCGTCAGCGCTTGATCCACAGCCGCCGATTGACAGAACCTGCGCCAGCCAGCATGCATTGAATCAATATATAGAGAGATAAGGATTGGTTAGCTAAGGATATCCTTCATTGCAGGAGGAGGGAGACCAGAAGAAGTCGGTATGTATATTACACATATCTAATATTGTACCTGGAAATCTTCCTTTTTCGACTTCCCTGAACTGCTGCTGGTGACGGTAGCGGAGAAGTCAAGGCTGCCGGTGTCTACCAACTGTTGGCAGAGATCGAGAGAGCACGTCTCTGGCGGACACCGTGCCACTCAGCTCTACACCCGTGCTCCCTAAAAGAGAGGCGGCCTCTTCCTGGGCTTCCTGGATGGCAGGGTCGTTATTGTTGCCGTCACCTCCGGTGCCACCTGGCGCACTGCCAGATGGTGGTGCCGGGGCCGGTGGCGATGGCACCATTCTCTGGGGTGGACTTGTCGAAGATCCTACCGGTGCCATGCCAGGCTCGTCATCTGATGATCCGCCGCCCCCTTGACCTCCACCAAAGGCGAAAGGTGGAATAGCCGCGCCAAGATCTCTCTGAGGCCGCTGTCCAGCAGCGGCCGGCGACGTCGATAATATTATGCTGATCATCGACGTCATCCAAACAAAGCCCAATAATACAGGACCATAGTTGTTTCGACGCACAAGGAACACCAGGTGCTTGGGCATGGCCATGTTCTATCGATGTCTTACCCTGTTACTAGGATGTACAGCGGTGATCAGTACTGATCAATGATCATGGGCTCCTGCACGTCCTGGTTTGCAATATATCCTAAATCCCGTGTGGCGATCTGTACGTCCAGCCCTTCCAGTTGTCCTTTTATTGACGTTAAGAGATTCGTAATACCGATACAAATAATGCAGACCGGCCCCATACATGAACCTCTGCCATAGCTGTGTAGCACCATCTCAGCCGAATGGAGGGACCAAGGCCTAACAGGTTGCCCTACTTGGAATTATACCTGAAACACACCACTAATAGGACCTAGAGCTGCTCGAGGTTAACGTCCCTTCGATATGACGCACACCGCTAGCTGGCCGAATAGATAATGACCTTGGACCACCTCATCCCTGCGATTATCCCTTGGCTTGTATGGACAAGATTACACATAGGCCCTGCAGCTCCTCGAGATTAAACGTTGGATACGAAACACTCCAATAGAATAGAATAAGGCTTTAAACCTTCCTTCATGAACGTCGCCCCTTTTAGGCAGCAGATAGGTTGATAGAGAGAAATATGTAAAAGAAGAAGAGAAAAGAAAATATGATAAATAAAATTTAGTATATTCCACCACACTTTGGATAACCTCGTTGGCATCAATAACTTGAGCACCCCGTAGTTGTCAAACAGGGTTTATTAATCTATCTTGGGATTAGTAACCAAGATCTGCAACTAAGATAGCTCCTACCATCGTGAATTACAAATCTAACAATTCACTTTGCATTCTTCTTTGCTTTTTATCATTAGCATTACCCCCCTCTAAGATGGGTGTAAGTCCCTTGACCCTCATCATGAAAGGTAGAATGCATCAACTTGCACCACCTTGGAATTGAAAGTAGTAGCTTCTCATTCATTAGGTTGGTCAATTTTGGTAGTCAAAGAAAAATATACACTTGGATCTTGAGACAGATTGGAAGTAGTCTCAAATTTAGTGTTTCTACATTTGCCATGGAAAACACTATTAGAGGGTGGTTATTGATTTTTTCATATTTTCTTGGTTGTCTCTTGTGGATTCTTTTAGTGGATAGAGTAGTTGCATTATCTTACTGCTGCTTCAAGCTCTTTTGTTTGAGCTTGGAGGACAAAGGATTGACCAACAAGTGCCTCATATTGTCACTTATTAAAATTCAATGGCTCCATCATGCCCTCCTTGGATTTTATCTTTTAAATTGAGTAGTAATACATGGACGTAGCTACTTTATTTCCTCCTCTTCGGTTTCTAACTTCCCAAGCACCACAGTTTCTTTATGTGGATTAGTAGCCACATCAAGCAGGTTCTCTTCTAGAATTGCAAACTCAAGTGTCACAAGGAAGAGCTTTCTAGTCCCTAACTTGTTTGTTTTTTTTTGCTCAAGTGTTTGCTATGTAACCTAGTTTTCTATTTGGATTTCCCTCTTTGACTCCAATGGGAATCAAGCTATAGTCAATGGAGGTGACTGTGTAGGCACTTTAGGCAACCAAATGCATTACTTTCCTACATAATACCCTTGAGCATGTAGTAACGCTTTAGAAACCCATACGGCTTGGTGCTAACTCTCCATTGTTGCTTCCAATTATATGCAATGGGTATCCTCTTCCTTTTGGATATAATTCTAGTTCTAAAAGCTTTAAAGGTTGTTGTATTGTTCCTAGTAGCTGGAGTATCTACTATCGTTCTAGGAGGATTCCTACTATGTAGTCTTGTTTTGTCCTGATATGCCCTGAGTAGTTCCTTTGGATCTCTCTGGCTATCCTCACAAGGATTTTGTTTTGACTCACACATAGATGTCTTGCTCACCCTGTGGATAAGGACAAAGTTTCCATTACTTAAATTGGTTACTATTTTAATACTTGGCAAGCTCGATTGTATCTAGTGTACTACATAGTCCACTTCAAATTGGGTTGCATGATTGAAAAGTCTCCCAAGTATGACTTCCTTCCCCATAAGCTCTCCATTTGACAGCACATAGAAAATGATGGGCATGCCTTTAGTCTCTCTATATGTAACGTGTCCACTAGAATCATCCAGGACACGTCTTAGCAGTCCATCGGAAAGGATGTCTAGAAAGTTCCGCCCGGCACTCCCATGGAATGTTACGGGTTTTGCAATCTAGGTCTTCCCGTGTCTGCCACGTAGCGGAAGTATCCTGGCCGTTCCCACTTAGGATCGACCGGAATTTGGGGTTTTCGTGTTTGGTCATTAACTAGCAGCAACTAGCGTCAGACCCGAGCGAACTACTTTACGCAGAAACGCCAAGTCCGAAGCGGATTCATGCTGCACTTGGTTCAAGGAGAATGGAAAACGAGAGGGATGCAAGGCTCGACCTCTCTGCCATAAGGCATAGTCCCATTCCGTTCCCCTAAAACAGCGTGAATCGGGTAATAGGTAATTCCAAGTCATCGTTCTCGTTATTTGTTCCGGCGATGATGATCATCCCTCTGTTCGTTGAAGATTTTTGAGAAAAGTTCCCGGCTAACCGGGACCACTCATCCATAGGACAGACCCATGGTCCATCCTCCGCACTTTCCTCGGTTTGTTTTAGTTATGTAATTACCTACCACATTAATATGACATATATCAAACAGCTTCTTTGATTAACCCTGTTAAGCACTGGTTCCTTCACGTAATCTTATCACAGGACATAAAGAAAACAATGTCAAACAACTTCTTTATTATCGTTTTATCCTTTTATCTTTGAAATACAAGGAGTTCCGCCCGTAGGCTTGTATCGGTCTAATTACTCTCTTTGAATGTGATTTGTAGTGACTTAAATTTGTCTCAATACACATGGTCAACAACCTAGTTGCACTTCCCTCACTTATGCGTAGATACCGAATGGTGGTATGGATTACGACTTAGGTGATACAGGCCTAGTGGTTGTGCCTAATGAGTTTTCACTTAAATCCTAGGGGTATACACCTATGAATATTATACCTAGGGGTAGGTGTAAGGATGTGAGGACCCTAAACGTAGATATCATCAAGTGTGCCAAATGCAAGTAGCTAGGGCCTAAACTTAAAGGCTTGAAGTTTGCTATGAATTCTGTCTAAATATGCACACTCTATAAAGCAAGTTGCAAGTAGGCTAGGAGTGTTCTAATGTAACTGCACTTGCACTCTTGTGTGCAAGAAATGTTAGTTAAAATGAAATGTGTCAAGTTCTACAAGTAAGCCCTATTAAGGGTGAAGCTCTACCTAAATATACAAATGCTAGTGTTATTGTATAACAAGTCTAGGACAGTTATAGTTGGATTCGAGGTCCACATGATCCAAAGGCAAGTCTTAAGAGTTGGAAGTGCATAGAGGGTGCACCTTGCACTTAGTGCAAGGTATTGGGATCATATTGTGGTCATAGGTGGTGGATACTCCCAAATGGGAAAGGCTCTTACCCTTGTGGATTTACTTATGTGCCAAGAATGTTGTGCCCTTAAGGAGAAGGGATCATATCCTTACCAAAAGGAGGATTATCCTTAAGCAAGGGGATACATGCACACAAGGATCAATTGAAAAACTTTCTACTTAGCAAAAGGAAGGTTCTTCTTAAACAAAGGGATATAGAAGCACAAGGACCAATGGAAAAATGATAGGACAAGTATGGAGTAGAGGTGTATGGGTGGGACCTGAAATCAGTATGGGAGTGCAAGTTCAAGAGTGTACTATGGAACTGTAAGGGTAGAGTGTGGAAGTCCTAGTGTGAAAATGCTGATGTGTATGAGTACTAATGTGTGAGAGCTAGTGTGCGAGTACTAATGTACGAGTTCAAGTGTGGGAGTGTAAGCATGGAAGTCCTAATGTGGGGTTAGGGGTAGAGTGTGGTAGTAGGGTACCTACTATGGAGGAGATAGTGTAGGAGTGGGAATATAGTGTGGGAGTGTGGGTAATAATATTGGAGTGGTAGTGTTGGATTAGAGTAGGGGAGAGTGCTAGGGTGGTGTGGGAGCATTTTGAGTGTAGCAATCCTACTATGGGATTGGGTCTAATGTGTGAATTCTTGTAGTTTGGGAGTCCTAGTGTGGGAGCGGTTCTAATGTGGGTGTGGATGGTTCTAGTGTGAGTGTTCGTACCATGAGAGGCCTCCTAATATAGGAGCCCTAGTGTGGGAGTGGTTCTAGTATGGGAATCTTAAGGTTCTAGTTTGGAAGTACTTGTAGTATGGGAGTCATAATGTGGAACTGGTTCTAGTGTGAAAGTGGTTTTTTAGTGAGAGTCCTAGTGTGGGACTGGTTCTAGTGTGAGAGTCCTAGTATGGGAGTGGTTCTTTAGTGAGAGTCCTAGTGTGGGAGTGGTTCTTTAGTGAGAGTCCTAGTGTGGGAGTGGTTCTTTAGTGATAGTCCTAGTGTCGGAGTAGTTCTAGTGTGAGAGTCCGACGATGTTGCCACTTCTAGTAGCCATCTCCACCATTAGCAACCATCTTGCCAATTCTTGTAGCCATCTCCACCCAGGGGGTGCGCGTAATTTGTTGACCAACATTTAGACTATGTGCATTTTGTTGTAGAGGTGTGGATACTTAACTTGACAGCTCAATGCTTCTTGGGCTATGTAGGAGGTGGGTGCTAGGGACGACTCAACGACAACATTAACTGACCTACTAATGCAAGTAACCAAAGTGGATAGGAGCATGCATCTCAATAAATCATTATTACATGTTCGTGTCAAATGAACACTAAGAGTAGAAATGCACAATTAAGCATTGTAGAAGAAAAGAAGTGCATGATGAAACTTTCTAATATAACTTGCTATAGAATGATAATGTGCTGAGTGATAAATTGGTGGTTATCTATGTATGCCAACTCCAATAAGAATGAGCATACACTATGAGCATAGTCTCTTGAACTATCTTCATATGCATAACATGATAGCTTCAAGATACTATGAACATAGTCTCTTGGACCACACTCATATCTTAATATGCACAACGTCATGCAAGAAGTGAGTAGTCAAATAACTACTTAGAATAATAAAATGCAATGGAGGTTTTCCTAGTGTGATTGGAAGCACAATCAACCATTGTTTTGGTGTGGTTGGAAGAAAGAGAGAGAAAAGGGATAGGAAGCCCTATGAAAAAATTACTACTAACAAATAATTAAGAAACAAGAAACATTACTACAAAAAATATATTATTTTGTTTCCATTATTAATTCTTGAATAGTTGAGTGATCTACATTTAGATGATGAATACACGTCTCTCCTTTTCATTTAAGGCTTATACTAATAGGGAGGCAGTAGGCCTTTAAAGATCCATTTAGACCAACTTTTCAACCACTTCCATTAGGAAAAAAATGAACTCACAAATGGGCCTTTTAGCCCCCCCTCTCTCCTCCTTAAAACAAGGAAAAGAGGAGAGAAGAATAGTAAAATAATCCACCTCTCTCTCGAGTTTTGCAAACTCATTTTTCCTATATATTATCTACAAAGATATACTTAGATTCCTTCTCTCTCCTCATACAATAAGTCTTTTTCAACCAAATTTTATATACAAAAAGGAGTTAGTAACGGGAATGTGGTGCTTAATCGAGAACAAGGAAAATAAAATTTTGAAAGTTCCTTTTAAGATATTTTGGGGATTTTTTATATCCTAGCTTTTGGTCAAAAAACAAACCCATTGGTCAAATTTCGTGTTTTTTGGAGATGTTTTTGGAGAAAAATAGAAATATCTAAAATACGAAAAGTCTTGGACATCCCTACCCTCTGAGGTGTTCCCCCCCATATCTATACTCTCTCATAGCTCTATTGTGACCTCTTCTCTGTGTTTATGCAACCTTCATTAACAAAGTGAATTACTTACACGCTGCTTTCCCTTGGCACCTTTGTGTGCCTCTCTGTGCATCTCCACTGTACCTCTTGTGAGAACCAAGTAGGCTCCCCATTTCTATTAATAGTAAAATGAATATAGGAAAGGAGTTGCATATTGAGGTAGAAATTGAATATGCCCCATTATTCAAAAGAACCCAACGTACCAGTGTCAACCCTCAAGTTTTGCAGAGTTAGATGCAAATGGGATTGAAACATGTGGATTTGTGGAAATATAAAATTGGTTCAAATTGTGATGTGTTCTTCCAATATGAAAATACCAATGGAAAGATCACAAGATCATCAAAAGCAAGCCCTTCAAGAAGTATGAGGAAAAAAAGTAGCCAATGTATGGTGGATTGGTTCAAAAGATGAGGAGAAAAATAATCAATGCCTATGTGGAGTATAAGAGAGGGTTCAACTTGGATGGTATCAAAAATCAAAGGGATCAAGGATTTCTACATATTATTTGATGGACCCTGATATGGTAGATGTTGAAAGTATCATTGCCCTCACAAATCTCACATATAATTGTAACAATAACAAATATGAATTTGATGAAAATGATTGGAAGATCTTAAATGAATTTGTAAGGAACCATTGAGAATAGGTAAATGAACATTATTCTTTCTCTTCGTTAATATTTCTTACCATGTACAATTACTAAAATGAAAGTCTTGTCAAGCTCTTTTTTTCCATTTTTCTTGATGCTAATTTCTTGTGTTTTTGTGTTTACTTCAGGAACATGACTAGTGCATTATAGCGATGCATCCACAAATGTGAAACCAATGATAAACTCCAACTTTGAAAATTTGAGATGATGAGCAGAAGACAATTATAAGCTAGCTAAAAATCTTATATATTTAAATTTTTATATAAATGTATATACTTTATAAAAGAAAATGAAATATGTTTTTTTATAGATGCAAGCATAAAAAAGTATGATTTTAACTACATCATCATGCAAATAATGCTGGAGTTTTGATGAGGCCATGACAATGCAATATATTTTTTCCTTTCAATGTATCTACCCATTTCAAATACAAATCAAGCTCATATTTATTGTGTCTTTGTTATAGCCTAATATGATTTCAATCAAGTGGTAAATTTTGAGTCTTTGTCTCTTGTTATCTCTAGATATTGTATATATATATGCGTGTATATGTGTATTACATATACACTTGATATGCTTTATAGGAATGGCTGAGAAAATAATTGAACATGAATTAGATACAAAAGATGTAATGATATAATCCACTATCATCAAATAGGACAATATCAAGATCAATATTGCAATGGAAGGGAGCCTTAAGACATTAGTATGATGGTCGAAATATGTATTTCTACATTTCTATCTCAATTTTTATGTTTAAGGACCCATAGAAGGCTTACTCTAACATAAGCTTCAACAACTACCTTATTAGGAAGCATGCGCCATAGCTTGTGCATCATTGTTTTATTTATAAAAATTCTAAATTATACCATTGAAATTCATATAGGTTGAATATATTTTATAAAGTTTCATAATGACTAATTCTAATAAATGCATTTTATGAACCCTTAAAAGCTAGTTTATGATCAATTTTGTGATAAAAACTAGTATTTGGTATATATTACGTAAGGATATGTTAACTTTTTTATTTTAAAATTATGGACTATCGCCCTTTTGAACTCTGCTTTCATGGTCGGATCTTCTTCTTTTTCTTCTTCACACATTTGCCTATTGGCAATGCAGGCGGTTCTTCCTCTGCCTCGGGTAGCGGCTCCTTGACCATGGCCCATTCCTTGGAAAGGTGCTTGGCGATGTCCCCCACCAAGCTTGGGACATTGCCTCTTGAAGTGATCAGGTTCGTTGCAATGGAAACAATGGAGATTTTAGCCATTTCTTTGAGTAGGAACAAAGTTGTTAACGTTATTAGTCCTTCCTTTCTTGATTTGTCCCTGATTATGACCTTGAACTCTCTTTATCTGAGGTCTGAATGCTCCTCTATTTGGGTCATTATAAGACCAAGTTTTGTTACCCCTGGTCTAGACTGCACCTCCTGAATTATAGGTGCCGCTCAAATGAGTGCATCCTGAAGATCTGATGGATGCATAGATTCGAGACGGGTATTTACTGGTGGATTTAAACCAGCACAAAATTTGGACACCTGCTGTGTCATGTCCATTTGTGGTGCATACTTAAGAAGTGAGACAAATTTAGAATAGTATGTGTCAAGCGTGAGCCCCAACTATTTTAGCTCGTAGAACTCATTCATTTTTTGCGTGCGATATGTAGGTGGTAAGTATCTTCCCTGCATGGATTTGTTCAGCTTCTCCTAGGTAACGGATCCCTCCTCGATCCCTTGATCCCTGCACTATTGCTTCCACCAAAGCCTAGCTTCGCCGGTGAGCTTTAGCTTGGCGAGCATAGCTTGATTAGGGGGTGCGGTACCGGTTGCTTCGAAGTAATCCTCCATAGATTCAATCCAAATTTTAGCATCGGCTTGGACGGACCTGCCTCTCCTGTCAAACTTGGGTGGCTTGATCTGCTTGAGAAGAAACTTCTTCTCCTCGATTGCAGCAGTACTTGATGTAGGACGCGAACTAGGAACCTGTACTTGGGGTTGTGCCTGGATAAAGGTTTCTTAAAGTTATTATATGATAATCGTTATTGATTTATATTACATCTTCAATTCTGCTATCATGTAAGCAATATAGATAATTAACTTTTTATCAATTGTCATGCACAATCAGACATTGATAAAAAAAAAGTCTTATATGTATTTATATGGGCATAGCCCTTTCGGAATACAACATTTCTTGCAATGATAAGCCAACTGTTACATTTAGTTTGGGAAGAACAACGTTGTATTACATTTATCTACAAGAACAGTATAATAGTATGGTTTCGAGTCATGGATCTTCAGGAATCGGTAAGTCATTGGAAGTTCAGGGTATCCTTTCCTTTGGAACCCATTCTTTTCATGGCGCCCTAACACTTCAATCCTGTCGGCGAGGATTACACGGGTTACTTCCTCATATACATATGAGTTCATCTCAACCCTCTGACCTCGAATATGTAAAGTTGAGTTTACGTGAGCTTCCACAAAAATGAACAGCTTCACGACTTTCAGGTCTTCCAACCACTTGATCCTCTTTAGGTTGCTTTGTAGATAAGCAAACTGGTGGGCGGCTATATAATAGATTCCTGAAGCACCCGTCCATCTTCGTTCCATGTACAAAGGTGATGGATTATAGATTTTCTCTCGGATGTTCATCATCTCAACCCTTTGTCGATAATGCGGAGAATGCATTGCAGTCATAAACATGATTTGAAATACTAAGAACTTGTTCCACGCTTCCTAATTCTGCAAGTTAGAATTGAAGGTATGGAAATGTTTGGAACATCAACATTCGCTTTACTTTAACTTATTAAGATTTCATAAAAACAATTCCGTTGTTGGTCAGCTCTGATACGCACTTGCTACGCAAGTGTCGCATTAAACCATGAGACTTATTCTACTCATTGACGGAGTCACAAAACAATATGTTCCTGATTACATTAGGCGGACATTGTCAATCCTAGAGTTTCAAGCTCCGTCTCGTAAGATTCTTAGGGACAAACCCTAGTTCACTTTCCAATTAAATTTTCACTGTCCCTACATTCAGTGAATGTGGGCAAGTATTTAAGGTATAGGCGTTTCTTGGAATTTAACTCATTTCAAACGAGTACTCCGTTGTTTAGGTGTTTTAGGTTTATACCAATTTGTTTAACTCTAGAAAATAATTACGTGATCATTTCTACATGACTTGTTGTCTATACGTAATTTGATTTCTCAACCCTAACTTATCGATTTGAGGTCAGGTATAGGTTAGGTTAGTTCCAACTAATCTTCCTATACTTTGCGAACAAAATTCATGCTAAACAAGCAACCTTTTACTTGATAATTTTGACAAACTATAATTTTCTAGAATCATGCATCATAAGAATTATTTCATGCTTTGCACTTTCCATGATGATTCATTGCGAAGAGGATATGGGTTAATAGTGCGATATGTAGTTTATACATCTAGGCTTAAATGAAGTATACTATTTTAATGGACATTAATCTAGTTTTTAAATCATTTCAATGCATAAGGCTATCTGCCAAAAATCCATTTATGCTTTCTTTATTTTGCAGATTTTATTGAAAGTATTAATGAATAAGTTCCTTCGTCGTGAACATCTAGGAGAAAATATATATCCTATTTCTAACAATTAACCTTGCGTGATTGAATTACAACAATACCAAATAAAAATTAGGAAGGAAAACCTGGGATTGGGGTGAGATGTCCATGTGGATGCCCGAAGATAACCCTCCCGCGACTGCGCCTTGGACTTTCTTAGGAGGCATCGCAATTGTAGTCTATCGGACGTGGAAGCAGCTTTACAACTCCTCTTTGGAATTCCACCCTCACTCCCTTGCACCATCCGTCGAAAGTAGTTTTAGAAGGTTCCCTCCTTGAAGTAGGGATTTCGAAAGAAGGGGTGTTTCAAAATCTTTTGCGGATAAGACCCAATAAAGCCATGGGAGGGGCTTAATGGCCTTGTAATGACTCGCACAAATGAGGAATGAAAAGGTGTGGAATCCCTTACGAGACTTTTTGAGTGGAAAAGGAAGGTGTCAAACGACCCTTAACATTCCTCTTTCTTTTACGTGTGGGAAAAGAAACAAGGTGCGGGAGAGTTCCAAGGGGTATTTTTGCATGGCCTAAGGGGGATTTTAACAAAACATGGGGGGAAAAGGAAATGTTATTTGGAGTAACCTTTTATGGAGGAAAAACCCTAAAGGGGAAACTCCAAGGAAAAAGTAGCCTTAAAGGTTATAAGTAAGGGTCTAAGGACCCTTAGGGAAAATTTGGAGGACAGGGGTTTCAAGAGGCCACGGGAAGGGTTTCAAGATGCCTCAAGAGAAGGGAGGCTAAAAGAAATTTTTAAACACGGGGGGAAAGGGTTTCCAACATCCACGAGAAAGGGGCTAAGGGGAGAAAGGGGGGCTTATGAGTTTAAACACAGGGGGGGGAAAGGTTTCCAACATCCACGGGAAAGGGGCTAAGGGGAGAAAAGGGGGCTTATGAGTTTAAACACCGGGGGGGGGGGGGGGGGGGGGTAATAAGACCTTTTAGTTCTTTTGGGGGGGGAAAGGGGGCTTATGAAGCTCCTTTTTAGAAGCTTCTAGAAGCTTCTACGTGTTGCAAGGGGAAAAAAACAGTGGAAATTGGACGCCGCGCTGACGAAGTGGCTGCAGGGTGCGATGGCGGAGGCCGATGATAGCCTGGCGATACTCGGCGTCTCCACCTCTCTCCTCTTGCAACAGCAGCGGCAGCCTCTCCATCTCCCTCTCGATCCCCTCACAGCAACAGGAGGCACAACCTTTTCTTCACGATCTCTGCCCCTCCATCGTATTTTAACCTGTGGCCCCCCCTCAATTATATAGGGGAGGGGATAAGATCCTCCTTCCCCTTGCGTGTCGATGGGTATGTAACATTGCCCTGGCAGCAAGGAGCTTGCCTACTTACTAATCCCCCTCTTCCTTCAGATCGACTGTCGGTTGGAGGAGAGGGAAAATTTTTAAAAATTTGCTTTTATATCATTAAAAGGAATTATCCCTATCATTATCCTACCCTTAAGAGGGTTTCATATATGAATGGTCTATTTATCCTTTTGGAGTTGTTACACATATAAGATAGGAAACATGTACATTTTAAAAGTTTGATACTTTGTGGATTATGATAACGTGAAGAAAGAACTTGAAGAAGTTGTATAATGCATGTTTCTATTTCCCTTGACGAGGAAAAATCCATCATGTAAACAAGGAAAAGAAAAGACTACATGTACTCCTCTCTCATATAAGATGCAAAATTAAAATGCAATTAACATCTTACATCAAGATAATTGTGACCCATCTATCTGACAATTGCTTGGAGTAGAAGAGTTTCAATGAGCAATTCATGATGTAATTGAAACCTTTAAATTTTTTATTGCAACTTGTACTTGAGATAAACAATAATATCTTGACATTTGTATCATATAGGAGGAAATATGAAGATAAAAACTTATGTTTGTGAGAATGATCAAGGTATTGAGCACCAATCAACTTAACTTGGATCTCAGTAGTCTATAGTGCTTTTATCATGACTGAATCATGCTTAGCATATGACTACTTTTGTTTTTGTTGAAGTTCCTACTACAAATACATGGTAAAAGTGTGAATCAGGTGCCTCACAATATTGGCACAACTTGTAGCATACCCCATACTACACAAATTTTCATAGCGTTGGTGTTGATGACATGGACTATATGTTGAGAGAGAGAGAGAGTACGAGAGAGATACACAATACATGCTCCCAAAGAATGATTCATATTGATGTAGAGTTAGTATATATAGGTGAGACCCAAATCAAGTGAGAGATGATATATATAGTTGTAACATCCCCACTCAAACAAAGGTCTCTTGCTGCGAGTGAAAAAACCCTTGGGGAGAACAAGGGAAAAACGCGAGCCCCTACACATACCTACGATACAAAAATAATTTACTATAAAATTTTATTGAATACAATGATACATGCCTCAATCAGTGAGACAAGAACTTGGAACAATACCAAGTGCATGTCTTAATGAGCTAAAGCGAGCTTCACTAAGAGATTTTGGGAAGATGTCTGCAACCATTTGATCACTAGGACAATGCTCCACCATAATGGAACCTTTCTTGACTTCATGCCGAACATAATGATAATGAATAGCAATATGCTTTGATTTACTATGTTGTATATAGTCTTTGGTAATACTAATAGCACTTTGGATATCGCATCGAAGAGGTGTACTAGATGATGAAGGATGTCCCAAATCTACAAGTAGTTGTCGAAGCCAAACTAGCTCATGAGTTGCTAATGATGCAGCAACATATTCGGCTTCAGTTGTAGAAACCGCAACACATCGTTGTTTCTTGCTGGACCAAGAAACCAAACATCCATTTACAAAGAAACAATTCCCACTTGTAGATCACATGGATAAGTGTGAACTTGCCCAATCAGCGTCTGTATATCCAATAAGGTCAAGAGAAGTTGAAGAAGATAAAGAAGAATCCTCTCGACGACGATAAATAAGACCAAATTCCTTAGTACCCTTGAGGTACTTAAGAATACGTTTTGCAGCACTCCAATGAATAGTGGAAGGGGAAGAAAGATACTGTCCCAAAAAGTTAGCTGCAAATAAAATATATGGTCTTGTGTTTAAACCAATAAATTGAAGACAACCAACAAGATTAGCAAAAGTTGATGAATGGCTGATTCTTCATTGTGTGTTGTAGATGTACCCTTGGTAGAGCTTGAAAGAATGGGAGTGTTGGCAGAGTGCGCATTTGTCAACCCAAACTTCTTAACAATATCATTAATAAACTTTGTCTAGCGAAGAAGAAGAATGCCTTGTTGTCGGTGTCATTGAACTTGAATACCCAAACAAGAATGTATCTCACCAAGATCCACCATTTCAAATGCAGTCGATAAAAGCTTCTTCATAGCATCCAAGAAAGCAATATTATTTGACACAAGAATAGTATCATCAACATATAGAGCAAGAATAATAAAATATTTGTCCTCCCTTTTGATGTAAAGATTTGGATTAGCAAAACATGCAACAAAACCTTTAGATGTGAGGAACTGATCAATCTTAATATACCAAGCACGAGAGGCTTGCTTCAATCCATATAATGCACGATGAAGCTGGCATACAAGATGCTCCTTTCCTGCAATCATAAAACCTTCAGGTTGCTCCATATAGATTTCTTCTTCAAGATCTCCATTGAGAAAAGTCGTTTTAATGTCCATTTGGTGAATTTCTAGATCAAATAGTGTTGCAAAAGCCAAAATCATACGAATAGTTGTGGAGCGCACAACGAGAGAAAATGTTTCTTGATAGTCTACTCCTGCAATCTGTGAGTAACCTTTTGCAACAAGTTGTGCTTTGAACTTATCAAACGAGCCATAAGCTTTGGTCTTGGTTTTATAAACCCATTTACATTTGATAGGAACACGATTTGGGGGGACTTCAGTAAGAATCCATGTACCTTTGGAGATTAAAGAATCGTACTCAGCTTGCATAGCTTCTTGCCATTGATCCCTTTGAGACGAATTGATAGCTTCCATATATGATATTGGATCCTCTTGGACAGACATAGCATCATCAAAGACATCATATTCAATAGAATAGAATCCATGCTCTATCTCAATAGGAAGATCAACATAGATCTCCAAATTTTCATCAATCTTCTTTGGAGGTGAAGGAGGTTTATGATCATCAGAATTAGTAGAATCACAAAGCAAGTAAGGAAATGCACTAAGCAAAGACTATGTATCATCTGAAACATCTAACGACCATGTGCCACCCATAGTCTTCTCATCAAATATAGCATCACGACTAATGATAACCTTTTGAGAAGAAGGATCATAAAATTTGTAACCTTTGGAATGATCTGAATAACCAAGAAAAATAACCTTCAAACCTGGAGGATCCAAAGTGTCCTTGGGCACATGAATATAAGCAATGCAGCCAAATGTGTGAAAGTGAGAGACTGAAGGTGTCCTCCCTCTCCAAATTGTTATAGAAATTTTACCAGCAGGTGCAGTAGTTGGAAGATGATTTTGAATAAAAACAGCTGTTAGAAGTGCTTCAGTCCAAAACTTTCGAGACAAACCATAGTGTATAAGCATGCAATGTATAGCATTAAGAATCGTGAGGTTTTTGCGCTTAGCAATTCCATTTTGCTAAGGAGAATAAGGAACTGTAAACTCATGATGAATACCTTGATCCTTACAGAAGTCATCAAATAGATTGGATACATATTCACCGCCATTGTCACTGCGAAGCGTCTTTATAGAGAATCCAGTTTGAAGCTCCACACTTATCTTGTATTGTTTAAATACAGGTAAAGCCTCAGACTTATATCGAAGAAGATAGATATGTGTGTACTGTGAGAAATCATCAATAAAAGTTATAAAATATCGATATTGAGACTTTGAGGCAGGAAAAGGACCGCAAATATCGGTATGAACCAAATCCAAGAGAGCACAGGAATGTGATGAAGTAGAAGTGTGGAAAGGTGAACGATGGTGTTTTCCAAGTGCACAGTACTCACATATTCCCATACGTGGATGAGATTTAAGATCCATACCTTGCACAAGACCATGACGATGAAGATCAAGAATTTTGGCAAAATCTGATTGTGCAAATCGTTGATGCCATAATTTGCAATCTGCATCTCTAGGGGCAGTAACAACATTTGCAACTGTATCGTTCAATGATAGCTCAAATAGATTACCATGTCGAGGAGCCACTACTATAGTATGCCCGCCTTTCTCTATACGACATTGATTATGATCAAAGCCAACAAACAAACCAAGATCAACTAGATGAGCAACAGAAATAAGATTTCGTTGCAAATATGGAACATGAAGAACTCCTCTTAATATTCTAGTGGATGAAACAGTCCCCAAATATAAATCACCCACTCCTTTGACTTGACAAGTCGTATCATCCGCAAGGTAAACAAACTTCTTGACAGGAAGAGAATGATAATTGTGAAGCCACTACCATTGGTATGTCATGTTTCCAGTGGCACCTCAATCAACGATGAATAGAGAACCATCATGAACATGAAGTACCTTTTCTGGAGAGATATCATAATGGACGAAATTGAGCTCCTGATGAGTATGATCATCATCAGTTGAAGTTTGTTGAACAATATAAGCTTGAGAACGTTCTTCATCATATCTTCGTTTATAACAATGACGAGATGGATGATCTGTATGTGCACAATAATCACAAGGAGGAAAACTTTTGGACGAGCGAGGTTGCTTTGTAGTAACTCCATGCTCCTCATCATATTGACGTGCCCAGCAATCAGAAGCCACATGACCTTTCTTATCACAGTAAGAACAATTTTTGTTAGGATAAGCAAGACGAGAAGATTTACTACCGGGATTAGAGCGTCCACCCTGCTGAAAACGTGAAGCAGAACGCTTGCGAGCAACAAAAGCAGCATCAAAATCCCTTTGTTCACGAGTGACCAAAACAACATCAAATTTTTCCAAATGATGCTCATGATGTTGAGAATATTCAATAAGAGATATACATGCTTTATCAAAGTGGATATCACCCTTGTTAGACAAAATAGTGATGATATTGTCATATAAAGGATCTTTGATGGTATGAAGAAGTTGAGTAACAATCTGATTTTTAGCAACAGGAGCGCCAGCAGCACCAAGCTGATTGATAATGTCTTTAAAAGCCTCGATATGAGAGTGCATAGAAGTACCAACCTTATATTGAAGATTCTTCAAACAAGTTTGGAGATATAAAATTTCGGTGACCGATTTCTTCTCAAACGTTGAGATAAGATACTCCCAAATAGCATGAGAGGTTTCCAGATGAAAGACATCCAAGATAAGTGAGTCAGGAAGTGCAGACAATATATAACGACGAGCCGCTTTGTCATGATGAATCCAATCAGTATGATCAATTTTCCATTGTTCAAATAATGGACCATCAATAATCACAGAATTGTTATTCATCACATCAATAGGTTGAACTGGGCAAGACAGGTCGCCCAAAACAATATCAAATAATTCGTCACCTTCAAGAATTAGCATCATCTTTGCTTTCCACCCAAGAAAGCCTTGTCCTTGGAAGAAGGGAACCGAACGTTGGCCAGACCGATATCCGTTAACAATTACGCAATTGGCCATGCTTGTATGTCGAGAGAAAACAAATAAGATGAGATCGCAGAATCTGCAAACCATGATCAAGACGAGCGTAGTTGAGACACATGACAATCAAAATAGGGATATGCACGTAAGAACGGCGAAAAGTATTGAGTGACTAAAAAGAAAGCTCGAAATAGAGAGGCGTAATGTGCAAGACGAGATGACGCATATAAGAAAAGTGTTATTTCGGTCGAGCAAAGAACGTGAACGATAATAAAACATCGGTAAAAATAGCAAGATGTTTGCTTGTCGTAATCAACATCATTAACGAAGACGAGCGATTAATAAACTGTAATTGGGGATTAACGAACTGTAATTAGAAATACAGTTTTAAATAAAGAATCGCATATTCGAGCAGAATTGCTGTCTTGAATCCTGAACTGTCATAACTTTTGATCCAGAACTCCGATTGACAATCGGTTTTGACAAGATTCGAGAGCACGACGAGAGCTACGCATTAGACTTGGTTTTGTTTTTAAAGACAAAATTAACTAATACTTCTAATTTGAACAAGTTCATGTATCAAATCATCACTTGTGCAAAGAATTCAATCAAGTATAAACAATGAAACAACTTATCTTCCTTGTTGTTGCTACGCATCCATAGCTCTGATACCATGTTGAGAGAGAGAGAGAGAGTACGAGAGAGATACACAAGACATGCTCCCAAAGAATGATTCATATTGATGTAGAGTTAGTATATATAGGTGAGACCCAAGTCAAGTGAGAGATGATATATATAGTTGTAACACTATAGAGGTGGCATTCACCATTGATAGTATGGTGGTGAAATTGCCATATATTAGTCTTATGGATGGTTCTTTGGGTATTTGTGTCAAGCCCTATGTGCACTAGATGGGAGAGCATTTAGGATGTCAAAGAAGTAGGGAGGATTGAAATAGTGGTTAGAGATATGTGGAAGGCTATTGAAGAAAGCACCAAGTGGAGTAGTTAGAAAAATATCAAAGAGTACTAGCAAAGTCACTTGGGAACCATAGGGTGCCAAGGGAGGAATGGGAGGGTGGGAGACTCACACCTTTCCATATAAAAGACATTGCATGGAAGTGGAAGGTATTCTAGAGATGGCTACATGGTCATAAAGTATCATGGGGTGGGAAGTTGAAATCCCTAGTAATGTGATAGATCCCATCAGTACAATAAACTATCCATTAGTACTCATACTCATACTATCACCGTGTGTACTTTGATGAAGAAAGGATGGTGTTATGGAGATAAGAGGAGGGTCCCATGGGGCCTCTTGAGGAGGAATATTTGAAGGCCTCCAAGAAAACTCTATGGGCTCATTCTATCAATGAAGATTGTTGGTAGTCAAAGAAGGACCATTTAACACCATATTAGAGAATTTGGGAGTTTTCCAAGTCCCAAATTCAAACAAGTGATAAATATTTGACCACGAAGCTAATCTTGATCCATCTTTAAAAGTGGGACTTGAAAAGGTATCTTATATAGTATTTAGGGTAGACTCCATCTTTAAGTAAGACAACAAGATTTGACCATGTGGTCAAATAATAAAGGTATTGGGGGTTCCCAAAGTGCATGGAAATTCCCAAATTCCATAATATAGTATTATTCAATGATCAAGGTAAGTACCTAGAGGATGTATTCAAGGAAGGTCCATGGATCAATTGCCTTGAAGGATTGCAATAATGGTAGTTCAACTCAATGTGATCTCAAAGAAGAGGGAATGAGCCATAATAGTAGACGAGGTGATTGTTTATGCTAGGGAATAGATATTGATGATGAAGGATGGAAGAATATCCATAGAAATTTTGATGGGTAGATTCAATTGCTAAAATCAATATAATCATCTTACATGTTTAGAGGAAGTTCACCATCAACTTTTAAGAAAATGCATGTTGAGCAAAATGATGAAGGAGAAAGGAAAGGAGATATGCATATGACTAGCTCTTTACACATGATTTTTTCAAAGAAAATTTTTAAATATTTGATAATATAGAATCTAAAAGAGGAGCACCAATATCTTTTTTATTGGTTTTTATGTTCATAGAAAGAAATACAAAAGATGGATTTAAAAAATGTGTATCCAAATGATAAAATCTACCTATTGAAGGGATTTGAAGAGAAAAGAGAGATGAATGGTAGAGCAGAGACACTACAACAGAAATGAGGCATAGACACGCATGTTAGACGCGCAAAGTCGGGCGCGTCTATCATAGCGCCTATCACTGTGTGTAAACATGCGTGTGAATAGACGCGGATTGTGCGTCTATATATCGGCGCAAATAGATGCTAATAGAGATGCGCCAACAGATGCACAATTATTTAACCACCTAAAATTGCAATTCACATTAAAAACCAATTTTAATAATTATTTAACCACCTGAAATTGATTCTTGAGCATGCACGTGTGCGCATGATAAAAACCATAGAATTAAGAAATATACACATTGAATCATTGAATTAAAAAAATAGAGTTAATGATTACTCGAAGTACCATTGGCATCCTCGAAGTGAGCAAGGACACCACAATCTTGGGTATTTATCTTTTCATCTTTACGTTGAGTTCGAAGATGTTTACCCTCACACCAAAGTGCATTGAATAATGTGCACTAGTCGTAAAAGATAATAGATCAAACTAGACATGCTGGACCCTCACAAGGTGTTCAAATAACTAGACATGCTGGACCCTCACGAGGTGTCTGTAGCAAAATATACTAGGTAGATGAAAGAGCCCTTAAGCTATGGTACACTTACTTGGGCCTTAAAACAAAGATCAGCATTACTCCTACTCTAGACTTGGATAAAAGTGCCAGTGAAGACTCGAGTGTTTTATGGCTCGAGACTCAATCTATGAATGGAAAACATCACGTCCACATCTAGGTTCTATCCCACCCTTCAAGTTCAAAAAGGGCATGGGATTTGGAATTCTTGGCTTTTTTAAAGGCAAGCCAAAACAATTGAATAGTTTGATGGAAGGCCCTCCCTTTTTCTATTTTGAAAATATTGAGAACATTTCCAATTCAGAGTGGGAGACCATCAAACGGCATTTTAATGGCATAGATCCAGAGTTCACAGACTCTAGATATTTTTCAGCATGCTTTAGGCTGAGGTGGTTATGTTTATAACCTTCCAGTAGATGGAAGAAGGTTGATCCTTCCCCCTGCTCTCATGACAATCTTTGAGGTGCTTCAGAAAACAAAGAAGTATTGGCCCCCATGGGATCCGACAGAGAAGCTGAATTGCATAAACACACGGGGTGCCCCTAGCACTATATGTGGATTGATCAGAAAAATATTTTCTTCCCACAAAGAAAGCTAGCAATATACCTTCTTATCTTCAACATGAGATTGTCCTGGCATGCAAAATATGGAACTTGGTTTGGGTCTGCCCAGGCCAAGCTGCCCCACTTGAACCCCATGAGATTAAGCTGGTGCTTGGATATGATCGTGACTACACTTGAGGTTACTCTACACTTTCAGATCGGTATGATGCATTAGGCAACTCATTTCAGGTCAATACTATTGCGTACAGTCTTTCACCACTGAAAGAATTATATCTGCAAGGTTTAACAGTTCTGTCCTTATTCTCGAGCCTTGGTGGGAAAGAAGTGGCATTGCACAAATTGGGTATAATTTTGAAGGCTGTTGTTATTGTGGAGATCAATGATAAATGTAAAAACATAATAGCTAGCTAGTGGAACAAAACCTTCCCCACAGGCCGATTTCAAATGGAGAATGATGTTAGAGATCTTACTGATGATAAGTTGGCTGAGATTGTGGATGCAATGGGAAAGATTGTGGATGCCAATTCATAGCATGAGTAGATTGATGTAAATCAGTTGGCTTGTGCATATGCAAGCTATTCTAATCATGTCAAGGTGTACTTATAGCTCACATATCTTTGATTGATTGATGGATAATATGCCTTTCTCTATCTCTTTCGTGTACACCTTCATTGCATTATCTTTCTCTTGCTAAAAACCATTCATGCTTTATCCACCTATTGATACGTAAGTGGGATAATATGCAATTGTAAGTGGGATGGTATAGTAAGTCACTACATATATATGTGCCAATTGACTTGCCAATGTGTTATCTCTTATCCTCAAGCTTTGTTATATATGTCACCACATAGGTCAATTGATTCCCTAAATGCATGCATTGATTGGATAGGGCATGCCCTATACAAATGTGATTGGATAGGGCTTCATGATTGGATGTATATATAAATCAAAGGTTGACTTGTGCATTTGCAATATGTCACCACATAGGTCAATTGATTCCCTAATTATGCATGCATTGATTCCTTAAATTGTTCATGCGCGTCTGTAAGCGCGTGTAACAGGAATTATCTGCGCATATACACGCGCCATTACACGCGCTGACAGACGCACCACGCAAGTATAAAAAAATTTTTAAAAAATTGTGGCTTTATTTTCAAACCTGTGCTTTCGTGCATTTTTTGCGCGTTTTCTGCAGTTCGAGCTGGACATCACTACTCCTGTCTATCTATCACTTCATGAAGACAATGAGGCAAGGAAATAAGAGTAAAAAGAGGACAGGAGGAAAGAAGAGCCAAAGAGTAAAGAAGAAGAGCCAAACAGCAAAGAAGAGAACAAGATTGAAGCAACTTACCAAGGGAAGGGAGAAGGAGGACAAGGAGCTTGCAACCTAGCCGCCGCCACCCGTTGGAACAAGCAAAGAAGGTGAGTTATTCTTCTCTCTCTCAATCTTGTTTGGTTTCTCTATTTGTTTGTCTCTCTCTTCTCTCTCTTCACATGCTAGATCTTGTCATCTATGGAGGTTTTTTAGCTTTGTTTTTTAAGCAAGTTTAAGAAGAAATGGTGTGAATGTGTGCATCTATCAGCACGTCCAGATGACAGTGTAGACATGGCTGTAGACGCAGAAATAGACGCGCTGATAGACACCCACAGAGACGCCCTGACAGACGCAGACAGAGACGCAGGTATAGACACGCACAAAGACGTAGATATAGACGATGTATGTAATATGTTTTATCTGCACAGGGTAATATGATTTTTCTTGTGTAGATGTGGAATCCTGGATCCTCCAACACCCCATTCAACAAGGAGCAATTCATGGGGGAGATGACCAATTATCTTGGTCGCCCTCCCACTGCAGATGAGGTTTTCAGTGTGATGTCTGGGACACCTATCACATCTTTGCCTACACAGGGATCAGCTGAGGTACATGGATCGACCAAAGCACGTGCATTTGTGTATCGAGTGAGGCAGAGGGTAGTGCACGTCGAGGGAGGAGGGAGAGTGGTGCGGGAGGACGAGGAGGTCGAGGGCTTTGTGGGGGTTGCCTAGGTGATGGCTCTCGATCACCCTCACCGAAAAATGAGAGAGATGAGCCTCCACAAATGTACTATTCTATCACTAATGTTGGTGGTATCTTGCATGACTTTGAGGGGAGGGAAGTGATAGCCTACTTGAGGAGTGTCGTGCATGCCACATACAAAGATTGCATGATTCCCTTCAAGCACCAGAAAAATGGTTTGTGGCAAGAGGTGCTGCGGGCAGTACATAAAAGGTACCCTAATCCTGAGAATTCACGATTCTCAAATGATTGGGGACGGGGTCAAAGGTGAGAGACACGCTTCATAACAAGAGGTCTCACCTTATGACGCACCCCAAGGAGTCATTGCGGAGACAAGAGTAGGGGCGCCCTGGATATGGCCAACCACCCAATTGCCACCGCAAGGAGTGGAAAGAGGCCAAGAAGAGAGCAGCGGAGAAAATGACAAGTCGCCAGCATGCAGAGGCGCGACGTATCCAGATGGCAACCATGGGATCGTCGCATTATGGATTGGGTGGCAAGGAGTCATGGGAGGCTGAGTTTGTAAGTATTGTTTGTTTTTTAAAAAAAATTAAATTTTGTAATTTGTTTCACTTCATTATGTAGTGTGTTTTAATATGTTGTATGTTCAAATTGTTTTGTAGTATCAAATCGTTGGTAGGATGCCTACTCCTAGAGAGGTAGGCTACCATCGAGGTCATGACGGGGCGTCCACTTGGCATCATTTCTACGAGGAAGGACTCATCACGGAGGAGCAATATAATCACGCCATGAGGATTCCACCACCAGAAGAGGTATGTTTTATTTTTTACATGAAAAGTATAGACAACTCTAATTTATTGTTTGTAATGGTATTTATATACCTTAATTCTTTGTGTAGGTGAACCTTGATGCAGTTGAGGATAGCGAAGGGGGGACTAGCAGTAGCGGTGGCGGCAATGGCAATGGCACAGGCAGCGGTGGTGGTAGCAATGATGATGCCTCTTCTAAGGAGATATAGAGGAGCCCCATGCATGCATGCCTCCCCTTGGCTTGTAATTTTCATTTTTGATATGTATTACTTTCAGCTAGTGCTTGCGACCATGACGTCACAAGCACTAGAACTCATAATGTAAAAACGTTTCATCTATATATATGAAATTTTGTGTACTACATACATTGTTTTGTTTTCAGTATCCAATCTTTGAAATAATCCTTCTCTGTTATCCCTAAGCATACAATTTGATGCTTCTGTTTTGCACGTCTATGAGCGTGTCTAAATTGCAGGATAAATGCACGTCTATTTTCGTCAAAAACTTTCAGAGTAAACGTTGTTTTAGATGCGTAGATACACGCTTGTATAGACACACAATATGAATATATCCACTTTTTTAAAAATATGATTATATATTTACGTAGCGCGTTTATACGCACGTCTCAAAGCGTGTCTAAATGTGCGTGTAACGCTAATCATAAGCGCGCTTTTAGACATGATTTTGTAGATGCGCAAATAGACACGTTAATAAACGCGCCCGACATTTTTTTTCACAATTCAAATATTGCGTCTACAAGCGCGTCTATGAACCCTTTTTGTTGTAGTGAGAGATAAGTTTGCAAATGTAAGGATGTGATGTCCCTTTTTAAGTTGTAGCTCCATTGGCCAATTATCAAAATACTAAGGATGTCGTGTCCCTTTTTAAGTTATAGCTCCATTGGCCAATGATTAAAATGTATCATTTTTCTTTTTTGTGTATTCATTTATACAATAAAGTTTTACCAATTATAGCTTAAGAGAAGTGTTTTGTATCTAAGTCTATTTATTGTGAATTACTTAATTGTTACATGTTAGCTTTGGTAGATGTAAATATGTTTTAAAGAAAACAAACCGAGAAGTCTTGGTTGTACGTTTGCAACTCAAAATGGAGGTGCCATTCTAGAACTAATAGCTCCCTAGTTTCTTAAATAGTTGAAAGTAGACCATCTATAAGCATGTTTATATTTGAATTTAATACATTTAAATTCAACACGATTATAGGCATGGATATGTGTCACACAAATAGATGTGCTTACCTACATACTCACAAGGCTTTTGTTAGTTCATAATATACCTCAGATTAGGTGTCAATGTGCTTATTCCCTTGTAGTATATAGATAAGTAGCCATGCAATAAATATGAT
The DNA here is from genome assembly GCF_053477565.2 of Lygodium microphyllum. Taxonomy (NCBI): domain Eukaryota; kingdom Viridiplantae; phylum Streptophyta; class Polypodiopsida; order Schizaeales; family Lygodiaceae; genus Lygodium; species Lygodium microphyllum. Next base: position 126,610,295 of record NC_141160.1, on the reverse strand, counting down.
GTTTATATGCAGGTTTATATATCATTCTATTTGCAAGTTTAATGCACATTCATATTGATAGATTGCAAATGAGAGGGATTTTCTTAAACAAGTTGTCTATTTTTTGAGGAAAAGTACTCTCATTTCATGCAACCATGCAAAACTAAATTACACCTACAATTGTGTTAATAAGTAGTGTATAGTATGAGTTTCTAGTCCAAGTTCAAAAATTACTTATACTATTACGTGTGGTTATGAGCATGACTATATACAGGGTCATTAAAGTGCATCCACGAACTCCATCTATGCTTTCATTTTGTCGAAGTGAGAGAGACATATTTGCCACTTAGAGTTTTCATTTCAACCAAGAAGCACATGGTTTCATTACAACATCTCAAATTTTATTTGCTAGATTGTAGTTGTTAATGCAGTATTTCTGTGTTCTTAAATGTGGTCTCCATATGTCATATTACACACAAATAACTTTTTCAACACACTTTCTTTTCTAGAAAAGTTTGCAAAAAATAGCTCTAGTTACATAATTGACTAGACAAGTTTGCAAAAACTAGCTTTGAGCCAAATATCTCTTGATGTCTTCTAATCAATATATTCAAATTAGCACATGTTAATGATGAGGAAACTCTCTAAGACTTTGCCAAGGTCCACAAATCTGGAATTTTTTAACTTTCTCCATGTGAATGGATATCCCTTTAAAACAAGATTCAAAATTTCTAGTATCCAAAAAAATCTAATAAGGTTTGCAAAAAGTTTACCACTCATCATTACTTTTCCTTATTACTATCATGATATTTTGTTATTTTAAAAAAATAAATGTGCCACATTAGTACGTTTTTACCAATCTTCTTAGATCCTTTGTTTGAGTATGTTCAAAATAACATGTATATATGAGGTGCTTAGATGGTAGAGACAAAGGATTGCATCAAGTTTGTACTAGAGACCCACTATCTACAAAGATGGGAATTCGAAGATGAAATAAGGACAAAACCAAATGGCAATGTATGATGTTAATTTATTCTAATATTTGATTCTAATTACCTTTGAGAAAATGAGTGGCCAATATGTCAATGTATTTTAATAATTTTTACGAAAATAAAGGGCCTTAAGATGTTATGATTAGGAGAGTTGAACATTAATTTGTCTTTTATTAAATGGGTCTCAATGATGGTCATCTAGAAATACAACTTCCACTTAGGATCGTGCTACAAAAATTTCATGTCTAGACTTTTCCAATGTCTAGTAAGCAAAGTTAGCTCCTTTTACAGCAAGTACAAAGCTTAAACGAGATGCCACATGCAACTCACTTTGTTTACTATACATCTAAAAAGTATAGCCAACAAAAAGTGTGACATCACCCTTGTTTTAAATGTGTCCATTCAAAAAGTTCTAGGGCCTGCAATCTCATATTGATATACTTTCCAAATATCGTTCCTTCTAACTTTCATGACCATTAAAGCTGAGCAACACATGGTAAGGGTTTGAAAAGCTCCAAAAGTGGCTTATCTAAGCCTATAAATTGAATATTACCTTGGCACCGCCATCCCATCTATGGACTCATGCACTTCCAAGCTCTCCACTCGCTACTTTTAGTACGTATAATCATTGTCTTACCGATTGGACTCTAATAAGAATGTGTGAACTAGCACTATCTCCATTATATAAAAACGTTACTAGGGTAATACATTACATGTTATACGGATCTACACACACACTCTCTCTCTCTCTCTCTCTCCATTGTTCAAAAGTATGCAAGAAGTAATGACCACAATCACATAAGTTTGACATGGTTGTTGTAGGCCCGTGAGAGATTGAAAAGACGCAAGTTACTCATCTGCCTAGTAGGATAGTGAGATCAAGGTATAGCAAAATAATGAACGTGTAATAAGTTATTGGTTTGGAAAACAAATATCGCTGAAAGATGAGGCGATGTTCTCATTGCTGGACATGGGAAGCCAGCCGATTATATTTGGCCCTAGTTATGGGAGATGCGGAACAATCTGGCAGGACGATCGAGGGGACGAGCTCCACTCTGCTTTCTTGCACCAGTAGTAGGCACTGTAGCACCCCTTAACATTTTGCCAGTGCGTGAGGCAGACAGATCATCAAGGCCGGATGCGGTGTGGAAGCTGGTCGAGCTGGCCGTTGCGTCGAACAGGTAGCAGTCCGAGGAAGAGCTGGAACAAATCAACTGCACACATGCATGAAATACTATTTTACGATAAATGAAAGATTGAACTCAGGATATAACCTATATCCATCGACTGTGTTGAATTCAGGATGTCGATTCATGAAGTTACACATGCATGCATATTGAAGCAGCTGAATAGTTACTAATTCTTAGATGCTTACGGCGCTTGTATCGCTGCCTGCACCAGCGACCAAAGCCTGCACATCGTCAGCGCTTGATCCACAGCCGCCGATTGACAGAACCTGCGCCAGCCAGCCATGCATTGAATCAATATATAGAGAGATAAGGATTGGTTAGCTAAGGATATCCTTCATTGCAGGAGGAGGGAGACCAGAAGAAGTCGGTATGTATATACACATATCTAATATTGTACCTGGAAATCTTCCTTTTTCGACTTCCCTGAACTGCTGCTGGTGACGGTAGCGGAGAAGTCAAGGCTGCCGGTGTCTACCAACTGTTGGCAGAGAGAGAGCACGTCTCTGGCGGACACCGTGCCACTCAGCTCTACGCCCGTGCTCCCTAAAAGAGAGGCGGCCTCTTCCTGGGCTTCCTGGATGGCAGGGTCGTTATTGTTGCCGTCACCTCCGGTGCCACCTGGCGCACTGCCAGATGGTGGTGCCGGGGCCGGTGGCGATGGCGCCATTCTCTGGGGTGGACTTGTCGAAGATCCTACCGGTGCCATGCCAGGCTCGTCATCTGATGATCCGCCGCCCCCCTTGACCTCCACCGAAGGCGAAAGGTGGAATAGCCGCGCCAAGATCTCTCTGAGGCCGCTGTCCAGCAGCGGCCGGCGACGTCGATAATATTATGCTCATCATCGACGTCATCCAAACAAAGCCCAATAATACAGGACCATAGTTGTTTCGACGCACAAGGAACGCCAGGTGCTTGGGCACGGCCATGTTCTATCGATGTCTTACCCTGTTACTAGGATGTACAGCGGTGATCAGTACTGATCAATGATCATGGGCTCCTGCACGTCCTGGTTTGCAATATATCCTAAATCCCGTGTGGCGATCTGTACGTCCAGCCCTTCCAGTTGTCCTTTTATTGACGTTAAGAGATTCGTAATACCGATACAAATAATGCAGACCGGCCCCATACATGAACCTCTGCCATAGCTGTGTAGCACAATCTCAGCCGAATGGAGGGACGACCAAGGCCTAACAGGTTGTCCTACTTGGAATTATACCTGAAACTCACCACTAATAGGACCTAGAGCTGCTCGAGGTTAACCCTTCGATACGACGCACACCGCTAGCTGGCCGAATAGATAATGACCTTGGACCACCTCATCCCTGCGATTATCCCTTGACTTGTATGGACAAGATTACACATAGGCCCTGCAGCTCCTCGAGATTAAACGTTGGATACGAAACACTCCAATAGAATAAGGCTTTAAACCTTCCTTCATGAACGTCGCCCCTTTTAGGCAGCCGATAGGTTGATAGAGAAAAATATGTAAAAGAAGAAGAGAAAAGAAAATATCATAAATACAATTTATTATATTCCACCACACTTTGGATAACCTCGTTGGCATCAATAACTTGAGCACCCCGTAGTTGTCAAACAGGGTTTATTAATCTATCTTGGGATTAGTAACCAAGAATCTATCTTGGGATTACTAACCAAGATCTGCAACTAAGATAGCTCTTACCATCGTGAATTACAAATCTAACAATTCACTTTGCATTCTTCTTTGCTTTTTATCATTAGCATTACTCCCCTCCAATATGGGTGTAAGTCCCTTCACCCTCATCATGAAAGGTAGCATGCATCAACTTGCGCCACCTTGGAATTGAAAGTAGTAGCTTCTCATTCATTAGGTTGGTCAATCTTGGTAGTCAAAGATAAATATACACTTGGATCTTGAGATAGATTGGAAGTAGTCTCAAATTTTGTGTTTCTACATTTGCCATGGAAAACACTATTAGAGGGTAGTTATTGATTTTTTCATATTTTCTTGGTTGTCTCTTGTGGATTCTTTTAGTGGATTGAGTAGTTGCATTATCTTACTACTGCTTCAAGCTCTTTTATGTGAGCTTGGAGGACAAAGGACTGACCAACAAGTGCCTCACATTGTCACTTATTAAAATTCAATGGCTCCATCATGCCCTCCTTGGATTTTATCTTTTAAATTGAGTAGCAATACATGGACGTGGCTACTTTATTTCCTTCTCTTGGGTTTCTAACTTCCCAAGCACCACAGTTTCTTTATGTGGATTAGTAGCCATCTCAAGCAGGTTCTCTTCTAGAATTGCAAACTCAAGAGTCACAAGGAAGAGCTTTTTAGTCCCTAACTTGTTTGTTTTTGTTTGCTCAAGTGTTTGCTATGTGACCTAGTTCTCTATTTGGATTTTCCTCTTTGACTCCAATGGGAATCGAGCTATAGTCAATGGAGGTGGTTGTGTAGGCGCTTTAGGCAACCAAATGCATTACTTTCCTACATAATACCCTTGAGCATGTAGTAATGCTTTAGAAACCGATACGGCTTGGTGCTAACTCTCCATTGTTGCTTCCAATTATATGCAATGGGTATCCTCTTCCTTTTGGATATAATTCTAGTTCTAAAAGCTTTAAAGGTTGTTGTATTGTTCCTAGTATCTGGAGTATCTACTATTGTTCTAGGACGATTCCTACTATGTAGTTTTCTTTTGTCCTGATATGCCCTGAGTAGTTCCTTTGGAGCTCTCTAGCTATCCTCACTAGGATTTTGTTTTGACTCACACATAGACGTCTTGCTCACCGTGTGGGAAAGGACAAAGATTCCATTACTTAAATTGGTTACTATTTTGATACTTGGCAAGCTCGATTGTATCTAGTGTGCTACATAGTCCACTTCAAATTGGGTTGCATGATTGAAAGGTCTCCCAAGTATGACTTCCTTCCTCATAAGCTCTCCATTTCAAAGCACATAGAAAATGATGGGCATGCCTTTAGTCTCTCTATAGTCTAAAGAAATTTGCATCCACAGTAAGAGGAAATATGGTGATCTTCAATAAGTTTTCACATCGGCATTGGTTTGGATGCTAAGCTAAGTAGACCCTTTTATTGGAATATTATGATATATGTGACTAATGCTACATTCAATGCAACTTAGGTAAGCTTTTGTGGATTTATCAATATCCATCCCATCTACTAGTTGTGGCTTTGGCCTTTCTGTTGGTAGCTCAATCATTATGATCAGATAAATGGATGGGAACATATGCTCTTTGTTGACTTATTAGGCTTTAGGACTTTTAGACTTTTTACTCTAGTGCACATCATCTGAGTATCAAGCTCTCAATAGCTAAGTCTCTCCTTGCAATGATAAGTATTGGTGTATCTGATCTTCTGAGTTTTGCTTTCTCTCTTGAACCTGTGAGCTTATTAGTTCTTCTTTGGTCTCTCAACTTTGTTTCTTGAACTTCCAACTTTGTCTCCTCAAAATCTTGACTTAGTGTCCTTCTCTTTGCTCTTGCAGTAGATGCAATTGTTCGTAGATTTCCTTGATGTGTCTTTGTCATTCAATACTAGATCTTCATGGTCTATGCCCTTGATACTCCTAGATACTTGGGTATTGTGATCCAATTAACGTTGCAAGCTAGGATGTCATTGTGCTTGATCCTTGGTGGCACTAAGGTACATGAGTTGTTGGCCTTCAAACCAAAATGAACAATGAGTAACCAAGTGTATTTCTTGACATTGGTTTAAGGTCCTATGTCAATATCTTAAAATTAAGTCTCTCAAAAGATCTACTAGTCAATGAGTAAGTGAGACTCGCTGAAGGAAAATTGGAGCTAATGACATGGAAAGTTTTTGGCTCAAATATAATTATTTGGTCTAAGTACTCTCTTTGAATGTGATGTGTAGTGTCTTAAATTTGTCTCAATACACATGGTCAACAACCTAGTTGCACTTCCCTCACTTATGCGTAGATGCCCAATGGTGGTATGGATTACAACCTAGGTGATACAGGCCTAGTGGTTGTGCCTAATGTAGTTTGACTTAAATCCTAGGGGTATACACCTATGAATATTATACCTAGGGGTAGGTGTAAGGATGTGAGGACCCTAAACGTAGATGTCATCAAGTGTGCCAAATGCAAATAGCTAGGGCCTAAACTTAAAGGCTTGAAGTTTGCTACTAATTCTGTCTAAATATGCACACTCTATAAAGTAAGTTGCAAGTAGGCTAGGAGTGTTCTAATGTAACTGCACTTGCACACTTGTTTGCAAGAAATGTTAGTTAAAATGAAATGTGTCAAGTTCTACAAGTAAGCCCTAAGGGTGAAGCTCTACCTAAATATGCAAATGCTAGTGTTATTGTATAACAAGTATAGGACAGTTATAGTTGGAATCGAGGTCCACATGATCCAAACACAAGTCTTAAGAATTGGAAGTGCATAGAGGGTGCACCTTGCACTTAGTGCAAGGTATTGGGATCATATTGTGGTCATAGGTGGTGGATACTCCCAAATGGGAAAGGCTCTTACCCTTGCGGATTTACTTATGTGCCAAGAATGTTGTGCCCTTAAGAAAAAGGGATCATATCCTTACCAAAAGGAGGATTATCCTTAAGCAAGGGGATACATGAACACAAGGATCAATTGAAAAATGTTATACTTAGCAAAAGGAGGGTTCTTCTTAAAGAAAGGGATATAGAAGCAGAAGGACCAATGGAAAAATGATAGGACAAGTATGGAGTAGAGGTGTATGGGTGGGAGTTGAAATTGTACTATGGAACTATAAGGGTAGGGTGTGGAAGTCCTAGTGTGAAAATGCTGATGTGTATGAGTACTAATGTGTGAGAGCTAGTGTGCGAGTACTAGTGTACAAGTTCAAGTGTTGGAGTGTAAGCATGGAAGTCCTAATGTGGGGTTAGGGGTAGAGTGTGGTAGTAGGGTACCTACTATGGGGGAGATAGTGTAGGAGTGGGAATATAGTGTGGGAGTGTGGTACTAATATTGGAGTGGTAGTGTGAGATTAGAGTAGGGGGGAGTGCTAGGGTGGTGTGGGAGCATTTTGAGTGTAGCAATCCTACTATGGGATTGGGTCTAATGTGGGAATTCTTGTAGTTTGGGATTCCTAGTGTGGGAGCAGTTCTAATGTGGTTGTGGGTGGTTCTAGTGTGAGTGTTCGTACCATGAGAGGCCTCCTAGTATAGGAGCCCTAGTGTGGGAGTGGTTCTCGTATGGGAATCTTAAGGTTCTAGTGTGGAAGTACTTGTAGTATGGGAGTCATAATATGGAATTGGTTCTAGTGTGGAAGTGGTTCTTTAGTGAGAGTCCTAGTGTGGGAGTGGTTCTAGTGTGAGAGTCCTAGTGTGTTGCCACTTCTAGTAGCCATCTCCACTATTAGCAACCATCTCGCCAATTCTAGTAGCCATCTCCACCCAGGGGGTGCGCGTAATTTGTTGACCAACATTTAGACTATGTGAATTTTGTTGTAGAGGTGTGGATACTTAACTTGACAGCTCAATGCTTCTTGGGCTATGTAGGAGGTGGGTGCTAGGCGAGACTCCATGACAACAATAACTGACCTACTGATGCAAGTAACCAAAGTGGATAGGATCACGCATCTCAATAAATCATTATTACATGTTCATGTCAAATGAACACTAAGAGTAGAAATGCACAATTAAGCATTGTAGAAGAAAAGAAGTGCATGATGAAACTTTCTAATATAACTTGCTATAGAATGATAATATGTTGAGTGATACACTGGTGGTTATCTATGTATGCCAACTCCAATAAGATGAGCATACACTATGGGCATAGTCTCTTGAACTATCTTCATATGCATAACATGACAGCTTCAAGATACTATGAACATAGTCTCTTGATATTGACACTCATATCTTACTATCTTCAAGAGATTATGGACATAGTCTCTTGGACCACACTCATATCTTAATATGCACAACGTCATGCAAGAAGTTAGTAGTCAAATAACTACTTAGAACAATAAAATGCAATGGGGGTTTTCCTAGTGTGATTGGAAGCACACTCAACCATTGTTTTGGTGTGGTTGGAAGAAAGAGAGAGAAAAGGGATAGGAAGCCCTATGAAAAAATTACTACTAACAAATAACTAAGAAACGAGAAACATTACTACAAAAAATAAATAAAATTTTTCCATTATTAATTCTTGGATAGTTGAGTAATCTACATTTAGATGATGAATGCATTTCTCTCCTTTTCATCTAAGGCTTATATTACTAGGGAAGCAGTAGGCCTTTAAATATCCATTTAGACCAACTTTTCAGCCACATCCATTAGGAAAAAAATGAACTCCTAAATGGGCCTTTTAGCCCCCCCTCTCTCCTCCTTAAAACAAGGAAAAGAGGAGAGAAGAATAGTAAAATAATCCTCCTCTCTCTCCAATTTTGCAATCTCATTTTTCCTTTTTTATATTATCTACAAAGATATACTTAGATTCCTTCTCTCTCCTCGTTCAAGAAGTCTTTTTCAACCAAATTTTATATTAAAAAAGGAGTTAGTTATGGGAGTGTGGTGCTTCGTTTTCAATGCAAAATGATTAGTAGATACGAGGTAATTGATTTTTTAATCAAGAACAAGGAAAATAAAATTTTGGAAGTTCCTTTTAAGATATTTTGGGGATTTTTTATATCCTAGCTTTTGGTCAAAAAACAAACCAACTGGCCAAATTGTAATATTTCGCGTGGAAAAAAAAAATGGGACTTACGGATTTTTTTAAAAAAATTCCCCCCCTTATCCCTCCAGCCGACTGACGAGCTGGAGGGGGAGGGAAATAGAAGGAGCTGTAAGCTCCTTGGTGGAGCCTGTGGAGGGAGGGAGGACATGCGAGCCAACACGCCATGAGGAAAGATCCCCCTCCCTCCACTATTTAAACGAGGGGAGGGGGCCGCTGTACGAGGAGGCTGGGCCATGACAGAAGAGCCAAGCGCCGCCATAACTGCGAACTGAAGGGAGGAAGACGAATCGCCACTGCCACGCCAACATCTACCCTCCACCATCGCCATCGATTGCTGCAGTGCGTCCAGTCCCGCCGATTTGCTGAATAAGCTTTTCCCCCCACGTGGAAGCTTTAGAAGCTTCCTGGGGGGAAGCTTCTAAAAGAACCTTCTTAGCCCCCTTTCACCCCCCCTTATGTTCTTCTTTAAACCCCCTTTGTTTTCCCCCCCTTCCCGGGTTTTTAAATCCCCCTTAAGGCCTTGTTTTCCCCCTCCCAGGTTTTTAATTCCCCCCCTAATACCTTGTTCCCCCCCCTCCCGGTATAATTCGCCCCCTAAGCCTTGTGTTTTTCCCCTCCAGATTTTAATCCCCCCAAAGTCCTTATTACCCTCTGGGTTTAAATTTTCCCGCCTAAGCCCCCTTGTTTCCCCTCCCGGTTTTAATTTTCCCCCCTAAGCCCTTGCCCTTTTCCCCTCCTCATAGCTCTTTAGACTATTCAAGTCACACCCATAGGCCTACTTTGTCCTTAGGCTACCTTGCAGACTTCCATTCTCTTACATTAATTCCTTCACTCACTTTTTAGATCTTCTTGTGCAAGTGCTCTCTTAATTAAGCTTTGTGTTCTTAGTTTTATCAAACAAGCCGGTGTCCACACACTCCCATGTCTTAAAAATCTAATTCTTCATCATGGCCTCGTATGGTATTCCGTAAGGGAGAAATAGCCGTGTAAAAGATAAGGAAGGAGAAGACGGTGGAATTCCAAGAAGAAAAAGGAAAAGGCTATCTCACATTCGAACTACGATGCCGCCGAAGAAAGTCCAAGGTGTAGCTGCGGGAGGGTCATCTCCCGGTATCCATGTGGATATCTCACCTCAAAGCCAGGTTTTTCTTCTTGGTGTCAATTCGGTTTTAAGTCGATCATGCAAAGAAAAATTGTTAAGGATAGGATATATTTGTTTGAGTTATTTTTTAATGAAAAAGTTAGCTTATGAATGACAATGTATACAAATTAGCTTTCTTCAAATTGCATCAAGCATTATAAAATTATAGGCAAGATTAACCATTTACTATAAGTGTAGAAATCATATCTTGCACCATTAGTCTTATTCTTTTCGCAATGAATCATGGTAAAATGGCTAAATTCATGAAAGGTTTCTTTCGATGCTTAAAATTACTAGGGAGTTATCTTTGCTAGTTGCACATCTTAGCAAGACAACTGTTGTTATTTGGCATGAGTTCATCTTTTAAAAAAAACGAAAGTTAAATGTTCGGAATTAACAAGTATAAAAATTAGATATACGAACTCATTTGGAAAGAAAATGTAATGGGGAATTGCTGGATGACACTCTATTAACACTTTTTCCCTACTATTTGAGAACTTCGGACTAATAAAGTGTGTATACACTAATTTCTTAGCTAGGCCTTTTGTCCCAAGGAGTATTGTCGCCTTTGTATCATCTTGGCATTATGCTATATGCCAAATTAAACTGTATTGATTGGGAAAGTTAATTGTCACAAGGATAGTAAAACCGTGACAAGACAAGTAAGATTACCTTCCACAAGCTAACCGAACCAATCTAAACATAGAAACATTCATACCCTAACACTTGACTACTTTCCTTACCGTAAGGACAATAATTTCATAAAGATAAGAAACTAGGGTTTGTCCCTAAATGAAGAAACCCTAGGCCTGACATACATCAACTTAAAGAATCTAAACAGATTATTCCATCGCAGGACTTGCGCAACATGTATGAAATCATTTGGTGATTGATTCACAAGGAAAAAAGGAGAGAACACTTCCTTAGCAGTTTGCCATACAACTGGGTTGATCAATGGAAATGTTTGTGCTTGCTAGAGATTTTTAGGGCTCTGTTTGAATTATGAATTACAAATTAAAAAAAGTACCTATACTTCAGGTTAAAGGCCTGAAGGGAGAGGCAGCTTCAGTTACCCCCGACTGCCTGCCTAACCCTAACCAAGGGGGTTGTTGACCGCGCCGGGAACGTGGACCAAACCCGCTGCGGGAGGTCTTTCCGTTAAGCTCTACTTGGAGTAGGAGGACGCTTGGGTGCCAAGGGGGGCTTTGTCCGTAAATCCCTCGCCTTTCGGTTACTGCACAAGAGGCTAACGTGACTCGGGATTGGATCTCGAGGCCCGCATACTAGTTGACGGGCGGAAGCTTGGAATAGTGATCCTTGGAGATTACTGGTTAGCCTTCGGGCAGATCATGGAAAAGCTTACGGGTGGAACTCCTTGTATTTCAAAGATAAAATGATGAAATGTTAAAAGAACTTGCTTGATGTTGTTTTTATATGTCACGTGATAAGATTACGTGAAGGAACCAATGCTTAACAAGATTAATTAAAGAAGCTGATTGTTATATGTCAAATTAATGTGTTAGATAATTACATAACTAAAACAAATCGAGGAAAGTGCGGAGGATGGGCCATGGGTCCGTCCTACGGTTGGGTGGTCCCGGTTAGCCGGAAACTTTTCTCAAAAATCTCGAAGAACAGCGGAATGATCATCATCATCAAAAAGAATAATGAGAACGATGACCTAGAGTTATGTCTTACCCGATTTACGCTGTTTTAGGGGAAGGGAATGGGACTATGCCTTATGGCAGAGAGGTTGAGCTTTGCATCCCTCTCGTTTCCCATTCTCCTTGAACCAAGTGCAGCGTGAATCCACTTCGGACCTAGCGTTTCTGCGTAAAGTAGTTCGCTCGGGTCTGACGCTAGTTGCTGTTAGCTAATGACCCATTAGGAAAACCCTAATTCCGGTCGATCCTAAGTGGGAACGGCTAGGATACTTCTGCTACGTGATAGACACGGGAAAAACTAGATCGCAAAATCCGTAACATTTCATGGGAGTGCCGGGCGGAGCTTTCTAGACATCCTTTCCGATGGACTGCTAAGACGTGTCCTAGATGATACTAGGGGACACGTTACAGTTGGTATCAGAGCTGACCAACAACGAAATTGTTTTTATGAGATCTCAATAAAAATGAAGTAAAGAAATTGTTGCTGTCCAAATATTTCCTCATCTTCAATACTGTCTTGCAGAACTATGAAGCGTGAAACAAGTTTTTGGTATTTCAGGTCATGTTTTTTCAAGGTCGGAGGGTTGAAATGAACTCATATGTATATGAGGAAGTAACCTGTGTAATCCTAGCCGACAGGATTAAAGTGTTGGGCCGCCATGAGAAGTATGGATTCCAATGAAAAGGGTATCCCGAACTTCCAATGAATTATCGATTCCTAAAGATCCATGACCCAAAACCCTACTATTACACAATTCCTATAGACAAATGCAATACAACGTTGTCGTATTGCTGTGCATTCGAGGTGTGTAAACCACCCAAAAGTCGTGTGTGTGATTTGATACTTTGCACATACTTAGTTGTTATGTTTGCTCTTTCATTCTATGCCGAAGACGGAGAAGAATAAGGAATTTTGGTAGACTGGTAACATGAGATGCAATCTCATGGACCACTTTGATTGTGACCAAGGGTTCGTTTGAAAGCTGTGGCAGCATAGGAGCATTCCCAATGGGCCAAGAGATACATGCTAAGATCATCCTAAGGGGCCTAGAAAGAGACTCTATTGTTGGTGACAAGCTCGTGGACATGTATGGAAAATGTGGCTTTGTCAAGGAAGGACGAGAAGCATTTAAGAAATTGACTGTCCATGATGTGATATCATGGACAATAATGCTAGATGCCTATGTTCATAATCGTGAAGGTGATATGGCTATGCGATGCTATGAGGAGATGCAACATCAAGGGGTGCATGCCAATTCTATTACATATGTTATCTACTTGAAAGCTTGTGCAACCATAGGAACAGGATAAGTCGACAGAAATTTGATTGAGGTCTTCATTAAAGGAAACGACAAAGATATGGTTGTGCCAAAGAGGCCCACAAAAGAAACAAATTTAGATGGCTATTTTTAGGAGCCGCTTTTCTGGAAAAAGGGGAGAGCTTTTTGAATCAAAAAGGGGGGGAAAAAGCATGGAGGAGAAGCTTTTTGGAAGGACGAATCGAGAAGTTTTTGGGATTACTGTGGAAGGGAGCAATTAAGCGCATATTATCAATTGTCATTACTTTTGCCTATCAATTTGGGTCTGGATGAGCCACCATTGATAGTGGCAAGCAAATAGACTGGTTGTTGATTTTTGAAAGGAAAGCGAGGAGGAATTCTGCAACTTTAGAAAGGAGGGGAATCGCAATCAAGGGCGGCTCTCTGCAATTTCGAAGGAGATTTACGGAAGAAGGAAGGAATAAGGAAAAAGCAATGCTAATCGGGAGAGGGGAAGTCTGTCGACTGGTGAAGAGGCTTCATCAATGATAAACATTTCTGAGTCCTTCACTCTGCTTTCCAAGATATACTGGGGCTTGATGTTTCTGAATTTGCTCCTTATGTATTTCAAATTCTAGCTCAGCTCAATGAAGCTCACAATCCACCACTTCCTGCAACTTAAAATCAAATAACAAAAAAGATTCTCTATTCCTATCTCCTGCGGCCATGAATTGAGAGAGAGTGGGGGCACCAAAATTCTCGTGGAGGTCTCAAGAACATAATTTTCCAACGAAGCGATTGAAACGACAGAAGGAATCAAGGCGACGGAAGTCCTTCAGCTAAGTCTTTATGTCTGTTGTCGTCGAAGGCAGAACCATGGTGCAGGACACGGGCCTCCTCGTGTACACAGGCAGCCGCTCTGTTGACCGTGCCCATAATTCTGACCCGATCATTCACCTGCCAAGAGAGAAGGAGAGAGCGATGAAAAAAAGAGGCCAGATTCCAGCAAGAGAGGGGACGCATCAATAAAATCTCTTTTCTCGTTGGTAGGGGCACAGAGGAGAAAGAAAAAAACAGGACAGAAGAAGGAGGAAGGCATTTTTGATGGTTTAGTAATGCTAGCTGATGAAAAGGATACACAATTCAATCAGCTTTCTTGAGTGCTCTCGACAGATCTCAGAGCTCTGTCTACCTGCAGAGACCAGTACAAGGAAGTGGGTAAGCCGTGTTCAGAATTGACAATGGATCAAGTATGGGAGAGTGCTAAATGGTGAGTCAGTGCCTGTAAAGGTTGACAAGGAGCTATTTGCACAGGTTTTGATAGAGGTGATAATTTGTGTGAGATCTGAGACAGCATCTTCAAGGATCATGTACATGGCATGGTGCTTGGCTCTGAAATATTGAGAGACTTCAGCGGCTCGATTGTTCAGGTTATTAAAGGTTTTAGGAAGGAGTCTCTTGTTTTACAACGGGCTATATCAGCAATCTCTTTGACCGACTCTCTAGATCTATGATTAGATACTATACAAACTAAGCAAGACAACTTCAGTAAGCATCTTTGTTTTCCACAAAGCTTGATTCAAGTCATCTATATTTCCTCCCATTGCAAACATTTGCACAAGAAGCCAAGACGCCAAATGTAAAAGAGAAAGTGTAACTTGAGTGTGCAACCCAGGAGGAATAGATTTTTAATCTTGCTGATGTTGTATGAACTCTGTTTTGAGCTCTTTTGAAGTGGAAGAATTTGAGTTACTTTTTCAGAATGTTCAGAATGTTGCTATTGCACAGTTAACCTTTGATGCAACCATTCTTGACTGGTTACTAGGCTTGCTGAAATATAAAGACTTTTTTTTATGGAGAAGACACAAAAGGCTCTCGGTCTGCAGAATTAACATTATGGTATAACATTAACGTCAGAGAAGTTGTTGTCATCAATCCTGGAAATACAATAAGAAAATCAGACAGTGTGTTCACAGGTCAATGGAGTCATAACAGGACTGCAGTATGTAATTCTTTTACAGCGATCAAAAGCTTGCTTTAAGCTTTGGCTGTTGAACTGTTTCATGCAATACAAGGTTCAATTGTACAGCTTAATCTGGGAACTTTAGAAAGTGGAGAACGTGTTGTGGAAGTTGCCACTGCAAGCTAATTTGGCTTTCTTTTCGTCTTCAGTCATTAACAGAATTAAAAACAGAGACTTGACATCATTTTCTCATCTTGCTTATTCGCTTAAATTGAACTTATATCTTGGAATTTCTCAAGGACCTCTGTGGTTGCGACTTTGCTTTCGAAACCCTTCCACATCTTTGGTGAGCCCAATGTGAAAGCGTCGCAGAAATTTCAGGATGGGAGATACTTCAGCCTCTATTTCAGCTTCTTCTACAACTCCAACTGCGTCTACTTCAGCTCCATCAATGACTGCTGCATCAAGTACTTCAACAGAGGATCTAAAGCAGATTTTACAGAATATGTCCATGTATATGCAGCTCCAAAATCAGCAAACACAATTGTATATGCAGCAACAACAACAATTGCATCAACAGTAGTTGTCTCAGCAAAGGCAACTCTATTCGGAGCAGGAGAATGCAAACAGCGCGACTAAGGCTATTGAAGCAGTTGAGAATGAGAAGAAGCTATTTGACGGGCGTAATGTTTCAGCATATTTGAAGACATATGAAATCAAGATGGGGTTTTTTGGAGTTCCTGCTGGACTTATGAGTAAGTACTTCCTTCGTCTTGTCACACCTGCTTTGAGGACAAAAGTGACTGATCTTTTTATTCAAAATACACATTGGCAAGATTTTAAGAAGGCCTTGAAAGAAGAATACTTCCTTGAGGACTTTGGTATGGCTACTCGGCGGTCATTCCGAGAGTGGGTCTACATGCCAAACAAAGGTCTCGCTGCTTTGGAGTTGATTCGAGAATTCGAAGAGAGGTATAGTCAGCTTGATGCCATTGAACAAAGAGCATTGGATGTTCAAAAAGTTGAGCTTTTCTTGCAAGCTGCAGATCCTACTCTTCAAGAAGAATTGGGTGAGCTTCTTGAAGATCGCACAAAGCCTATGGGTCCTAAAACTGATTGGCAGGATGCTCAGGATGCAGTCTCGACTTTGACCAAGAGGAGGATATGGAAGACTCGCCTACAGAATGGTTCCATGACACCTACACCATCATCAGCTCCTATGCCTACTTCTATCCCTGTTATTTCTTCTCCTCCTCAGCCAATTTCTTGGCCTATGCCAGTGCCTACTGTTTCCACTCCACCTATTCCTCCTGTTCCACGACCGATGCCTACACCTTCTGCTCCAAAACCATCCGCTCCATCGGTACCTACTTCTCTTGATGACATAATCAAAGGCATCACAGATTTGACACTGGAGTCAGTCAAAGCGGAATTGGTGGGAAAGTTGAAGGAGCAGTTTGCTTCGACTGCACCTACTGCTTCTTCTAGCGCTCCTACTGCACCTAGGAGTGCTCCTAGTGCACCTAGGAGAGATCGGAGATGTATTTGGTGTGATAGTACAGAGCATCAACATTGCAGGGATTGTGACTCTTTCCAGGATGCAAGGAGGCAGAATTTGGTATATTGGGGGCAAGATGGTAAGATTTGGTTGACTGAGACAGGAGCTCCACTTACTACCAACTTTGGTAAAGGTGGAATGAAGAAGTTAGTGGAGGACATGGCTGCGCGTACTTCTTATGTGACAGCTAGAGGTGATGCTTCTGCATATGGAGTTCAGATTGAGAAGGGATCAGAGACTCAGTCAGCGCTATGGACTTATGCTATGGAAACTGCAAACAAGGCGAAAATTCAGCAAACTATTTTGACTAGTGCAGGCTCTAGCATCAGATCAGAGACAGGTTGGGACTCGCTTGTTGACAGGTATTCTATTTATGCTTATTTGGCTAAGTCTCATGGTGCAGATGTACTTGTTGAGGAGAAGCGTAAGAGGGATGAAGAAAATCCAAGTGCAGCTAAGAAGACTACAGGGGGTGAGTTTGTTACTCCACCTACTGCAGGACCGTCTTCAAGACCAGGGCCAGATCGACAGATGGAGGATGCTCAAAAGAGAGAAAAGAGGCAAGAGCCTAGAGAGAGAAAGCAGCCAGGATTCAGATTGATGTCGGATATTGAGACATCTACAGACATGAAGAAAATCTTTAATGATAAGATACTTGGCAGCGAGGTGACTTTCACTATTTCTAAGATTTTGGGCATCTCAAAAAGAGAGTTTCAGGATTAGTTTCAGGAGGTCCTGAAGAGGAAAAGACATGCATTGGCTACCACTGTTACACAGGGAGTTTTGATTGGGGAGTTGGATGAGGATGAGGATGAGGTTATGGTTGATAATGCTTCTGTTTTTCCGCAGGTAGAGAAGAGGGTTCAGCCTATGCATTATGCTGAAATTGATGAGCATGTCATGATACCGCGTAGTCACTTTTCGCGGAGCCATTGGGCTAGGGCAACTACAGAGACGATGGTAAAGATTGGAGAGAAATAGGTGCCTTATGTTGCATTGGTTGATCATGGTTAAGAGATTAATCTCATAGTTTGTGGAGTTTATGAGAGTAACAGATGACCTATGGATGCAGAGCATGGGTGGCGTATGAGAGCTGCCAATAACACTGCAGGTGATTTATATGCTGTTTGTCCTAGTGTCAGGGTTTCTATTGGTGATGTAGAGGAGGATTTCATTTCTTTGTGCAGGATTCATGCTCTTATCCCATAATTCTTGGTCAGCCATTCATTACAGAGATGCGCATGGAAACAAAGGTCATGGATGATGGATCTGCTTATGCACGGATTCGCAGTAAAGATGGTATGAGAGCAGTTCAGTTTATGACTGTATGTGTGAACCATGTTAGAAACAGAGATACTCTTAGAGATGCACCTTTACCCACTGTGAGGGATTCGGGTTTTCATTAGGTACCGCCGTTTCGCGAGACGACGGTGGTACAGAGGAGAGGAGATTGGAGTTATCGCCTCCTGGCAGTAGTATTTTCTCCTCCGGTTTTGTTGGGATTTCAGCAAACAGTTCGATGAGTTATCAGAAGACTTCTAGGTTGCCTAGAGCTGCCAGGCAGTATATATGCAGGAATGAGAAAATTTTGAAAAATGCAGGAATTTTGGAGGATGATGAGCACATAGATGGGATGTATGACAGTGTGATTTGTGCAGATACGATGACAGAGATGGGAGATATGCTGAAAACTGATATGCTGAATTGTCACAGTAATGTATTAGTGCAGTCCCTGGACATGTTTCATGAAATTGCAGATTTTATGTCACAAATTGAGTCAGAGGCTGAGGTAACTCAGCAAAGAGTGTTGAGTGCTGAAGAAATTCAGCAAACAGAGTTTCCAGCTGGTTATGATCAGATTTCAGAGAGACAGAGAGCTGAAAATTTTCAGCCAACAGAGTTTACTGCTGAAATATTTCAGCATTTAGAGTTTGGGGCTGTTCCTATGTAGTCCATAGAGCAGAGGGCTGAGGATATTCAGCCATTGGAGTGCAGAATTGTTGATTTACAGCAAGATTTGTGTAATGCAGAAGAGCATAATGAAGCCAGGGTTGACACGAAATACAAAATTGTGGATAAGAAGGTGAAGCCGGTTGCTATACCGCTTCCACCTAACAGTGATCAGCAAATAGAGAGGGCTGCTAAACAGTAAATTTTGAGGAATCCAGAGCATATTGGTCATAAATTTTCAGCAGAGACTCTTGCTGAATTGAAAATTGGAAATGGTGATTTCTTGTTACCCATAGAGAAGCAATGTTTTCAGGAGATGCTTGAGCGTCATGGAAGGGGATTTGCTTTTTTCCCACATGAGATTGGATGTGTGAATCCTGATATTGTTGCTCCTATGGTCATTTTTACTATTCCTCATATTCCATGGAATCTCCGACCTATTCCAGTGCCTAAAGCACACTTGCCAAAGCTGATTGATTTATTAAATGAGAAAATCAGGATGGGAATCCTTGAGCCTTCATCTGCACCATATTCAAACAGGTGGTTTACAGTTCCAAAGAAGAATGGTACTCTCCGATTTATTCAGGACATGCAGCCAGTGAACAGAGTTACTATCAGGAATGTTGGTATAGGTCCAGTTGTGGATGAGTTTGCAGAGGCATTTGCTGGACGTGCCATCTATTCTTTGGGTGATTTGTATTCAGGATATGATCAGTTTCAACTGGCTTTGGAAAGCAGGGACATAACCACCATGAGAACTCCTATTGGGCTTGTCAGGATGTGTACCTTGCCTCAAGGTGCCACTAATTCTGTTGCGCATATGATGAATGCCATGCATAAGGTCCTTCGTGATTACATACCTCAGCTTACTATGCCTTTCTTGGATGATGTACCCATTAAGGGGTGTGCAGAAGAAGAGAAGAATGAGAGTCTAAATGAGCAGGGATGCATATATTTTGTGGCTGATCATATTTTAGCATGTGAGAAGATTTTGGCCAGGTTAGAAGAAGTGAACTTGACACTTTCAGGGCAAAAATCTATTTTTGGAGTGAATGAGGTTATCATTGTTGGGCATATGTGTGGATATTATGGCAGAAAACCCTCACCTGATAAGGTGAATACTATAGGCAAGATTGCGGAGTATTGTTCTACCACTTCAGAGGTATGGAGATTCATTGGAGCTTGTGTGTTTTATATGATTTGGATACCTCATTTTGCACACATAGCAGATTGTTTGTATCAGCTGCTTCGAAAGGGGTAGAAATTCTATTGGGATGAGAGCCACACTAGAGCCATGCGAAAACTGAAGAAGTTATTGCAGAATGCTCCTACTCTCAGGAAAGCGGATTATAATTGTGGAAGGCCTATTGTATTGACAGTTGACACTAGTCCAATTGGCATAGGTTGGGCTATGGGTCAAGATGATGCAGATGGAAATAGGTATGCTATTCGGTTTGGGGCGAAAGTCCTAAACAAGAGACAGAGGAGATATCCGCAAATCAAGAGGGAGTTATTGGGGATTGTCACGGCTCTCAAATGTGACAAGGAGTACTTTATTGGAGCTTCAGTTGTGGTAGAGATAGATTGCTTGCCATTGATTGGTATGATTACGAGTTGCTCTACTCCGGATATAGCCATGTTGAGATGGATTGCATACATCAAGTCATTAAATCCGGAATTTAAACACATAGCAGGGAAGGATAATCCAGTGGCAGAAATGTTGTCTAGAGCCAGATATGATGATGAGGAGACTCTACTTGCAGAAGAGGATGATGCAGAAATTTCAGCCACTATGGTTGATCATGTTTGTCATGTCTATGATATTGTGGCTTCCATAGAAGAACTCTATGTTGGAGATTGGTTGCAGATTGGCAGGTACCTTAGTACACTAAGCAAAAGAGATGAATGGACTGATGAAGAGTTCAAGAAGATCAGAAGGAAAGCCTATGGTTATTTTCTCAAGGACGGATTTCTTTGGAAGCATCCGAAGAAAAGAGGCGGATTACCTTTGCGGGTTGTCTGCAATAGAGAGACACAGTTACAAGTGATGAGGGAGTTTCATGAGAGTCCTTGGGCTGGTCATAGAGGAGTGTGGGCTACTTATGAGAAAATTAAGGAGAAATATTGGTGGAAAGGCATGTACAGAGATGTTTCTCACTTTGTTGAGACTTGCAGAGACTGTCAGATGTATTCGGTAGTGCGTCATCGAGATGAGCTTCATCTGACCTATCCGCTCTGCATTAATTATAAGTGGGTAGTTGACTTGGTTACCATGCCTATGGGTCTATGGCAGATGAGATACATTGTTTTGGCTAGAGAGGATCTTACCAATCATGTTGAGGGCAGATCTTTGAGAACGAAGACCACTAGTGCAGTGTGTAAGTTCTTATTGGAGGAAATTTTCTGTAGGTATGGTTGTGTTGGTAAGATCACTGCGGATCGTGGTGAATTGGATGCAGATGAAGCTAGGGAGTTTTTCTCTCAGCTAGGAATCAAGTTGGCTCTAACTATAGCATATAATCCAGTGGGAAATGGGAAGAGTGAAAGAGGGCATCCGCCGATAGTGAAAGCATTAGCCAAAGCATGCAGAGGACGGATTGGAGAATGGCCGAGACTTCTACCATTTTCTTTGTGGGCTGATCGTATGACTCATAGTGTTACCACGGGATATATGCCTGCAGAGTTGATGTATGGTCAAAAACCTGTTATGCCGACTGAGACTTGTGCTTTGACTTGGTCAGTTTTACCTTGGCAGGAGGATTTGTCGAGAGAAGAGCTCTTAGCTCTTCAGATTCGACAGTTGGAGAGGAGACCTGAGGATATTCAGCTAGCTATTGACAGGTTGAAGGTTGCTAGACTAAGAAATAAGGACAGGTTTGACAGCAGGCATCGCTTGTGGCCTAGAGCAATAGAAGAGGGAGATTGGGTATTAGTCTTTGATAGCAGCCTTGAAAATCAACATATTGCACTTCAGAAGATGGTGAAAAGATGGTTTGGGCCGTACATAGTCAGAAATGTCTTTGATAATGCAACATATGAGCTGACAGAATTGGATGGGACAGTGCTTAGAGTGCCTATTGCTAGAAAAAGAATCAAGATTTTCAAGAAAAGAGATGATGAGGATTATGCATTGGAAGAATTTTCAAGAGAAGAGCAACGAGAAGAAACTCCAATGGAAGACACAGATGATATGACAGATAATCTTGTTGATCTACCGGAAATGCATAATGAAGAGATTGATCTGTTTGTGGATCTTGATGATAATGATCATGGGTAGTTGGCCCATCCAGAGGATGCGCAGGATTAGAGGGGGTGGATGTCGTATTGCTGCGCATTCGAGGTGTGTAAACCACCCAAAAGTCGTGTGTGTGATTTGATACTTTGTACATACTTAGTTGTTATGTTTGCTCTTTCATTCTATGCCGAAGACGGAGAAGAATAAGGAATTTTGGTAGACTAGTAACTTGAGATGCAATCTCATGGACCACTTTGATTGTGACCAAGGGTTCGTTTGAAAGCTGTGGCAGCATAGGAGCATTCCCAATCGGCCAAGAGATACATGCTGAGATCATCCTAAGGGGCCTAGAAAGAGACTCTATTGTTGGTGACAAGCTCGTGGACATGTATGGGAAATGTGGCTTTATCAAGGAAGGACGAGAAGTATTTGAGAAATTGACTGTCCATGATGTTATATCGTGGACAATAATGCTAGATGCCTATGTTCATAATCGTGAAGGTGATATGGCTATGCGATGCTATGAGGAGATGCAACATCAAGGGGTGCATGCCAATTCTATTACATATGTTATCTACTTGAAAGCTTGTGCAACCATAGGAACAGGATAAGTCGACAGAAAGTTGATTTAGGTCTTCATTCAAGGAAACGACAAAGATATGGTTGTGCCAAAGAGGCCCACAAAAGGAACAAATTTAGATGGCTATTTTCAGGAGCCGCTTTTCTGGAAAAAGTGGAGAGCTTTTTGAATCAAAAAGGGGGGGGAAAAGCATGGAGGAGAAGCTTTTTGGAAGGATGAATCGAGAAGTTTTTGGGATTACTGTGGAAGGGAGCAATCAAGCGCATATTATCAAGTGTCATTACTTTTGCCTATCAATTTTGGTCTGGATGAGCCACCATTGATAGTGGCAAGCAAACAGACTGATTGTTGATTTTCGAAAGGAAAGCGAGGAGGAATTTTGCAACTTTAGAAAGGAGGGGAATCGCAATCAGGGGCGGCTCTCTGCAATTTCGAAGGAGATTTACGGAAGAAGGAAGGAATAAGGAAAAAGCAATGCTAATCGGGAGAGGGGAAGTCTGTCGACTGGTGAAGAGGCTTCATCAATGATAAACATTTCTGAGTCCTTCACTCTGCTTTCCAAGATATACTGGGGCTCGATGTTTCTGAATTTGCTCCTTATGTATTTCAAATTCTAGCTCAGCTCAATGAAGCTCACAATCCACCACTTCCTACAACTTAAAATCAAATAACGAAAAAGATTCTCTGTTCCTATCTCCTGCGGCCATGAATTAAGAGAGAGTGGGGGCACCAAAATTCTCGTGGAGGTCTCAAGAACATAATTTTCCACCAAAGCGATTGAAGTGACCGAAGGAATCAGGGCAACGGAAGTCCTTGAGCTAAGTCTTTATGTCTGTTGTCATCGAAGGCAGAACCATGGTGTAGGACACGGGCCTCCTCGCGTACATAGGCAGCCGCTCTATTGACCATGCCCATAATTCTGACCCGGTCGTTCACCTGCCAAGAGAGAAGGAGAGAGCGATGAAAAAAAGAGGCCAGATTCTAGCAAGAGAGGGGATGCATCAATAAAATCTCTTTCCTCGTTGGTAGGGGCACAGAGGAGAAAGAAAAAAACAGGACAGAAGAAGGAGGAAGGCATTTTTGATGGTTTAGTAATGCTAGCTGATGAAAAGGATACACAATTCAATTAGCTTTCTTGAGTGCTCTCGACAGATCTCAGAGCTCTATCTACCTGCAGAGACCAGTACAAGGAACTGGGTAAGCCGTGTTCAGAGTTGACAATGGATCAAGTATGAGGGAGTGCTAAATGGTGAGTCAGTGCTTGTAAAGGTTGCCAAGGAGCTATTTGCACAGGTTTTGATAAAGGAGATAATTTGTGTGAGATCTGAGACAGCATCTTCAAGGATCATGTACATGGCATGGTGCCTGGCTCTGAAATATTGAGAGACTTCAGCGACTCGATTGTTCAGGTTATTAAAGGTTTTAGAAAGGAGTCTCTTGTTTTACAACGGGCTATATCAGCAATCTCTTTGACCGACTCTCTAGATCTATGATTAGATACTATACAGACTAAGCAGGACAACTTCAGTAAGCATCTTTGTTTTCCACAAAGCTTGATTCAAGTCATCTGTATTTCCTCCCATTGCAGACATTTGCACAAAAATCCAAGACGCCAAATGTAAAAGAGAAAGTGTAACTTGAGTGTGCAACCCAGGAGGAATAGATTTTTGATCTTGCTGATGTTGTATGAACTCTGTTTTCAGCTCTTTTGAAGTGGAAGAATTTGAGTTACTTTTTCAGAATGTTCAGAATGTTGCTATTGCACAGTTAACCTTTGATGCAACCATTCTTGACTGGTTACTAGGCTTGCTGAAAGATAAAGACTTTTTTTTATGGAGAAGACACAAAAGGCTCTCGGTCTGCAGAATTAACATTATGGTATAACATTAACGTCAGAGAAGTTGTTGTCATCAATCCTGGAAATACAATAAGAAAATCAGACAGTGTGTTCACAGGTCAATGGAGTCATAACAGGACTGCAATATGTAATTCTTTTACAGCGATCAAAAGCTTGCTTTAAGCTTTGGCTGTTGAACTGTTTCATGCAATACAAGGTTCAATTGTACAGCTTAATCTGGGAACTTTAGAAAGTGGAGAACGTGTTGTGGAAGTTGCCACTGCAAGCTAATTTGGCTTTCTATTCGTCTTCAGTCATTAACATAATTAAAAACAGAGACTTGAGATCATTTTCTCATCTTGCTTATTCGCTTGAATTGAACTTCTATCTTTGAATTTCTCAAGGACCTCTGTGGTTGCGACTTTGCTTTCGAAACCCTTCGACAACGTTATTCTCCCCAAACTGAATGTAATGATTGGATTATCATCACACGAGACGTTGTATAAGGCTACGCCCATGTAAATATAAATAAGGACTTCTTTTATCAATATCTGGCTGTGCATCAGAGTTGTTAAAAAGTTAAGTAGCTTCATGATTTACGAGATAGCTGAACTAAAGATAAGCTAATGTCAATTATCATATAATAATGTTAAGAAAACTTTTATCCAGGCACAACCCCAGGTACAGGTTCCAAATTCGCCCCCTACATCAAGTACTGCTGTGACCCAGGAGAAGAAGTTCCTCCTCAAGCAGATCAAGCCACCCGAGTTTGACGGGAGAGGCAGATTCGTCCAGTCTGATGCTGAAATTTGGATTGAATCTATGGAGGATTACTTTGAAGCAGCTGGTACTGCACCTACCAATCAGGCCATGCTCACCAAGTTAAAACTCACCAGCGAAGCCAGACTTTGGTGGAAACAATGGTGTAGGGATCAAGGGACTTCAGAGAGGTCCGTTACCTGGGAGAAGTTAAAGAAAGCTGTGCAGGGGAGATATTTGCCACCTGCATATCGTACACAGAAAATGAATGAGTTCTAGGAGCTAAAATAGCTAGGACTCACTCTGGACGCATACTACTCTAAATTCGTCTCACTTTTAAAGTATGCGCCACAGATGGACATGACGCAGCAGGTGTCCAAATTTTGCGCGGGCTTAAATCCACCCGTAAATACCCGTCTCGAATCTATGCGTCCATCAGATCTGCAGGATGCACTCATTCGAGCGGTGCCTATAATTCAGGAAGTGCAAGCTAGACCAAGGGGTAACAAAACTTGGTCCTATAGTGACCCAAACAGAGGAGCATTCAGACCTCAAGTGAAGAGAGTTCAAGGTCACAATCAGGGACAAAGGAAGAAAGCAAGGACAAATAACGTCAACAACTTTGTTCCTACTCAAAGTAATGGCCAAAACCTCCGATGTTTCCACTGCAACGAACCCAGTCACTTCAAGAGGCAATGTCCCAAGCTCAGCGGGGGACATCATCAAACGCCTTTCCAAGGTGTAGGCTGCGGTCAAGGAGTCGCCACCCGTGGAAGAGGAAGAACTGCCTGCATTGCCAATAGGCAAAGATGCGAAGAAGAAGAAGAGGAAGATCCGACTATGGAAGTAGAATTTGAAAGAGCGATAGTCCATGCCGCTTTACACAAGAAAGGGCCGAATCGCCAGTTCTTGGTGATTCAAACACCGTCGGACTATCGCCAGTATCCATGAGTGTCTACTCGGGATGGATTGGCTTAAGCCTAATGATGCCCACATTCATTATGAAAAGGGTCAAGTTTCCTTTCGAAACTCTGAAAGGGAATTTGTCACAACTCAAGGTGAGGCAGGAGTGCCAAGAATTCAATTAGCCAAAGTATCTCGAATCATAAAAGGAGTCAGAAAAGGATTACCCGTTTACCTGATCAAACTCAACAAGTTAGATCAAAAGCAAGAGTCTCATGAAGGACCTTCTTGGCTAAAGGAATACGCTGACGTATTCCCTAAGGAATTGATTGAACTTCCGCCTCCAAGAGAAGTAGATCATGAAATTAGGCTAGTGCCTGGAGCTGCACCAATTGCAAAGAGACCTTATAGAATGTCCATACCTGAAGCAATTGAGTTGAAGGAACAACTCAAGCAACTGTTGGATCAGGGTTACATCCGGCCTAGCAACTCACCATGGGGAGCTCCAGTACTATTCCAGAAAAAGAAAGATGGGACACTTCGACTATGTATTGATTACCGAGGGTTGAATCAATCAACAGTTAAGAACAAGTATCCTATTCCTAGAATAGATGAGCTTCTTGATCGTCTTCAAGGTGCAAAGATCTTCTCCAAGATTGATCTCAGGTCAGGTTACTATCAAATAAGGATCAAGGAAGAAGATATTCCAAAAACAGCCTTCAATACAAGATATGGGCACTTTGAGTTCTTGGTTATGTCATTCGGGCTTACAAATGCACCTACCACCTTTAATAGATTAATGCAGGATATTTTTAGACCATATCTTGATAATTTCATGCTTGTCTTCTTCGATGACACTTTAGTCTATTCTAAACAGGAAGAAGATCATGAACCTCAACATCCTTGAGACAATGAGGTCCCATAAGCTGTATGCAAAAATGAAGAAGTGTGCATTCTTCAAGCGTCAGATTGAATATCTGGGATTCATAGTATCATCAGAAGGAATATCAGTAGACCCAGCCAAAGTCAGAGATGTGCTTGAATGGCCAGTACCAGTATCCGTCAAAGAAATACGTAGCTTTCTTGGCTTGACAGGATGGTATAGGATCTTTATCAAAAACTATGCTTTGATTGCAGCACCTCTTACAGACTTACTAAAGAAGCAGACTTCCATTACATGGTCAACTTCCGAACAAAATAGCTTTGACAAATTGAAGCAAAGTTTGGTATCAGCACCTATTCTAAAACCTCCTGACCTCAATAAGGAGTTCGAGGTAGTAACTGATGCTAGCATTCTTGCCTTGGGGTGTGTACTTATGCAGGAGGGTCATCCAGTAGCATACTCTTCAAGGAAATTGAAGAGTCATAAAAAGAATTATGCCACGCATGATCTGGAATTACTAACTGTCATCTATGCTCTAAAGCTTTGGAGACACTACCTGTTAGGTAACAAGTTTACTCTAGTAACCGATCATAAGAGTCTCAAATGGATTTTTACCCAGAACGAGCTCAACATGAGGCAACGGCGATGGATTGAAGTGTTGGAGGAATATGATTTTGAAATCAAGTACCGACCAGGGAAAGAGAATGTAGTTGCCGATGCACTCAGTCGCAAGGCATTCCTAAATTCCCTAATCTTGCATAATCCATCAACGGCCAGATCTCTGGCTACAAAGGTATCTATGCCAAACAACCCTATACTTGAACTAGCTAGAGAGGAAGCATACCATGATTTGGCCTACCAAACAATGATAAAGGAAATATCTACCAAGGAGCAGAATCAGAAGTTGCAAGCTAAGTATCAGGAATTTTCCATTGATAATGGACTTGTCTACTACAGAACAAGGCTGCGTATACCAACAAGCCAGTCACTTAAGCAGAAGATATTATGGGAAGCTCATGATTCCCCTTTCGCCGGACATCCTGGCTATGCAAAAACTCTTAATGCAGTTAGGAAGAGCTACCATTGGGAGAGGCTTAAAGG
The DNA here is from genome assembly GCF_053477565.2 of Lygodium microphyllum. NCBI lineage: Eukaryota > Viridiplantae > Streptophyta > Polypodiopsida > Schizaeales > Lygodiaceae > Lygodium > Lygodium microphyllum. Next base: position 126,582,622 of record NC_141160.1, on the reverse strand, counting down.
TGACGTTCTCAGATATGTCACTGAATGTTTGTCTTGCCAACATATCAAGGCCGAACATGTCATGATGCCAGGGAAACTGCAACCGCTTGACATTCCCCAAATGAAATGGGAATCCATCAGTATGGATTTTGTTGTGGGCCTACCCCAAGTCCAAGGAGGATACAATTCCATTATGGTTGTGGTTGACATGCTTACCAAGGTTGCACACCTGATTCCAGTAAAGACAAACTATAAAGCCTCCGACATTGCAAGATTGTTTATCAAGGAGATATTCAAACTACATGGGTTACCTAAAAGAATCATTAGTGATCGAGATATTCAACCAAATTTTATATTCAAAAAGGAGTTAGTAACGGGAATGTGGTGCTTAATCGAGAACAAGGAAAATAAAATTTTGAAAGTTCCTTTTAAGATATTTTGGGGATTTTTTATATCCTAGCTTTTGGTCAAAAAACAAACCCATTGGTCAAATTTCGTGTTTTTTGGAGATGTTTTTGGAGAAAAATAGAAATATCTAAAATACGAAAAGTCTTGGACATCCCTACCCTCTGAGGTGTTCCCCCCCATATCTATACTCTCTCATAGCTCTATTGTGACCTCTTCTCTGTGTTTATGCAACCTTCATTAACAAAGTGAATTACTTACACGCTACTTTCCCTTGGCACCTTTGTGTGCCTCTCTGTGCATCTCCACTGTACCTCTTGTGAGAACCAAGTAGGCTCCCCATTTCTATTAATAGTAAAATGAATATAGGAAAGGAGTTGTATATTGAGGTAGAAATTGAATATGCCCCATTATTCAAAAGAACCCAACGTACCAGTGTCAACCCTCAAGTTTTGCAGAGTTAGATGCAAATGGGATTGAAACATGTGGATTTGTGGAAATATAAAATTGGTTCAAATTGTGATGTGTTCTTCCAATATGAAAATACCAATGGAAAGATCACAAGATCATCAAAAGCAAGCCCTTCAAGAAGTATGAGGAAAAAAAGTAGCCAATGTATGGTGGATTGGTTCAAAAGATGAGGAGAAAAATAATCAATGCCTATGTGGAGTATAAGAGAGGGTTCAACTTGGATGGTATCAAAAATCAAAGGGATCAAGGATTTCTACATATTATTTGATGGACCCTGATATGGTAGATGTTGAAAGTATCATTGCCCTCACAAATCTCACATATAATTGTAACAATAACAAATATGAATTTGATGAAAATGATTGGAAGATCTTAAATGAATTTGTAAGGAACCATTGAGAATAGGTAAATGAACATTATTCTTTCTCTTCGTTAATATTTCTTACCATGTACAATTACTAAAATGAAAGTCTTGTCAAGCTCTTTTTTTCCATTTTTCTTGATGCTAATTTCTTGTGTTCTTGTGTTTACTTTAGGAACATGACTAGTGCATTATAGCGATGCATCCACAAATGTGAAACCAATGATAAACTCCAACTTTGAAAATTTGAGATGATGAGCAGAAGACAATTATAAGCTAGCTAAAAATCTTATATATTTAAATTTTTATATAAATGTATATACTTTATAAAAGAAAATGAAATATGTTTTTTTATAGATGCAAGCATAAAAAAGTATGATTTTAACTACATCATCATGCAAATAATGCTGGAGTTTTGATGAGGCCATGACAATGCAATATATTTTTTCCTTTCAATGTATCTACCCATTTCAAATACAAATCAAGCTCATATTTATTGTGTCTTTGTTATAGCCTAATATGATTTCAATCAAGTGGTAAATTTTGAGTCTTTGTCTCTTGTTATCTCTAGATATTGTATATATATATGCGTGTATATGTGTATTACATATACACTTGATATGCTTTATAGGAATGGCTGAGAAAATAATTGAACATGAATTAGATACAAAAGATGTAATGATATAATCCACTATCATCAAATAGGACAATATCAAGATCAATATGGCAATGGAAGGGAGCCTTAAGACATTAGTATGATGGTCGAAATATGTATTCCTACATTTCTATCTCAATTTTTATGTTTAAGGACCCATAGAAGGCTTACTCTAACATAAGCTTCAACAACTACCTTATTAGGAAGCATGGGCCATAGCTTGTGCATCATAGTTTTATGTATAAAAATTCTAAATTATACCATTGAAATTCATATAGGTTGAATATATTTTATAAAGTTTCATAATGACTAATTCTAATAAATGCATTTTATGAACCCTTAAAAGCTAGTTTATGATCAATTTTGTGATAAAAACTAGTATTTGGTATATATTACATAAGGATACGTTAACTTTTTTATTTTAAAATTATGGACTATCGCCCTTTTGAACTCTGCTTCCATGGTCGGATCTTCTTCTTTTTCTTCTTCACACATTTGCCTATTGGCAATGTAGGCGGTTCTTCCTCTGCCTCGGGTAGCGGCTCCTTGACCATGGCCCATTCCTTGGGAAGGTGCTTGGTGATGTCCCCCACCAAGCTTGGGACATTGCCTCTTGAAGTGACCAGGTTCGTTGCAATGGAAACAATGGAGATTTTAGCCATTTCTTTGAGTAGGAACAAAGTTGTTGATGTTATTAGTCCTTCCTTTCTTGATTTGTCCCTGATTATGACCTTGAACTCTCTTTATCTGAGGTCTGAATGCTCCTCTGTTCGGGTCATTATAAGACCAAGTTTTGTTACCCCTGGTCTAGACTGCACCTCCTGAATTATAGGTGTCGCTCAAATGAGTGCATCCTGAAGATCTGATGGACGCATAGATTCGAGACGGGTATTTACTGGTGGATTTAAACCAGCACAAAATTTGGACAACTGCTGTGTCATGTCCATTTGCGGTGCATACTTAAGAAGTGAGACAAATTTAGAATAGTATGTGTCAAGCATGAGCCCCAACTGTTTTAGCTCGTAGAACTCATTCATTTTCTGCGTGCGATATGTAGGTGGTAAGTATCTTCCCTGCATGGATTTGTTCAGCTTCTCCTAGGTAACGGATCCCTCCTCGATCCCTTGATCCCTGTACCATTGCTTCCACCAAAGCCTAGCTTCACCGGTGAGCTTTAGCTTGGCAAGCATAGCTTGATTGGGGGGTGCGGTACCGGTTGCTTCGAAGTAATCCTCCATAGATTCAATCCAAATTTTAGCATCGGCTTGGACGGAGCTGCCTCTCCCGTCAAACTTGGGTGGCTTGATTTGCTTGAGAAGAAACTTCTTCTCCTCGATTGCAGCAGTACTTGATGTAGGAGGCGAACTAGGAACCTGTACTTGGGGTTGTGCCTGGATAAAGGTTTCTTAAAGTTATTATATGATAATCGTTATTGATTTATATTACATCTTCAATTCTGCTATCACGTAAGCAATATAGATAATTAACTTTTTATCAATTCTCATGCACAATCAGACATTGATAAAAAAAAGTCTTATATGTATTTATATGGGCATAGCCCTTTCGGAATACAACATTTCTTGCAATGATAAGCCAACTGTTACATTTAGTTTGGGAAGAACAACGTTGTATTACATTTATCTATAAGAATAGTATAATAGTATGGTTTCGAGTCATGGATCTTCAGGAATCGGTAAGTCATTGGAAGTTCAGGGTATCCTTTCCTTTGGAACCCATTCTTTTCATGGCGCCCTAACACTTCAATCCTGTCGGCGAGGATTACACGGGTTACTTCCTCATATACATATGAGTTCATCTCAACCCTCTGACCTCGAATATGTAAAGTTGAGTTTACGTGAGCTTCCACAAAAATGAACAGCTTCACGACTTTCAGGTCTTCCAACCACTTGATCCTCTTTAGGTTGGTTTGTAGATAAGCAAACTGGTGGGCGGCTATATAATAGATTCCTGAAGCACCCGTCCATCTTCGTTCCATGTACAAAGGTGATGGATTATAGATTTTCTCTCAGATGCTCATCATCTCAACCCTTTGTCGATAATGCGGAGAATGCATTGCAGTCATAAACATGATTTGAAATACTAAGAACTTGTTCCACGCTTCCTAATTCTGCAAGTTAGAATTGAAGGTATGGAAATGTTTGGAACATCAACATTCACTTTACTTTAACTTATTAAGATTTCATAAAAACAATTCCGTTGTTGGTCAGCTCTGATACGCACTTGCTACGCAAGTGTCGCATTTAACCATGAGACTTATTCTACTCATTGACGGAGTCACAAAACAATCTGTTCCTGATTACATTAGGCGGACATTGTCAATCCTAGAGTTTCAAGCTCCATCTCGTAAGATTCTTAGGGACAAACCCTAGTTCACTTTCCAATTACATTTTCATTGTCCCTACATTCAGTGAATGTGGGCAAGTATTTAAGGTATAGGCGTTTCTTGGAATTTAACTCATTTCAAACGAATACTCCGTTGTTTAGGTGTTTTAGGTTTATACCAATTTGTTTAACTCTAGAAAATAATTACGTGATCATTTCTACATGACTTGTTGTCTATACGTAATTTGATTTTTCAACCCTAACTTATCGATTTGAGGTAAGGTATAGGTTAGGTTAGTTCCAACTAATCTTCCTATACTTTGCGAACAAAATTCATGCTAAACAAGCAACCTTTTACTTGATAATTTTGACAAACTATAATTTTCTAGAATCATGCATCATAAGAATTATTTCATGCTTTGCACTTTCCATGATGATTCATTGCGAAGAGGATATGGATTAATAGTGCGATATGTAGTTTATACATCTAGGCTTAAATGAAGTATACTATTTTAATGGACATTAATCTAGTTTTTAAATCATTTCAATGCATAAGGCTATCTGCCAAAAATCCATTTATGCTTTCTTTATTTTGCAGATTTTATTGAAAGTATTAATGAATAAGTTCCTTCGTCGTGAACATCTAGGAGAAAATATATATCCTATTTCTAACAATTAACCTTGCGTGATTGAATTACAACAATACCAAATAAAAATTAGGAAGGAAAACCTGGGATTGGGGTGAGATGTCCATGTGGATGCCCGAAGATGACCCTCCCGCGACTGCGCCTTGGACTTTCTTAGGAGGCATCGCAATTGTAGTCTATCGGACGTGGAAGCAGCTTTACAACTCCTCTTTGGAATTCCACCCTCGCTCCCTTGCACCATCCGTCGAAAGTAGTTTTAGAAGGCTCCCTCCTTGAAGTAGGGATTTCGAAAGAAGGGGTGTTTCAAAATCTTTTGCGGATAAGACCCAATAAAGCCATGGGAGGGGCTTAATGGCCTTGTAATGACTCGCACAAATGAGGAATGAAAAGGTGTGGAATCCCTTACGAGACTTTTTGAGTGGAAAAGGAAGGTGTCAAACGACCCTTAACATTCCTCTTTCTTTTACGTGTGGGAAAAGAAATAAGGTGCGGGAGAGTTCCAAGGGGTATTTTTGCATGGCCTAAGGGGGATTTTAACAAAACATGGGGGGAAAAGGAAATGTTATTTGGAGTAACCTTTTATGGGGGAAAAACCCTAAAGGGGAAACTCCAAGGAAAAAGTAGCCTTAAAGGTTATAAGTAAGGGTCTAAGGACCCTTAGGGAAAATTTGGAGGACAGGGGTTTCAAGAGGCCACGGGAAGGGTTTCAAGATGCCTCAAGAGAAGGGAGGCTACAAGAAATTTTTAAACACGGGGGGAAAGGGTTTCCAACATCCACGAGAAAGGGGCTAAGGGGAGAAAGGGGGGCTTATGAGTTTAAACACAGGGGGGGAAAGGTTTCCAACATCCACGGGAAAGGGGCTAAGGGGAGAAAAGGGGGCTTATGAGTTTAAACACCGGGGGGGGGGGGGGGGGGGGGTGTAATAAGACCTTTTAGTTCTTTTGGGGGGGAAAGGGGGCTTATGAAGCTCCTTTTTAGAAGCTTCTAGAAGCTTCTACGTGTTGCAAGGGGAAAAAAACAGTGGAAATTGGACGCCGCGCTGACGAAGTGGCTACGGGGTGCGATGGTGGAGGCCGATGATAGCCTGGCGATACTCGGCGTCTCCACCTCTCTCCTCTTGCAACAGCAGCGGCAGCCTCTCCATCTCCCTCTCAATCCCCTCACAGCAACAGGAGGCACAACCTTTTCTTCACGATCTCTGCCCCTCCATCGTATTTTAACCTGCGGCCCCCCCTCAATTATATAGGGGAGGGGATAAGATCCTCCTTCCCCTTGTGTGTCGATGGGTATGTAACATTGCCCTGGCAGCAAGGAGCTTGCCTACTTACTAATCCCCCTCTTCCTTCAGATCGATTGTCGGTTGGAGGAGAGGGAAAATTTTTAAAAATTTGCTTTTATATCATTAAAAGGAATTATCCCTATCATTATCCTACCCTTAAGAGGGTTTCATATATGAATGGTCTATTTATCCTTTTGGAGTTGTTACACATATAAGATAGGAAACATGTACATTTTAAAAGTTTGATACTTTGTGGATTATGATAACGTGAAGAAAGAACTTGAAGAAGTTGTATAATGCATATTTCTATTTCCCTTGACGAGGAAAAATCCATCATGTAAACAAGGAAAAGAAAAGACTACATGTACTCCTCTCTCATATAAGATGCAAAATTAAAATGCAATTAACATCTTACATCAAGATAATTGAGACCCATCTATCTGACAATTGCTTGGAGTAGAAGAGTTTCAATGAGCAATTCATGATGTAATTGAAACCTTTAAATTTTTTCTTGCAACTTGTACTTGAGATAAACAATAATATCTTGACATTTGTATCATATAGGAGGAAATATGAAGATAAAAACTTATGTTTGTGAGAATGATCAAGGTATTGAGCATCAATCAACTTAACTTGGATCTCAGTAGTCTATAGTTCTTTTATCATGACTGAATCATGCTTAGCATATGACTACTTTTGTTTTTGTTGAAGTTCCTACTACAAATACATGGTAAAAGTGTGAATCAGGTGCCTCACAATATTGGCACAACTTGTAGCATACCCCATACTACACAAATTTTCATAGCGTTGGTGTTGATGACATGGACTATATGTTGAGAGAGAGAGAGAGTACGAGAGAGATACACAATACATGCTCCCAAAGAATGATTCATATTGATGTAGAGTTAGTATATATAGGTGAGACCCAAGTCAAGTGAGAGATGATATATATAGTTGTAACATCCCCACTCAAACAAAGGTCTCTTGCTGCGAGTGAAAAAACCCTTGGGGAGAACAAGGGAAAAACGCGAGCCCCTACACATACCTACGATACAAAAATAATTTACTATAAATTTTTCTTGAATACAATGATACATGCCTCAAACAGTGAGACAAGAACTTGGAACAATACCAAGTGCATGTCTTAATGAGCTAAAGCGAGCTTCACTAAGAGCTTTTGGGAAGATGTCTACAACCATTTGATCACTAGGACAATGCTCCACCATAATGGAACCTTTCTTGACTTCATGCCGAACATAATGATAATGAATAGCAATATGCTTTGATTTACTATGTTGTATATAGTCTTTGGTAAGACTAATAGCACTTTGGATATCGCATCGAAGAGGTGTACTAGATGATGAAGGATGTCCCAAATCTACAAGTAGTTGTCGAAGCCAAACTAGCTCGTGAGCTGCTAATGATGCAACAACATATTCGGCTTCAGTTGTAGAAACCGCAACACATTGTTGTTTCTTGCTGGACCAAGAAACCAAACATCCATTTACAAAGAAACAATTCCCACTTGTAGATCGCATGGATAAGTGTGAACTTGCCCAATCAGCGTCTGTATATCCAATAAGGTCAAGAGAAGTTGAAGAAGATAAAGAAGAATCCTCTCGACGACGATAAATAAGACCAAATTCCTTAGTACCCTTGAGGTACTTAAGAATACGTTTTGCAGCACTCCAATGAATAGTGGAAGGGGAAGAAAGATACTGTCCCAAAAAGTTAGCTGCAAATAAAATATATGGTCTTGTGTTTAAACCAATAAATTGAAGACAACCAACAAGATTAGCAAAAGTTGATGAATGGCTGAGTGTTGTAGATGTACCCTTGGTAGAGCTTGAAAGAATGGGAGTGTTGGCAGAGTGCGCATTTGTCAACCCAAACTTCTTAACAATATCATTAATAAACTTTGTCTAGCGAAGAAGAAGAATGCCTTGTTGTCGATGTCATTGAACTTGAATACCCAAACAAGAATGTATCTCACCAAGATCCACCATTTCAAATGCAGTCAATAAAAGCTTCTTCATAGCATCCAAGAAAGCAATATTATTTGACACAAGAATAGTATCATCAACATATAGAGAAAGAATAATAAAATATTTGTCCTCCCTTTTGATGTAAAGATTTGGATTAGCAAAACATGCAACAAAACCTTTAGATGTGAGGAACTGATCAATCTTAATATACCAAGCACGAGAGGCTTGCTTCAATCCATATAATGCACGATGAAGCTGGCATACAAGATGCTCCTTTCTTGCAATCATAAAACCTTCAGGTTGCTCCATATAGATTTCTTCTTCAAGATCTCCATTGAGAAAAGTCGTTTTAATGTCCATTTGGTGAATTTCTAGATCAAATAGTGTTGCAAAAGCCAAAATCATACGAATAGTTGTGGAGCGCACAACGGGAGAAAATGTTTCTTGATAATCTACTCCTGCAATCTGTGAGTAACCTTTTGCAACAAGTTGTGCTTTGAACTTATCAAACGAGCCATCAGCTTTGGTCTTGGTTTTATAAACCCATTTACATTTGATAGGAACACGATTTGGGGGGACTTCAGTAAGAATCCATGTACCTTTGGAGATTAAAGAATCGTACTCAGCTTGCATAGCTTCTTGCCATTGATCCCTTTGAGACGAATTGATAGCTTCCATATATGATATTGGATCCTCTTGGACAGACATAGCATCATCAAAGACATCATATTCAATAGAATAGAATCCATGCTCTATCTCAATAGGAAGATCAACATAGATCTCCAAATTTTCATCAATCTTCTTTGGAGGTGAAGGAGGTTTATGATCATCAGAATTAGTAGAATCACAAAGCAAGTAAGGAAATGCACTAAGCAAAGACTATGTATCATCTGAAACATCTGACGACCATGTGCCACCCATAGTCTTCTCATCAAATATAGCATCACGACTAATGATAACCTTTTGAGAAGAAGGATCATAAAATTTGTAACCTTTGGAATGATCTGAATAACCAAGAAAAATAACCTTCAAACCTGGAGGATCCAAAGTGTCCTTGGGCACATGAATATAAGCAATGCAGCCAAATGTGTGAAAGTGAGAGACTGAAGGTATCCTCCCTCTCCAAATTGTTATAGAAATTTTACCAGCAGGTGCAATAGTTGGAAGATGATTTTGAATAAAAACAGCTGTTAGAAGTGCTTCAGTCCAAAACTTTCGAGACAAACCAGAGTGTATAAGCATGCAATGTATAGCATTAAGAATCGTGAGGTTTTTGCGCTCAGCAACGCCATTTTGCTAAGGAGAATAAGGAACTGTAAACTCATGATGAATACCTTGATCCTTACAGAAGTCATCAAATAGATTGGATACATATTCACCGCCATTGTCACTGCGAAGCGTCTTTATAGAGAATCCAGTTTGAAGCTCCACACTTATCTTGTATTGTTTAAATACAGGTAAAGCCTCAGACTTATATCGAAGAAGATAGACATGTGTGTACTGTGAGAAATCATCAATGAAAGTTATAAAATATCGATATTGAGACTTTGAGGCAGGAAAAGGACCGCAAATATCGGTATGAACCAAATCCAAGAGAGCACAAGAATGTGATGAAGTAGAAGTGTGGAAAGGTGAATGATGGTGTTTTCCAAGTGCACAGTACTCACATATTCCCATACGTGGATGAGATTTAAGATCCATACCTTGCACAAGACCATGACGATGAAGATCAAGAATTTTGGAAAAATCTGATTGTGCAAATCGTTGATGCCATAATTTGCAATCTGCATCTCTAGGGGCAGTAACAACATTTGCAACTGTATCGTTCAATGATAGCTCAAATAGATTACCATGTCGAGGAGCCACTGCTATAGTATGCCCGCCTTTCTCTATACGACATTGATTATGATCAAAGCCAACAAACAAACCAAGATCAACTAGATGAGCAACAGAAATAAGATTTCTTTGCAAATATGGAACATGAAGAACTCCTCTTAATATTCTAGTGGATGAAACAGTCCCCAAATATAAATCACCCACTCCTTTGACTTGACAAGTCGTATCATCCGCAAGGTAAACAAACTTCTTGACAGGAAGAGAATGATAATTGTGAAGCCACTGCCATTGGTATGTCATGTTTCCAGTGGCACCTGAATCAACGATGAATAGAGAACCATCATGAACATGAAGTACCTTTTCTGGAGAGATATCATAATGGACGAAATTGAGCTCCTGATGAGTATGATCATCATCAGTTGAAGTTTGTTGAACAATATAAGCTTGAGAACGTTCTTCATCATATCTTCGTTTATAACAATGACGAGATGGATGATCTGTATGTGCACAATAATCACAAGGAGGAAAACTTTTGGACGAGTGAGGTTGCTTTGTAGTAACTCCATGCTCCTCATCATATTGACGTGCCCAGCAATTAGAAGCCACATGACCTTTCTTATCTTAGTAAGAACAATTTTTGTTAGGATAAGCAAGACGAGAAGATTTACTACCGGGATTAGAGCGTCCACCCTGCTGAAAACGTGAAGCAGAACGCTTGCGAGCAACAAAAGTAGCATCAAAATCCCTTTGTTCGCGAGTGACCAAAACAACATCAAATTTTTCCAAATGATGCTCATGACGTTGAGAATATTCAATAAGAGATATACATGCTTTATCAAAGTGGATATCATCCTTGTTAGACAAAATAGTGATGATATTGTCATATAAAGGATCTTTGATGGTATGAAGAAGTTGAGTAACAATCTGATTTTTAGCAACAGGAGCGCCAGCAGCACCAAGCTGATTGATAATGTCTTTAAAAGCCTCGATATGAGAGTGCATAGAAGTACCAACCTTATATTGAAGATTCTTCAAACAAGTTTGGAGATATAAAATTTCGGTGACTGATTTCTTCTCAAACGTTGAGATAAGATACTCCCAAATAGCATGAGAGGTTTCCAGATGAAAGACATCCAAGATAAGTGAGTCAGGAAGTGCAGACAATATATAACGACGAGCCGCTTTGTCATGATGAATCCAATCAGTATGATCAATTTTCCATTGTTCAAATAATGGACCATCAATAATCACAGAATTGTTATTCATCACATCAATAGGTTGAACTGGGCAAGACAGGTCGCCCAAAACAATATCAAATAATTCGTCACCTTCAAGAATTAGCATCATCTTTGCTTTCCACCCACGAAAGCCTTGTCCTTGGAAGAAGGGAACCGAACGTTGGCCAGACTGATATCCGTTAACAATTACTGTAATATTTCCGCGTACCGCGTACCGTAAATATTAACTTACCGCACGCCGTGTAAACCCTGTGCAAGGGTATTCCCTACTTCGTAATTATTGGTAACCTCATCCACACCATGCACGCTCAAAAATGAGGCCTCCACGTCGAGAATTAAAGGCCGGGGTTGAAGACCGTAAAAGCCGCGAGGAAACAACCGCTTGGGAAGGGCAAATGGGATAAATTCAAGGCAAATTTTTTTAATTATTATCCCTTCCCCCAGCCGATGCATGGCTGGGGGAGAGGGAGTGTGGAGGGGGGATGGCCAAGGTGGAGTAAAGTCGGACTGCATGAGGGGGAGTCCTCCACGTGTGTGGAGGCCCTCTTCCCCACCCCCCCATGCCTATATAAACACCCCCTAGCTAGGAGGTGCTAAGGGGTGCTGAGGAGGTGCCGGACGTGAAGGGAGGAGGCCGGGCTGTGAGCAGGAGGAGGTCGCCGTCGTGAAGCGCCATGCTGCCGCCAGTCTGCCAGTCTGCCAGCCACCCAGTTCGCCAGCAGCCCAGTCCGCCAATCGCCAGGCCATCTCAGACCGCCGCCGCTCTGGATTACGACTCCCCCCCCCCCACGTGGCTGCAGGAGTCCAGAAGCTTCTTAGAAGCTTCTTAGAAGCTTCTAAGAGGAGGGGGCTTCCTTAACCCCCCTCCCACCACATTTCCCAAAGGCCCATTCATACCCCTCCCCGGGACTTTGAAGAGGGGAAGGTGAAGCCCGTAAGGACCCCCACTAGACCCATCGAAAAAGGCTTTTCGCAAAAAGACTTTAAAGCCCTTTTTCCGCAAGCGCCATCCCGCAAAGGAATCTTCCGCATATGAGGAAAAAGACAAAAGTCGGAAGGCCGCATTCCGAGGCAAGTGAATTCGTAGACCACAAAGGCAAATCAGAAGCCGAATCTACGCCTACGATGGCCCCAAAAAGATCACAAGGTGCGACCGCGGGAGGTTCATCTCCAAGTATACAAGTGGATATCTCCCCGAGCCCTCAAGTCCAGGTTCTTTCGAGTTATTTTCGCATAAAGAAATGATTAGGCGCGCTTAGTTCATAAGGGAGATTGCATTTTTACGCTTAATTTTAATGCATGTGGAAATTGGAAAAAAATACATTTGATAAAGTATCTCTTGAAACATTAGGCAAGATTGAAATATGTCATGAATTTGAAACGAGTTATCTACCTTAGAAGACTGGTTGCATGTAGTTTTTTTTTGGTACATTATCAAAGTAATGAGCCTAAACTTAGGGCAAAGAAATGGAATTTATAAGTGCATTCTCTTTCGTCCTAGACATGGTAGGAATAAGCGTGTGCCGCATGTTAGGTAACATCCTCCTCGTAATGATTTCATGAGGAAAGGTTAACACCCATAAGATATTATCCGAAAAGAAATAATAGAGTACGAAAATGATCTTATGGACCTGCAAATAGCATGTAAAATGGAATGAGTTAACACTAGCTTTAGTTTGGTATAAACTTCGTTAACTACATTATAGCTAGGAGAATGTTGCGTATTGCATAGTCATCATGCGAAAACGTCATTCATCAGAAGCCGCATTTAGGAAAGGTTGCATGGTTCGTCAAAGCATAAGATTCGAAAGTATAGGCTACAAGGTTGTAGGCATGATTAATAGGTGTTAGGAAAAGTTAGTATCCAGATTATCATGCATTTTTGCTACACCAAGGAAAGATAAAATTATCATAAACCATGTGATGCGTAGAAGCAATAAATCGCATGTTTACGCGTATTGGTGTAGTTGTAACTATTGTTCTCCATTGGATTTAGTTTATTACCTTTAGAAGGTTCATCCTTGTCACAATACAAGTATATCGAGTTGTCTAAGTAACCTAAAACACAAGGGATTCATATGGGCATGGCTCAGTCGATATGATAGGTATCCCAAGTGCCAAGTGCAATAAGAATTCGACCTAGTTTTACACTTGTTGCCAAGTCTAAACCCGCAAACCCGAAGATCTTACACACGTTCACGAAATGTCGAATCAATTGGATGTTCATGCATAAAATGATCTAAGGATCATTCGTTCAAATGATGAAACTCCGACGGAGTTGCAAATTTCTAGGACCATGGGCCAACATAATTAGGAATGGGTTGGAGGATACCCTAAACCCTGCTACTCGGCTAGAGGTAATTCCGTGGCCGAGGGACGCCATTCAATGGGTGGAATGATCCCGTGGAATGATGCAACACATGTGCAAAAAGGTTGCAACATCGTATAGACTTGAGATTTATCCACAAGATAGTTTTGTCATCTCTCGAAATGAGGTTGGCAAGTTATTGAAAGAATTTAACTTACAAGAGGATGAGTAATCATCCTGTTACTCACTTTTCTTGGGGGATAATTGCCAAGGAAAAGGAAAGTTAGGTATTTGCCTTGAAGCAAATGACCAGACAATAAACTAAAGTGACATGGTCGCTGGAATCTACCATAATAAAACCTAAAGTATTGGTAGGGTATGACCCTAACCTAAGAATGATAGGAATCTTGCCAAGTTGCAATTGATTCCGGATCGAATGCGGGTTGCATTCGGAGAAAAGGAGTCACTCCTTAACAGTTTGCCAGCTAAACGATCACTGGAAATTGATTGTGCTTGTAACAGTTTAGAAAGCACTGTTTGCATTGTTTGCTCAATGAACTAAAGGATGAGAATATATCTAAATACTTCAGGTTGAAGGCCTGAAGGGAGAGGCAGCTTCAGTTACCCTCGACTGCCTGCCTGACCCTAACCAAGGGGGTTGTTAGCCGCACCGGGAACGTGGACCGAACCCGCCGCGAGAGGTCTCTCCGTTGAGTTCTACTTGGAGCAGGAGGACGCTTGGGTGCCTGAGGGGGCTCTGGCCGTAAATCCCTCGCCTTCCGGGCCCTGCACAAGAGGCTAACGTGACTCGGGATTGGATCTCCAGGCCCGCATACTAGTCTACGGGCGGAAGCTTGGATTAGTGATCCCTGGTGGATTACTGGATAGCCTTCGGGTGGATTATGAATACGCCTACGGGCGGGAACTCCTTGTATTTCAAAGATAAAAGGATAAAATGATAATAAAGAAGTTGTTTGGCATTGTTTTCTTTATGTCCTGTGATAAGATTACGTGAAGGAACCAGTGCATAACAGGGTTAATCAAAGAAGCTGTTGGTATATGTCAAACTAATGTGGTAGGTAATTACATAACTAAAACAAACCGAGGAAAGTGCGAAGGATGGACCATGGGTCCGTCCTATGGATGGGTGGTCCCGGTTAGCCGGGAACTTTTCTCAAAGTCTTCGACGAACAGAGGATGATCGTCATCTCCGAAAGAAGTAACGAGAACGATGACTTAGAATTAACTATTACCCGATTCACGCTGTTTTAGGGGGACGGGATGGGACTATGCCTTATGGCAGAGAGGTCAAGCCTTGCATCCCTCTCGTTTCCCATTCTCCTTGAACCAAGTGCAGCGTGAATCCGCTTCGGACCTGGCGTTTCTGCATAAAGTAGTTCGCTCGGGTCTGACGCTAGTTGTTGCTAGCTAACGACCAAACAGGAAAACCCAAATTCAGGTCGATCCTAAGTGGGAACGGCCAAGATACTTCCGCTACGTGGCAGACGCGGGAAGACCTAGATCGCAAGTCCCGTAACATTCCATGGGAGTGCCGGGCGGAGCCTTCTAGACATCCTTCCCGATGGACTGCTAAGACGTGTCCGGGATGATTCTAGTGGACACGTTACAGTTGGTATCAGAGCAAACCAACAAAGGACTTTTTTTTAGGAAATTTTAATAAGAAGAAGTAAAGCAAATGTTGTGTCCCAAACATTTCCTTACTTTGATTACTGTCTTCCAGAATTATGAAGCATGGAACAGGTTCTTAGTGTTCCGAGTCATGTTTATGACCGCGATGCATTCCACAAATTATCGACAAAGGGTTGAGATGATGAACATCTTAGACCGCATTTACAATCCATTGCCTGTGTACGTGGAACAGAGATGGATGGGTGTTTCAGGGATCTATTACATAACTGCCTATCGACCTGCGTACCTTCAAATTAACTTGAAGAGAATCAAGTGGATGGAGGATTTGAAGATCGTAAAGCTGTTCATCTTTGTTGAGGCTCACGCAAACGCGACTCTACAGGTTGGAGGTCGAAGGGTTAACCAGAATAAGTATGTGTACGGAGAAGTAATTCAAAGAATCCCTGCCGACCGAATCAAGGTTTTGGGACGTCATGAGAAGAATGGATATCAAAGGAAAAGATACCCTAATCTTCCAATGAACTACCGATTCCTGAAGATCGATGACCCCAATCCGTACTACTACTCAGTTCCTGTAGCTGAATGCAACAACATCTTATTCTCCTCGAATTAATGTATTAACTTGTTCCATCGGCCCAAGAAATAATTATACCATGAAAGGGCTATGCTGATATGAATGGAATAAAACTTTTTCCCGATTGTCTTGACTGTGAATATTGATAAAAGTAGTAAAGTGAATTGGTCACTTAGCTGAAGGAATACGTGGACGTAGTTCTGAAGAGTTAACAGAACTCCCGCTTTAAAGAGAAGTAGATCATGAGATCAAGCTAGTAATAGGAGCTGCGCCAATTGCGAAGAGACCCTATAGAATGTCTATTCCGGAAGCTATTGAGTTGAAGGAACAACTCAAGCAACTGTTAGATCAGGGCTACATCTGGCCTAGCAACCCACCATGGGGAGCTCCAGTTCTATTCCAGAAGAAGAAAGATGGGACACTTCGACTATGTATTGATTACCGTGGGTTGAATCAATCAACGGTCAAGAACAAGTATCCTATTCCTAGAATAGATGAGCTTCTCGATCGCCTTCAAGGTGCAAAGATCTTTTCCAAAATTGATCTCAGGTCAGGTTACTATCAAATCAGGATCAAGGATGAGGATATTCCAAAAACAACCTTGAATACAAGATATGGGCACTTTGAATTCTTGGTTATGTCATTCGGGCTTACAAATGTACCTGCCACCTTCAATAGATTAATGCAGGATATTTTTAAACCATATCTTGATGACTTCGTGCTTGTCTTCTTCGATGACATTTTAGTCTATTCTAAACAGGAAGAAGATCATGAACCACAACTACGGATTGTGTTGGAGACAATGAGGTCTCATAAGCTGTATGCAAAAATGAAGAAGTGTGCATTCTTCAAACGTCAGATTGAATATCTAGGATTCATAGTATCATCAGAAGGAATATCGGTAGATCCAGCCAAAGTCAGAGATGTGCTTGAATGCCCAATACCAGTATCCGTCAAAGAGATACGCAGTTTTCTTGGCTTGACAGGATGGTATAGGGTCTTTATCAAAAACTATGCTTTGATTGCAGCACCTCTTACCGACTTATTAAAGAAGCAGACTTCTATTACATGGTCAACTCCCGAACAAAATAGCTTCGACCAATTGAAGCAATGTTTGGTATTAGCACCTATTCTGAAACTTCCTGACCTCAATAAGGAGTTCGAGGTAGTAACTGATGCCAGCATTCTTGCCTTGGGGTGTGTTCTTATGCAGGAAGGTCATCCAGTAGCATATTCTTCAAGGAAATTGAAGAGTCACGAAAAGAATTATGCCACTCATGATCTGGAGTTATTAGCTGTCATCCATACTCTAAAGCTTTGGAGACACTATCTGTTGGGAAACAAGTTCACTCTAGTAACCGATCATAAGAGCCTCAAATGGATTTTTACCCAGAACGAGCTCAACATGAGGCAACGTCGATGGATTGAAATATTGGAGGAGTATGATTTTGAAATCAAGTATCGACCAGGGAAAGAGAATGTAGTTGCCGATGCACTCAGTCGCAAGGCATTCCTAAATTCCCTAATCTTGCAGAATCCATCAACGGCCAGATCTTTGGCTACAAAGGTATCTATGCCAAGCAACCCTATACTCGAACTAGCTAGAGAGGAGGCATGCCATGACTTAGCCTACCAAGCAATGATAAAAGAAATATCTACCAAGGATCAGAATCCGAAGTTACAGGCCAAGTATCATGAATTTTCTATTGACAATGGACTTGTTTATTACAGAACAAGGTTATGTATACCAACAAGTCAGTCACTTAAGCAAAAGATATTATGGGAAGCTCATGATTCCCCTTTCGCAGGACATCCTGGCTATGCAAAAACTCTTAATGCAGTTAGGAAAAGCTACCATTGGGAGAGGCTCAAAGGTGACGTCCTCAAATATGTCACCGAATGTTTGTCTTGCCAACGTATCAAGGCTGAACATGTCATGATGCCAGGAAATTTGCAACCACTTGACATTCCCCAAATGAAATGGGAATTCATCAGTATGGATTTTGTGGTGGGCTTACCCCAAGTCCAAGGAGGGTACAACTCCATTATGGTTGTAGTTGACATGCTTACTAAGGTTGCACACCTGATTCCAGTAAAGACAAACTATAAAGCCTCCGACATTGCTAGAGTGTTTATCAAAGAAATATTCAAGCTACATGGGCTACCTAGAAGGATCGTTAGCGATTGAGATTCTCTTTTCACTTCACACTTCTGGAGAGCTATCTTTGAAGCTATTGGAACTCAGCTCTGTTTTAGCACTGCCTACCATCCCCAAACGGATGGACAAACAGAACGAGTAAATCAAATCATTGAGGATATGCTTAGGGCTTACTGCCGTCGAGAGCCGAAGAGGTGGATTCAATACTTGCCGTTAGTAGAATTTGCTTACAATGCTTCTTACCTGCAGAGCATTCAAATGACGCCTTTCCAGGCATTGTATGGTCATGATTGTCGAAGTCCCCTAAATTTTTCTGATCCTACCCTGAGAGTGGAAGCTTCAAGACAAATGTTGGAGGACATGGATGACCAAATAAGGTCAATAAGACAAGACATACAAGCACCCAAAGATAGACAAAAGGCATATGCGGATTTGAAACGCCAAGAGAGGGTCTTTGGAGAAGGAGACATGGTCTTCATTCGTGTACGGCCGAAAAAGAGCTCTTTATCTCTAGGAGAATGCAAGAAGCTAAGTCCAAGGTATTGTGGACCGTATAAAATCCTCAAATGCCTAGGACCCAATGCCTATAAATTGCAACTTCCTGATAACCTAAAAGTTCACAATGTATTCCATATTAGTCTCTTAAAAAAGTATGTACCCAACCCAAATCATGTACTTGATGACCAACAAATTGTAATGCCTAGTCAAGGAGTCCTTGAACTAAGACCGGAAAAGATTTTAGATGTCAGGGAGAGACAGTTGAGATCTAGAACCTTGAAAGAATGCCTCGTCCAGTGGAAAGATTATCCCGAAGAGGATGCTTCCTGGATGCATGAAACCTCTCCCAATCTTCAATATCCCCAGTTTACCTTGAGATGAGGACATCTCGATTCTTCTAAGGGGGAGAGAATGTAATATTTCCGCGTACCACGTACCGTAAATATTAACTTACCGCACGCCGTGTAAACCCTGTGCAAGGGTATTCCCTACTTCGTAATTATTGGTAACCTCATCCACACCATGCACGCTCAAAAATGAGGCCTCCACGTCGAGAATTAAAGGCCGGGGTTGAAGACCGTAAAAGCCGCGAGGAAACAACCTCTTGGGAAGGGCAAATGGGATAAATTCAAGGCAAATTTTTTTAATTATTATCCCTTCCCCCAGCCGATGCATGGCTGGGGGAGAGGGAGTGTGGAGGGGGGATGGCCAAGGTGGAGTAAAGTCGGACTGCATGAGGGGGAGTCCTCCACGTGTGTGGAGGCCCTCTTCCCCACCCCCCCATGCCTATATAAACACCCCCTAGCTAGGAGGTGCTAAGGGGTGCTGAGGAGGTGCCGGACGTGAAGGGAGGAGGCCGGGCTGTGAGCAGGAGGAGGTCGCCGTCGTGAAGCGCCATGCTGCCGCCAGTCTGCCAGTCTGCCAGCCACCCAGTTCGCCAGCAGCCCAGTCCGCCAATCGCCAGGCCATCTCAGACCGCCGCCGCTCTGGATTACGACTCCCCCCCCCCCCACGTGGCTGCAGGAGTCCAGAAGCTTCTTAGAAGCTTCTTAGAAGCTTCTAAGAGGAGGGGGCTTCCTTAACCCCCCTCCCACCACATTTCCCAAAGGCCCATTCATACCCCTCCCCGGGACTTTGAAGAGGGGAAGGTGAAGCCCGTAAGGACCCCCACTAGACCCATCGAAAAAGGCTTTTCGCAAAAAGACTTTAAAGCCCTTTTTCCGCAAGCGCCATCCCGCAAAGGAATCTTCCGCATACGAGGAAAAAGACAAAAGTCGGAAGGCCGCATTCCGAGGCAAGTGAATTCGTAGACCACAAAGGCAAATCAGAAGCCGAATCTACGCCTACGATGGCCCCAAAAAGATCACAAGGTGCGACCGCGGGAGGTTCATCTCCAAGTATACAAGTGGATATCTCCCCGAGCCCTCAAGTCCAGGTTCTTTCGAGTTATTTTCGCATAAAGAAATGATTAGGCGCGCTTAGTTCATAAGGGAGATTGCATTTTTACGCTTAATTTTAATGCATGTGGAAATTGGAAAAAAATACATTTGATAAAGTATCTCTTGAAACATTAGGCAAGATTGAAATATGTCATGAATTTGAAACGAGTTATCTACCTTAGAAGACTGGTTGCATGTAGTTTTTTTTTGGTACATTATCAAAGTAATGAGCCTAAACTTAGGGCAAAGAAATGGAATTTATAAGTGCATTCTCTTTCGTCCTAGACATGGTAGGAATAAGCGTGTGCCGCATGTTAGGTAACATCCTCCTTGTAATGATTTCATGAGGAAAGGTTAACACCCATAAGATATTATCCGAAAAGAAATAATAGAGTACGAAAATGATCTTATGGACCTGCAAATAGCATGTAAAATGGAATGAGTTAACACTAGCTTTAGTTTGGTATAAACTTCGTTAACTACATTATAGCTAGGAGAATGTTGCGTATTGCATAGTCATCATGCGAAAACGTCATTCATCAGAAGTCGCATTTAGGAAAGGTTGCATGGTTCGTCAAAGCATAAGATTCGAAAGTATAGGCTACAAGGTTGTAGGCATGATTAATAGGTCTTAGGAAAAGTTAGTATCCAGATTATCATGCATTTTTGCTACACCAAGGAAAGATAAAATTATCATAAACCATGTGATGCGTAGAAGCAATAAATCGCATGTTTACGCGTATTGGTGTAGTTGTAACTATTGTTCTCCATTGGATTTAGTTTATTACCTTTAGAAGGTTCATCCTTGTCACAATACAAGTATATCGAGTTGTCTAAGTAACCTAAAACACAAGGGATTCATATGGGCATGGCTTAGTCGATATGATAGGTATCCCAAGTGCCAAGTGCAATAAGAATTCGACCTAGTTTTACACTTGTTGCCAAGTCTAAACCCGCAAACCCAAAGATCTTACACACGTTCACGAAATGTCGAATCAATTGGATGTTCATGCATAAAATGATCTAAGGATCATTCGTTCAAATGATGAAACTCCGACGGAGTTGCAAATTTCTAGGACCATGGGCCAACATAATTAGGAATGGGTTGGAGGATACCCTAAAACCTGCTACTCGGCTAGAGGTAATTCCGTGGCCGGGGGACGCCATTCAATGGGTGGAATGATCCCGTGGAATGATGCAACACATGTGCAAAAAGGTTGCAACATCGTATAGACTTAAGATTTGTCCACAAGAGAGTTTTGTCATCTCTCGAAATGAGGTTGACAAGTTATTGAAAGAATTTAACTTACAAGAGGATGAGTAATCATCCTGTTACTCACTTTTCTTGGGGGATAATTGCCAAGGAAAAGGAAAGTTAGGTATTTTCCTTGAAGCAAATGACCAGACAATAAACTAAAGCGACATGGTCGCTGGAATCTACCATAATAAAACCTAAAGTGTTGGTAGGGTATGACCCTAACCTAAGAATGATAGGAATCTTGCCAAGTTGGAATTGATTCCGGATCGAATGCGGGTTGCATTCGGAGAAAAGGAGTCACTCCTTAACAGTTTGCCAGCTAAACGATCACTGGAAATTGATTGTGCTTGTAACAGTTTAGAAAGCACTGTTTGCATTAATTGCTCAATGAACTAAAGGATGAGAATATATCTAAATACTTCAGGTTGAAGGCCTGAAGGGAGAGGCAGCTTCAGTTACCCTCGACTGCCTGCTTGACCCTAACCAAGGGGGTTGTTAGCCGCGCCGGGAACGTGGACCGAACCCACCGCGAGAGGTCTCTCCGTTGAGTTCTACTTGGAGCAGGAGGATGCTTGGGTGCCAGAGGGGGCTCTGGCCGTAAATCCCTCGCCTTCCGGGCCCTGCACAAGAGGCTAACGTGACTCGGGATTGGATCTCGAGGCCCGCATACTAGTCTACGGGCGGAAGCTCGGATTAGTGATCCCTGGTGGATTACTGGATAGCCTTCGGGCGGATTATGAATACGCCTACGGGCGGGAACTCCTTGTATTTCAAAGATAAAAGGATAAAATGATAATAAAGAAGTTGTTTGGCATTGTTTTCTTTATGTCCTGTGATAAGATTACGTGAAGGAACCAGTGCATAACAGGGTTAATCAAAGAAGCTGTTGGTATATGTCAAACTAATGTGGTAGGTAATTACATAACTAAAACAAACCGAGGAAAGTGCGGAGAATGGACCATGGGTCCGTCCTATGGATGGGTGGTCCCGGTTAGCCGGGAACTTTTCTCAAAGTCTTCGACGAACAGAGGATGATCGTCATCTCCGAAACAAGTAATGAGAACGATGACTTAGAATTAACTATTACCCAATTCACGCTGTTTTAGGGGGACGGGATGGGACTATGCCTTATGGCAGAGAGGTCAAGCCTTGCATCCCTCTCGTTTCCCATTCTCCTTGAACAGAATAAGGCTTTAAACCTTCCTTCATGAACGTCGCCCCTTTTAGGCAGCCGATAGGTTGATAGAGAAAAATATGTAAAAGAAGAAGAGAAAAGAAAATATCGTAAATACAATTTATTATATTCCACCACACTTTGGATAACCTCGTTGGCATCAATAACTTGAGCACCCCGTAGTTGTCAAACAGGGTTTATTAATCTATCTTGGGATTAGTAACCAAGAATCTATCTTGGGATCATTTGAGAGCCGTGACAATCCCCAATAACTCCCTCTTGATTTGCGGATATCTCCTCTGTCTCTTGTTTAGGACTTTCGCCCCAAACGGAATAGCATACCTATTTCCATCTGCATCATCTTGACCCACAGCCCAACCTATGCCAATTGGACTAGTGTCAACTGTCAATACAATAGGCCTTCCACAATTATAATCCGCTTTCCTGAGAGTAGGAGCATTCTGCAATAACTTCTTCAGTTTTCGCATGGCTCTAGTGTGGCTCTCATCCCAATAGAATTTCTACCCCTTTCGAAGCAGCTGATACAAACAATCTGCTATGTGTGCAAAATGAGGTATCCAAATCATATAAAACACACAAGCTCCAATGAATCTCCATACCTCTGAAGTGGTAGAACAATACTCCGCAATCTTGCCTATAGCATTCACCTTATCAGGTGAGGGTTTTCTGCCATAATATCCACACATATGCCCAACAATGACAACCTCATTCACTCCAAAAATAGATTTTTGCCCTGAAAGTGTCAAGTTCACTTCTTCTAACCTGGCCAAAATCTTCTCACATGCTAAAATATGATCAGCCACAAAATATCTGCATCCCTGCTCATTTAGACTCTCATTCTTCTCTTCTTCTGCACACCCCTTAATGGGTACATCATCCAAGAAAGGCATAGTAAGCTGAGGTATGTAATCACGAAGGACCTTATGCATGGCATTCATCATATGCGCAACAGAATTAGTGGCACCTTGAGGCAAGGTACACATCCTGACAAGCCCAATAGGAGTTCTCATGGTGGTTATGTACCTGCTTTCCAAAGCCAGTTGAAACTGATCATATCCTGAATACAAATCACCCAAAGAATAGATGGCACGTCCAGCAAATGCCTCTGCAAACTCATCCACAACTGGACCTATACCAACATTCCTGATAGTAACTCTGTTCACTGGCTGCATGTCCTGAATAAATCGGAGAGTACCATTCTTCTTTGGAACTGTAAACCACCTGTTTGAATATGGTGCAGATGAAGGCTCAAGGATTCCCATCCTGATTTTCTCATTTAATAAATCAATCAGCTTTGGCAAGTGTGCCTTAGGCACTGGAATAGGTCGGAGATTCCATGGAATATGAGGAATAGTAAAAATGACCATAGGAGCAACAATATCAGGATTCACACATCCAATCTCATGTGGAAAAAAAGCAAATCCCCTTCCATGACGCTCAAGCATCTCCTGAAAACATTGCTTCTCTATGGGTAACAAGAAATCACCATTTCCAATTTTCAATTCAGCAAGAGTCTCTGCTGAAAATTTATGACCAATATGCTCTGGATTCCTCAAAATTTACTGTTTAGCAGCCCTCTCTATTTGCTGATCACTGTCAGGTGGAAGCGGTACAGCAACCGGCTTCACCTTCTTATCCACAATTTTGTATTTCGTGTCAACCCTGGCTTCATTATGCTCTTCTGCATTACAGAAATCTTGCTGTAAATCAACAATTCTGCACTCCAATGGCTGAATATCCTCAGCCCTCTGCTCTATGGACTACATAGGAATAGCCCCAAACTCTAAATGCTGAAATATTTCAGCAGTAAACTCTGTTGGCTGAAAATTTTCAGCTCTCTGTCTCTCTGAAATCTGATCATAACCAGCTGGAAACTCTGTTTGCTGAATTTCTTCAGCACTCAACACTCTTTGCTGAGTTACCTCAGCCTCTGACTCAATTTGTGACATAAAATCTGCAATTTCATGAAACATGTCCAGGGACTGCACTAATACATTACTGTGACAATTCAGCATATCAGTTTTCAGCATATCTCCCATCTCTGTCATCGTATCTGCACAAATCACACTGTCATACATCCCATCTATGTGCTCATCATCCTCCAAAATTCCTGCATTTTTCAAAATTTTCTCCTTCCTGCATATATACTGCCTGGCAGCTCTAGGCAACCTAGAAGTCTTCTGATAACTCATCGAACTGTTTGCTGAAATCCCAACAAAACCGGAGGAGAAAATACTACTGCCAGGAGGCGATAACTCCAATCTCCTCTCCTCTGTACCACCGTCGTCTCGCGAAACGGCGGTACCTAATGAAAACCCGAATCCCTCACAGTGGGTAAAGGTGCATCTCTAAGAGTATCTCTGTTTCTAACATGGTTCACACATACAGTCATAAACTGAACTGCTCTCATACCATCTTTACTGCGAATCCGTGCATAAGCAGATCCATCATCCATGACCTTTGTTTCCATGCGCATCTCTGTAATGAATGGCTGACCAAGAATTATGGGATAAGAGCATGAATCCTGCACAAAGAAATGAAATCCTCCTCTACATCACCAATAGAAACCCTGACACTAGGACAAACAGCATATAAATCACCTGCAATGTTATTGGCAGCTCTCATACGCCACCCATGCTCTACATCCATAGGTCATCTGTTACTCTCATAAACTCCACAAACTATGAGATTAATCTCTTAACCATGATCAACCAATGCAACATAAGGCACCTGTTTCTCTCCAATCTTTACCATCGTCTCTGTAGTTGCCCTAGCCCAATGGCTCCGCGAAAAGTGACTACGCGGTATCATGACATGCTCATCAATTTCAGCATAATGCATAGGCTGAACCCTCTTCTCTACCTGCGGAAAAACAGAAGCATTATCAACCATAACCTCATCCTCATCCTCATCCAACTCCCCAATCAAAACTCCCTGTGTAACAGCGGTAGCCAATGCATGTCTTTTCCTCTTCAGGACCTCCTGAAACTAATCCTGAAACTCTCTTTTTGAGATGCCCAAAATCTTAGAAATAGTGAAAGTCACCTCGCTGCCAAGTATCTTATCATTAAAGATTTTCTTCATGTCTGTAGATGTCTCAATATCCGACATCAATCTGAATCCTGGCTGCTTTCTCTCTCTAGGCTCTTGCCTCTTTTCTCTCTTTTGAGCATCCTCCATCTGTCGATCTGGCCCTGGTCTTGAAGACGGTCCTGCAGTAGGTGGAGTAACAAACTCACCCCCTGTAGTCTTCTTAGCTGCACTTGGATTTTCTTCATCCCTCTTACGCTTCTCCTCAACAAGTACATCTGCACCATGAGACTTAGCCAAATAAGCATAAATAGAATACCTGTCAACAAGCGAGTCCCAACCTGTCTCTGATCTGATGCTAGAGCCTGCACTAGTCAAAATAGTTTGCTGAATTTTCGCCTTGTTTGCAGTCTCCATAGCATAAGTCCATACCGCTGACTGAGTCTCTGATCCCTTCTCAATCTGAACTCCATATGCAGAAGCATCACCTCTAGCTGTCACATAAGAAGTACGCGCAGCCATGTCCTCCACTAACTTCTTCATTCCACCTTTACCAAAGTTGGTAGTAAGTGGAGCTCCTGTCTCAGTCAACCAAATCTTACCATCTTGCCCCCAATATACCAAATTCTGCCTCCTTGCATCCTGGAAAGAGTCACAATCCCTGCAATGTTGATGCTCTGTACTATCACACCAAATACATCTCCGATCTCTCCTAGGTGCACTAGGAGCACTCCTAGGTGCAGTAGGAGCGCTAGAAGAAGCAGTAGGTGCAGTCGAAGCAAACTGCTCCTTCAACTTTCCCACCAATTCCGCTTTGACTGACTCCAGTGTCAAATCTGTGATGCCTTTGATTATGTCATCAAGAGAAGTAGGTACCGATGGAGCGGATGGTTTTGGAGCAGAAGGTGTAGGCATCGGTCGTGGAACAGGAGGAATAGGTGGAGTGGAAACAGTAGGCACTGGCATAGGCCAAGAAATTGGCTGAGGAGGAGAAGAAATAACAGGGATAGAAGTAGGCATAGGAGCTGATGATGGTGTAGGTGTCATGGAACCATTCTGTAGGCGAGTCTTCCATATCCTCCTCTTGGTCAAAGTCGAGACTGCATCCTGAGCATCCTGCCAATCAGTTTTAGGACCCATAGGCTTTGTGCGATCTTCAAGAAGCTCACCCAATTCTTCTTGAAGAGTAGGATCTGCAGCTTGCAAGAAAAGCTCAACTTTTTGAACATCCAATGCTCTTTGTTCAATGGCATCAAGCTGACTATACCTCTCTTCGAATTCTCGAATCAACTCCAAAGCAGCGAGACCTTTGTTTGGCATGTAGACCCACTCTCGGAATGACCGCCGAGTAGCCATACCAAAGTCCTCAAGGAAGTATTCTTCTTTCAAGGCCTTCTTAAAATCTTGCCAATGTGTATTTTGAATAAAAAGATCAGTCACTTTTGTCCTCAAAGCAGGTGTGACAAGACGAAGGAAGTACTTACTCATAAGTCCAGCAGGAACTCCAAAAAACCCCATCTTGATTTCATATGTCTTCAAATATGCTGAAACATTACGCCCGTCAAATAGCTTCTTCTCATTCTCAACTGCTTCAATAGCCTTAGTCGCGCTGTTTGCATTCTCCTGCTCCGAATAGAGTTGCCTTTGCTGAGACAACTACTGTTGATGCAATTGTTGTTGTTGCTGCATATACAATTGTGTTTGCTGATTTTGGAGCTGCATATACATGGACATATTCTGTAAAATCTGCTTTAGATCCTCTGTTGAAGTACTTGATGCAGCAGTCATTGATGGAGCTGAAGTAGACGCAGCTGGAGTTGTAGAAGAAGCTGAAATAGAGGCTGAAGTATCTCCCATCCTGAAATTTCTGCGACGCTTTCACATTGGGCTCACCAAAGATGTGGAAGGGTTTCGAAAGCAAAGTCACAACCACAGAGGTCCTTGAGAAATTTCAAGATATAAGTTCAATTTAAGCGAATAAGCAAGATGAGAAAATGATGTCAAGTCTCTGTTTTTAATTCTGTTAATGACTGAAGACGAATAGAAAGCCAAATTAGCTTGCAGTGGCAACTTCCACAACACGTTCTCCACTTTCTAAAGTTCCCAGATTAAGCTGTACAATTGAACCTTGTATTGCATGAAACAGTTCAACAGCCAAAGCTTAAAGCAAGCTTTTGATCGCTGTAAAAGAATTACATACTGCAGTCCTGTTATGACTCCATTGACCTGTGAACACACTGTCTGATTTTCTTATTGTATTTCTAGGATTGATGACAACAACTTCTCTGACGTTAATGTTATACCATAATGTTAATTCTGCAGACCGAGAGCCTTTTGTGTCTTCTCCATAAAAAAAAGTCTTTATATTTCAGCAAGCCTAGTAACCAGTCAAGAATGGTTGCATCAAAGGTTAACTGTGCAATAGCAACATTCTGAACATTCTGAAAAAGTAACTCAAATTCTTCCACTTCAAAAGAGCTCAAAACAGAGTTCATACAACATCCGCAAGATTAAAAATCTATTCCTCCTGGGTTGCACACTCAAGTTACACTTTCTCTTTTACATTTGGCGTCTTGGCTTTTTGTGCTAATGTCTGCAATGGGAGGAAATATAGATGACTTGAATCAAGCTTTGTGGAAAACAAAGATGCTTACTGAAGTTGTCTTGCTTAGTCTGTATAGTATCTAATCATAGATCTAGAGAGTCGGTCAAAGAGATTGCTGATATAGCCCGTTGTCAAACAAGAGACTCCTTCCTAAAACCTTTAATAACCTGAACAATCGAGCCGCTGAAGTCTCTCAATATTTCAGAGCCAAGCACCATGCCATGTACATGATCCTTGAAGATGCTGTCTCAGATCTCACACAAATTATCACCTCTATCAAAACCTGTGCAAATAGCTCCTTGTCAACCTTTACAGGCACTGACTCACCATTTAGCACTCTCTCATACTTGATCCATTGTCAATTCTGAACACGGCTTACCCACTTCCTTGTACTGGTCTCTGCAGGTAGACAGAGCTCTGAGATCTGTCGAGAGCACTCAAGAAAGCTGATTGAATTGTGTATCCTTTTCATCAGCTAGCATTACTAAACCATCAAAAATGCCTTCCTCCTTCTTCTGTCCTGTTTTTTTCTTTCTCCTCTGTGCCCCTACCAACGAGAAAAGAGATTTTATTGATGCGTCCCCTCTCTTGCTGGAATCTGGCCTCTTTTTTTCATCGCTCTCTCCTTCTCTCTTGGCAGGTGAATGATTGGGTCAGAATTATGGGCATGGTCAACAGAGCGGCTGCCTGTGTACACGAGGAGGCCCGTGTCCTGCACCATGGTTCCGCCTTCGACAACAACAGACATAAAGACTTAGCTGAAGGACTTCCGTCGCCTTGATTCCTTCTGTCGCTTCAATCACTTCAGTGGAAAATTATGTTCTTGAGACCTCCACGAGAATTTTGGTGCCCCCACTCTCTCTCAATTCATGGCCGCAGGAGATAGGAATAGAGAATCTTTTTTGTTATTTGATTTTAAGTTGCAGGAAGTGGTGGATTGTGAGCTTCATTGAGCTGAGCTAGAATTTGAAATACATAAGGAGCAAATTCAGAAACATCAAGCCCCAGTATATCTTGGAAAGCAGAGTGAAGGACTCAGAAATGTTTATCATTGATGAAGCCTCTTCACCAGTCGACAGACTTCCCCTCTCCCGATTAGCATTGCTTTTTCCTTATTCCTTCCTTCTTCCGTAAATCTCCTTCGAAATTGCAGAGAGCCGCCCTTGATTGCGATTCCCCTCCTTTCTAAAGTTGCAGAATTCCTCCTCGCTTTCCTTTCAAAAATCAACAACCAGTCTATTTGCTTGCCACTATCAATGGTGGCTCATCCAGACCCAAATTGATAGGCAAAAGTAATGACAATTGATAATATGCGCTTAATTGCTCCCTTCCACAGTAATCCCAAAAACTTCTCGATTCGTCCTTCCAAAAAGCTTCTCCTCCATGCTTTTTCCCCCCCTTTTTGATTCAAAAAGCTCTCCCCTTTTTCCAGAAAAGCGGCTCCTAAAAATAGCCATCTAAATTTGTTCCTTTTGTGGGCCTCTTTGGCACAACCATATCTTTGTCGTTTCCTTTAATGAAGACCTCAATCAAATTTCTGTCGACTTATCCTGTTCCTATGGTTGCACAAGCTTTCAAGTAGATAACATATGTAATAGAATTGGCATGCACCCCTTGATGTTGCATCTCCTCATAGCATCGCATAGCCATATCACCTTCACAATTATGAACATAGGCATCTAGCATTATTGTCCACGATATAACATCATGGACAGTCAATTTCTTAAATGCTTCTCGTCCTTCCTTGATAAAGCCACATTTTCCATACATGTCCACGAGCTTGTCACCAACAATAGAGTCTCTTTCTAGGCCCCTTAGGATGATCTTAGCATGTATCTCTTGGCCCATTGGGAATGCTCCTATGCTGCGACAGCTTTCAAACAAACCCTTGGTCACAATCAAAGTGGTCCATGAGATTGCATCTCATGTTACCAGTCTACCAAAATTCCTTATTCTTCTCCGTCTTCGGCATAGAATGAAAGAGCAAACATAACAACTAAGTATGTACAAAGTATCAAATCACACACACGACTTTTGGGTGGTTTACACACCTCGAATGCACAGCAATACGACAACGTTGTATTGCATTTGTCTATAGGAATTGTGTAATAGTAGGGTTTTGGGTCATGGATCTTTAGGAATCGATAATTCATTGGAAGTTCGGGATACCCTTTTCATTGGAATCCATACTTCTCATGGCGGCCCAACACTTTAATCCTGTCGGCTGGGATTACACAGGTTACTTCCTCATATACATATGAGTTCATTTCAACCCTCCGACCTTGAATATGTAAAGTCGAATTTACGTGAGCTTCCACAAAAATGAACAGCTTCACGACTTTCAAGTCTTCCAACCACTTGATCCTCTTTAGGTTGGTCTGTAGATAAGCGAACCGGTGGGCAGCTATGTAGTAGATTCGTGAAGACCTCGTCCATCTTCAAGGATCACTATTCCAAGCTTCCGCCCGTAAACTAGTATGCGGGCCTCGAGATCCAATCCCGAGTCACGTTAGCCTCTTGTGCAGTAACCGAAAGGCGAGGGATTTACGGACAAAGCCCCCCCTGGCACCCAAGCATCCTCCTACTCCAAGTAGAGCTTAATCCCCCCAAAGTCCTTATTACCGGAAGACCTCGTCCATCTTCGTTCTATGTATAAAGGTGATGGATTATAAATTTGCTCTAGGATGTTCATCATCCCAATTCTTTGTCTATAAAGCGGAGAATGCATTGCAATCATAAACATGACCTGAAATACCAAAAACTTGTTTCACGCTTCATAGTTCTGCAAGACAGTATTGAAGATGAGGAAATATTTGGACAGCAACAATTTCTTTACTTCATTTTTATTGAGATCTCATAAAAACAATTTCGTTGTTGGTCAGCTCTGATACCAACTGTAACGTGTCCCCTAGTATCATCTAGGACACGTCTTAGCAGTCCATCGGAAAGGATGTCTAGAAAGCTCTGCCCGGCACTCCCATGAAATGTTACGGGTTTTGCGATCTAGTTTTTCCCGCGTCTGCCACGTAGCGGAAGTATCCTGGCCGTTCCCACTTAGGATCGACCGGAATTAGGGTTTTCCTAATGGGTCATTAGCTAACAGCAATTAGCGTCAGACCCGAGCAAACTACTTTACGCAGAAACGCCAGGTCCGAAGTGGATTCACGCTGCACTTGGTTCAAGGAGAATGGGAAACGAGAGGGATGCAAAGCTCAACCTCTCTGCCATAAGGCATAGTCCCATTCCGTTCCCCTAAAACAGCGTAAATCGGGTAAGACGTAACTCTAGGTCATCGTTCTCGTTATTCTTTTTGATGATGATGATCATTCCGCTGTTCTTCGAGATTTTTGAGAAAAGTTCCCGGCTAACCGGGACCACCCAACCGTAGGACGGACCCATGGCCCATCCTCCGCACTTTCTTCGGTTTGTTTTAGTTATGTAATTATCTAACACATTAATTTGACATATAACAATCAGCTTCTTTAATTAATCTTGTTAAGCATTGGTTCCTTCACGTAATCTTATCACGTGACATATAAAAACAACATCAAGCAAGTTCTTTTAACATTTCATCATTTTATCTTTGAAATACAAGGAGTTCCACCCGTAAGCTTTTCCATGATCTGCTCAAAGGCTAACCAGTAATCTCCAAGGATCACTATTCCAAGCTTCCGCCCGTCAACTAGTATGCGGGCCTCGAGATCCAATCCCGAGTCACGTTAGCCTCTTGTGCAAGAACCGGAAGGCGAGGGATTTACAGACAAAGCCCCCCCTGGCACCCAAGCGTCCTCCTACTCCAAGTAGAGCTTAACGGAAAGACCTCTCGCAGCGGGTTCGGTCCACATTCCCGGCGCGGTCAACAACCCCCTTGGTTAGGGTTAGGCAGGCAGTCGGGGGTAACTGAAGCTACCTCTCCCTTCAGGCCTTTAACCTGAAGTATAGGTACTTTTTTTAATTTGTAATTCATAATTCAAACAGAGCCCTAAAAATCTCTAGCAAGCACAAACATTTCCATTGATCAACCCAGTTGTATGGCAAACTGCTAAGGAAGTGTTCTCTCCTTTTTTCCTTGTGAATCAATCACCAAATGATTTCATACATGTTGCACAAGTCCTGCGATGGAATAATCTGTTTAGATTCTTTAAGCTGATGTATGTCAGGCCTAGGGTTTCTTCATTTAGGGACAAACCCTAGTTTCTTATCTTTATGAAATTATTGTCCTTACGGTAAGGAAAGTAGTCAAGTGTTAGGGTATGAATGTTTCTATGTTTAGATTGGTTCGGTTAGCTTGTGGAAGGTAATCTTACTTGTCTTGTCAAGGTTTTACTATCCTTGTGACAATTAACTTTCCCAATCAATACAGTTTAATTTGGCATATAGCATAATGCCAAGATGATACAAAGGCGACAATAGTCCTTGGGACAAAAGGCCTAGCTGAGAAATTAGTGTATACACACTTTATTAGTCCGAAGTTCTCAAATAGTAGGGGAAAAGTGTTAATAGAGTGTCATCCAGCAATTCCCCATCACATTTTCTTTCCAAATGAGTTCGTATATCTAATTTTTATACTTGTTAATTCCGAACATTTAACTTTCGTTTTTTTTAAAAGATGAACTCATGCCAAATAACAACAGTTGTCTTGCTAAGATGTGCAACTAGCAAAGATAACTCCCTAGTAATTTTAAGCATCGAAAGAAACCTTTCATGAATTTAGCCATTTTACCATGATTCATTGCGAAAAGAATAAGACTAATGGTGCAAGATATGATTTCTACACTTATAGTAAATGGTTAATCTTGCCTATAATTTTATAATGCTTGATGCAATTTGAAGAAAGCTAATTTGTATACATTGTCATTCATAAGCTAACTTTTTCATTAAAAAATAACTCAAACAAATATATCCTATCCTTAACAATTTTTCTTTGCATGATCGACTTAAAACCGAATTGACACCAAGAAGAAAAACCTGGCTTTGAGGTGAGATATCCACATGGATATCGGGAGATGACCCTCCCGCAGCTACACCTTGGACTTTCTTCGGCGGCATCGTAGTTCGAATGTGAGATAGCCTTTTCCTTTTTCTTCTTGGAATTCCACCGTCTTCTCCTTCCTTATCTTTTACACGGCTATTTCTCCCTTACGGAATACCATACGAGGCCATGATGAAGAATTAGATTTTTAAGACATGGGAGTGTGTGGACACCGGCTTGTTTGATAAAACTAAGAACACAAAGCTTAATTAAGAGAGCACTTGCACAAGAAGATCTAAAAAGTGAGTGAAGGAATTAATGTAAGAGAATGGAAGTCTGCAAGGTAGCCTAAGGACAAAGTAGGCCTATGGGTGTGACTTGAATAGTCTAAAGAGCTATGAGGAGGGGAAAAGGGCAAGGGCTTAGGGGGGAAAATTAAAACCGGGAGGGGAAACAAGGGGGCTTAGGCGGGAAAATTTAAACCCGGAGGGTAATAAGGACTTTGGGGGGATTAAAATCTGGAGGGGAAAAACACAAGGCTTAGGGGGGGAATTATACCGGGAGGGGGGGGAACAAGGCATTAGGGGGGGAATTAAAAACTTGGGAGGGGGAAAACAAGGCCTTAAGGGGGATTTAAAAACCCGGGAAGGGGGGGAAAACAAAGGGGGTTTAAAGAAGAACATAAGGGGGGGTGAAAGGGGGCTAAGAAGGTTCTTTTAGAAGCTTCCCCCCAGGAAGCTTCTAAAGCTTCCACGTGGGGGGAAAAGCTTATTCAGCAAATCGGCGGGACTGGACGCACTGCAGCAATCGATGGCGATGGTGGAGGGCAGATGTCGGCGTGGCAGTGGCGATTCGTCTTCCTCCCTTCAGTTCGGAGTTATGGCGGCGCTCGGCTCTTCTGTCATGGCCCAGCCTCCTCGTACAGCGGCCCCCTCCCCTCGTTTAAATAGTGGAGGGAGGGGGATCTTTCCTCATGGTGTGTTGGCTCACATGTCCTCCCTCCCTCCACAGGCTCCACCAAGGAGCTTAGAGCTCCTTCTATTTCCCTCCCCCTCCAGCTCGTCAGTCGGCTGGAGGGATAAGGGGGGGAATTTTTTTAAAAAAATCCGTAAGTCCCATTTTTTTTTCCACGCGAAATATTACAATTTGGCCAGTTGGTTTGTTTTTTGACCAAAAGCTAGGATATAAAAAATCCCCAAAATATCTTAAAAGGAACTTCCAAAATTTTATTTTCCTTGTTCTTGATTAAAAAATCAATTACCTCGTATCTACTAATCATTTTGCATTGAAAACGAAGCACCACACTCCCATAACTAACTCCTTTTTTAATGTAAAATTTGGTTGAAAAAGACTTCTTGAACGAGGAGAGAGAAGGAATCTAAGTATATCTTTGTAGATAATATAAAAAAGGAAAAATGAGATTGCAAAATTGGAGAGAGAGGAGGATTATTTTACTATTCTTCTCTCCTCTTTTCCTTGTTTTAAGGAGGAGAGAGGGGGGGCTAAAAGGCCCATTTAGGAGTTCATTTTTTTCCTAATGGATGTGGCTGAAAAGTTGGTCTAAATGGATATTTAAAGGCCTACTGCTTCCCTAGTAATATAAGCCTTAGATGAAAAGGAGAGAAATGCATTCATCATCTAAATGTAGATTACTCAACTATCCAAGAATTAATAATGGAAAAATTTTATTTATTTTTTGTAGTAATGTTTCTCGTTTCTTAGTTATTTGTTAGTAGTAATTTTTTCATAGGGCTTCCTATCCCTTTTCTCTCTCTTTCTTCCAACCACACCAAAACAATGGTTGAGTGTGCTTCCAATCACACTAGGAAAACCCCCATTGCATTTTATTGTTCTAAGTAGTTATTTGACTACTAACTTCTTGCATGACGTTGTGCATATTAAGATATGAGTGTGGTCCAAGAGACTATGTCCATAATCTCTTGAAGATAGTAAGATATGAGTGTCAATATCAAGAGACTATGTTCATAGTATCTTGAAGCTGTCATGTTATGCATATGAAGATAGTTCAAGAGACTATGCCCATAGTGTATGCTCATCTTATTGGAGTTGGCATACATAGATAACCACCAGTGTATCACTCAACATATTATCATTCTATAGCAAGTTATATTAGAAAGTTTCATCATGCACTTCTTTTCTTCTACAATGCTTAATTGTGCATTTCTACTCTTACTGTTCATTTGACATGAACATGTAATAATGATTTATTGAGATGCGTGATCCTATCCACTTTGGTTACTTGCATCAGTAGGTCAGTTATTGTTGTCATGGAGTCTCGCCTAGCACCCACCTCCTACATAGCCCAAGAAGCATTGAGCTGTCAAGTTAAGTATCCACACCTCTACAACAAAATTCACATAGTCTAAATGTTGGTCAACAAATTACGCGCACCCCCTGGGTGGAGATGGCTACTAGAATTGGCGAGATGGTTGCTAATAGTGGAGATGGCTACTAGAAGTGGCAACACACTAGGACTCTCACACTAGAACCACTCCCACACTAGGACTCTCACTAAAGAACCACTTCCACACTAGAACCAATTCCATATTATGGCTCCCATACTACAAGTACTTCCACACTAGAACCTTAAGATTCCCATACGAGAACCACTCCCACACTAGGGCTCCTATACTAGGAGGCCTCTCATGGTACGAACACTCACACTAGAACCACCCACAACCACATTAGAACTGCTCCCACACTAGGAATCCCAAACTACAAGAATTCCCACATTAGACCCAATCCCATAGTAGGATTGCTACACTCAAAATGCTCCCACACCACCCTAGCACTCCCCCCTACTCTAATCTCACACTACCACTCCAATATTAGTACCACACTCCCACACTATATTCCCAC
Source organism: Lygodium microphyllum (assembly GCF_053477565.2). Lineage (NCBI taxonomy): Eukaryota > Viridiplantae > Streptophyta > Polypodiopsida > Schizaeales > Lygodiaceae > Lygodium > Lygodium microphyllum. Next base: position 126,546,855 of record NC_141160.1, on the reverse strand, counting down.
TCCTACACTATCTCCCCCATAGTAGGTACCCTACTACCACACTCTACCCCTAACCCAACATTAGGACTTCCATGCTTACACTCCAACACTTGAACTTGTACACTAGTACTCGCACACTAGCTCTCACACATTAGTACTCATACACATCAGCATTTTCACACTAGGACTTCCACACCCTACCCTTATAGTTCCATAGTACACTCTTGAACTTGCACTCCCATACTAATTTCAACTCCCACCCATACACCTCTACTCCATACTTGTCCTATCATTTTTCCATTGGTCCTTCTGCTTCTATATCCCTTTGTTTAAGAAGAACCCTCCTTTTGCTAAGTATAACATTTTTCAATTGATCCTTGTGTTCATGTATCCCCTTGCTTAAGGATAATCCTCCTTTTGGTAAGGATATGATCCCTTTTTCTTAAGGGCACAACATTCTTGGCACATAAGTAAATCCGCAAGGGTAAGAGCCTTTCCCATTTGGGAGTATCCACCACCTATGACCACAATATGATCCCAATACCTTGCACTAAGTGCAAGGTGCACCCTCTATGCACTTCCAATTCTTAAGACTTGTGTTTGGATCATGTGGACCTCGATTCCAACTATAACTGTCCTATACTTGTTATACAATAACACTAGCATTTGCATATTTAGGTAGAGCTTCACCCTTAGGGCTTACTTGTAGAACTTGACACATTTCATTTTAACTAACATTTCTTGCAAACAAGTGTGCAAGTGCAGTTACATTAGAACACTCCTAGCCTACTTGCAACTTGCTTTATAGAGTGTGCATATTTAGACAGAATTAGTAGCAAACTTCAAGCCATTAAGTTTAGGCCCTAGCTACTTGCATTTGGCACACTTGATGACATCTACGTTTAGGGTCCTCACATCCTTACACCTACCCCTAGGTATAATATTCATAGGTGTATACCCCTAGGATTTAAGTCAAACTACATTAGGCACAACCACTAGGCCTATATCACCTAGGTTGTAATCCATACCACCATTGGGCATCTACGCATAAGTGAGGGAAGTGCAACTAGGTTGTTGACCATGTGTATTGAGACAAATTTAAGTCACTACAAATCACATTCAATGAGAGTAATTAGACCAAAGAATTATATTTGAGCCAAAAACTTTCCATGTCATTAGCTCCAATTTTCCTTCAGCGAGTCTCACTTACTCATTGACTAGTAGATCTTTTGAGAGACTTAATTTTAAGATATTGACATAGGACCTTAAACCAATGTCAAGAAATACACTTGGTTACTCATTGTTCATTTTGGTTTGAAGGCCAACAACTCATGTACCTTAGTGCCACCAAGGATCAAGCACAATGACATCCTAGCTTGCAACGTTAATTGGATCACAATACCCAAGTATCTAGGAGTATCAAGGGCATAGACCATGAAGATCTATTATTGAATGACAAAGACACATCAGGAAAATCTACGAACAATTGCATCTAGTGCAAGAGCAAAGAAAAGGACACTAAGTCAAGATTTTGAGGAGACAAAGTTGGAAGTTCAAGAAACAAAGTTGAGAGACCAAAGAAGAACTGATAAGCTGACAGGTTCAAGAGAGAAAGCAAAAACTCAGAAGATCAGATACACCAATACTTATCATTGCAAGGAGAGACTTAGCTATTGAGAGCTTGATACTCAGATGATGTGCACTAGAGTAAAAAGTCTAAAAGTCCTAAAGCCTAATAAGTCAACAAAGAGCATATGTTCCCATCCATTTATCTGATCATAATGATTGAGCTACCAACACAAAGGCCAAAGCCACAACTAGTAGATGGGATGGATATTGATAAATCCACAAAAGCTTACCTAAGTTGCATTGAATGTAGCATTAGTCACATATATCATAATATTCCAATAAAAGGGTCTACTTAGCTTAGCATCCAAACCAATGCCGATGTGAAAACTTATTGAAGATCACCATATTTCCTCTTACTGTGGATGCAAATTTCTTTAGACTATAGAGAGACTAAAGGCATGCCCATCATTTTCTATGTGCTTTGAAATGGAGAGCTTATGAGGAAGGAAGTCATACTTGGGAGACCTTTCAATCATGCAACCCAATTTGAAGTGGACTATGTAGCACACTAGATACAATCGAGCTTGCCAAGTATCAAAATAGTAACCAATTTAAGTAATGGAATCTTTGTCCTTTCCCACACGGTGAGCAAGACGTCTATGTGTGAGTCAAAACAAAATCCTAGTGAGGATAGCTAGAGAGCTCCAAAGGAACTACTCAGGGCATATCAGGACAAAAGAAAACTACATAGTAGGAATCGTCCTAGAACAATAGTAGATACTCCAGCTACTAGGAACAATACAACAACCTTTAAAGCTTTTAGAACTAGAATTATATCCAAAAGGAAGAGGATACCCATTGCATATAATTGGAAGCAACAATGGAGAGTTAGCACCAAGCCGTATGGGTTTCTAAAGCATTACTACATGCTCAAGGGTATTATGCAGGAAAGTAATGCATTTGGTTGCCTAAAGCGCCTACACAACCACCTCCATTGACTATAGCTCGATTCCCATTGGAGTCAAAGAGGAAAATCCAAATAGAGAACTAGGTCACATAGCAAACACTTGAGCAAACAAAAACAAACAAGTTAGGGACTAAAAAGCTCTTCCTTGTGACTCTTGAGTTTGCAATTCTAGAAGAGAACCTGCTTGAGATGGCTACTAATCCACATAAAGAAACTGTGGTGCTTGGGAAGTTAGAAACCCAAGAGAAGGAAATAAAGTAGCCACGTCCATGTATTACTACTCAATTTAAAAGATAAAATCCAAGGAGGGCATGATGGAGCCATTGAATTTTAATAAGTGACAATGTGAGGCACTTGTTGGTCAGTCCTTTGTCCTCCAAGCTCACATAAAAGAGCTTGAAGCAGTAGTAAGATAATGCAACTACTCAATCCACTAAAAGAATCCACAAGAGACAACCAAGAAAATATGAAAAAATCAATAACTACCCTCTAATAGTGTTTTCCATGGCAAATGTAGAAACACAAAATTTGAGACTACTTCCAATCTATCTCAAGATCCAAGTGTATATTTATCTTTGACTACCAAGATTGACCAACCTAATGAATGAGAAGCTACTACTTTCAATTCCAAGGTGGCGCAAGTTGATGCATGCTACCTTTCATGATGAGGGTCAAGGGACATACACCCATATTGGAGGGGCGTAATGCTAATGATAAAAAGCAAAGAAGAATGCAAAGTGAATTGTTAGATTTGTAATTCACGATGGTAAGAGCTATCTTAGTTACAGATCTTGTTAGTACTTTATTGGAGCTTCAGTTGTGGTAGAGACAGATTGCTTGCCATTGATTGGTATGATTACGAGTTGCTCTACTCCGGATATAGCCATGTTGAGATGGATTGCATACATCAAGTCATTAAATCCGGAATTTAAACACATAGCAGGGAAGGATAATCCAGTGGCAGATATGTTGTCTAGAGCCAGATATGATGATGAGGAGACTCTACTTGCAGAAGAGGATGATGCAGAAATTTCAGCCACTATGGTTGATCATGTTTGTCATGTCTATGATATTGTGGCTTTCATAGAAGAACTCTATGTTGGAGATTGGTTGCAGATTGGCAGGTACCTTAGTACACTAAGCAAAAGAGATGAATGGACTGATGAAGAGTTCAAGAAGATCAGAAGGAAAGCCTATGGTTATTTTCTCAAGGACGGATTTCTTTGGAAGCATCCGAAGAAAAGAGGCGGATTACCTTTGCGGGTTGTCTGCAATAGAGAGACACAGTTACAAGTGATGAGGGAGTTTCATGAGAGTCCTTGAGCTGGTCATAGAGGAGTGTGGGCTACTTATGAGAAAATTAAGGAGAAATATTGGTGGAAAGGCATGTACAGAGATGTTTCTCACTTTGTTGAGACTTGCAGAGACTGTCAGATGTATTCGGTAGTGCGTCATCGAGATGAGATTCATCTAACCTATCCGCTCTGCATTAATTATAAGTGGGTAGTTGACTTGGTTACCATGCCTATGGGTCTATGGCAGATGAGATACATTGTTTTGGCTAGAGAGGATCTTACCAATCATGTTGAGGGCAGATCTTTGAGAACGAAGACCACTAGTGCAGTGTGTAAGTTCTTATTGGAGGAAATTTTCTGTAGGTATGGTTGTGTTGGTAAGATCACTGCGGATCGTGGTGAATTGGATGCAGATGAAGCTAGGGAGTTTTTCTCTCAGCTAGGAATCAAGTTGGCTCTAACTATAGCATATAATCCAGAGGGAAATGGGAAGAGTGAAAGAGGGCATCCGCCGATAGTGAAAGCATTAGCCAAAGCATGCAGAGGACGGATTGGAGAATGGCCGAGACTTCTACCATTTGCTTTGTGGGCTGATCGTATGACTCATAGTGTTACCACGGGATATATGCCTGCAGAGTTGATGTATGGTCAGAAACCTGTTATGCCGACTGAGACTTGTGCTTTGACTTGGTCAGTTTTACCTTGGCAGGAGGATTTATCGAGAGAAGAGCTCTTAGCTCTTCAGATTCGACAGTTGGAGAGGAGACCTGAGGATATTCAGCTAGCTATTGACAGGTTGAAGGTTGCTAGACTAAGAAATAAGGACAGGTTTGACAGCAGGCATCGCTTGTGGCCTAGAGCAATAGAAGAGGGAGATTGGGTATTAGTCTTTGATAGCAGCCTTGAAAATCAACATATTGCACTTCAGAAGATGGTGAAAAGATGGTTTGGGCCGTACATAGTCAGACATGTCTTTGATAATGCAACATATGAGCTGACAGAATTGGATGGGACAGTGCTTAGAGTGCCTATTGCTAGAAAAAGAATCAAGATTTTCAAGAAAAGAGATGATGAGGATTATGCATTGGAAGAATTTTCAAGAGAAGAGCAACGAGAAGAAACTCCAATGGAAGACACAGATGATATGACAGATAATCTTGTTGATCTACCAGAAATGCATAATGAAGAGATTGATCTGTTTGTGGATCTTGATGATAATGATCATGGGTAGTTGGCCCATCCGGAGGATGCGCAGGATTAGAGGGGGTGGATGTCGTATTGCTGCGCATTCGAGGTGTGTAAACCACCCAAAAGTCGTGTGTGTGATTTGATACTTTGTACATACTTAGTTGTTATGTTTGCTCTTTCATTCTATGCCGAAGACGGAGAAGAATAAGGAATTTTGGTAGACTAGTAACTTGAGATGCAATCTCATGGACCACTTTGATTGTGACCAAGGGTTCGTTTGAAAGCTGTGGTAGCATAGGAGCATTCCCAATGGGCCAAGAGATACATGCTGAGATCATCCTAAGGGGCCTAGAAAGAGACTCTATTGTTGGTGACAAGCTCGTGGACATGTATGGGAAATGTGGCTTTATCAAGGAAGGACGAGAAGTATTTGAGAAATTGACTGTCCATGATGTTATATCGTGGACAATAATGCTAGATGCCTATGTTCATAATCGTGAAGGTGATATGGCTATGCGATGCTATGAGGAGATGCAACATCAAGGGGTGCATGCCAATTCTATTACATATGTTATCTACTTGAAAGCTTGTGCAACCATAGGAACAGGATAAGTCGACAGAAAGTTGATTTAGGTCTTCATTAAAGGAAACGACAAAGATATGGTTGTGCCAAAGAGGCCCACAAAAGGAACAAATTTAGATGGCTATTTTCAGGAGCCGCTTTTCTGGAAAAAGGGGAGAGCTTTTTGAATCAAAAAGGGGGGGGAAAAGCATGGAGGAGGAGCTTTTTGGAAGGATGAATCGAGAAGTTTTTGGGATTACTGTGGAAGGGAGCAATCAAGTGCATATTATCAAGTGTCATTACTTTTGCCTATCAATTTTGGTCTGGATGAGCCACCATTGATAGTGGCAAGCAAACAGACTGATTGTTGATTTTCGAAAGGAAAGCGAGGAGGAATCCTGCAACTTTAGAAAGGAGGGGAATCGCAATCAGGGGCGGCTCTCTGCAATTTCGAAGGAGATTTACGGAAGAAGGAAGGAATAAGGAAAAAGCAATGCTAATCGGGAGAGGGGAAGTCTGTCGACTGGTGAAGAGGCTTCATCAATGATAAACATTTCTGAGTCCTTCACTCTGCTTTCCAAGATATACTGGGGCTCAATGTTTCTGAATTTGCTCCTTATGTATTTCAAATTCTAGCTCAGCTCAATGAAGCTCACAATCCACCACTTCCTACAACTTAAAATCAAATAACGAAAAAGATTCTATGTTCCTATCTCCTGCGGCCATGAATTAAGAGAGAGTGGGGGCACCAAAATTCTCGTGGAGGTCTCAAGAACATAATTTTCCACCGAAGCGATTGAAGTGACCGAAGGAATCAGGGCAACGGAAGTCCTTGAGCTAAGTCTTTATGTCTGTTGTCATCGAAGGCAGAACCATGGTGCAGGACACGGGCCTCCTCGCGTACATAGGCAGCCGCTCTATTGACCATGCCCATAATTCTGACCCGGTCGTTCACCTGCCAAGAGAGAAGGAGAGAGCGATGAAAAAAAGAGGCCAGATTCTAGCAAGAGAGGGGATGCATCAATAAAATCTCTTTCCTCGTTGGTAGGGGCACAGAGGAGAAAGAAAAAAACAGGACAGAAGAAGGAGGAAGGCATTTTTGATGGTTTAGTATTGCTAGCTGATGAAAAGGATACACAATTCAATTAGCTTTCTTGAGTGCTCTCGACAGATCTCAGAGCTCTATCTACCTGCAGAGACCAGTACAAGGAACTGGGTAAGCCGTGTTCAGAGTTGACAATGGATCAAGTATGAGGGAGTGCTAAATGGTGAGTCAGTGCTTGTAAAGGTTGCCAAGGAGCTATTTGCACAGGTTTTGATAGAGGAAATAATTTGTGTGAGATCTGAGACAGCATCTTCAAGGATTATGTACATGGCATGGTGCCTAGCTCTGAAATATTGAGAGACTTCAGCGACTCGATTGTTCAGGTTATTAAAGGTTTTAGAAAGGAGTCTCTTGTTTTACAACGGGCTATATCAGCAATCTATTTGACCGACTCTCTAGATCTATGATTAGATACTATACAGACTAAGCAGGACAACTTCAGTAAGCATCTTTGTTTTCCACAAAGCTTGATTCAAGTCATCTGTATTTCCTCCCATTGCAGACATTTGCACAAAAATCCAAGACGCCAAATGTAAAAGAGAAAGTGTAACTTGAGTGTGCAACCCAGGAGGAATAGATTTTTGATCTTGCTGATGTTGTATGAACTCTGTTTTCAGCTCTTTTGAAGTGGAAGAATTTGAGTTACTTTTTCAGAATGTTCAAAATGTTGCTATTGCACAGTTAACCTTTGATGCAACCATTCTTGACTGGTTACTAGGCTTGCTGAAAGATAAAGACTTTTTTTTATGGAGAAGACACAAAAGGCTCTCGGTCTGCAGAATTAACATTATGGTATAACATTAACGTCAGAGAAGTTGTTGTCATCAATCCTGGAAATACAATAAGAAAATCAGACAGTGTGTTCACAGGTCAATGGAGTCATAACAGGACTGCAATATGTAATTCTTTTACAGCGATCAAAAGCTTGCTTTAAGCTTTGGCTGTTGAACTGTTTCATGCAATACAAGGTTCAATTGTACAGCTTAATCTGGGAACTTTAGAAAGTGGAGAACGTGTTGTGGAAGTTGCCACTGCAAGCTAATTTGGCTTTCTATTCGTCTTCAGTCATTAACAGAATTAAAAACAGAGACTTGACATCATTTTCTCATCTTGCTTATTCGCTTGAATTGAACTTCTATCTTTGAATTTCTCAAGGACCTCTGTGGTTGCGACTTTGCTTTCGAAACCCTTCGACAACGTTATTCTCCCCAAACTGAATGTAATGATTGGATTATCATCACACGAGACGTTGTATAAGGCTACGCCCATGTAAATATAAATAAGGACTTCTTTTATCAATATCTGGCTGTGCATCAGAGTTGTTAAAAAGTTAAGTAGCTTCATGATTTACGAGATAGCTGAACTAAAGATAAGCTAATGTCAATTATCATATAATAATGTTAAGAAAACTTTTATCCAGGCACAACCCCAGGTACAGGTTCCAAATTTGCCCCCTACATCAAGTACTGCTGTGACCCAGGAGAAGAAGTTCCTCCTCAAGCAGATCAAGCCACCCGAGTTTGACGGGAGAGGCAGATTCATCCAGTCTGATGCTGAAATTTGGATTGAATCTATGGAGGATTACTTTGAAGCAGCTGGTACTGCACCTACCAATCAGGCCATGCTCACCAAGTTAAAACTCACCAGCGAAGCCAGACTTTGGTGGAAACAATGGTGTAGGGATCAAGGGACTTCAGAGGGGTCCGTTACCTGGGAGAAGTTAAAGAAAGCTGTGCAGGGGAGATATTTGCCACCTGCATATCGTACACAGAAAATGAATGAGTTCTAGGAGCTAAAATAGCTAGGACTCACTCTGGACGCATACTACTCTAAATTCGTCTCACTTTTAAAGTATGCGCCACAGATGGACATGACGCAGCAGGTGTCCATATTTTGCGCGGGCTTAAATCTACCCGTAAATACCCGTCTCGAATCTATGCGTCCATCAGATCTGCAGGATGCACTCATTCGAGCGGCGCCTATAATTCAGGAAGTGCAAGCTAGACCAAGGGGTAACAAAACTTGGTCCTATAGTGACCCAAACAGAGGAGCATTCAGACCTCAAGTGAAGAGAGTTCAAGGTCACAATCAGGGACAAAGGAAGAAAGCAAGGACAAATAACGTCAACAACTTTGTTCCTACTCAAAGTAATGGCCAAAACCTCCGATGTTTCCACTGCAACGAACCCAGTCACCAGAGTTAGACCAAGGGGTAACAAAACTTGCTGATTTTCAGCTCTTTTGAAGTGGAAGAATTTGAGTTACTTTTTCAGAATGTTCAAAATGTTGCTATTGCACAGTTAACCTTTGATGCAACCATTCTTGACTGGTTACTAGGCTTGCTGAAAGATAAAGACTTTTTTTTATGGAGAAGACACAAAAGGCTCTCGGTCTGCAGAATTAACATTATGGTATAACATTAACGTCAGAGAAGTTGTTGTCATCAATCCTGGAAATACAATAAGAAAATCAGACAGTGTGTTCACAGGTCAATGGAGTCATAACAGGATTGCAATATGTAATTCTTTTACAGCGATCAAAAGCTTGCTTTAAGCTTTGGCTGTTGAACTGTTTCATGCAATACAAGGTTCAATTGTACAGCTTAATCTGGGAACTTTAGAAAGTGGAGAACGTGTTGTGGAAGTTGCCACTGCAAGCTAATTTGGCTTTCTATTCGTCTTCAGTCATTAACAGAATTAAAAACAGAGACTTGAGATCATTTTCTCATCTTGCTTATTCGCTTGAATTGAACTTCTATCTTTGAATTTCTCAAGGACCTCTGTGGTTGCGACTTTGCTTTCGAAACCCTTCGACAACGTTATTCTCCCCAAACTGAATGTAATGATTGGATTATCATCACACGAGACGTTGTATAAGGCTACGCCCATGTAAATATAAATAAGGACTTCTTTTATCAATATCTAGCTGTGCATCAGAGTTGTTAAAAAGTTAAGTAGCTTCATGATTTACGAGATAGCTGAACTAAAGATAAGCTAATGTCAATTATCATATAATAATGTTAAGAAAACTTTTATCCAGGCACAACCCCAGGTACAGGTTCCAAATTCGCCCCCTACATCAAGTACTGCTGTGACCCAGGAGAAGAAGTTCCTCCTCAAGCAGATCAAGCCACCCGAGTTTGACGGGAGAGGCAGATTCGTCCAGTCTGATGCTGAAATTTGGATTGAATCTATGGAGGATTACTTTGAAGCAGCTGGTACTGCACCTACCAATCAGGCCATGCTCACCAAGTTAAAACTCACCAGC